>NC_068371.1:37710003-38310003 GCF_023724105.1 Carassius gibelio
TCTTATTTTTTTGTCTTGTTTACCATTTTCTTCATCATGTAGCTTCTCTAGCGTCGTGCTCTGCCAAGTCTCTCAATTCTGGCACATATACACCGAATATCAGTTGCTTTAGACTTAAGCTACTTTGCACTTAAAGCATGGAAAATAAACCTGTCCATCACTACTGACTTAAAACATGTTCAAGCAAGATCGAGATACGATGTAAGAAGAACAGTCCTCCATATTTTTGTTTACTAAACACAATCTGCCAAGAATTTCCTCTATAAAGCAAATTATGAAATGACACCGAGCTACAGACCTAGGCTGCTAGTTTAACCAACAAAGGTGTTTAAAATCATGATGTTTTCAAGATGCAAAAGAGTTGGATTGGAGAGCTCGTGGTGCTTTTCATTGTTCCGCAGAGGAGAGGTTACTCTCGGTCATCTCGCGCAGACTCGCTTCCGAACAGATGCTGGAGACACACGCAGCGCGTGTTATACTCTCTTTTTTGTTCATCTGTCTCTTCAGGTTATCAGTTTCTCGATACGAATGCCAACAACAGTCAATAATACACAACTTTTCAACATGCATACCTGCCACAAAGCATTCAAAACACCAGAACTCATCAAGTGCTTACTACAAAAGACACGATCGTGTACGCTTTGAAGAAAAACAGCAACAGCGCGTTTCTGCTTAAAGAATAAGCAGGAGGGAATATTCGTGTAGCTACTTATATAGTGCAATATCTAATCGATAAAACGTGACAATGTGTAATCGTCATAACACGAAGCTTTCAAAGCGTCGCAGCTCACCAAGTGTTTATAAATCATCAATAACATCAATAACAACGCATCAATAACAAATGCGTCGATCGCGTAAATTGTGGAAAAACAACAACAAACGTGTGGAATTATTAAGTGAAATAACTGATTTGTAAATTTGTATAAAAATTAAACTTGGCATAGACTTATTAACTGACGTTACTCACCGTTATTTCTTGTGATACAAAGATTATTCCTTATTTCATATGAACTGTAATTCCTTTTGAGAAGAAAAAAACAGCTGTCCTGTATCTCTCAAAGCGATACTGTACCGGTGGTGCTTTGTGCTCTTATGGACGGACCTTTTTCCTCTCCTCCGAGCTTTTATAGCGACGCGCGAGCGAGGTTACTGTCGGTCAAACGCGCTGCTGTTTGTCTTCGCGCCTCCATATATGGAGAGCACGTGCGGACCCAAAACAGCTCTTAAAAGGGCAACACGGATACACTCAAAATCAGTTATTTTAATTTATTGTTTATTTTTGCATCTTTAATGACATGTGCTGTAAGTTTATACTACAGATGTGATGTGTTTGATAATAATTATATATTTTGACTGGCGTCACTAAATGAAATAGAGGTGTGCAATGATTGGTTGGCACAAGGTTAACTGGTTCAGTTGCTACAAAGATACAAATGTTTGGAGTGTTCAGTAACTAATTTTCAGACATGTTTAGATGTAAAAAAAAGCTTAAGCCAGCTTTAGATGGGTTGCTGGTCTTAGCTGGTTTTAGATGGTCTCACAGTCTGGCCAGGCTGGTGAACTGATTGCAAAGTATATTAGGATGTTTTTTCTTTCCGCATGTATAACAAATCAACTTCTCTTCAGGTCATCAGGACCTCTGAGAAATGAAGGCATGCTGCAACTCTTGACACAACCCAGATCTGGGCCTTGAGTGAACTGAGCTAGACGGATATAGCACTAGCTTAGACATTTAACTGATAAGGTGCCCCTAGAAATCCACCTATCACTCAAAATATAACACACAGAGTCTAGTACTAAAACATAGCATAGGTGGCAGATTCAGAAGTATGCATAATAAAGATTTAAAGTCAGCTTCTATATTTTATACCGAATCTTTGCAGACAATATTAATTTGTGTTCGGTTTGTCTATTCTTAAACTTATAGATACAGGAAATGCTTTCTGTTTACCCATTCCCTGGATTTTCTGCATCACTGGTCTGGATAACCATGAAGTGTCATCCATTAATGAAATGCATTTGTATAGCTGACACACATATCACATTTCTCTGGACCTTTTTTTCACCTTTATGATTTTAGGATAAACTTTAGGCATAAAGGAAACTATATATTTAATAATTAACATTTTTTTAGCACATTTGTTTTGTAATATGTCTTGCAATATTACATGTAGATTTTTTTCAATATGAGGTCATAAAAGGTAAATGAAATATAAAATAATTGCAAAATGCACTTTAAAATAGTGTTAGATGGAGTATAGCATGTCAGCTTCCCAAAGTAGGTCGTATTTCATGAAATATCGTGCATGCATGCCAACTACCAATTTGATAAATTTCCATATATTAAAAATATATTGTCATATGAATTAAAAACATAGATAAAACCTATATAAATTGTATAATTGTACATTAACATCTGTTTGCAGCCCATACAAATATGTTTATATATGTATAATCAATTTTTGACATACAGTATATATTGATAATGATATTGATACATTTCCATATGGGATAGTTTACATTTACCCTTTTAAAGTAGTAAATATATTGATAATTGCTATTCAGTGATACTGTGAATCAAACATCATTAAAAAAAGCATAATCTGGCCTGTCTGTTTCTAACCACACAGTCAAAAGAACACTGTGATTCTGATTCGACTGAGGTAACATTGTGCCTTTTGTATTTTTGGTCATGTGATCAGCATTTCATCCTGTTTTTCATCCCGTTCACCTCTGTGTGTTCACACAGGCCATGAGGCTGCCAAGTGAAAAGCGCTCCCCTCTTGCCCCAGTGTCCTGTGCCAGTTTTGTGGAGTTGAGCCTCAGGGTCGACACTGAACTGTTGACACAGAGACAAGAGCGAGGAACGAGAGAGAGAGAGAGATAAACAAAGCATCTGAGCGTGACATGAAGACTATTTGCAAAGGAAACCACAATCAGGTCTTGAGAGCTGAGAGAGGAAGTTTAATATTCAAACAGTGGTAAACACACAAGACATGTGATCTGAGTTTGTGGGACCTTTAAAGAGCAGCTCATCCAAAAATGAAAGATTATTATTCACTAACCCTCATCCTAGAGAGAAAGAACAATGGCGCTGCCTTGGGGATTTTCTAAATTATCCTATACACACAAATATGTTCAGAATTATATGGTACTGCTACAGTGTTTTTTAATGGTTCAATATTACCTGGTTGTTGTAAAGCAGTGCCACAGCACTTGACAAGAGGTCTGCAGAGTGTAGTGACTTATGAACTGATAAGTAACGAGAAGGTGAACTTTTCCCAGCATGACCTGCGAGAGCTGTTGCCCTTTTAAGAGCACGCGCCTCGGTTCCGATGATTCTTATTTTGCACAGCAGCAAAACGTTACCTTTGATTGCCAATTGCTTATAACTTATAGCAAACGTATCAAATGCTTATAACGTCCTACATAAATATCTGACGATTCTAAAAAGAAAACTAATAAAAAAATAATTTGAAAATAAAAGGTCCTTGTAAAAAGCGTCTGCACTGCGAGTTTTTTTCCCGTCCCAAATGTAGCAGTTTTAGCATGCCTTAAAATGAGAGAATTATGCGGAGTCAAACAATATTTCGCCAGGGGATGAAAAAATCATCACTTATTTTCAGCCTCCTGTCAGCATCTGAGCACAAAGAGTCGGTTTGTCCGATAGTAACCCCGTGAAGGGGGGAGGATAAATATAGCTCTGTAAACTCGGGCATCATAACATTTGCTTTTGAATGAATATGTTCATGCATTATACGTTTTATTCGACGTTTCTTTGCCGAAATCTTTTCATTCTTCCACTTGCGAACCTACTCTTACCATTACACATACACAATTATACGTTAAACCAAATGTACAGTATCAAGTGTATGAAACTCACAAGCAATGACATTATTAATCTAAGACCGAGTATAAATACGCAGGTTTATAGGGAAGAACGGCGCTGCAGTGCTGCAATGACCGATAGTAACCTCTCCTCGGAGCGCGAGCAGCAGAAACTGGGTGAAAGGTGACATGACGTCACACGCGACGAACCTTCTCGACTTGTATACAGTCTACGGTTTCTATACAGTCTATGGTTTACACGTGGTGATCCTTACAGCTATGCATTCGCCAAATACAAGTAGCTAGCACCTGGAATGCCACTGAATTGATGTCAGCCCAGTTAATACAGCGAGCTGGAGGAAGAGCCCTAATTGGTCAGCTGCAGGTGATGCTGAAAATACTACGTCATGATAGAGGAACAGACATAGTTACAAAGAAAAACAGCACTATATATATTAGAGTCTTTCATCAGTGATCAGTAGGCTATAATATTGTGGGGCAAAACAGCATTTCTGTCCCTGACCTGGTCACAGAGGGAAGATTTCCCTGTAATTTTGTTCCACCAGAGGGATTCTCAAAGTTACAGTCTCACCTGAACTATCTGCCACTTACTGATTCTGTGTAACATTGATCAGATCTGTCATGATCCATAGCCTTCAGCAGGTCAAGGCAAATTTGTTTAAAATATATTTGTGTATCCCTAAAACACTATACAGCAACACTGAAAAGTAGACACTTTTGGACACTGAAGTTCAGACACACTACTATAGTTTTTGTCAGCATTTTGAAATTCTATTTTATTTTATTATAATTATTGTCTTAATTTTTTGTAATTAAGTTGTGTTTATGTTTATTACTATTTTTAAAATGTCTATAGTTTTCTATTAAGTTTATTATTGTAATTTTTTTAGTACCAAATTTAAATCAAAATGAGAAATATCTGACTAACTAACAGAAATGTATTTTTATACATTTTATTTAAAGTAATGATTAATGTTTTGCTGGGAAAAGTGCTTGTGCTTTCTATAAAATAAAGTTATATAATAAAATTAAGCTACCTAAATAATGTGAAAGACAGATTTTTTTTTTTTTTTTTAGTAAAGCTAAATATGGCCTTAATGTACTAACTATAACTGTACCATATTTTGCATATTTTATACCAATACAAATGCAAGTTAAAAGATTACTACCATGCAAAAAGTCTTTGTCAAATCATAACAGCACATTTTGGTAAGACTTCTGCAATCTGGAAGTGGTTACTTTCATTTTTTTTTTGATACTTGCAAGCCTTCTATTTTTTTTCTTATAAAACCACATTCCCTTTTTAATCTGCATCACATTTCAGCCATATTTCAGATGATAACAGAGAGTGATTTTAAAACAGTGGCTAAACTGTCTGACAGCCTCTATATGGCATGTGTGCTCTCTGTGCTGAATGCCTAGCAGCTGGTGGCAGACACAGAGGGACGTTCATAGGGAAAACAGCTGTCAGGAACACCCTGCTCACGACATATGTGATTGTCCTGCTCTGCTTTTTGCCATCATCATCATCATCATCAGTGTGGGTTTTGAAGCAGCAGGGCTGGTGTAGGGCCCCTCGACAGGGCTGAAAAGTGCTGATCGCATGCTCACATCAACTGCAGCCTTTCCTGGATTCCAGCGTATTGTTTAGAGAGCGATAAAGTAAGGCTCATTAGCAAACCAGACCTACATCGCTGAACATTCATTACTTCCTGAACCTTTGATTCCCTCGTGTACGTTTGTTTGTGATGCCACAAAGTTCACCATCTGTTTGTGTGGGTTGGTGTTTTACACTGAACTCAAAAATGTAGTGGTACTAACGTTTAAGATGTGGTAAATATATTCAAAGTTTGCAGATGTTCAAATCCAGTAGGTCCATATAAATACATATACGCATATGTGTGAGTTGATGTCATTTATTACTGTAATATATAATACAATAATCAATCATATTAATTTATAATTAGTTATTACTCATATTTTATATTTAATTTAATTAATATTATTTGACACCCCGGTCTAACACCTTGTCATTGCATTATTATATATATATATATATATATATATATATATATATATATATTTATATATACACACACACACACACACACACACACACACACACACACACACACACACACACACACATAGTTCAGTACACTACAGTAAATATAAAATATTTACTGCTTACATATTTACCACATTATTTGCACTAATATTAATTATTTTTATTTTTATTATTATCATCATCATCATCATTGCATAATTTAATAATTTTCCATTATGTTTTTTTTTGTGCTATTTTCTTATAGATTATAAGTACAATAAGAAATATGATTACATCAAATAGTATTTACAAATACATTTAAAAATATAAATATATAAAAATATAAAATGTATATAATTTAAATACAATTTTAGCAGTAGTAATTTCAGGAGCTGGTAGGACCACCTAAGCAGTAGTTGCATTATCCTTGCTCAAATCTCTATCTTCATTGCAAATCTTGACAGTGGAACTTTTGTCCATGTCATTCCAGCAGTGCTCAAGCTCCATCAGACTGGATGGGACCTGAATGTGAGCCACATATTTTATGTTAAGCCTCATTCCACAGATGCTCAACTGGATCACAGTCTGGACTTTGGCTGGGTTCTCCAGGACATTCCTCTTTGAGGGTTGAAGGCGTTTCTCTGGTCATTGTCCTGTTGAGAGAGGAAACTCAAAACTCATCTTCCCAGTCCCAGTGCTCATGCAGACTGAAGCATATTCTCTTCAGGGAGTTAATTTATTTCTTTAGTACATTTTGTACACAAACATTTTTTGTTAACATCGTTCTCCTTTCCTGAAGCACGATGCTGCCAACACTATTGCATGACTGTGTAGGGATGTTGTTTGTAAAGTCGTATGCTCTATTAGATTAGATCTCACAGAAGTTTTCAGATGATCAGATCATAAAATTGAGAGTCTCCCATGGGTTCGGCCAAACTCCAGCTCAGACGTAATATGAGTTCTCACAAATGCTTTCTGGGATACAGGCCAGCGACTGTATCATTAAAGTTTTTCTCAACTCTATCATGGCAGTGGATCTCGTAGGGCTTAACTTTATCACATATTTCAAAAAAATTATAATTATTATATAATCAACTGAAATACGCTGTTGGTGATTAAGAGACAAGTACAGGGAAGAGCTCATATTTGGTCAGATATTTAGCATCAGTTCAATATATATTGTGCTTAAGTCTGCGTATTTGTTTTTATATTTACCATTTTTGGTTATACAGATGTGACAGTCTTTACTGTCACGATAATATAAAGTTTAAGCTTTTTTTTCCCCATAAATCATCCCATGAAGTGTCAAAGCTTAATACTCAAGCCAGGGCTTTAACATATAAATTAATAAATACTAACAAAATAATGAAGTATTGTTATTTTTTATTAATATTAATAATACTAAGATCAATTAAATAATTTTTTTTAGAAAATAAATAAATAAATAAATATCAATAACAAAGGTCTAGGAAGTGACTCAGTCTTTTTTAAAAAAATGCCCTGAGATTACATGATCATCCCTGGCAATAACAACAACTCTTCAGAGCATTATACTGACCTTGCAAAGACCTTGAAGGTTAGTGAGAGGAGACTAAAATAACACATAAATCAATTCCCTCCTAGATGGTCTGTGTGGGCATACACTAATGTAAGGGAGTGTTATGTTGCACTATATGTGAGCTATGTTTGGATGTATGGATGGGAGGCGATTGGGTCACACAGTACATGTGTACACTCACCACCCCCCAGGGACACCCATCAACTTTACTCAAATAACCCAGCAACTCCTCTATAAAGCCAGTTAATACAGAAAAAGATGCATTTATGAGGGGCCTAGTAAAATCTTCTAAAACAATTACTGTTCTTCTTTCTTTCCGTGACAGTATTTTACATCAAGTGTTGTTTTTATGCATGCATAAACATATATTATTCTATGCCCAGTAGCGTTAAGGGTAGTTTTTCCTGTCTATACTAGTTTAGACGTCAATAGCTTGCAATGGTTCATTTAACAGGGAATAGGAAGGGAGATTTTGGGAGATATTCTGAGCAAGGGATGTACTGGCAATAAACAGGAAGTCATGTGAAACAGCCCTATTGCATCACACTGAAAAAGAGATATGAGAATACATTTTGCAATCGCACGGTCTAACATTAAGCATTATCCCAAAAATGAACAATTATCTTCTTCATAACATTGAAGTTTGTATCTGTTGAGGATTGGTGTATGCTTTTAGGGTTTACATAAGGAAATTAACATATCCTTCAAAATTCAACATAAACAATATCTTGACACTGAATTTAACATGTTGTAGGAACAATAAGTTCCCAGCCGAAATGTTGCTTTCACAGAATTAAAAATACAATGGCGTCATCTGGTGGTTGCAATGACCTAAAACAACATGCGATATGGCAAAAAAATGACCTTGCATTGCGCTTGCTTTGGTTCATTTAGCAGGGTTTTTTTTTTTCAAAACCATCGCCAGCTTGCTAAATCTAAACCATTTTCTGACGGAAATGGGAATGCATTTTTGATATCAAACTAGAGTTCAAAGTAGACACGTTAATGGAATTGCACCAGCATATTATTGTCAACAGTACACCAAGCTTAGCAAGTGTAGCACGGTCCAGCAACCATCCATGAACAATGCATGAGCTTAAAAGAAAGATCTGCTGAAAGATGGTCCAAATAAGTCATACGCAGTTATTTCAACTTAATGACGGATTAAGTTTGCTTTGCTAACGTCTGTCATGCTAGTTCATTGCTTTAAACGTCATTGTGTTTCTCAAAGAAAACAATTTTTACATAGTTTGTAATCATTTATGATGCTCACTTTAATATATATCAGTTTTCTTTTCACATTGAACATCAAAACAATGTGACCATACCAACATGAATAGATTATCACACATATTTTTAGTCAAAGCAGGTGTAAAAACTGGAAAAACATAATCAATTTGGTTAAACATGAAAAGCATTTTTACCACATCCACTTTTTATGACTATACTTTAGTGATTTTAGGTCATGAAAAGTTAACTTTGCACATTATGTTCAATACAAACCATAAGCACATTATGTTAACATTTACAGTACATCATACAGCACATACTGTAATATATCAAACCCGAACAAGATAAACTGTATAGTTTAGTTATTGTAGTGTTTTATATACCTTCATTAGACCTTATTCACAAAACAGAAAGAGCTCTGTGCACCAGTGTATATGAGAATGGTTTTACGAGATTCAAATAAAGTCCATTATTTTGTCACACACATTATTTAAAATCATTTAGACTCATTTTCTGACACCGCTACATCTGACAGCACAAGTTTCAAATCTGCCTGTACGTTTGTTGGCTCAGATGTATTATTACAGTGAGATTTACATTCAATTAAAGTTTTGAAGTCAATCTCAACTGAAGATCTCACTGAAGCACACTTTCACACAGAAGGAGAAGAGCTGGATATGTTCAAGATTCACAGAATGCACCTTTAAAATGTAAATAGAACACATAGAATAGAACACTTGAGTTTGGCATTCTAATTCTATTGAACTGAATCAATCAGAAGCATTCATTTTAGAATCATTTTAGCATTATCTGACAGACTCTAACCATTGTTTGTAAACAAAACTGAATCAAATATGACAAATGTAATTTCCTATAATCATGCAACATGATGAGGTCATGACTTTGTAGTGTAGCATACTGTTTTCATGTGTTAAATATTTGTCATTTCATAATCTGTACTATGTTGTGTTCTATTTAAAGACATATAGAAGTCAGTTGCAGTAGGCAGCATGCACTGAGTAGTATGCTACACTACACTGAAAACACTAAAAGTTCTCCACTTGGAGGCAGTATTACCTCATCATGCTGCAGTTTTGAGCGCATTTAGTCTCAATGCATACTCTCAGTATGTCATTTATATAACACCTGTGGATGTATTTGCATTGTGTTATTTACAGTATATTTATGGCAGAACCACAATCCGATGCACGTGGGGCCCTTCAGCTGAGCTGCTCGGCTGCAAACGTGGGCTCTCTGTGAAGGCAGAGTTTAGTTGCTGCCGTGCTTTCATCTTTGACCTCCACCTGACACTGGGACTTGGTGCTCTTGCGGTTGGTGCAGCGCGGGTCATCGCTGTGGATGCTGGTGTCGATGCGGGTGCACATGCTGCTCTGGTTGCGTGGGTGGAGACGGGTGGGACGGAGCTCGAGCTCATCATAGCTGGACACATGGATGAAGGGACACCACCTGAAGGCCCGTTTGAAACCGGCCCGAAACCTGGTGGTTTGGAAAAAATGATTTTTTAAATGGATTCCTAGTTCAAAATACAATGAATAACATTAACATAATTAATTTATTCTTAATAATAAAACTACGATAATAAATCTTGTATGTATCAATTGTGTAGATGGTCCAAAATCAATACCCACCAGCACCAAAGTCAGTAAAAACCATTGGCAAGTAAACAAAAGTAAGTTTATTAAGATTATAAAGTATAAATATCTCTTAGAATAATACTTTTTAATTATATTTTATTACAAAATTTATTTGATTACAAAAAATATATATTCTGCATTTAAAATGTATTACATGTATTATAAAAAAATACATTAAAATATATATATAATATAAAACATAACATATAAATACATAAATATTATTGTAATCTATTTAATATTACTAAATTATAATATTACTACTTAAGTATATTATTTTTTACAAATAAATATTAAATAAATACAAAAAAAGTACGATTTATTTTATTAAATGTATTATTATTATTATTATTATTATTAAATAAGACTAATTAACTTGCCAGTTGACTAATTAATTTTTTAAGGACTGCAAAACTACATAATTTAATATTTTTTATATTCCAATAATACATTAAAATAATAAATTATTTATATTTTTTTATTATAAAAATAGAAATTATATTATAAATAAATATATATAAATTTATATATATATATATATATATATATATATTTATATATATATATATATATATATATTTTATATATATATATATATATATATATATATATATATATATATATATATATATATATATATATATATATATATATATATATATCAGAGATGGGGACTCGAGTTTGAGACTCGGACTCGAGTGCGACTTAAGTCGCACAAACAGTGACTTCAGACTCGACTTGAGACTCGTCCTCGAAAGACTTCAGACTCGACTCGGACTCGAGCTCCGGGACTCGTGAACAATGTTAATTTTTAGTAAACGTCAGATGAGCTCGCTGTTAGAGTTGTGACGTTCGCGAACGAACCGATTCTTTTGAACGGCTCATAAACATGAACGATGGGAGCCGAGTCACGGCTGGAGGGGAGCCGTTCTTTCTGTCGCTCTTTTTTCCTATGCGTGTTTCAGAGCGCGTGTTTCACACAGATGCACACAAATGAGCTCCTCCGCGAGACAGAACAGTTATAGGGGGAGGGGCGCACCCAGCGCAGGCCAACCCTTTATAGCGTGATGATATTAGTTATTAGTTGTGCACGCATCCTTCACGTGAGTACTGCAGTGGAAAAAAACATCTCGGTTACGTATGTAACCTTGGTTCCCTGAATAGGGAACGAGATGCTGCGGTGACGTCACCACGTATGGGAACACCTCTGGTGTGACGAATGTCTGAAGCCCTATACCATCCCGCCAATCCTATTGGCCAAATGGCGCATAGCACCACCCTGCGCATGCGCGCGCATGATATACCTGGGTGCAGCGCGCCATTTCGCTCAGATTTCATGACTGAAGATGAAGAGTTATCAAGGTACGGAACGGCCAGAACCGCAGCATCTCGTTCCCTATTCAGGGAACCAAGGTTACATACGTAACCGAGATGTTCCCTATCATAGGTCACTTCGATGCTGCGGTGACGTCACCACGTATGGGAACGATATACCAAAACGCCTGACGTACCTGATAACTGAGATCCGAGGAAGCAACTGCTCAAGCGGAGAGAACCCGGGAGCCAGGGGCCATCCTCACATCCAGACTGTAGGACTTGATAAAAGTGCTCGGTGAGGACCATCCTGCCGCAGCACAGATATCATCCATAGAAGAGCCACTGAGAAAAGCTTGAGAAGAAGCTACAGCTCGAGTGGAATGAGCCTAAGGGCGAAGCGAGTCCGCGCGCCTCATAGGCCAAAGAAATTGCCTCCACCAGCCAATGGGACATGCGCTGTTTTGTAACTGCATGGCCCTTACTTTTATGTCCAAAGCAGACAAACAGCTGGTCAGAACCACGCCAAGGGGCTGTGCGATCCACATAAGTCTTTAAAGCTCTCACAGGGCAAAGACTTAGATCTCCTGACCCGGCCTCGGCAGGTGAAAAAGCTTCCAGAACCACTTGCTGAAAGCGAAAAGGGTTAGATGCGACCTTAGGAACATAGTTAGGCCTGGGCCGCAGCAGCACCTTCACAGAGCCTGGTGCAAATTCCATGCATGAGGGTGAAACAGAAAGAGCCTGTAAATCCCCAACTCTCTTGAGGGAGGATAAAGCCATGAGAAGAAGTGTCTTCAGTGTCAGGATTTTATCCGATACGGTCTCCAAGGGCTCAAACGGATGCCCTGATAAACCTAACAACACAATGGATAAATCCCATGAAGGAACTCGCACAGGGCGGAAAGGCCTCAGCCGTCGCGCACCCTGTATGAAACGAGAAACTAATGGATGACGCCCCACAGAGGCACCGCCTATGCATTCGTGGTAAGCTGAAATGGCTGCCACGTAAACCTTTAAAGTGGCTGGTGTAACGCCATCCGAGAAACGCTCCTGGAGGAACTCCAGCACTGAAGCCACTGGGCAGTAAACTGGATCCACATTATGATTACCACACCAGGCTGTAAACAGTCTCCACTTGAAAGCATATAAGCGTCTCGTAGAAGCTGCTCTAGAACTCAATATAGTCTCAGTAATTTCAGCAGAAAGACCGGGACATACTAACGCACTCCGCTCAGTGGCCACGCCCACAGTTTCCACAGATCTGGCCTCGGGTGCCAAATCAGCCCCTGTGCTTGTGATAATAAATCCTGTCTGATGGGAATCTCCCACGGAGAGCCCGCTAGCAGACTGATCAGATCCGCAAACCACGGCTGCGTGTGCCATCGCGGAGCCACCAGCAGCAGCTGTTCCACTCTGTCCCGGCGTAATCTGCATAATACCGCTGGGATCAAACGAATCGGAGGAAAAGCATACAGACTGGTCTTGGGCCAGCTGTGAGCTAACGCATCCACGCCCAGGGGCGATGGGGAGCGTAGGGAGAACCATAGCGGGCAATGCGTAGTCATGCTCGATGCGAATAAATCCACTTTCGCTTTGCCGAATATCCGCCATAAAAGATCCACCGTCTGGGGGTGTAATCGCCATTCTCCCTGTTCCAGAGCCTGTCTGGATAGCAGATCCGCTCCGAAATTCAATCGTCCGGGGACATGAATGGCCCGGATCGAGAGAAACTTGTCCCGAGACCACAGAAGAACACGCCTCGCCAGCCTGCACAGGGGGCGAGAGCGCAATCCTCCTTGATGGTTCAGATAAGACACAACCGCTGTGTTGTCTGATCTGAGCAGCACATGACGGCCGATCAGCAGATCCGCGAAATACTGGAGAGCCAGAAAAACTGCCAGTAATTCCAGTCTGTTTATATGCCAGCCGCGCTGAGCCGCTGTCCACACTCCGTGGGCTGGTCGCCCTCGACACACAGCTCCCCAACCAGTCAAAGACGCGTCCGTCGTGACAGTCTCTCGGAAAGCATAAATTCCCAATCGAACTCCTGACAGGAGAAATTCGGTTGACATCCAAATTTTCAGCGACATCACACACCGCCGTGTCACCGAAATCGTGCGATGCGGGAGACAACGGGGTGAAATATTCCGCCTTTTCGTCCACCACTGAAAGGGGCGCATTTGAAGCAATCCCAGACGAATCACGGGGGATGCTGCTGCCATTAGACCCAAGAGCCTGAGGCACAATCTCACCGTCACCGTGCGACCCGCTTTGAAGTGCCGCACGCATGACGCAATCGACTGAGCGCGCGGGAGAGAAAGCTTCGCTGTCATCGCGCGAGAGTCCAGATCTATTCCAAGAAAAGTTATTCGTTGAGAGGGAGTTAAAACACTCTTCTTGAAATTTGTTCGTAAGCCCAGGCTGTTTAAATGATTCAGCACAAGATCTCGGTGAGAGTATGCTTGAGTCCGCGATTGCGCTAGCACCAGCCAATCGTCCAAATAATTCAACACACGAACGCCCTGGAGCCGCAACGGGGCCAGAGCTGCGTCCATGCATTTTGAGAACGTACGGGGCGCTAAAGCCAAGCCAAAGGGAAGAACGCGGTACTGATACGCTTTGCCCTCTAAAGCGAATCTGAGGAACTTCCTGTGTCTCTTGACGATCTGAATATGGAAATACGCATCCTTCAGATCGATCGTAATAAACCAATCGCTTGGTCGGATCTGAGACAGAATAGATTTCACCGTCACCATCTTGAATTTGCTCGGTCTGAGTGCAAGATTCAGACGGCGTAAATCCAGAATGGGTCGTAACCCGCCGTCTTTTTTCGGTACCACGAAATAACGGCTGTAAAAACCTGTCTCCATCTGAGAGGGGTGTACTTCTTCTATAGCCCCTTTGCTCAGCAGAGCTGACATTTCTTGTCGCAGCACCGCCATTTCCGTAGACTTCACCGTAGTGGGAAGAATTCCGCGGAAAGGAGGCGGGCCTTTCCGAAACTGAATGGTGTATCCGTGACAAACCGTGCGTAACACCCATTGAGGAATGCCGGGCAAGCGTTCCCACGCGGCCCGAAACAATATTAACGGTTTCAAAACTTCCGCTCCCAGCAACGCCGTCATACGCGTTAAAACGACCGGACACGAAAAACCCGTGGTGTTCGTGCACCGGGGAAGCGTATGCGCCGGAGTCGTTGCGTTCCGTTGAGTATAATCCTGAAACGTGTCCACGGCAGGAATTAGGCCAACAGATGGAACATCGGGCTCTGCCGCTAGCGAAAAAGCGGCGGCTGTGCGAGCCGTCATAAACGGGCCGTTTGTGTAGGGTCCTTGAGTCGTCCCTCGAACTCCGAAAGCAGGATTGCGCAGAGTGTCTGAGGGAGCGTCTGTCATTACAGCTCGATCCAATGTTGCTCGAGGCGCTGTTAGCGGCGAGACAATCAATGTTTGAGCATGGGGACTGCAATGAGAGTGTGGGATGCGCGAAAGCGGTCCGACAGCGCTCTCTAGCGGAGGGCACAGTCCCTGGCAAGCAGCAAAAAGATCAGGAGCTGCTATTCGGCACCCGAGAACGAGAGGCTTTAGCCGTCGAGGTCAGGTTCAATCGCTTACGTTGACGCTGGTGCGCCGGAGGAAAAACCCTAGGGCCCCAGTCCTTACGAGGAGGCGCCATGGGTGTAGGTTCCTCTCGAGAGGCTGCTCGCTGGCGGTGAGAGGAGGTTGAGCGAGAACGCGCGGGCGCTTGCCGGCGTTCGACCTCCCTGGGTCTGCGGGGAATCAGCTGGCGGAAAGCGGCTGATTGCTGTTTCGCTGCCCTGAACTTCTCCACTACTGACGTGACAGCCTCACCGAACAATCCATCCCTGGAGACAGGGGCATCCATAAGGAAAGATTTATCCTTCTCCTTAATATCGGTGAGATTAAGCCAGAGGTGGCGCTCAACCGAAATCAAACCGGCCATAGTACGGCCCACTGCACGAGCGGTATGTTTGGTAGCGCGTAGCGCCAAATCCGTAGCTCTACGCAGTTCTTTAACTGCCTCCGGTGTGATGCCCTCACCTTCATCCAATTCCTTCAATAACTCCGCCTGGTAGGCCTGAAGGACCGCCATAGAGTGGAGCGACGCAGCCGCCTGACCAGCCGCCATGTAGGATTTACCCACCAATCTAGACGTGACTCGACACGCCTTCGAAGGAAGAAGGGGGCGAGACTTCCAAGCTGCGGCCGAACTAGGCGCAAGGTGTTCGGCGAGAGTCTCTTCCACCGGGGGCATCATAGTATAGCCATGGTTCGCCATATCAGAAACGGTGGCGAAATCCGCGGCCGCGGCGTTAGTAATCCGCGCCGAAAATGGCTGTTTCCAGGACCTCGAAACCTCCTGGTGGAGGTCCGGGAAAAAAGGCAAAGGCCTCCGGGGCTGTGTAGGTGTCCGACTGGTTAGAAAACGGTCGTCCAGCTTGGAAGAAGGTTGGGCCTCGGCCTTGTCAACCTCCCAGTCTAGCCCCAATTTACCCACCGCACGAGAAACCACATCCAACAGCTCACTGTAGGAGGGGGAAACACGCCTCTCCTGTCCGCTAGGAGGAAGAGGGCTAGTGTCAGTCGCGAAGTCCTCAGACCCCGAGGCCGCGGTGGATAAAACATCGTCGTCATAGCGTCCACAACCGAAGGAGATGGCGGTGCATGCCTCCGGTGTGGGAAGTAAATCCTCATTAGAGAAGACGACGGGCTCAGTATAAGTTTTATTCTGCAGCAGGGTAGGGGAGAGCGAGCGATGTGGAGAATATTCCAGCGCTGCGCTGTCCACAAAATCCATGTCGCACGTGTCACCCCAGGCCCTCGCCTCGTGCGGTGCCTCGGCAGTCGCAGAGGTGACCTGACGGGGGTTAGACTCGAGGGCGACATTAGAGAAAACTTCCACCCTGGAGCGCAGTACTCTGAGCCGCAGGCCATCACAATGGGGACAGGAAGAAAGGCCGCTAAGCGCCGCCTGTGCGTGATGTAAACCAAGACATACTACGCACCTGTCATGAGTGTCCCCCGCCGTGATGTACCTGGTACATGGCTCCTTACATTTTCGAAAGCTCATCGCGTCCGCGAAGAGGAGTTAACACTGCTCGAAGAGATCGCTGGAGAACGCGAGACGATAGGGCACAGATGATTCGCTATTCCTGAAGGAATGAAATCTGAGCGAAATGGCGCGCTGCACCCAGGTATATCATGCGCGCGCATGCGCAGGGTGGTGCTATGCGCCATTTGGCCAATAGGATTGGCGGGATGGTATAGGGCTTCAGACATTCGTCACACCAGAGGTGTTCCCATACGTGGTGACGTCACCGCAGCATCGAAGTGACCTATGATAGGGAACCTGCGTGCCTCTGTCATTGGGTAGGAGCGGAGCCATGACGTTTTGCACAGATATTCATTGCAGCCCACTTTGTTATTGTTCATTGACTTGAAGGGGCTGATGTCCTATTTGCAAAGTTTACAGTAGTAATAGTATGTAGACATTTCCATTTTATTTATTCTAATTTTATCTGCTTTAAATATTTTTGGTTCTCTATCAAAATGTTCTTGTGTGATAACAATGTTCTTGTGTGGAAGTGTTTGTAGTAAAAGCTGTTTTGCACAGAAATTCATTGCAGCCGGCTTTGTTTTTGATATTTATTTGTGAATAGGTATTGTATGAATAACATAAGTCAGCGTAGCTTTGTTCATTCTTAAGCCAGACAAGAGGTGTGCAGCTATACAGCCAGGACAGACAGAAGGCCATTACTGAATCCATAAATGCAAAATACAGATATTAACTTAAAAGTAAAGCATTCTTGGTGTTTTTGTCATGTTGCAATAGCCTGTTTACACTGATTATATACCAAAATCAAAGTTGATATTGTATGCTAATAGATAGAGTTGTCATAATAACATATTACATGCTTTGAATTCCTTATATATAGCTATGCAGTGTTCTAAGCAGCTTGGATGGGTCGCTGTACTTGATCGAACATTTATTATAACCAGAGACTTAATATAATAAAGAGACTTGAGACTTGACTTGGACTCTAGCTCAGAGACTTGAGACTTGACTTGGACTCTAGCTCAGAGACTTGTGAGCATCTCTGATATATATATATATATATATATATATATATATATATATATATATATATATGCAAGCCTACAGTGTAAGTTGACCTATTTTTTACTTTATATATTCAAAATAAAAATACTTTTTATATGCAAACAATATTTAAAAGATATATAGGAATATATATGTATAACAAAATATATAACTTATTTTATTTGGCAGACAAGAACACTTTATGGCCAGAAATGTTCTCTGTGGGCAGATGTGATGTCACCTTGAGTGTATATTAGTACATGAGTGATCATTACCTGCCATTCAGACAGCAGTAAATGATGGGGTTGTACATGGTGGAGCTCATGGCCAACCACAACACGGACAGATACACCTGCTGGATGGACTTCCACTTGTTCAGACGCTTGTTTAGGCCCGTCACAATGAAATAGATGTGATAGGGCAACCAGCAGAGGGCAAAGGTCACCACCACCACAATCATCATCTTCACCACCTGAGGAGAGAGCGAAGGATCATTCAGTCACAACATGAAGCACATGCCAGCAAAACATATGGGTTTCGGCTTCTTGTGTTCTGGAAGAAAACAGCATCAGGAAAAGTCCCGGCTCATCTCGCGGTCTGTTAGAAGTCTCCATCTGCTGCCATTGTTCATTCAACTAAACTCAAAGCTGAAAGCAATAATGAATGACGAGAAGAAACGTGTCAGATAGTGATTTGGCACCACACTGAAAGCTTTTGCAGCAGTCACCTGACATGTGCGTCAACCTCAATTATGATTCCTGCTAGTTTTTATCATGAAAGAGCAGGAGGAATAGCACCGGAGTAAATTGCAGTGTGCTGAAAAGTACATAATTGCATATTTCATATGTAAATGGAACTAAATTACAATTTTTGACAAAAAAATCAGGTGGACAGAATGTAGCAAACTGTTCCAGGGTCCAGGATCCCATTGTTACACTAAACATCACATCTCACACAGCATGACATCTGACTAACAGCATCTGGCCCCCGGTTCAGCACATTTTAGAAAGTTCAATGAACAAAGTACACACGAATCAGACAGGTAGAGACTGCCAGACCAAACTATGAGGTGACCAACCTCAGTTTACACTGCTTGTGATACTGAAAATCTATTTTGAACAGCAGTGTTGTCTGCATATACAGCACAGTTTGAACTGTAATGTTATGAAAAATTATTACAATTTCAAATAACTGTAATGTAATGTAATTTATTCCTGTGATCAAAGGTGAATTTATTCCTCCAGTCTTCAGTGTCACATGATCTTCAGAAATCCTTCAGATATGCTGATTTGATGCTCAAGAAATATCTCTGATATTTATCAATGTTGAAAACAGTTGTGCTGCTTCAGATTTTTATGGAAACCATGTTAGATTTTTTTTTTCAGGATTTCAGGAATTTTTTTAGGATTTTTTTTCTTTAATAAATAGAAAGTGCAACATTTATTTGTAATAGAAATATATTTTTTTTAAACATTATAAATATATTTGCTCAATTTTCATCAATTTAATGTATTCTTGCTGAATCCAATTATTACATTTCTTTAAAAAAGTATTAGTAATTTTGTTATCATTTTTAATAGTTTATATATATATATATATATATATATAGATAGATAGATAGATAGATAGATAGATAGATAGATAGATAGATAGATAGATAGATAGATAGATAGATAGATAGATAGATAGATAGATAGATAGATTGTCTTTATTGATTTTATCGCAATTTTGACTAACTAACTGAGATGGAATTATTTATTTTTTTCAGTTTTTTGTTTATTTAGAGCAAAAAATGGGTAAAAAAAAGAGTGGAGTGATGATCAACATAATTTTACATATACAAATCAAAGTTACACTTCTGATCAGTGCAGTTTTTAAGAAAGTCTGATTTAATCCCTTTTGCAGAACATCGTGAATGGTGTTGTAATAGAGTG
The DNA here is from genome assembly GCF_023724105.1 of Carassius gibelio. Taxonomy (NCBI): domain Eukaryota; kingdom Metazoa; phylum Chordata; class Actinopteri; order Cypriniformes; family Cyprinidae; genus Carassius; species Carassius gibelio. The sequence goes on from NC_068371.1 coordinate 37,729,714, forward strand.
ATGAACACTGCGCGGCGTCTATTCAGTCACACATCGAGTAGAAAATGAGCTGTACCTTCTTGACAGGTCACGTTTGCCTGCCCTCCTGAAATACAATGTACTTTCACACTGATTGAACACCATTCATACGTTCCCTTGCAACCTTAATAAACTTTGGTAAACCTGTGTCAAACTGGCATAAAGGGCAGGTTTTCTGACACTTCTGCCACCCGTAGCTCATCATATCCGCCGCTAGGGTTACGTCATACCTAACCTTTCTCTGCTTTGTGTAACTGTCAATCAGTAATTATTCGCAATGCTCCACTGCGTCCCATTACTCATTAAAGTACAGCGGGGTCTCTTCAGGGTACAAGACTCTTGTCGCTTTTTTACAGACAAGGTGCAAATGAAAGAGTTCATTGATTGATGATGGACGGTGTTTCTTTGTCTTTTCCAACAGGTCCGTGTCAAATTATGCACAAATTAATGAAGCCATTTGAGACATTGTGAGTGGCTTTTCAAAGGTTGTCATGCACTAAAGTTAGCAAGGGATCCAAAAGAATGAAGGAATGGTGTTTTCAAAAGCGATAGATTAATAGCTGTACAAAATTTTACATTAACAACAGATGTGCCAGTTAAGTGTGCAATTTTCAAAAATAAGAAAGATATAAAGTGCATGTAAATGTCCTAACCAGTGGCATGGGATCTTTGTCCTCTGAGGTGTTGTTTAGTCTCAGCTTCGGACGTCAAACACACAGACTGATGCATATAGCACAAAAAAAAAAAAAAAAAAAAAACATCAAGCATTAACAATTATTTTTGAATTAAACATGACATTTTGAAGTAGAACTGAAAACGAACTCCAAAAACATTTGTTTTTGTTTCATAATTTTGACTAATTGTTTAAAAAGGGGGGATTACAGAACACCAGCTTGATGTAATGAAGTTATTTTAATACTTATATTTAATTATTGTATTCAAATGTTTGATTTAAAATATAATTCAAAAGCTTAAGGTTAGTATGACTTTAAAAAATATATTATTACTTTTTTTGTTTCGCAAAACACATTAAATGTATATGTATATTTGCATAATTTAATGTAGCATTGCCATTAAATTATGAAAACATTATTTCAAAATGATTTATTTTTCCTTTTAGTTCCATGAAACAAAGATGGAAAATGCCTTTAATTCACCAGTGCAATTCTCTCCAATCAAGAGGCTGAGAAAGGGTTCACACGCCCTGCGAAGCCTACTGAAATCCTTTCTGTTACCTTTCTGGCCAATCAGCAGTCTCTTTAAATCAATCATTGTGTTTGGAAAGTGAGGTTGTGAGAAGGTGAGTTAACAAGTGCTTAAATCCAGCGCAAGCCTACGGTTTATATCTGAAAGGATTCTGTAATCTCTTAAAAACCATTCTGTAAAAAACACTTTTGCCCAATACGAGATGAATTCTCCCAGATTAATCCCTGAGAGTGACATATCACTGTCCCGCGTGTGCGACTCACAAAAAGCTCAGAGCTGACCCGTGGGATAAACCAGACATGACCTTAATCTGTGGAAAGATATCAAATAGATATAGCAATACAGTGAGATTCCCTCAGTACAGGTAACAGCAAATACATAGATTCATTTCTATGATTTACAAATGCATGGGCTCATTTCTTAAACACCGTCCTTTGGTCACCTCATTCTGAGGACAGAGACCAGAGATTATATGAGAATAAATCAGTCAGTTCCTAACAAACATATTCAACACATTCATGGCAACAATTCAAATTAAATTTTAAGTTTTTTTGTTTTTATTTATTTTTTATTTCAGCTTTACTTAAATTAACAAATACATTATAGTTTTTATAGTTGCATTATCATTTTTATTTGTTTTTGCTACTATAACAATGTTGTTTCTTCAAAATACCTTCTTCCATGTTCTGCAGAAGAAAGAAAGTCATGCTGATGAACAACTTAAAGATGAAAACCACAGCATGTGTTTCTCCAAGCCTTTTGACCTTTAACAAACATATGTCAGTACGTTCTCTTACCTTCCTTTTAGCATGTAATTGTCCAACATAATTGTCCGACGAATCTCCAGGAATCTCTCCTCCCCATAGTGTCACCCCGACTATAGTGTAGGTGATACCCATGACCACTAGGGGCAGCATGTACACCAGCACTGTTACTATGATATGATACCTGCACAGGTGAGAGAAGAGGACACCGTTGTAAAAAAAGAAAACACACACACACACACACACACACACATACACACAGAAAGTGTTTTTTCTGTATGTCACCAAATGATAAACCCAAATAAGCCTATCTAATGCTTGGCGCTTGGGTGTTTAGACAGTAAATTTGGATTGTGGGTCAGAAAGATTGTTTGCACCATTTGGCCACTGGTAAATAGGTACCGTGTTTGGTTTTCTTCGCCTTACTGGCAGATTGCACTTAGTGTAAAGACAGCAGGCGATGTAAAGCCAGAAAGAGCATTACCAATATTGGAGCAGTGGAAGCAAAGCCTGAGAAGCGCAGGCTGTACAGAAATTATAATCAAGCAGAAGAAAAACAATCAGCTGGTGTGAAATCATCCCAGCTTTCTGCACACGCATCTGGCTTCTAAGACAGATTCCTCAATGAAATCCACCTTGTTAGTGACTGATCTGCATCTGGAAATGGATCTCTTACATGAACGAATCCTCAGAAGGTCTCGGCCAAGCAACGTAACAGACGGTTCTGCGAGGCATAGTTCTCGTGGTCGAGTAGAAACACAGCGGGAAGGCCAAAATCACAGCCAGGGCCCAAATACAGACAATCACCACTTTGGTAGCGGTAGCTGACAGACGAGGCTTCAGAGGGTGAATTATGGCCATGTACCTGAATAAAGAAAAAACTTGGTTTTAATGAACCCTTTTCACACAGAAAAAGAAGTCATCATAGTTGGGTAAATTTCAAAAGAATGGAGACTACAACATATATACTTTTTGTGTTCCCATTTCAAAGAAATATGCACAATTAAGTTTCTATGACCTTACAAAAGATTCATTTCAAAAGATTCATTTCGATAGTCAGAAGAGAGAAAGATGTTAAAATACACTGTCACACTCTCTTAGTTTTCTGTAATCTGATGACAACGTAATAAAACACAATGTGTAATGTTATTAATGTACATACAGTACATAAAAAAAATAATATATAAAAAAAGTTGGTAGATTTGCAATATTAACTGTGAAAATGCATCATCACAGTCTGTGAAAAGGGTTGGTAATTAAATCTAACTGAAGAACTGACACCCTTAATGAGAATGAGATGTTGAATTTGATTGTCAGGAAGGGGAAAACAATAAAGAAAAAAATGAAAAAACACTGATAGTAAATAATGTCTCATGTTTATGCGTGATGACATCTTTATGGGTCATATAAAAATAGGATTTACTTTGCTATTGTTTCTTAGTTAATTTTTTTAACAGTTCATTATTAAAAATGTTAATTACACTTAAATTTAAAATTGAATTCTGCATCCTGTTTGCTCTCTCAAATTATGCAAATATTGGTGCAAAACCCTGTCTTAGGTCAGACCTTTTGTTTTCAGGAACAAACAGGGGAGGCAGCATATGGATGAACACTCATGCATGCTGAAAGATTACGCAGAGTTAGGATGAAGAGATGTTCTCTGGCTCCTCTACACAGCCACAGACTGAGCTTGTAATCTTTTAATGAAGGAAAAGCCCCCCTATGCTCTGGATCACGCAGATCAGTATCACAGATCTCATCTCATTAGAGGCATTCACGACTAACTGATGCGATGAATGGTGCCTGCGTAATTCCGAAAATGATCAGTTTAGCTAAATAAATGTAGCTAAAACATCAAAGAACAAGCTTTATTAAATACATGTTGATTTATTCAATTGAAAAAAAAGTATTAAATTATTAAAAATTATTATTAAAATATTTTTTTAGCACCAAAAAAAAAATTATAGATACTAGCAAAATTTCATAAACTAAATGTAATTCCAACAATTTTGGAATTAATCAACAATTTCCACATAATTTCACATAGAATTCATATTAACTGTTTTAATAATTCATATTAAATGTTTTACAGTCCTCTGTCCCCTTATATAGCTATTGGTTTGAGTATTGAAATAAACATTTTATTGCTGCCAGATAATTTACAATGACATTTTAATGCTTTTTTAATTGATCATATACTTATAGACTTTTATTATGTAGCTAAATTCCCACTAGAACCCTGGATCGTGTATCCCATCGGAGGTTTGCATGAATGGTTAGCTACTGCACGATCAAAATGTTACAGCCAAATGAATCATACACTCACCTGTCGACTGCAATCGCAGTCATGGAGTAAATGCTGGCAAACACAGCGGTCACCGGAAAGAAGTTGTGGAACTTGCAGTAAACCTCTCCAAAGTACCACTCTCCGTGCGTGGCGTAAATGAAGTTGATGAGCGTGTTGAAGGCGGCCATCGAGGCGTCGGAGAACGCCAGGTTGAGCAAGAAATAGTTGGTCACGGTGCGCATCCGTTTGTGAGCCAAAATGATCCACATAACGATGAGGTTCCCGAACACAGCGACCGCCAGCACGGAGCTGTACGCGACCGACCAGATCGCGACGCGCCACGGCGGCTGCACGAACTGATTTGTGAAATTACGCGTTACGTTTGAGCCGCTCTGAGGACCAGCCATGATAAACTTATTAGATATCCTCCTTAAACAGATAGGATTTGATCAGAGGCATATATTTATTCTACTATAGTGTCAAGCATAGATCTGGCACGTCCTCGTGCGCATCGTACTGCGCTCCATCCAAAGTGTCCAAAATAGCGGTGACGCGCAGTCATGCCTCATATGACAGACGTCTGGAGATGCTGCTGCTCCTGCCACATGTTGCTGCTCAAATGAACAGAGGGACATGCAAAAGTGGGATAGTTTCAGATTTGCAATGGAGGACTGAAAAATGCTTTATAGCTCCAGCCCCATGAATGCATATGTTTACTGCAAATGAGGTGGTTAAGTCAGTGTTAAATGTATAAAGGTAATGGCTAATTAGCATGGACAATGACTGATATATAGTCCTTTGAGGTTCATCTCAACCTGACTGAAAGGAGGTGAGTGAAGCTTGTGTTGCTGTCTAGCTGGTAGAAACTGTAATTTCTTCATAATGCCAACTTCCTTGCATTTATTCACAGTCTTTGAAGGCAATCCTAAAACAGCAAGGCAAGTGTCAGTAGTTTTGAACTTTTTTAAAAGCCTGAACTGCGCTCTCTGTCACTTCTTCTCAAATGAACAATATTCAGTGTCCGTGAATGAGTTGTCACAACATTCCATAACGTTTTCTACATCTTTCTCTCTGAGCTGTCAGATGAGGCAAAACAGCTTAGTGTGATGTGAATTTATATTCAGAGGAAGAGGAAAATCTTGTCAAAGAACAGTGCAACGATTGAATATAACTGTGAAACTATTAGGTTGTCAAATAGAATTCAAAAACAAAAATTCTGTTATTATTTACTAATATTCACAGCAAGATTAGAAGAATCTTCGCATAGCTCATTTCTACACAAAAGCAGGTCTGTTGAGATATATTGTCTATAAAAGAACCTTAAAAATAGCTATTCAAAGCCTTGTGTAAGGAACAGATTAAAATGTACAGCTTCAAAACTTTGGATATGTGGATGACTCATTTAGATGTGTGTGTGTGTGTGTGTGTGTGTGTGTGTGTGTGTGTGAGAGAGTTCATTCTTGCATATTTTGTGCATACTACCACATGGGGTTTTGGAACAAAACATCAGAGTTAATTACATAAATGGAATTGTTGGTGTTCTGTTGCTATTGATAGAGTAGAATAAAATGGAAATTAGCTGAAAATGTACTCACCCTCATGTCATCCTGGATATAAATGTGTTTGTTTCCTCATGGGAAAAGATTTGGAGAAATAAATCATTACATCACTTGCTCGCCAATGGATCCTCTCCAGTGAATGGGTGCCGTCAGAATGAGAGTCCAAACAGCTGATAAAAACATGACCCATTCACTGCATAGGAGCCACTGCTGAGCAAATGATGTAATGCTAGGATGGCCTGAGGGTTAGTATATTTCCAGCAAGTTTTCAGTTGTGGGTAAACTATTCCTTTAAATTATTAGCCAAGATAAAAATGTAGCCTGTACATCAACCCATTCTCACTCCAAAGGCGTCAAAAACCGAAGCATGGTCAAGCGCCCCTAGCGTCACTTTTATGACGCCAAATGTGCCTCTCGGCGTCGAATATCGAAGCACTACGACCTTCATTGCTTTCAATGGGAAACTTTTGGCGTCAGAATTCGACACGAGGACATGAGATGTTTATCGCTATGAAATCACGTTCAAGAAGTCTCATTCAGCACACATCGCGATACTTGCTATCAGTTCCACAGTTTGGGTGAGTAGTCGTATATACGCTCTTTTAATGCCTTTTATAAAATGTATTCTGTCTTATTTATTAATCAGACTAGTGCCATATGTTTAATCGCTGTATTATATCGGTCATCCGCGGCTGTCTTTGAGTTTCATTGCGTTTAAATAAATGAAAACAGCTGCTAATTAGTCTGATTAAACTGTATCTGCCACGTGACGTTTTATATTATTATTAATTTCAGGATCAATGATGTAAGTTGTATTTGTAGTAAAATCATGGTAATCACGACACTTACAATAGTAATAAATGAAATGTGAAGTTAAAACACAGTAAACGGGACATTAGTAACTGTAACTGTAGTTTTACTATGGTATATTAATAATCAATACAACAATACAATAATCACCAAACCAGCTATGTTATTATCACTGTAATGTTAGTGTTTTTATGTGCTTTTATATGACAGATATCACAGTAATCATATGTTCTCTAGCATGCTTTTAATACCTTTTAATGTAAATCCAAAAAAAAAAATCAAATTAAAAATAAATAATAAAACATGCATTTTTCCATCTTGCAGTTCTTTCATATCAGTTTATATTTATATATATATTTATATATATATATTATATCTAAATATTTTGCTCACAGATCATTATTAACATTCTGTATATAATTCAATTTTATTTACTCTCCCCTTTTTATTATTTTTATTTTTATTTTTAGCTGAAAAGACGTAAAGGCAGTCAGCCCAGTGGTGTTTCTGGAGAGGGATTCCTTCAGAAATGGAGAAGACAGAAAGCTGCGGAGGCAGATATATGCAGCAGTAAGTCTGTGATAGTTTGTCCCTTTTATCAAACACTCCTGCTGTTATAATTTGTACAGCATTTGTTGTTTCTTAAACTGTTGCACTGTCCAAATACCCACACTTGCCATCTTTGCACTTGACCACTTGATTACTTATTTGATGTCTTTCCTGTATTTGGCCTAGTGTTCAAGTGAGCATGATGACCACAAGTGTGTGTCGAACTTTTCATGACCTGATGACTGTGTTTCCCAATCCTAACCCTGGAGAACCCCAGCACTGCACGGTTTTGGTGTCTCTCTTATCTGCCTTGGAGTCTTCACTGATGAGCTGACATCTCAAATGTGCAGTGTTGGGGTTCTCCAGGACCAGGATTGGGAGCCACTGCCTTATGGGACACTTATGTGTTTACAGAGATTTTTAATATCTAATTATCAATATTTCACTGTTACTGTACATTGGACAGCTTCCCATGACCTCTTGTGAGATCTCGGCAAAAAGTCTGACGATTTATTCCAAAACATGATGCATGATGGGATACACTAAGCTTTGTATAGTGCTCCGGAGCAGTATTGGAGAGGTTTAGTGTGTGTTAAGGACGCTGTGCTTTGGCATTATTAAGACCGGGGACAGTCTCGTTCACACACTGTCATGTACACACACTCTCAAGTGGCCAAGACTGCAAGTGTGGGTATCTGGACAGGGTCAAAGTCTTAAAAATGATCCCTAAACACATCACAGTCTTAATAATCCAGTTTAACACTTGTATGATATTGTACAAGTCCCAGGACGGTCTCATCTGACACTATCAAAAGAATTCATATGACTATAGCTTGTTATTAATTACTTGCTTTCAATAATGGATGCATTTAACATTTAATTTTACAGCATCTTTACAGAGGCTGCTTTTATGGTCTAAACAAAACACAGTGTAATGTATAAGTTAAATGTAATTTAATATTTCCTTCCTTTCTGTCTTACAGGATTGTTTGAGGATAACGCTGTAGCTCCATCATGCACAAGGACTCACCTCGTTAACTCTTTATCCCCCGCACACACAGAAATGGTCCCTGGATCAGTGATTAGACTTTGCAGTGGTTTGATTTTTGCAGAAGATGTAACTTTGTTTTAATTATAAGCTCATAATGAATACATTACAGAACCAGTGATGAAAACAATAGTTAAAAATAGCGCTCCATATTAAAAATATATTGCACACTTGACATGCATGTCTTCATGGTGTTTTTTTGTGAGTTTGAAACATTTACATTGTGTTGTATAACATTTTGGTCACAACACTTTTTCCAGTGTTCTCTGAAAGACATACTGTATTTACTGTTTTGTTTTTTAATAAAAGCATTTTCATTTGCATACTGAAAATAGTTAATGTTTACAACATAACTGCCTTTTTATTCTTTATGGTGGCAAAAACGAGCTTGGTGACAGAGGATGCAGTGTAGTAATTTGGGCATTTTGTCTTTAAATGAGTTTGACATATAAATAAATAATGGAAGATCCTTACAAAAATATGCATGTTTATTATGCTTTATGTATTTATTTGTTCATTCATTCATTCATTCATTTATAATTTCAGTTTTTATTCCTAGAGTTCAAATGGTAGAGAATGGTAAATCACAGAAACACAAATGTGAACAATTTTAACTTTAAAACACAATGTAATATACAATGTAAATTTTAGAAGCACGTCATTTGATTAGTAAATATATTTGTCTTTGGTCAAAAAAAAAAAAAAAAACAAATCTTAAAAATGTGTCTTATATTTATTATAGAGGAATCTGTCTGTTGGATACAACTGCGACTGCTGGGCATGTGCACATCAATATTGCCCAATGTTTGTCAAGCTGAACAACGGAGGAAGGTGAAGACATTAATAAAACAGAATCTAATAAGTAGCAAGCTTAATCTATTGTTAACCGAATCTATCCCTTCAGCCGAAAAACGAAAGACGTCGGTCATACATGGATAAGGAAGTGTGACGCTGCTGCTCAGCTTTGATGTCATTGGCTATGAATTTTCAGGACAGTCTGTGGTTGGACTATCTTTTAACCCATATTAAACAGCGCATCATGTTAAAAAGTATGTTTTGCTGCTATCATCACATTAGTAATATATTAAGTCAACAATGAAGTGTTACTATCTTGACAAAAATGACATCTTTAGCGAGATCCTAATCCTAACCCTAAGCATATCTTCAATGAACTACAAAAAACAGCCCCCTAGTGTTGCCTTTCTATAGATAGAACGACGGAGGCTTGTGGGTAATGTAGTTTAAAACTTTTTATTAACGAAACTAAATAAATTATTTATTTTAAGGAAAACTGGATATCTAAATATGTTTATTGTGCAAACCTCTATGATATATTTGAGAGGCAGGCTGAAATGTGGTATTTTACAGTGAGCAATATTTAAAATGCCTTTATGTCAGCTTTCCATTTATTTCTGAAAACTGAGCTCAACATTATTTTATCAGCATAGCATAAGTATTAATCCTGCCCATTTTCTCTTTGATATGTTAATTGGACTCTGATTTACAGCCATTTGAAAAGTACAGTTTTGGGCTCTTCCGGGGGGTGCTACTGGGCCCCTGGGGGTAGCAGGGCAGTAAAACCTACATATATGTATTCTCCTCATCATGGACAACAAACTGAGCTGAGTCACATTTATATCTGACAGTTTTCATAGTCCTCTGTTTTCTATTCTATTCATCATGACTATTATACCTTTTGACAGGACATTGTGAGGCCATCTGATGAAACATTGAAAAATTAGAAAGAAATGATTTAATAATGAAAATAATAGATTATTTATTTGATTTTTGAAGTAAATGGCAAGAAATATAATGGATGAACCTGCAACAACTTGCCTTTATCTATTCCCCACCTGTAAAGCAGTAATCAAGGACAATGTATACACATTGTGATACTTCACTATTACACAAGGACAAATTCATGTATATATATATATATATATATATATATATATATATATATATATATATATATATATATATATAACTATTTAGCAAAAATCAGTGTAAAAATGTCCTCCTCACCCCCGTATCTTGCTCCTCAGGTGCTGGACATCAGTAATGTGCCTGCTCTTGGTTTTAATGCAGTACAAGATCCACGTTGATCATTCCTGCTACATTCTCAGTTATCCCTCAAGTGTTTGTAACTATAAAGCCCATGGCACCATCTTGTAATGCAGAATAATTAATCTCGTAACTCCCTTTATTTCACTAAAAAATGTGCATATTTGTTACTAAAATATAAAAAAATTACTTTCTGGTGTACTGATGTCCCAGATGTTATTAATCCGATCAAAAATGTTTATGTCTTAAATAAAAAAATAATCCCAATAATTAATATGTTGTTTTTCCAAGTCTAAAATAAACACATATGAGCCTACCTAGTAAAATGATGTATTTACCAAGAATCTTCAGAACACAATATTCACCATTTTCATTTTATTGAAGCATAGACTATAAAGTTGATAAAGTAGCATCAAGACAAATAAGATTCAATGAAAATAATAATGGATCAAAAATTCATTAATATCATAAATTAATCAGTTCACACAGATGAGTGATGAAATGTCCTTAAAAGTAAAAATAATCCATTCAGTCAACTGTGATACAGATCATGTGATACATATAAGACATGTGATACTGTTCCAGAAAATAATGATTCCCATCATCACATCTAAACTGGTTTCATCTCCCCATCGTGTTCTTCTTCTCTCGTGTCTGGAAACAGTTTGTGGTTGATATCCAGCACTGATGTGGTGTAGCTTGTTCTCAGCCAGAGGATCTCTCAGTCCTAAGATCCCAGACCTGGTCAAAGTGAAACAAACAATCCAGATGAAGTTGTTTAATGGACAGAGAGCTCAGCTTATGTTCTGTGTGATTTTAGCAGTGTGAGCAACTATGACCCTTGTAGTACTGTACACTTACCATTCTTCAAGCTGTTTTGAGACCTTTTGAGAAGCTTTTTCTCAGAAGAGAATTTAGCACATCCTCTTCTTTCACTCCTTTCAAGAGCATCACTTGGTCAAAACCCCTCATTTGGCTGATGAGATCATCTGTACAAATTAAAATACTGCAATAAAAATTAAAGAATTAAGAAAAAGTTACAGAGGCAAAGGTCTTGCTCATGAGACTGCATTAGCATGTGTAGTTCTTAGAGACTCTAGAACTGATCTAATGTTGCAGTAAATGTGTTTTTTCCCTCTAGAATCTTTCTCCAAAGTTCCTGACTTCTCTCACAAACGTGTTTTAGTCTGTGCAGTGTAAGGCCTGGCTTCAAACCAATCCACTATCAATTCACAATTTATAACATAACATTTAGAAAACAATGAAATAATGTACATTGGTGTTTATATCAACTAAACCAATTTCATGATACTTGTCTACTCTTAAAACAGGTGGTGTGTTTTTAAAAACATAATATTAAAAATGTCCAGTCACACTTTGATAACATGCTGTAATTGTAATAGTAAAAAAAGAAATCAAGGCTGACATGACCAGTTCTGTGAGAGATCATCATAAAATGTTGTATAACACAGCATTGCTTCAACACACACATACCAGAGGACTTCTGTTTGTTTGAGCTCAAGATGGCCATCTTCATTCCTCATCCTGAGCAAATCATTTCCTTGGTCTTCCTTCTCTTCTGTGAAACAAGATAATCTCTACTTACTCTGTGTGCAATTAATATTGCTCATTAAATATAATTAAGTTAATTTAAAGTAAGATTCAGACCAGAGCATTTTTGGAGTAAACAAATGTACCTGGGAAGAGCTGATCATGGCAAGATTCGCTGAGACTCAGTAATAGCTCTTTTAGTTTTTAGGAAGGTTTGTGAGGGTTGGCTCTTGAGTGAGCTGTTGAGCTTGATATTTTAGACCTGAAAAAGAAGAACAGCATTAGGATTATCTGCAAAAAATCCTGTAAGACAGAAAGAAAGAAGGAAATATTATTAATTACGTGCAACTTGTACATTACACATCTGTATAATTATATGTTAAATGCATCCATTATTGAAAGCAAGTAATTAATAGCAAGCTATAGTCATATGAATTCTATGATAGTGTCAGATGAGACCGTCCTGGGACTTGTACAATATCATACAAGTGTTAAACTGGATTATTAAGACTGTGATGTGTTTAGGGATCATTTTTAAGACTTTGACCCTGTCCAGATACATACACTTGCAGTCTTGGCCACTTGAGAGTGTGTGTACATGACAGTGTGTGAACGAGACTGTCCCCGGTCTTAATAATGCCAAAGCACAGCGTCCTTAACACACACTAAACCTCTCCAATACTGCTCCGGAGCACTATACAAAGCTTAGTGTATCCCATCATGCATCATGTTTTGGAATAAATCGTCAGACTTTTTGCCGAGATCTCACAAGAGGTCATGGAAAGCTGTCCAATGTACAGTAACAGTGAAATATTGATAATTAGATATTAAAAATCTCTGTAAACACATAAGTGTCCCATAAGGCAGTGGCTCCCAATCCTGGTCCTGGAGAACCCCAACACTGCACATTTGAGATGTCAGCTCATCAGTGAAGACTCCAAGGCAGATAAGAGAGACACCAAAACCGTGCAGTGCTGGGGTTCTCCAGGGTTAGGATTGGGAAACACAGTCATCAGGTCATGAAAAGTTCGACACACACTTGTGGTCATCATGCTCACTTGAACACTAGGCCAAATACAGGAAAGACATCAAATAAGTAATCAAGTGGTCAAGTGCAAAGATGGCAAGTGTGGGTATTTGGACAGTGCAACAGTTTAAGAAACAACAAATGCTGTACAAATTATAACAGCAGGAGTGTTTGATAAAAGGGACAAACTATCACAGACTTACTGCTGCATATATCTGCCTCCGCAGCTTTCTGTCTTCTCCATTTCTGAAGGAATCCCTCTCCAGAAACACCACTGGGCTGACTGCCTTTACGTCTTTTCAGCTAAAAATAAAAATAAAAATAATAAAAAGGGGAGAGTAAATAAAATTGAATTATATACAGAATGTTAATAATGATCTGTGAGCAAAATATTTAGATATAATATATATATATAAATATATATATAAATATAAACTGATATGAAAGAACTGCAAGATGGAAAAATGCATGTTTTATTATTTATTTTTAATTTGATTTTTTTTTTTGGATTTACATTAAAAGGTATTAAAAGCATGCTAGAGAACATATGATTACTGTGATATCTGTCATATAAAAGCACATAAAAACACTAACATTACAGTGATAATAACATAGCTGGTTTGGTGATTATTGTATTGTTGTATTGATTATTAATATACCATAGTAAAACTACAGTTACAGTTACTAATGTCCTGTTTACTGTGTTTTAACTTCACATTTCATTTATTACTATTGTAAGTGTCGTGATTACCATGATTTTACTACAAATACAACTTACATCATTGATCCTGAAATTAATAATAATATAAAACGTCACGTGGCAGATACAGTTTAATCAGACTAATTAGCAGCTGTTTTCATTTATTTAAACGCAATGAAACTCAAAGACAGCCGCGGATGACCGATATAATACAGCGATTAAACATATGGCACTAGTCTGATTAATAAATAAGACAGAATACATTTTATAAAAGGCATTAAAAGAGCGTATATACGACTACTCACCCAAACTGTGGAACTGATAGCAAGTATCGCGATGTGTGCTGAATGAGACTTCTTGAACGTGATTTCATAGCGATAAACATCTCATGTCCTCGTGTCGAATTCTGACGCCAAAAGTTTCCCATTGAAAGCAATGAAGGTCGTAGTGCTTCGATATTCGACGCCGAGAGGCACATTTGGCGTCATAAAAGTGACGCTAGGGGCGCTTGACCATGCTTCGGTTTTTGACGCCTTTGGAGTGAGAATGGGTTGTGTACATATGTACACAGTTTCACCAGTAGATGCACGTGCATGTTTGTGAACACGTGTTCATGTTCATGCCTTTGTTTGTCTGTGTGTGCACTAACCACAGAAAGGCCATGTCACGCATCTCACCGTGCACCCGGGGTTCAGGTGGTTTTGTACCTTTCATCTTCAACTATTTCATTAATCCTCTGATGCTTCTGCAGGTGTTTGAGCTCTCCGGGTAGACACTGCCCTTTTATGCAGATCTGGCAACCTCCACTAATGCCTGTCGGAGGAGTCCGGCTTTCACACTCTCTGTCAGTGCCTGGGGAGAAGCTCTTCCAATTAAAAGGGATTAAACTGTGATTGAAGCACACTTCATGAATCAGATCAACAGTTGCTTCCTCTACTTCACAAGGAGGATAATAAAGGCACAATGCAAGTGTGTGGCTGTGTAGTGGGGTGAGCCTTTTTTGTTTTGTTTTTTGGACTCTGATGGGGGAATCACCAATCAAGGTAAATGTTCTCGATTCTCGATTGGTGGGTTGCAATCAGGACTATGCAAAATAAAGGCTGTGAGCAGCTCATGATTCAGTGATTTCAGTGTCTCAGAGTGGCTCGGGTTGCAGTAAAAGTTGCTACAAACAATCTAATCTCTTCATCCGCTCTGAGTTTGTGGCACTTATAACATGCATTTGGGAATGCAACAAGTGCCAACCATCTTCCCAAACCTTTAAACCAGCTGTTGTCAACAAACAAGAAGCTTTAAAGGGACAGTTCACCCAAAATGTAGAATTCTGTCATAATTTACCCACCCGCAAGTTGTTCCAAACCTCTATGAGTTTATTTATTCTGTTTCTGCACAAAAGATGATATTTTGAAGAATGCTGGGAACCAAACAGTTTGAAGTCATTGGCTACCATCAACTGTTTCGTTACCAACATTTTTAAAAATGTATTAGATTTGTCCTTCGGTTTTTCTTCCCATAATCATGCAGCCCTAGTTGGGATCCCAAAATATTCCTGGTAGGGTCTGGACAACAAGGTAAAAAAAAACAAAAACAATGTTAATAATAGTTTTTTTTAGTGCAAATTCATCCATAGAACAAAAAGTTGTGTGACATGCTTTCATTGTCAAGAACTATGAATTAAATGGAAAGTTACAAGAAAATATACACATTTCTCACTTTTCTCTCCATTTCTACTTCTGTCATCCTGCAGCGAGGCCTCCTGAAGAAGACGAAGGTTGCTGAGTAAAGAGGTGTTATTGAGGCTAGCAAGGGCGCTTACTTTACAGACTGCATCGATTATAATTGATCAGTCTAGTGACAGAGACATTACTATCAAAATGCACTGTCATTTACTAAACTGAGATCCACAGGTTGAAAACATACAATGCTAGAGAATGAAGAGAGAAAATTGCCTGACGGTGCTCGGTGAAAAGCTTCGACAAGGCTGTGTTTAATGAGATGAACCTCCATCACATGCCACTAGTACCATCTCTGTCTTCACAGCACTCTTGCTGCTAAAGCTCTCAGCAGGGTTCCTCTTCATGTTTCTTCAGAACAGACATTGCCTTCTATCTCTGATTAAATCCATTGTGCACACAGCTAATTTAAAGATTGCTTTCTCCTGCTTCAACAAGAAAAGACCCAGTTCTCAAAAAGACTACCTGATTTCATTTAAGCTCTCTGAAATCTCACATCTTTAATGTCTGGGGTATTTTTTTTTTTCAATTCAACTCTAGGTTAGGTTATTTTACTCCTTTCAATCATACTGAGTGCAATTGCCAGTTTGAGTTGAGTGCAGCTGCTGCTGCTGAGATTGAAAGAGAAAATGGCTGGAAAACCCAGATGTAACATTAAACTGATTGAACAAGAGACTGAATTGCTCTTTAATAGGATATTATTTTTGGTCATTTCGTAGTTTGACTCAACACCCATTTATACACATTATGTGAGATTATGGGCGAAAACATTCATCATATGAACCAGAGTTTTACCTGAATATATTGACAATATTAATTTAAAAGTACACATTTTGATTGCTACGTGAATTAGGGGAGAACAGGCTACTTTAAGGAATAATAGTATTCAGATTAACATCACATGATGTCATTTTATTTCCAGAAGAGGGCAGCAGATAATGCAAGCTGAAATTGCAGTGCGTCTTGAATTGATATTTTAACCATATAAACCAGCAGCCATCATTTTTCACCCTCGTGTCATTTCAAAACCATATGATGTTATTTTCTTTCTTTCTTTCTTTCTTTCTTTCTTTCTTTCTTTCTTTTTCTTCCTGTGAAACAATCTTAATGCATTGCTTTTCCATTCAACATCTCTTCAAATCATGGCTAGTGACAGTTGGTGGAAAATTATCTAATTAGGAAGGTGTCCATCCAACATATTTAGCAAACATCCCAGGATGATTTAATGCAAAACAGTTAAAAAAAAACATTAAGACTTGAAACATACTTTGAAGAACCGAATAATATTTAAGATAAAAAATAATAGTTTTACCAAGTTCATGGTTTTGAATAAGATTCTCTTTTCTGCGAGCCCTTTTTAAGGTAAGTTACAAAATACTTTTTAATTGTCATAATTCCATAAAACACGACTTACATTTGATGTGAAATTCATCCAAAATGTGAGGAATTTTATTTATAAAAAAATAAAACTCCTAGGACAGAGACATTTTTACATTTTCTGTGAAACTGTGAAATATGAAGAAGAGGCACTTCATTCTTTCTTTATCAATGAAGCTGCCTACTATGAAAAAGGAAACGCTTTGCACTCTGCAAAATATTTAATACAATATTTTAGAGTCCAAATTTTTGGTTGCATTTTATTTTACAGTATGTGTACTTACATGTACTTATAGTGTACTTACAGTGTATTTATCTAAGAAAGTTCTGGTAATACAAGGTAACTACATGGGGTAGGGTTAGGTTTAGGGGTAGGTTCAGGGTTAGTACCTAGTTGTTAGTTATTTTAATTACTATAATATATACATAGTATGTACATGAGGAACAGGACTGTAAAAAAAGTGCTACCAATTTTTTTTCCTAATTTAAGGCTGTAAATGCGTAATTGCTGCTATGGATTTACAAAATTGTCAATTTCCCAGCCTTTGTCATGTTATTAATTCTGCATATTGCTGGGCCTTTGCATTATATGGTAAATAGAATTACTTCGTTTTAAAAACATTTTGAAGCAAACTAGTTGCGAACTAGTGATCAGAGTGAAAGTGTGAAACATCTAGAAGTCAGAGACTATACCACAGAGACAAACTTTTATTTGCTGAACGCAATGTCCAAATGTAACAAAGCTTGATACACAAACTACAGGACATTCTGAGAAAACCCAGAAAGTCGTGTAACAATTGCAACTGTGAGGGACACTACAACTGAAAATCCTTAAAACATCATGTACACTAATATGACTCAGATTCTTAAAAAATCTGCAGCTTACAATGTCTGGATGGCCTACCATTAGGAAAATAGATAGAATTGTTCATCATGTGAGAACGAGTATGTGTAGAAAAGTTTGTGGTGGCTCTGTAATAAGCAACTTTAAGCTTTTGTGAATAACTCTGGAACAGTGCATGGTAGAATTAACCCTTTCATGCATGAATTATTTAATCACAAATAAACTGTATATATATATATATATACACATTTGTTTTTACTTTTAAACAAGTTCATGCCAATATATTTTATTTTTTCAAAATATTTTATTTTGAGGGAGTTACATATATGACCACTGTAGTGGACACCATGCATCAAGGGTATAAACAGTGGATCAATAGAACTTATTGTTTTATTTGAAAAAAACTAAGAGCAAACTGTATTTATGTACTTGTCTGGTTTTCTGAGAATAAAAGTATTTAACACTTATTCCTGAGGTAGTTGGTGCATCTCCTATTTAATCATGTAGCAAATGCAGGCTGATAAGTCTTTGGGTGTGGCCAACAATAACTAAAATACCCATATCTTGTAATTCCAACATCTGAACTGCGTAGAAATGCAACCAAAGAAATGTTTTCGAAATTGGCAACAAAATTTTGCAACAACAGGTTTACATGCCCCGAGGAAGTGGGAGAGAATTGTGACAGGAAATTCTGGTTTGTTATAGAGTGCTAGCGGGGGTCAGTTGTAATGTTTAGGTATAATTGTAGGTTCTGCAGTCCTCTCAGTTGTCATGTTTCTCCTCCCCCTCGTTTTTCCTTCCACACACACACACACACACACACACACACACACATACACACACACACACACACACACACACACACACACACTCTCTCTCTTTAGCGCATATGTGAGTCAGCAAAACGCTCGCTGCGTGTGGAGCTTCATGGCCAGTGGAAGTGAGAGCTGCTGTTACATCAGCATCATGTGTGAAAGATGATCCAGGGCTGCTGACTGAAGCACAAGGTAAATCATTGCTTTGTAGGTTACTTGACTGTGTTTGTGTTTAGTGGAGGAATGTGTTAAACTATTAAAGTGTGTTTTTGTGGGTGTGTGCAGATGCTGCTCCTGCAGTGTCGTGGCCCCTGAGGCTAGATTAGGCCTGTACAGACTGAATGTGTGTCAGCACGCATGTCCTGTCACACCTCACCGTATGTGTCCAAAGGTCTGCTAGACCTTGTGCAATTTCACTCAGTACGACTATTAGGGGGAAAGCAGCTGGAAGAAGGAGTGAAACAGCGTAACTTCTGCATTACAAATAACGGTAGGTTCACCTTTCATCTTTTTCAGCTTTTACTCTCATATTCTGCATGTTGTTGTAAGATGTGAGACAGCTTCATTGAATTCTCATAGTTTGACAGAGGCACAGAACACTTCATTCTGAAGGAAAACAGCAAAACTCCCTCTAGCAATGGAGCTTAAATAAACCACGGTGTTCTTAAAGGGATAAACGCATTGATAAAAACCCGCCAAATGAGAATCAATAATAAAGTTGGCTATAGTTATCGGCCAAACCTTATCAGAAACTGCAGTATTACAGTTTGCATGGAATTCTAGAAATGTGATGAATGCCACAGACATACAAACTGTCTACTAAAGAAAAGTGTTTGTGACTCGCACAACTTCTGTCTTTTATGTTGTGATCAGAGAAGTCCATCTATGAAGATCAATGATATATTTTTTTCTCAAAAACTCCATGTGGTGACACACATATGGATCATTCTTCAGATTCATTAAATATAAACATTTTTTTGTTAAACACTTCCACATCAGTTGTTATTTTAATACAATTGATATACTATATATTCGTTTTTATTTCAATAGCTTCTGTTTTCGATGTGTGTAATTTTGCTAGCTTTTTAATAACTAATTCTAGTTTTGATCAGTGTGTTTTAGTTAATTTAGTAGGCTACTTCCAATTAAACTAAACCAAAGTGAGAAATGTTGCCTTTAAAACAATTTAAAAATAGTTAGGGTTGAAAAAGTTTTTTAAAAGTATTTATTAGGTTTAGTTAGTTGTTGATAACTGAAACCCTGCCTCCATTGCTTTATTTTCATTTACCCATTAATGTCCAGTTAAAAATTGTTTTTCTCAACCCCAACAAGTGTCTTTTGTTCTCATTAACAGTGCAGTTTTCAGTCTATTGTGCCAGCCATGCAAAATGTCAGTATGTGAGCCTTGTTCTGTTAGCCTCCGCTATGAGATAATTAATTAATTTATTAACTCTCTCGTCAGTTCTACAAATCATCAGTCATAATAACTACATAATAATGTGATACCATCAGTTTAAAATAATATCGATTCAGTGCAGGTTCATTTGAATTAATTTAAAACAAAAGAGAGCATGTTTACACTAATGCATTTAATGGAAGACAAATTGAACTGGTGACTTTCACCATGCCATAGAGCTTGATTTGTACTGGCCACACCTCTTTCTCACCCACTGCTGGAGATTATTTGCAAATGCAAATTGAAAAGTGGTAGGCTAATAAAATCTATTTAAAAGGATAGTTCACCCAAAAATTATCCTATGATTTACTTACCCTCAAGCCATCCTAGGTGTAAATGACATTTCTCTTTCAGGCGAATACAATTGGAGCTATATTAAAACATTTCCAGGCTAATACATGCTTCATAATGGGAGTGGATGGTAGCCAAAAATGTAAAGTATAAAAAACACACCCATCAATTATAAAAGAAATCCTCATGGCTCAGGGGGGGGGGGGGGGGGGGGTTTAATAAAGGCCTTCTGAAGTGAAGCGATGTATTCGTGTAAGAAAAATGTACACATTTAGACCTTAATCTCTAGCTTTCGCTAACTGTCGTATGCGTGTTTATTGGGGAAAACTCTGTCTCTCCCGCTTTATTAAGTTAATTTAGAAAAAAGTTTGGAGCATTTTTGGAACACGTTTGATCAATTTAACCCTTTCTCAATTCATCACAACTTGCCTAAATAAAATCTATAGATATAAAACAGTTCAAGCATATAACAATGTTTAAACATTAAACCTAGATAAATGTCCACTATATCCAATTGGTTGTGTGGAAAGTGCAAGCTAGTGCGCTTTGCATGGAGTGATCACTTGCATTTTTTTTGTGGATAGACTATTATTTTTGCTCAGAAAGGTAAGAGTAATACATCATTCATAACTGTAAAGGGTCTACTTGTATTTGTGTGCAATCACAATATCAATCAAATGTTGTGCTTTTATAAAATAAAGAAAACAAACATGATGCGCTTTTAGCCATCTCATCTTGAAAAAGAGCGTTTCACAAAAATGAACCGAAACTAAGTGAATTTAATTTTTTTTTTTTGGACTTCAAATTATCGGCTACAATACACTCCCATTATAAAACATGGATTAGCCTGGACATTTTTAAATATAACTCCGATTGTATTCACCTGAAAGAGTAATGTCATATACATCTAGGATGGCTTGAGGGTGAGTAAATCATGGGTTAATTTTCATTTTTGTGTGAACTATCCCTTTAATACAGTGCGTCTACCAATAACAACATGCAATAGGCTATGATTCAGTATTCAAATCACTGAACGGGCTCATGATATAATAATTATTGTGGACAGACAATATACTGCTGTGGCATTTGAATACTCAAAGAGTGTTATTAATTTTCTGTTGTAGATGGCATTATTGTTCCTGCCAGGACTGGCTCGTGTGGCCGTATGTGGCGGCACCCATGGAAACGAGCTGTCCGGTGTGTATGTGGTGCAGGAGATGGAGCGACAGCGGAAAGAGAAGGGAGAGTGCGCGTGGCCGATCCCCGTTAAAACTGTGCTGGCGAACCCACGGGCTGTGAAAGAGTGCAGAAGATACATTGACCAGGATATGAACCGCTGCTTCAACATAGCCACGCTGAGGTGAGATGTGGAAACTGCAGTTTGGAATGTTGGAACAGAGAAGGTTCTAAATTCTAGTCTAAAAGTCGGTTTGATTTGAATTTGGCCATCTCAACCATTTTATGACCACTGATGCAAACCAACCTAATAATACAACTTTTAAAGTTAGAAAAATACCTTTTCATCATTCTTATTTATTTAGGGGTCCCTCTTAGTGTCTGTGGTGGTTATGGCCCTGAGTTAAGTTGACATGTCGTGCAGCACCACAAAAATGGCAATGCAAGTAAATATATTTCTACATGCAGAATATGTACTGCCTAGCTCTAAAATCCTGTTTTTTGCAGTTCTCCTATTACAGACAGCAGCCCATATGAAGTCCGGCGTGCTCAGGAACTGAACAAACTTCTGGGTCCGAAAGGATCCACAGATGCAATCGACTTGATCTGTGACCTTCATAACACCACGGCTAACATGGGCCTCACACTGATCCATTACACGACCAGTGACTGGGTGACTCTGCACATCTGCAAATACTTACAGGCAAGAACATCACAAGTGTGCTTCAATAAACACCATACTGGAAACTAAGGTCAGTCGTTCTCAACTGGTGGGAGGTTTGACCCAAATTTTGACAGACAACAAATGGGAAAAACAACTCCCCCCTGAGAAAAAAAAACTCAGGGGGGCTTCAAGTAAATATTTTAGGCCAGAGGGGTTTGACTGACAAATACCCAATATTCAATGCACTACAAATTATGGGTCCTGAAGGAAACCAGTTAAGAACCACTGACCTAGGTTTTTGTTTTTGTGCCATTTTTGTGCCTGTGCACGTGTGTTTTGATGTTTTGTGTGTTGTCATGTACACATTTAAGACTAAGATAACCAAAGTGCCTGTGAGAGTGCTGGTACTGGATATCCCGATTAGTGATGCTTATTCCTTGGAGTCTGTGTCCAAGCATGGCTTTTGTAAGTGATGGTGATCATCTCATTGCATTCGTTTTGTGTGCTCAACCACAAATGCACATTCAGATGACCTGTGTTTCTGTAGCAATAGAGGTCGGGCCGCAGCCGCATGGTGTCGTCAGGGCTGACATCTATAGCATTATGAAAGAGGCCGTCGACTTGACAATAGACTGGATCCACAAATTCAACTCAGGTACTGTTAGACATAATCAGATGTGGTTTATATTTGTGTGTCGTAATTGTGTTTAATATCAAACTATGTTGTTTTCAGGAACGGTGTTTGAAGGCGGGGATGTGGAAGCCTTTGAGTTTATTAAAAGTGTTGATTATCCCAGAGATCCAGAGACTCGGAGTCTCACCGCTGCTATTCATCCTCAGCTGCAGGTGCCTGTCATGCTGCTATTTATTTACACAGAATCAGCATGGTCATATCCAGATGATAAGAAAATTAACTTTATTTTAGAACCAGGTTTTTTTTTTTTTTGTTATCCATTTTTATTACAGTAATGGCAAAGTATTCATTTATCATGGTAGTATGTATAATTTTGCATAATGTCTACATGCAAATTACAGAATGTCATAATGCAACACATTTAATGGGCTTGAAAATATTATACATTTTCTTGATGTTGGGTAAAATGTGACTTAGATATGTTTGTGAGACATACATCCCAAATCTGAACTGTTTTTTTATTGTTGTCATTTTGTTTTTCTAGGACAGAGACTTCTGTCTCCTAAAGCGGGGAGACCCTTTGTTTTTGTCATTTTCTGGAGAAACTGTGAAGTATGAAGAAGAAGAGCCACTTCATCCTTACTTTATCAATGAAGCTGCCTACTATGAAAAGGAAATCGCTTTTCACTTGGGAAAAAAGATGACGCTGACAATTCCATCGGTGCAGGTGCAGAAAGACTGAAGGATGAGAAAGGAGAAGATATGAAACTCAGCATGATTACCAACACCAATCAGATGATTTTAAAAGAATGTCACTCAAATTATTTGAACAATGACTTGTAACTCAGGTACATTACACACTTGTTTGTAGCTATATGACAATGAAAGACTCATTTTGATCTGCTGCTAAATCACAAGCAACTTTGTTCTGGATGAAAAGATATTTATTGTGACCAGCAAAATGTTCACTTGACAGCAACGTGTACAAAACTGTATAAAAAAGGCAAAACCATCTAAAGTATTTCAGACACCATCGTGATGATGTCACAGTGGGCTGTGGAGTGTGAGGTATCCTCTTGACTGTATTGCTCATATGTTGCTCTCGCCTGATTGCTTTAACAAAATTGAGCCTCTCAGTGGCTCGGAATAAAAGACAAAATAAAAAGCACATTCACTTGAACGAAATATGATCTCAAAATACTACAGCACACGGAATAAACCACATGACACAATGAATAAAGTGAAGCTGGATATGCACAGTGATGATTTTTACCACTGGTACAATTTTTGCACAATATACAATCTCAGTGAAATCTTGAGTAAAATCTAAAACGGACGCCACGTCATCAGATTTTTACATCATGACATATGTGAAGAATGACAGCAGTAACTGGATGTCCATAACATTTGACATTAAGCCGTTGCATTATTTTCACCAATATTATGAGTGTCAGTTTGCAAAGTATAACAAAAACAGCATGTTGGAAAAAAATCACATAACGTGCACCAGCTAAATGGTTTATATGAAACAAAAATAAGTATAAACAACCACAAAATACTGGATTCTAAACAAAGTTACTAATCAACTGTAAACTACATAAAGAATACATTCTCAAAGAGAAACCATATTGTAAACAACAGAGGAAAACCAACGCATAGCACTAGAAAAAAATTATAAATAAGCAAACAAAATGATCAGGAAAACACAAAAGGCTCAAGTGGTTAATGATTTTGACGGATACAAACATTCAGTCTTTCAGGCCGAGACAAAACCCTATTGCATCTTGGGATTGCTACGCGCTAAAATGCAATCACATCAAGATGTAACCGAGTAGCTACAACACAGGCTAAAAAAAACACAGAGGTGTTACTTAAAACAAAAGAGAAGATGAAACTAAACCTAACTCGTTGAAATTAGTTTAGGTCAGCGGTTAAAGTGTGACTAAGGTGAAGCCCTGAATAACTACAGTTTAGTGTTTATAGATGCTTTTCTGTAGAGTCTGATTGGCTGTGGGTGAACACAGATGCTAACAGACTAGAGTAGTTGAAAAGTTATATAGTAGTAAGATCCTTCAAGGAATGAATATATTCACAGGAGAGTGTTATGGGTGGGGGCATTAGTTAATCTACTAACTTGTGTATTCTGGCTGTTTCCTTCATAATTTTAGCTTGGTTAGTGGTAAAAGCAGCTGCTGAAGAAACGTGGCTGTGTGCTTTCTATGAGAGCGGACGATCGCTTCGGTGACTCTATAGTCAGTCCTCTATTGCTTAGGCAACCCTGTAGGCTGTCATTCGAGTGTAGTGTTGGCGCTGGCTCCTCGCAGCCCATATGAAGAGCGCAGCAGCCATGATCTGCAGCGGTGACGAGACCAGGGCCAAAAACAAGGACCAGCCCGGAGAATAGTCCATACCCTCGGGCAGCTCGGATATTTCGTGTATCAAATGCATCCCCGCAAGGAAACAGCATACAGTGGCTATGGAACACAGGCCTGAGAAAACAAAAAACGTCAAATTATGACAATCTCTTTTTCTGGGTGTTGTGGAGATACAGGCATTAGCTGTTATTACGGTCTTACCGGCCAGCAGATGCAGCAGCCCTACAAACAGTGTGGGAGTGATACTGCGGCAAAGACAGGCGCACACCCCGACCAACGCCGCGAGAAACACCAGCCCCACGGAGACCAGCGGCAACAGGAACTGACACTTCCACAGGTCTGTGGACACAAACATTCAACACATCACGAAAAAGAGAAAATGGCAAAACATCCTTTTTCTTCTTGCACTGGTTAAGACATACTATATCATATTAGCAGCCGCAGTGAGCAACAATCATTCATATATAATATATGAATGATTCTTACTTAAAAAAGGAAACATCTTGATAGGACTGTGTCTAGACAATAAACATTTATAGGTGAATGGAGTGAGCATTAAAAACAATATTGAGAACTGTTTTCATTGTAGTTATTAAATGGCATATCGCAGAAGGTTTTTATTATGTCTGCTAATCAAAAAGCAGGGCAATATACATTTAATATTTTCAGTGTCTTTAATATGACTTATGTTTTTATATATAATAATAAATGAAAAAAAACCCACTACTATTCAAAAGTTTGCGAACTGTACGATTTTTTTTCATTTTTTTTAAATGTTTTTGAAAGAAGACTCTTCTCACCAAGATTGCATTTATTTGATCAAAAATACAGTAAAAGCAAAAAAAGTTTTCTATGTGAATATATTTTAAACTAATTTATTCCTGTGATGTTAAGGTTAATTTTTTTTTTATAACATTTATTATTATTATCATCAATGTTGAAAACAGTTGTGCTGCTTCAGATTTTTGTGGACACCATGATGCATTTTCCCCAGGTTTCTTTAATAAAAAGAAAGTTCAAAAGAACATCACTTATTTGAAACAGAAATCTTTTATAACACCATAAATGTCTTTACTGTCACTTTTAATCAATTTAATGCAACCTTGCTGAATAAAAGTATTAATACCTTAATATAAATCTAGAAATACCCCAGAATTTTAAATAGTTGTGTGTAAATTAAATTGAATATTGTCTAATGAAAGCTGTTAAAATGATAGGTGTGTGTTCAAGATTGATTTATTCATGACGTACAGGTACGCAGCAGATCTTCTCCGCTGTTAATATTTCCAGGAGATTTGTACTTGGGTTCCCACTGCTGTGGCAAAGTAAAGGCCTGACATTTAGTCACCATTACTGGATCTGGAAAAGAAGGACGCAGAGAGCAGGCAGAGCAACATGTAGTTAGCATCCATTTTTAACTAATAAAAATACAGTATCATAAGTTACAAAGTGGAACATTCTCTCTTCACCAGGCTCTTTAAACCAGTGCGAGTGCTGGGGCACCAGAATGCAGCGCCACCAGAGACCCAGCGTGCCATTGAGCCGGAAGAGAGCGGTGCTGTAGATCTGCTCATCCACGTCCTCTGCTTCAAAGTCCTGACGCAGCGTCTGCAGGTCCGAGCCATTGTTGGCGTCATTGCTGGCCGGCTGGCTGTGGTACTGGAACCAGTGCTGCGTTCCCATCGCAACAGAGAGATAGACGGTGGCGAGCAGGCTCAGCACGGAGCCGATGACCAGAGCCGTGGCATAGCGGTTGTCCACCATGCTTTTGATGATGTAATACAAAATGACTTTCTGTAGACGGCTCACAATTAACTCTTTATTAGATGAGTGTGGTGAGCGATGCGAGGAGAAGGGTCATATCATTTGTATGTTTTTTTTTTTAGTGACAAAGGTTGCTTTTCATTCTTCTATATTATCCAGCGCAGAACGTCAGATCTCATCCTCATGGACAGGATCCTTCTTGATCAAATGAAGTGAGTCATCTGAAACAGAGAAGAGTGTGATTAATTCTTAAAGTATTCAAACAGTCACGTTTGCATAAGCTACAAGTTTATACACTTTTAAGGAGGAATAAGTCCCAGGATTTGCCAAGGTTTGCCAAAGACACTCCCAGTTTGGAGGCATTTAGCCAGACAGCTAGACATCCATGAGTCTGTCTAGTCAGTGCATGAATTACTGTTGCATAATTATTTCAGATAAAAGCCATTAAACAGCACATAGCTACAAAACAAATGGTATAGATATATTTATAAAAAATATCATATATATATATATATTTATGTATTTATTTATTTATATATGTACATAAATAAATACAATAAAAATAAATTTCCAATCCAATAAACAAAAAGTCATATAATAAAAAGTATATATATATATATATATATATATATATATATATATATATATATATATATATATATATATATATAATAAAAATAAATTTTTATCCAATAAATACAAATCAAGACTCTTCATGTAAGTGCTCTTTACCAGGTCGATGAGTACGTTATTATTATTATTCAGTTAACTAAATAATACAATAATTTTCGCAGCGTTAAAATGCACATTTGTATATATTTATCTGACACATTCGACTAATGTTCACTATTTCGTACATTAAAGTTGTTTGACGTTGGCTAGCATGAGAGCTAACAATCGTTTTTTAAGCGACATACTCGAGGATTTCGCGAATAAAAAACAAAGTATTTAAACTTGGAGTGTTCCGTACTTTATATAGCAATGAAACACATCATTTAAGTTTGTGTTTAAAGTAATAAAAGCTGTTTGCGATTGACACTTACCATACTGCTCACATCCTTCCAGCATCCTTCGAGCTGACGACGAATCCATCCATTTCCGGTTACAATAATGAATGCGCGTGCACATCAAAACATCAATCCACACGGAAACGAGCAGCGTGCACGACGAGATGCATGTTTTAGTGTTATTGGTTTTAGATTTTTACACGTTCTGACCAAAACGGAAGGACACAGAAAGATAAGGAACTAAAACGTTTTATTCTCTTAAAAGTGGCTTATATATCGTATACTCCATTTAAGTTGGGTCTCAGTCCATTTCCATTCAACATTTTTTTTTTTTTTGGGGAACCCAGAAAATAAGATTCTTATTATTATTTCATATATTCAACTGAACATTATTATTATTATTAAATATTATAAACAAAGCAGCAGCATAATATTTGTAAGATTTGGTGGGTATTTAACAACCAGTGTCTTTCTGCCATAAGCAGATCAAATCCTCCCGTTTTGGCATGCCATCATTAGTTTTGCATGCTTTTTTTATTTTTATTATAAGCATATGAAAAGGTGAACATGCAAAATTATTATTACCACCCTGCTTTAGACCCCTGAAATAAAACAAATGTGAAATCAAATATATCTCTGATAAAGGCTGTATAAAATAATGCAGTTTATTTTACACACAACCACAGATTTTTTTTTCTGCTTTAACAGTACACAGATAGAAAAACATTCAACATTTTTTTCATAGTGATATATCACAAAGCATGTGGTGCAAAAAAAGTCACTAATTTGCAAAAAAGAAAAAAAAAAAGGCACTTGTCTTAACAACATAGCATGCCTGTCAAAATAAAAACTAAGATTTCTAGTATTATTAAAACAATTAAAAGTGCAAATACTAGGAGGACTTCAAATTGGCAGTATAAAATCAATATTAACATCATCTTAAAAGGCATCTAATGCGTTAAAATTAAGATCACAGCTCATTTTCTGAGCAGCACTGATACCTGAGAATTACTGTACGTTACTGTACACATGCGAGATACTACTGTACATTCACAGTTATCGCATATTCCATACAGTACTGTCATATCCTTTACAAATTCCCATTTCATCCTTCAGATTCCTTTCAAATCAGTGAAATACGTGTTGCTGCGAATGTTTTAATCTAAGATCGTTCTGCTCCAGAGGGTCTTGTCTGTTGAACTTCTCTTGAAGTGTCCGGTTGTCTTCACAGTGCTGTTTATGACAGGAGTATCAGTGAACTCCACCGTGCAGGAACCTGAGGAACAAGGCGACGCCTCTAACTCCAGAACAGTTATGTTGTTTTGGACGGAGGTGCTGAGCAGGTTGGCTGGGACAAAGAGGGTCACCTGTGGCCCACGGGATGGCCAGTAGCGGCCCACGTTAAAACCGTTAATCCACACTTGACCCTGAAATAAAAAGCATGTTATGATCCCTTTATAACTGCTCCAGTGCTAATCTATAGGTGATTCTGATCTCTTCACATTTATCAATGGATTTAAACAAAACCAGCAGCAGCAGTTAAGACTCCTACCTTCCTCCAGTTGGGAAACTGGATGTATGTGTCCTGAGGGAGGTCAGGAATGCCATCAGGGATGATGAAGCTGCCAGCGTAGAAGGTTGGAGGTGAAAGAGGAGGAGGAGAAGAGGTGGTGAAGCTGTTGGAGGTGGAGATGAATCCGTTTGATGCCGATAACAGCCCCTTGCGCACGGCTTCATCTATACTCAGAGAGTACACCGTCCAGTTACCCAGAACATCAGCACCCAGAGTCAGATTAAACACCAGACCCTGAGGAACAGAGAGAGGAAATAAAAAAAAAAGAAAGAAATATATGGAAAAGGGAAGCAAAGGGTAATACTTTACAATAAGGTTCATTGGTTAACATGAACTAAGCAAGTACAATCCTTCTACAACATTTATTAATCTTAGTTGATGTTAATTTCAACATTTACTAATGCATTATTCAAATCAATAGTTGTGCTTGTTAACATTAGTTAATGCACTGTGAATTAGCATAAACTAACAATGAATAACTGTATTCTCAATAACTAACATTAACAACAAAAAAGATGAATAACTACAGTAATAAATGTATTGTTTGTTCATGCGAATTAATATATTAACGAACATAAATGGAAACTTATTCTAAAGTGTTACTATATATATTACACTTTGTTTTAATTTATTTTTATTTCAGTTTAGTTTTATTTATTTCCAGTTTAATTTTAGTGCTGTAGTTTTCAATTTGTATTTATTTCATTTTCAAATTTTTATTTATTCCAATTTTTGTTTTATCTTATTTTTATATTTTATTTAAGCATTATTTCAATGAACAAAAATGTTTGAGAAGTTTGTAGATAGAAGATAGTAGTTTGTTTTAGTTGACGATAATAACCCTGTGGACATTGCTTGAAAGCTGTAGGAGGAAGTACAGTCAAATTTTTTCAGTGGGATTTATGACCTTGTAGAATGTTGTGAGAACGGCCTGGGAGACTGAGAATTAGAAAAACAGTAAGAGAATAGGAACGTTTTGGTTGCCTTGAAGTCATTAATTTCTTTGCCGTAGTTGATTCTGCCCATATTTTCCACTAGGATGTCCACACGGCTGCCAGCTTTCCCCGTTATATTGAGGGTGAGTGCCTTGTTCCTCTCCAAAATACCAGCAGCAATCTGAACAGTAAAAAGGATTTATTAAGCACAGGATGAAATTAAACAATTGCACTCCTTTTCAAAATTTGGGGTCAGTAAGATTTTGAAATGTTCTTGAAAGAACTGCTTCCTATTGGAATCAAATTAAAATGTTATTTATTAATGCAAAGCTGAATTTGCAGCATCCTTTTTCAAAATCACCATCATTATGCAAAAACTTAATTAGATTTGAATTTGTGCAAAACCTTTATCTTATGTTAAAATCTTACAGAGCTGTTTCACCATCTCAGCTATTATGATTGAGTAACTCATGATTGAGTAACTCATAGTAACTCATATTTCTGTAAGACAGTCAACATAGTAAAACAGTGTTGCTTACACCATCAATGGATATATATGCCCGATCATGGACTCCATTTAGCGGGGACGACAGTGGGGTGGGCTTCAAACAGTTGACAGGTAACACAGTCTGATACAGCATAAAGCCAAAGGCCTGACGAGAAAATGAGACATTCATATTCAGTGCACAAATAAGACAAAGCAATAAGCACAGAGGAACCATGTAAATAACTTAACATTAATGAACATAACTTCACATTAACTGATGAGATGCGGGCATACCTGATTCATTTCAGTAAATGTTGGTGGGTAAAGAGCTTTTACAGGACCAGAGAAAGATAATATATCTAAAGACTCTGACACGGCCTTGAGCTACAAGGACAAAGAGATCATTCGGTCACTTTGGTTAGTAAGAAAAACTGAGGTGTTATACATAAAAATTGTAAAATATAAATCATAAATATAGTATAAATCCTGTTACAACAGTAGACAGGCAAATATGCAAAAAACATTTACCTTCTTCATTTTCACTTTTCCGTAAGCAAATTTAGGTGTTGATGGAGGGAGCAGTCCTTGTGGGATCTCTTTGTACTGCATAAAAAAAACAAAAAAAAAAAACATTCAATTTGCATCATTAGTAGCCGTTGCATTTCTCTATTAAAAAAAATCACTTTTCTTTTGAGAAATAAGCTAATTTTACCATTTTGATAACTTCTCTTATGGCGAAATACTTTTCTGTGAGGTCTCCAGCTTCCGTGAGTGGAGCATCATAGTCATAGCTGGTTGGTTGAGAACCATAAGGAGAGTTGGCGCCTATAATGGGATAAAAACATGAATCGAGACACATTCTAACTTGTTTTTGGCTTGCTGAGGTACAAATCTCCAAAACCTACCATTCCAATAGCCAAAGTTAGTTCCACCGATGAACATATATCTTGAAAACATAACAAAAAATTAAATCATTTACAAAAATCAATTAACTTCTTTCAAAAGTCAAATATCTCAGTTCAGTTGTTATTATAGGCGACAGACTCACAAGTTGACATTGGCTCCAATTTCCAGAATTTCATTGAGGCTCTTGACCACAGCAGCTGTAGAAATGACGGCATGTTTGCTGCCCCAGTGATCCAGCCAGCCTGTGTAGAACTCAGAGTTCACCTGCAACAAAACAAACAAAAACCTTCACTTCCTTTTCCCAGAGCACATTAGAAATGTTTATGCATGAGTGAATTCTCATTTTATCGCTTTTGGATCTTACCAAAGGCCCATGTGGCTCTGCATGTCTCTGTGCTTTAAAAGCAGCAGTCACATTTGAACCTGCACAAAAATACAACATTACATTTATTAATTATTTTTTTATTAAATACCAGAATTTCAGAGTTGAAAGCCTGTAATGTCAGAAGTTCAGTAATTAGCATTTTTTTAAACACTTTAAGGAACGTGAAGGTGATATAGAAGTAATAATGGTGATAAATATGATATGCAGACCTGGGCCGAAGTCAACAGTGGCATAGATGCCCTGGAGGGACCCGCACTTGAGATAACCCACACCTGCTCCATCTGTGGTGAACAGCACCACCTCTTCTCCCAGCTGAGAGCGGAACAGCTCCCTGAGATGCCGCATGTAATTATAATCACAGGCAAAGTAACTCCCGTATTCATTCTCTACCTGCATATGAGGAAAAAATGCACGCACGAATAAATGGATTATATATATATATATATATATATATATATATATATATATATATATATATATATATATATATATATATATATATAACACACACACACACATCACACCCTTGGAAATCCTAAACTGACAATTGAATATTATATAATAAGGCTGAAAAGAAATGGACAGTTGTGAATATACTAGTTCAACAGGAAATATCACTGTTCAGTCCAATGGGTTTAACATGGTGTGAAACAACATATATTCAAATGTGTGATCAAATACGTGACAAACACACACACACACACACACACACATATAAATAGATGTTACTTTCATCAGTGTGATTTTAGTCTTACTTGCACCATAATGATGGGTCCTCCCTTCTGGTATAGGTTACGGTTTACGATGGGCAACAACTGCCCCATCCACTTATCCACTGCTGCAAGGTAATCTAGAACAATATAAAGAGCTCAGAATGAATTACTGTATCTTATAAACCATACATTTCACTCATTCCACTGCATATTTTACAATCTGAGGTTAAGCAATAACTGTATAACCTGGATCAGATGATCGCAGCACAATATTTTTCTTTTTCAACAGCCAGGAAGGCAGACCCCCCTGAAACAAGAAATATTGACCAAATTGAGGTCGGAAAAGATTAACAATGCATTTTTTATTTTCATTATGCACAACTGCTCATTTGTTGAAATATTGGAATATAGAACACGGTTTAAACTTTAAAATAACATTTCAAACATTAGTCTTTACATGCGACTTCTAATGATTCTAAAAGCATCTGTTCGGTTTCATTAAGCATTTCTATTGAATAAAACCTTAAGTATAACTGTAATAGATTGACTATATATAGGACACGCATTTGCACGCAAAATGCATTTGTCTCTTCCTACAATTGAACAGTCTCTCAGTCTTTTCTCACCATATCCCACTCTGCACAGATGTAAGGGCCTGGTCTCATGATGACCAGCAGGCCGATGTCTTTGCACAGCTGAAGGAAGTGCTCTAGATCCCGATCTCCGCTGAAGTCATACCGTCCCGGCACCGGCTCGTGGAAGTTCCAGGGCACATATCTGTGGGTCAATTTGGAAATTTGGAAAATCAAAGTTGGGCCGAAATCACAGGTTTATCCATTTGATAAAAAGTAAGAAGTAAAAAAAATAATTATATTCAGGGTTCTGGCCAAAGAATATACATTGATTACTACACATTACAAAATAATTTCATAATTGATTGCACCTGCAGCATGTGATTTAAATTTGTATAGCTCAGAAAAAAACTATATTACTCAAAATATTTCCATTAATTTTATTTTATTAATATCCATGACTTTTCCAGGCTTGGAAATCACCGATTTTCCATGGCTGTGGCGAACCCTAAATATTGCATATGGCTGACACTGAATCACAGTCAGTTCCTCTTACGTCTGGATGGCGTTCAAACCAGCCATGTACATCTTGAGTAGCCTGTCCTTCCAGTAGACTCTGGGAATCCTGCTGTAGTGGATGCTGCCGGAGATGTAGCGAAACGGCTCTCCATCTTTAAGGAAGCAGTTTTGATGGTAATCGATGGTGAAACTTGGTGTTGTGGCATACTAAAAAAAGGAAGAAGACACAGTGTGCTTTAAAAACATGCAAATTCGAGAGCAAAAGGAACAAAACACTCAACTAAAAAGTGAATTTAAAGGGGCATTTGAGATCTAAATCACAATGGCAATATATATACATTTTTGGTCAACAGAGCAGCTTTGTAGAGATCGTGCAAAATATTTATGTTTATATAGAAAGTGAATAAGCAAATGATGTCATTTCCTTAAATAATATCACATCAGTGGAGTGTGATTCCTGACACATTTAGATAAAAATGTCAGTAACCTTTCATGCATTGAACGCATTGAGTAAATGACAGCTCTACGTGATTGTCATGATCCTGTAAAGAGTTTATGTTTGATGACTGACTTCCTCACATGACATGTCACAAGACGCAAGTCATGGCAGTCTAGACGCGCTTGTCAGCTTCAACGATCAGCGTTTCTTACAGAACATCACACCAAAAATGTGACCGAATCTTCATCTATGAGCAATTTCTGAATTACACAACATGGAAAAGTATGATACTTTTAGCAAATGGTGCATGTGGAATCACTATTTCATAAAAACAAGTACGTTAATTAATGGAGAAAACGTCTGCACACTAGCCAGTGCATCAATTAGTAACCGGAGCTTTACGTTTGGTTTAAAGGACACTATTTAAACAACCAGAGAAAGTCAATACTTGCCGTGAGCAGTGGTAGGATCAGGAGGAGAACCGACATCAGTCCGACACCGAGCGCCATGGTGTCTGACTGATTCAACAAACAGCGGGGCGGAAGTCAAATGGAATTGTTTTGGTTGCTACGAGCGATGCACGACTAGCCAATGAATCATTTTTGGGAGTCGGATCTTTTTAATGAACTAGCTGAACCGGTTCACAAAGCCGCTCTGAACGAGACAACACCTTAACTCTTGAGAACCGTCTCTTTTAGAAGAATTTAATCTTATATAACGTTTTAATCTAATGAAAAGTACATTAAGCAAATTAAATATAATGTTGCAACAAACTTAATTAAACACAGATTACATTAAACACCCTTATTAATAGAAAACCGTAATAATTATTTAAAGAGAATGTGCCAACAACTTAACTGGACCAAGGTAACCCAAAATAAATAGTTTTCAACCGATTCGAGAAGTAATAAATAAAATAATACAAATACAAATGTAACTCGTGAGAAAATTTGTAGTCAAAAATCATTTTAAAACATATTGTGTGCCACTGACAAAAACTGGACGCAAAAGAATGAATGAACCGGATCCTTTTCGAATCTGATTCGTGAACCGCCTTAACAGAAATGAGTCGGAGTTCCCATCACTGCTACGCGTCTCCCAACCACTAGGTAGCGATCGTTTTGGGTGATCTTTCTTCTACTCTCAGCGAAACACAGGAGGAATACACGTGTGTTTCCGCACACGAAGATTGTATTACTGTTTAAATAATCTTGTAATGTATTGATCGACACAACGCTGATAATGTCTGCGATAATAAGCAAGAAAACAGACGGAGGAGATGCGAAGGCAGAAGCTTTCGATAACGAAGAGGATTCTCCCATTGTGAGCCGCACACGGAGCGGTCGCAGACTGCGGACCCCCGCGGCCAAAACTCCCGTCCGCCGGACTAGAAAGTCTGTTGTCCGAGAAGATCCGGCAGAAAACACCGAGTCTCGTCAGGAATCACCATCCGATGACTGTACAGCAGATACCAAAGGCGGTCAGTGCAGCTCGGCGAGAGAACCAGCGTGTCCTGATATGTGTACATCAACACCAGAAGATGTCAGTCAAGAGTCAGTACTGGACGCTGCAGGTCTGATGGTGTCAGATCAGGCCAGTGAGAAGGAAAATGTGGTTAATAACACAGAGACAGAATCCACTGGTCCCACTGACCCCGAGAAAAGGGCCAAAAAAAGGACTCACCCAGAACCCATTGAGAAGAAAAGTAAGATGGTACCTCTTGGGAAACCTAAGTCTGGAAGAATATGGAAAGACAGAAATAAGCAAAGGTGATTAACATTATAAAGTTTCTTACTACTGCCCTAATAACACATGATGATTTCATTTAGGAGTTTTTCCATCTTGTTCTTTTCACTTTACAGTAAGACCTCATTAGTTAACCATCAACATTAACAATGAGCAATAGCTACATTTGCCACAGAAGTTATTAATCTTTGTTAAAAAAAAAATACAAGTCTTAGTTCATATTAGCTCATTAAATAATAGTTGCAACGTGTTATTAAATATTGGAATAACTCAGATTATTGAATGTTCCGAATAATTTTTCATTGGCGGTTTATGTTAACTAATGAATCAACTAATGTTAACTAAAGAAGCCCTAATATAAAATTTGAATTAACAATAAAGAATCAAAACACTTTCAAACAATATCTAGGACATGTTGTAGTCCAGATTAAAATGAAAAAAAAAAAAGTTTGAAAATAAATAGCCTATCAAGTCTTCTAAATATTAAAGTATTTGGCACTGTGAAGAACACCATAGCGAATACACAAATCTGAATGGCTGTTTAAATGATTGAAATGTGTTTTAGAAAGTATGGCAGCTGCTTTATTTATGGGGTTTACAGGGTAAGGGCTGCATTTTCTGAAGTTTAGCGCCATCTGCTGTCAGAGAGTGAATGTGCTTTCATTCAGTATGTGATCCTCTTGTGCTTCTCATGCTTCTTGTTTACATCAGAGACCACACGCGTGTCTTTCAAGCAGCATACAGCTATGATGTGCATTTTGACCAGTTGATGGAAAAAAGTATTCTTAAAATGCATTAAAATGCATTCCAAACTCAGATTAATTTGTAATATATAATTATTCACAGTATTTAGAAGTGCCCACGATAACAATATTGTGTATAATCATACCAGCATGTCTACTTTTAATCCATAATAACGCGAGAATTTATTATTTTCTTTTAGTCGTTTGGCTCATTTTTGTAGTACAAACGGCTCTATTTGTCTATTTAGTAGTACATTAGTGTTTTTTCTGTCCGTTATCTATCTGAAGTGTTCAGCACTAACTTTGTTTTGTAGGTTCTCCGCTCTGTTGAGAGACAAACCTCTGCGTTCTTCATGGGAAAAGAAGATGGAGGCCAAGAGAGAGAAGCAGCTGGTGAAGCAATACCAACAACAGCTGAAAGATGAGCAGACCAGAGAGAAAGAGGCCAGTTTATGCCCCAAAACTGCACGTTTTTGTCTTTTATGAAATATTTTATGAAACCGTATGTCAGTGCAAGTTGCTTGCAGTTAAAACAGAGCAGACATGCATTTTAGTCTGGGATTAGGCTCAAGCCTTGCCTGTGAAACCGGAGAATAATTTTTATAGTTTAGAATATTGTCTAAGTTGTTTTGTTTTGGAGAAAAAGTAATCGTAGTAACACTACATTTCAAAGGTTTGGAGTTTCGTCCAAGTCTCCTATGCTCACAAGGCTGTCTTTATTTCTCTTCGGATTAATTTAATGCTTCCTTGCTAAATAAGTTTTAATTTCTGAGAAGCTTTGGGACAGTGACATTGTGATCTGTGGAGAATGTCAGAAAAGATTAAATTAGAGTGAACAGTGTTCATATGTGCTTTTTCTGCTAATCTGTATTTGCAGGAGAAAAAGAGGAGGAGAGCAGAAAACCTGAGAAGACGAGCAGAAAATGAGAGAAAAGCAGAGATTGTGCAAGTGGTAAATGCAGAATGACATTTTCACCAAAAATTCAGTTGTTACTAAGACTTTTTATCTGTCGAGTTCTGTTTGTCTTTTTAAATGTCTCATTACTGCTTGGCCTCTTTCAGATTAAGAATACAGCAAAGATCAAGAGAATGAAGAAGAAACAGCTGAGGAAGATCGAGAAAAGAGACACGCTGTTAGCGGTGCAGAAAACACCACCCAGTGTCAAGAAGGGAGCAGGGAAAACAAACAGCAGCCTGTAGAGAGTTTCAGTGCAGTGATGCGAGAGAATCTCATCAGACTTTAACACACTGTTGTTGATACACGTGTGTAGTGTCTGTTCAATGAACTGGGAAAAAAGTCTGTGGATTTGATGTAATATTTGTACAGTAAATTCAAAAGCAAATATGTTTTGTAATCATGGAAAAAACATATCACCAATTTTTTTATGTTATTGTCACATTAAAAATGATTTAAATCATTTTTTCAATCAATTTCTTCCTGGTTCATGCACATGAAATTATTTTCTTTTTGTTATTGTTTTATTGTATGATATAAAGAAGTTTCATTTTCATTACGACCTTGGGACTTTCCACTCTTTTATTCATGGTTAGATATGGTTTGTTCTTTATCTAGCCGGGAAGCTTGCACTTTTGGTATCTTCGGTACTTTTCACATGGTGAGGTGGAGTGATTGGTACTTTTCAGTCCCAAACTATTTTATATATATATTATATGTTTATATATATATATATATACACACACACACACTATAACTGCAGTAATAGTAGGCAAAAGTATAATGTTCAGAAGTGGTGATTTAAAGTTGTACTTGTGAAATAAAATGAAATGAAACAAACGAGAAAAATATAACTATGACTTGTCAGGTTTTTTTTTAACCATTTCTGTCAGATGTCCCTCTACTTAAAGTTTTATCATAGTTTTATCTCCAGTTACCTGAGGTGAACTCGACAACGGGAATCAAGCTATGAGGTGATTATAGGGGGTGGAGTCTGTCACTATAAAAAAATATAAAAGGGTACTTTCCAAATACTGCCTTTAAAAGAAAAGGCACAAGAAACACAGAAGAGCAGAAAGAGAGCATGGCTACTACTGTTCATGCAGCATTGGTAAGATTATTTTAAATCCAGTTTAAAGGAGACAATCATTTCACATAATATGCATTTAACAATATTTTACATAAGACTTTTAACATAAAAGTGTTGTAATTGTCACTTGTGTCCAGCCTTATGTGTTTGTTTTATTGTGATAAATTATTGTGTTTTCTTTTTCAGGCTCGATACCTTCAGCTTGAAGCTGAACCCAGGCAATGTGTCAAAAGAGACCCCAAAGACACTGCGCCTGTCCACTTCCAGCCACTGGAAAACGCCACCCACACCGTTCTCCAGGTTCACGGGTCAGTTTCACCAGGTCCTAAACACTTTCCTGTGAATGTCTTCAATGGCTCCAATGGTATGACGATTCCTGTGACTGTGAGGAGCACCGATACCATCGGGAAACTGCAGCAGAAGGTCTTGAAGCTGAGACCAGAACTTGGAGCAAGCCTGAATCTGGTCTACAATGGCAAACCGGTTCAGCAGTGCCAGACACTGTCCGAGCTTCAGGTGAAGCCAGGAGCCATGTTCATCACCTACCAGAAGTGCCAAGGAGGTTAACAAGGACGTAGATCTAGATCTACATCTATGTATTTTGTCATTACTCTCAATTGTAAATCATACTGTATCATCATGTGCCTTAAATACAAACATTTTCTTGTTACATCATATATTACTGTTAGCTAGTTTGATGATTCATGTTGCCTGTCAGGACACACACAACTCGATTTAATCATCAGGAATGTAACAAGCTGTGAAGGGTTAAATGAACGGGTATTTTCAGGAAATAAACACAAAACCATTTCGCTTTCAGTTTTAACCGGAACACTTCAAGACATAATCTTCAACATTTGTAAACAACATTAAACGGAAGTAGCAGAAATAACAAAACCATAGCTAGAAGAGGAAACTGGCTAGCGCATCTTATTTTGTAAAACATGCAACTTTTTGTCATATGCAACCTCATAACATGTACGAACAGCTGTTTTGAAAGAAATGTCCTAAATGAATATGTAAATGGAAGCGTTAACCGTTCAGCTTATAATGTGATTTTTTTACATGTTTTTAAAAAGACTGTAATTGTTATTTGCACTACATGTAAATTTGATTCGCGTTACATTGAAAATAAATATAATAACTAAACCTCTAGTAATAAATGGTATTTTGCATTCTTTTCTAATTCAATGAGATTTAAATGTTATTTAAATGGATAGTTATAAGAACCAACACTTGAGAATCTGCATTGAAAAATATAATAATAATGTTGTTCTGGGATATGAAGATAATGAGCTTCGAAGCAAGATCATCTGACCGTCTGTATACAAAAAATCACATGATCAATGTCACAAAGAAATAGAGCATAATTTTAAATATTTCTTACATTTACACCATTTCTTTGTTTACATTTAAATAGCTAATAGGGGTTATTTTAGCACTCACTATTATATATATATATATATTATTTTATTAATTGCTTAGACACTAAAAGTGGTACTTGAGGCCCACTCAGTGAAACCATTCACTCATATATCTAATCATTAGACCAAGTCTGCAAAACTATAAGCACATAATGTGCTTTAAACTGTTTGCTATTATAAAACAAACTTTATGCAAAACATAGTACTCTACATTACACACATCATTCGAAACTAACAGCATTAAATGGCACTCATTTACTGATGACCTACATCCAGTGATCATGGGTGAAAACACTTACACATCATTTGTTCACTTAGATATCAAAACCCAGGATTTTGAGAAAAATTATTGTTTTCTCCCTTACATTTCTGTGTACACTGTATATATGATTTTATACTGTTTGTATATATGTACATACACTAAATATGCATAAAAGCCAAGTCAACTTTATTTTAAAGCGCTTTATACAATACAGATGCTATAAAACAGCTCTAACAAGTCAATAGTGTCTTTTTGCAGCTCAAGTCAGTTCAGCATTAATCAGTTCAGTTGCATAATTGTGTAAAATTAATCAGTACATACATACTGTATATATAGTGTATATGTGCATATGCATATGTGTGCAAGTGCAATGACAAACTCAACTGCACTCTGAACAAGCAAAAGGCACACAAGAGTAGTGTTTTATATTTTTCACACCTGTGTGTAGTTGGGCATGTATTTGGCTAATTATTTTATATTTGTCTATGGTTACAACACAAAAGAAGTGTTTGCTTTTGCAAGAAAATGTGTGAAATAATCTCAAGACAACTACGTTCTTCTATCATATATAGGTTTGATTCTTTGACTTATCCTTAATCATGTTTCCATCACCACATATTGCACATTAATCAACTATCACTGCTTAAAATGAAAATGAAATAAAACGATAGTTGTTTTGAACCGCAGATAAAGTACGGTGATTCCCATATCTGAATGCTTTCAAAATGTTGTGGTGGTTCTTGTAAATCTCATGTTGAAAGAAAATCAGCCTGGCAGGGCTGGGCATGCATTTTACTAGTGCAACAACAACACACAGAAAGTCAGGTACATTCCCAAAATGTCACTATAAATGGGAGGTCTTTGTACGGGAAGAAATCATATGTTTGGATTGTGGATGCTTGGCAGCTCAAGGCAGCATGACTACAGAAGTTTATCCAGCACTGGTAAGATAATTCAAAATACATTTTAATAAGAACAGAACATTTTTGTTTTTGTTTTTTTCAGGGCATGGACCCCGATTCAAAATGTGCCAAACAGAGAAACATATTAAGCCTAATGGCCGAATAGAAACTAACTAAAGTGCAGATAAAATGTGTAAGCAATGCACAGTGAGACATTCACGATTTTGTACGAAGCATTACTTTTACAAAAAAAAAAAAAAAAAAAAATGGAATGAAATAAAAAATATATATTGATTCGAATATTTTTGTAGTAAGCTATTATTTATAGTTGTCTACAATGCCTAATGGATCTCTTGCTTACATTGTGTCGTTGTTGGTTAATAATGAGAGAGGATTCGCGAGTGCGAGCATAATACAACACTGAATAAAAACTGTGGTGAACTGCGGTGAGCGGATTCTGCCTTATAAACACCTCTGATTGGACAATGCGTTCAAGAGATCAACAAACAAGTCTGTGATTGGCTATATATCGCTGCAAAACACACTGTAAACAGGAACACTTCACCTTCTTCAAAACTCAAAAAACGCGTTGGTTAAATCTGTTTCGCCTATAATATCATTGCAGTATCAACTGATGGTTTTTAACATATGTTTTAATAATTCAAAGAAAAAATACTTTTGAAAAAAGAGTAATTTGGTGGACTCCTGCTTGAAGACCCTTGGAATGGTGAATGGCCTTATGAAAATACTGTGATTTATAATGTGACATTTTCTGAATATCCTCTCTTTCAGGCTCCAATCCTTTTTCAGCCTGAAGCATGTGGACCCAAGCAGTGTGTCACAGGAGATCCCAAACATCCCAAAGGTGACCCTGTTCCTCTCCCTGAACCGTTGGCAAACAACACCCACGTCGTTCTCCAGGTTCAAAAGCCAATCTCACCAGCTACTAAAAGTTTTCCAGTGAATGTCTTCAATGGCTCTAATGGCACAAAGGTGTCTGTGACTGTGAGGAGCATCGATACCATCGCAAAACTACAGAAGAAGGTGCAGAAGCTCAGACCAGAACTTATAGGATGTGGAAATCTGGTCTACAATGGTAAACCAGTTCAGCTGAACAAGAAGCTCTCTGAGCTCCAGGTGAAGCCAGAAGCCACATTCATCATCTACCAGAAGTGCCATGGAGGTTAAAAAATACTATTATTGTTGTCTTTCTTATCTAAAGTACGTTTACTTTTGTCATTATCATTTATAAAAATTCTCAATCCGGACAGGAAAAGCACCTTCATTATATGTTACAATGTACCATCTTACATTAGGCTACCGTTCGCTAATATGATGTATCATATTATTATTATTATTTTATATATATATCATAAAAGTTTTGGAAACATTGTACTGTATTTTGATGCCTAAATTCTTTTTTTCTCTCTCTTTTTTTTGTGTGTGTAATTTATACGTTTCTGTTTTTTATTTGTTTATTTGTAATTTCATAGTTTTAAGTTTACTATTCAAATGAGAAAAACATCAACAAAAAACAACGATTGTACAAGCCCAGCTCATATAAGTGTAAAAAAAGCAAATAAACTGAAAGCAATCGTGTGTTTTGGGTCATGTTAATGTATGAGCAGATATTGAACTTGACTGCAATTAATACTGTACCAACAAATAAACATAATAAAATAAATAAAAAAAAAATTCTTGTGATCTGTAACTGAACTGGAAGGGTTTGTGAAGCTAGAATACATGGATGTTGTAGCCCATATTGACAACAAACCACTTTTGCTTTCTGGAGAAAGGGATAACATGACCAGTCTAATACAATTATCCATGAACGGCACAACAAAATGGCTAATCTAATAATTATCATCAGACTTCATAGTATCACCTGTAAGTTTGATCCTTAGTCATTGTGCACCGAACAGGCTATAAATAAATCAACACTGTAAAGCACAATGAGACAAAGTGCTGTGATTTCAAGGAATCTTTCATTCACAGGCCTGTATCTCTTAACATTTCGGTCATGTGAACACGTGGTCAGTTTGGTGGCAGTGCTGAGCTCTCGTTTCTGGTAAATCATGTGTTTGTTGAGAATCTGGAGGGCTGGGTGTGTTTATTAGTGCCACAATAGAAGGTTA
Source organism: Carassius gibelio (assembly GCF_023724105.1). Taxonomy (NCBI): domain Eukaryota; kingdom Metazoa; phylum Chordata; class Actinopteri; order Cypriniformes; family Cyprinidae; genus Carassius; species Carassius gibelio. The sequence continues at coordinate 37,773,219 of NC_068371.1, forward strand.
GACAGGTGAATTCCAAATCAAAGTTTCTCTTTCACATGATCATTTTAGGTTGCAGTATCAGAGTATAATTTGTTGGTTGCAGATAGCAAGAAACATATCATGGCAACTCCAGTGATATGAATTGTTATGTGCTAGATACAGGTGCTTCTCATTAAATTAGAATGTTGAGGAAAAGTTTATTTATTTCAGTAAATCAACTCAAATTGTGAAACTTGTGTGTTAAATAAATTAAATGCACACAGACTAAAATAGTTTAAATCTGTGGTTTTTTAATTGTGATGAATTTGGCTCTCATTTAACAGGAACCCGCCAATTAATTATGTCAACAAATTAGAATATGGTGACATGCCAATCAGTTAATCAACTCAAAACACATGCAAAGGTTTCCTGAGCCTTCAAAATGGTCTCTGACGATCATTGACACCCTTCACAAGGAGCGTAAGTCACAAAAATGCATTGCCAATAAGCTGGCTGTTCACAGAGTGCTGTATCCAAGCATGTTAACAGAAAGTTGAGTGGAACAAAAAAATGGAAAGAAAAAGATGCGCAACCAACCGAGAGAACCGCAGCCTCATGAGGATTGTCAAGCAAACTGGATTCAAGAATTTTAGAGAACTTCACAAGGAATGGACTGAGGCTGAGGTCAAGGCATCAAGAGCCACCACACACAGACGTGTCAAATAATTTGACTACAGCTGTTGTATTCCTCTTGTTAAGCCACTCCTGAACCACAGACAACATCAGAGGAGTCTTACCTGGGCTAAGGAGAAGAAGAACTGGACTGTTTCCATTGGTCCAAAGTCCTCTTATCAGATGAGAGCAGGTTTTGTATTTCATTTGGAAACCAAGGTCCTAGAGTCTGGAGGAAGGGTGGAGAAGATCATAGACCAAGTTGCTTGAAGTCCAGTGTTAAGTTTCCACAGTCGGTGATGATTTGGGGTACAATATCATCTGCTGGTGTTGGTCCATTGTGTTTTTTGAAATCCAAAATCACTGAACCCGTATACCAAGCAATTTTGGAGCCCTTCATGCTTCCTTCTGCTGACCAGCTTTTTGAAGATGCTGACCTCATTTTCCAGCAGGATTTGGCCCCTGCCCACACTGCCAAAAGCACCAAAAGTTGGTTAAATGACCATGGTGTTAGTGTGCTTGACTGGCCAGCAAACTCACCAGACCTGAACCCCACAGAGAATCTATGAAGTATTGTTAAGAGCAAGATGAGAAACAAGAGACCAAAAACTGCAAATGAGCTGAAGGCCACTGTCAAAGAAACCTGGGCTTCCAGACCAGCTCAGCAGTGCCACAAACTGATCACCTCCATGCCACGCCAAATTGAGGTATATTTAAATGTATATTTAAAGTACTGTTTATTGTTAATTCAGTGTAGCTAATAGCATACAAGTGCAGATAAGTCTTACTATTTATTATTATAACAGACTTCTCTTCTTTTCCTGCGAATGAACTAAGTATGATGTTAGGGCGACCTCTACAGTTAATGTTCAAAATTGCTCTTTGGATAAAAATGAACTACCGTACCGGTAAATGAAATGAGTGAAATATGAGTCCTTAAGATGACCTTAAGACGATAACGCTAAATTATCATTCAGTTATTCCAATAATAAAGTATAAATAAATAATAAAAAGTTGTATTATTCACCGTTATTGTTGCTATTGTTACTGTCTTCGTTTTTCAATCTATTTTAAGACAAAAATGTCGATGAGATGTATCTTTCTGCAATTTGATTACTTTGTAATTTTTTTGTAGTTTATTCAGTTTGATTCAGTTAAACTGTTAAAATGCACTGATTTTATAAATGTGAAATATTTTAGCCTATTGACTAAAATCTAAATATTAATTTATTCAGTATCGTAGTCTGAATTATAGATATAATAATAAAAAAACCACATACATTAAGTTAACCCGAGGTTTAATATTAATCAGCAATAGCCCTTTATATAGAGTTCCTTGCAAGAAGATATTTTGGGCGATTCCTGTCATCAAAAAGCTAAATGACACATTTGTGCAAAAAAGTATTGAACCACAAGGTGTCCCTCTTATACAGGCACAAATACGAACAGCTGACTAAATATCCCTCAACCTCTGAACAATCATGCCTGAAGATGGCTGCATACAGTAATGTACAACACTATGGACACTTTTACGCTCTGTGTGGGTGTTTCTTCTAATGGCACTTATGTTTATTTGAACTAGCAGTTTTAAACTTGTTTAGAATACTAACACCATATTGGTAATATTATTATTATTATTAACCATGCTATCATCCCACATAGCAAATGTCTTCCGGTCCAGGTCTGGGCCACACAATGTCTTTTCCCCCTGCCCAAGTACCGCAAAGAATGACGACCCAGAAGTGGCCCAGAACTGGATTGAAGACTCGGGCCAACCATAGGCCATAACCGGCCCGAATCTCAGCCAGTTAATCAGCCTTAGCTGGCCCAAAACAGGTTTTATTATTGGTGCCAATTCTCAGCCTTAAGTAAACCAGAATCCCCCAGTCAGAGCCTGAAATAGCCCAGACCCAACCCAGACAGCTAGCAGTGTCAGCCCAGATCCGGCCCGAATGGATTTCACGTGGACCAGATGTGGGCCGGATCTGGGCTGATGTAATTGATGTTTAATTGATGTAATTATATACATAGAATACATTTCTACTTATAAAATAGAAAATCAGACTTAAAACTCTCACATAATATACTGTGCAATAAAAAAATGTATTGCATTGGTTTTTCTATTTATTTTTTTATGAAGAACAAATCAACCAATAAAGAGTGAGTGTATAAAATATACAGTCTATAAGAGAAACGTAACAGATAGAAACATGTAACTTAATCATAATAATTTATTACAGATGTGACAAAGAGCAGTAGATGAGAGCCAATGAGCGTTTGATATCGCTGCCGTAAAACTTGTAAAACTTCTTAACGGCCCATTTTAAATAGTTACTATAGCTACAGAGGAAGGAGATACATATCGCCAATCAATGCATTTGAATTTGGATCTGTTCCTCACACCAAGCCTCAAATGGATACAGGATTTAAATAAAAATTAAATACTTTCATGATCATTTTATTTAATGCTTGTGCATGACAGCATACTAATAAAAATGATGTGTCCCCACTCTCTGTTATAGATCAGTGTGTGTCCCATAGTAAACCAAATAAATATTACATGATAACGGTTAAATACTCTCTCTCTCTTTCTTTTCATGTAAGGATTCTAAGATTATTTGCGCCAAGAATAATAATATAAAATTTAATACAATTATAATTAAGTGCAGTTTAATGCACTTGACTGATTTGCTTTATTTTTAAATTATAATGTTTCATTCTGTCTCGACTTGCCAAAGACTACTTTTTGACAATACTACACTTCATTAAAATGTATGTGATCATTTAACCATTATCATGCAATATTGTATTATCTTGTTCATCAGGGGTCACATAATATGCTGCCAGATCTTAGCCTGATTTGGGCCACATATCACCCGACTGATCTGGGCCACACTCCTCTCACCAGAGAGCGGCCCTCATGTTGTTTTCCGGATCCCAGCCGTGCCATCATTGCCACACATGACCCAGCTCTGGCTGAAAGGGTACATGTCATTGCCGACAGGAGGCCAGCAGTGCCACCTTGAGGCCACATGTGGATCAAGTCCGTCTGCTATGTGAGTATTAATTATGTTCACTACTTTTCAAATGTCTGTAGTCCATAGATTTCTAATGTTTTATACAAATACACACTTTCAATTTTAAACTGAAAATTTCTTATATTAAAATGAATGTGATTTCAATTTTTGTTATTTTTCTTAATAAATTGAAATGTATATATTTGGATTTATTTACTATGTTACAAATTTCATAAACAATTATGCCTTTCTTGTGAGGATCAAAGCATATGTGAATTCTGATTTGCATGTCTCTCTAATTTTGGTTTGCTCGATCGTCTGCAGTTAGAAATGTAAAATACATTTGCAATATTTATGCAATGTTCAGTTTCTTAAATCTTAAGTTTTTTATTTAAAAGTTAACTTGAATGTCTTAAATCATATTTCTAAAATTAGTAGACCAGTGGATGTATGTAAGAGTGATTCTAGCATGGGAAAGAATTGAAGGAAGTTCCTGTTAATTAAAAGGGATTTGCCCAGTGCAGATGATTCAGGCTCACATTCATGGTGGCTATTCACCTGCAAACCTAAATTCTCCCAGTTAAATAAATCAGAGCCACTTCTCGCTCTTATGCAAATTCAAATATGCATTGCTGGTAAACACTGCATGATTGAGTTAATAACTGGACATTTCTAAACAGGCGTGACTAGAAAAACAGTGCAGGGAATCACATATAAGGAAACTGCATTTGAGCTTGATGTTATGGGATGAGTCACAAATGTCACAAATGCTTCAGATTTCCAAAGAGTATTAAATTGCTCCAACACAGATGCATGCTTTTCTGTTGAACAGGAAATAAAAAATCTTGTCATGTGGATATCATGAGGTGACCTGGTTAATACGTTCAGAAAATATTTATTCAATACACACATGTAGGACATTTGTAAATTGATTAATGATTTTTCTCTTAACCTTGTCATTGTCATGAAGGACAAACTGAGTTTAATCCATTATTTTATTTTCATGAATAACTAAAGGGTTGTAACTCGTTATTTGTAATTTTCTAATTTTTTTTTTTAAGGTTTTGATATCATATATATATATATATATTATAACACAAAATCCTTTTTAAATAAATCTTCCACAGAAACATTAAATTTAAACACCAATTATATGTTTAAATAAAACAATGCAAAAAAAAGTATTTATTTGTTTTCTTCAACACAGTGGGAAATCACCATCAGCTTTATCATACTTCCTGTTTGATAGCCACTTAAGGTCCACTTAAGGAGGTAGCGCTTTTTCGCATTTGGCTCCCAAACTCTAGAATAGCCTTCCTGATAACATTCAGGGTTCAGACACATTCTCTATGTTTAAATCTAGATTAAAGACAAAACTGACAGAGATTAAAGAGACAAGCTCTCTTCGGCCAAGCATTCAAATAATGCATCTCATAATCTTGGACTGCAGTTATATCTGATCATATGCACATTAATATTCTTTAGCCTGGGTTCAACTAATCAAGTTTGCTTGGAATAGCAGCTATGCTCTTTTGTCTCTATTTGTGTCTCTGTTTCTGTTTCAGGATTGACATCCAGTGGGTCAGTCTTGATCCAGAACACCAGAGAAGAGATGATGATCTCTTTACCAAATTAACAAATTTAGCTTTAAGTACACTTCTGCCATACTGTATGTACATTAACTGATAGTCACCACTGATAAGCTACTACTAAATATATTGTAAAGGCATTGTACAGCTGCTTTGCAAAAATTTTTATCGTGAAAAGCACTGTACAAATAAACTTGAATTCAAATATTCTGAACTTTGACCATGGAAATAAATCATAGAATTTTTGTAAAGTTTTTACATTGATAACACCAGTGTAAAAAATATGATTATTGATAATTCAAATGATTTTAAATATTATTTACTTGTTTTGTTTAGCTTTTTTGAATTGTTTAATCTAGCAAAAAAAAAAAAGATTATTTTTTTTACAAAAAGGAAAAAATGTACAATTACATTTACAATTAAAACAATGTATAGAAGCAATTTCATGTTATTTAAATAATAAATAGAGTTATAGAATTATAGAATTATTTTTTATGTAGTTGCTAGTGTATTTGAAAACCTTTTCATGACTGAAAAGTCAAATGATATGATTGTCATATGATTGATATGATTTGTGAATTTCTCACCATATGATACATATAATACCCATATTTATTACAGCGTTTAGTAAACTTCCTGTTTCCTTAACTGAAACCTGATGACACACAGGGTGTCACAGCAGCACATGACAAGAAAAACAAGACAAAAAAAATTCAATCTATGTCTCTAATGGTCAGAATGTTGCTGTTTTGCTTGTTTGGACAGTTTGTGTACAGTCATGTGACGCAACGAGGACTGAGACACTGGGTGTGTCATGCATGGTTGTATTTTTATACATTTCTCTGATCTTGAAAGTATGCCACCTGTCAGAAACCTCTTATCAGGAGATTAAGGACGTAATAGATGCCCGTGGTTTGTTGGGTCTTTTCTTTAGTACTTTGAGATTTGATAAGCAAAGGTGTGTGTAATACATGACATCACAGTCTCATATTGCTTAATACAGCTGAGCACTCTCAATCAGGAAGCACTGGACTGGATTTGCCATCCATCCACTGCCCAAACCGCTTGTCCTATAATCACAGGACAGGACTGTATTAGAGTCTTGGGACATAGGTAGAAATAAATATTTTAATCTATTACTCTTCTAGTTGTAAGGGAGTTAAAACTTAACCATAATGACATTTCAAAATAAAATAGGAATGTTAGATTTCTTACAAAAAATGAAGGAAATTTATGAATGCTGTAAAGTGTTATCATGATTATTAGAATATTTTTCCTCATTAAACTGTCACTGTCCCAGTGGTTGATGCTTGGTGCATTATTTTTGTTGTTGTCCCCCCCCCCCCTCCTATTTAAGTGAAAATTCAATTACTCAAAATTTATCGTGTGAAAACCATTTAGAAATTTAATTTTACCATGGAAATGGCACATTAAAATATTTTAGCAGTCTCCTCCACCTTACAGGGCGGTGTCAAGTATCATATTACAAAATTTATTATGGTCTTTTACAAACAAAGTTTTTTATAATCTTGACAAAAGACACATAGAGTCTCAGGATTTTATATTAATATATTAATTGTATATATACAATTAATATTAATTGTGACAGGAAAATGCATCAATTATATAACTTTTTTATTTTTCCATTTTTTTTATGACTTCTGCAATAATCTGCCGATTTTCTCCTTCAAAATAGATGGAACTTGTGTCTGTATTCCAAAGCGTTGGATTATGAATTCTAAGTTTGGTCAGTGCACTTTCATGTTTATTTAGAAAAATGGGGGTTGACAGTTAAGGGGTGAAAAAGCTGTGTTTGTGTGTGAAATATTTTAAATGGCATACATGAGAAATATTCTCATTTGAGATGAAGGCTTATGAAGTTGCAAAATAAACATGTTTTTATTTTCAGGTTTGATTTTTTTAAATAATAATAATAATAATAATAATAATACAAAAATCAGCTGATTCATTGAAAAGTTTCAATGACACAATAAAGGCTTAAAGTAAAAAGAACGGTTTGTTCAGACATCAGTTCACATACTTCTCTCATGACATATAATGACATCACAAAGCGTCTCACAAAACGATCATATCTTCAAAGGAATTCAATAAAAATAAAAATAGCACACATGCTGAATAAAATGCTTTCATATTAAATAAAATAGGTAAAAACAAGTTGTAATTTTGGAAGTTCACAGCCAAATCCTTATTCACCATAAAAAAACATTTATGTCAACAAGACTGCAGAAATCCTAAAATAGTGGGACTGCGTTCAACAACAAAAAGTCAAAAATTCCTGCTTCTCTCTCTTTGCACTGAACTATGCAAAAAGATGGCAGATAGCATGAGGAAGCATCTCTCTTTACGTTTACTCACATACTTTTCTGCCATTTGAAAGTTTCCTCAAGCTATAAGACTAATCAAGCACTTTATGTGACTTATGAAACTGCACTTATGAAAAAGAAAAAAAAATTAAATACTGATATAAAAATAAATAGCATTAAAAACAAAAACTGCTATACTTTTACATAATAGCTATATTGAATTATGAGTTAGCACATACATTTACATGAAGCTGAAACATATTCATGCATTTTTATATTCGTTTTTATTGTTTGCATAGTTACACATTTTACAGACTTATGAAAATATGTTTCATGTATATAAGAAAATGTTATAAAATATTAAGTCTTTTAAGGATATGATAACACACAAATACACACATGCACACACATGTATATTCATTTTGTGGACATATCACAATAAATATTATTACAATACATATATGTTCTCATATATATTGTACATATGTTAAAATATTTTTGTACATACACACTACATGTATTACATGCAGTGAAACTTGGTGAAATGTTATATTGATTATAAAACTACATACATGATGTTAAGGAAATATATAATCACAATTTACAAGACATAAAAAGTGACAATTCCTTATATTTTGATTATATATATATATATATATATATATATATATATATATATATATATATATATATATATATATATATATATATATATATATATATATATATAGCAGTATAGTCTATTACAATATTGTCAGTCATGGGACACAGATTGTGCAACAGGTCTGAACAGGAATGATGCAGGCTGTGATAATTAGTGCAGACGTGACGTGCGGTGTTTTATACATGACATATTATGCGTTCCAAAGCTTGTTGTGAAGCAGTTGGTTGCTGCTGCTGTCATGGTGACAAAAACACCATACATTCCCCTTTAAATGATAAGGAAATCAAATATAGCATATTTAATAGAATTTATTAGTTTCACCTGTATTTAAATCACTAAAAATCACTTTGTTTAGAAAATCTTTTATCTCAGTTTAAGAGTCAGTGATATGCCATAGGCTATGCCAGAGACATTATAGGTTGACACCTCTGAAAATTGTAAACGCTCTAGGTCTTTTCAAACTGTTCTTTCGACCGGATTATCCTCATTATAAACTCTGATTTTAACCGCAGACAGAAGAGCTTTATAGTCTGTTTAGTCCATTAGCTAAACCAAAACCATTAGTCCAAAACCCTACATTTCTCAGTTCTTACACCACATGGTCATTTAGAAAACCCTAGCATTCAATATTGTTATATGAAACAAAGTTAACAAACTATATAAAATAATTTAAATTACATAAAAATAGTGGCCAAAATATTTTTCAGAATTGCATTCCTCAAAGAGGAAATAGTCAAACAGGTTTCAGTTTCATTTCTGATTAAATTATATCACCTTGATTACTGGATAAGACAGTATTTATATAAACAAGAATGCGGAAATCATAAATAAAAGAATGAGACTACAGCCAACAAGTAGAGACAGCAGTGAAAAACAAAATGTCCAAAATTCCTGCCTTCTCTCTTTGCACTAAACTATGCAAAAAGATGGCAGTTAGCATAAGGAAGCAGATCTCTTTGTTTATTCACACCCTTGTCTGTTTTTTGAAAGTTCCCTCGAGCTGTGAGACTCATAAAGCACTTTTTGTGACAACCAACAAACTGACAGTCATCCTCCTCCCACTTCACCAGACACCTTACTGTAATTCAATCTGAATTATGATCTACAGTCTCTGAGAATGCACTGCACTTACGGAAACAAAAAATACATGAGAATAAACTAGAAAATATAATGCAATATATTAATGATACATTTCCATATAAGGGATAGTTTTAAATATATACTGCAATAAATGCATGGACCATGTAAATATTGCTATAAAAATATAAAGCAATTTAAACAAAAACTCATTTTATGTAATAGCTATATTGAATTATTTCTCTTGTATGAGCTAACATGTTTACATAAAGCTGATACATATTAATACCATTTTATCTCACTTTATGGCTTGCATATTAGTTAAATATTTCATAGGCTTATGAAAATATGTGTAATGAATAATAAAAATGTCCTGAAAGAAAAATAAAAATGTTAGGTTATGTAGACAAGTGGATGTCTTTTAAAGTCATGCTAACACACACACACACGCACGCACACGCACACACACACACACACACACACACACACACACACACACACACACACACACACACACACACACACACACACAAACATTTATATATTTAAATATTATGTATATATCACAATACATAGATTCATATTCTCATATATATTGTACAGAAATGGCCTATGTTATATATTTCTACTTACACTCAGTACCTATACATGTAGTAAAACTTTCTGAAATGTATTACTGCCTTATAATAAGTTACACAATATAGCCTATTTCAATATTTTATATTTATATATAGTTTTGTGCAACAGGTTTTGAACAGGAAAGATGCAGGCTGTTATACAGTTTTTATTAGTTGCAAAAACACTAATATCTGAACCAAATTCTCACTAGCTTTAACCAGTTTGTTGAATAAAGCGCTCTTTCTGCTAAACTTTAAATACGTTCAGGCAGCTATGCTCTGTTTGCAAATCTCATGCACTCATTTTGCAAAACTCTAAACACACTCTCACACTTATCATATTGTGATGCACTTTATGTTGCAGAATGCTAAACATAAGTGGCAAAAGTTAAACACAACTTAAGCACAGTTGTCATTGTTCACACTTGTTTCTATTGATGTGATCAAAATGACTGTACAAAATATGAGCCAATTCAGAGTTCACAAGTGGCACAGGTGACTGAATGATGATACGAACAATAGATGGAAACTATCTGAGAGGGAGAGGAGGAAGAGTGTAAGAATGCAGGATGGGGAAAGAACGAGTAATGTTTAGAGAGTGTTATCAAGGCAGGATCTGTTCGACCGCAGGGTCTTTTTCTTTTTGTCTAGCAAAAAAGGCAACATTACTTGTAATATGGACAGTCGTTAGGCCGGACTCAAGTCCAAAGACATGAATGGATCTCTAATTGACCCTTATTGTAGAATTGTTTACAGTATAACAGAGTGTTCTGTAACATGCTATTCATTTAGAGTTTTATTTTACCTTTTTCTGGCCTTTGCAGTTTTTCAACAGATTGGCCAAACTCTACACAAAAAAATGCCATCATTCTCCACAGGTTTAACCATTCAGAAAACTCAAATACATAATATAATTACCTCAAGCATCAAAAAATGAACTCAAACAGCACACATTTATCCACGTGAGAACATTCAGTTGCAAAACTGTTGAAACACCGGTCAGAATCTTAGGATGATATGCACAGGAGCAAAAGTAATTATGTGTTTTGGAAAATGAATCCTGGAAGTGGGAGCCAGACTGTACTGTAATTGTACTGTAAATTGTATTTGATTTTGACCTGGAAGTCTGAAGTTTGCACAAGTTGGTGTGTAGTTTTGAGATTGTTTATAGTTGTGAGAAAATGGTGAATTGTTTCATGAACTGTGTGTTAACAATCAAGAAAAACTGTATCCAAGTGCTGAATATATACAAAAATCCAGAACTATTCAATATTCAGCACAATACTACTCTTACAGAACATACAGTAGGCCTATACAAAATTTTTACCTGATTGTGATTAGAGAGCAGATATAGTGTATTTAATAGAATTTGTGGTAACACTTTCTATGAAGCCTGTATTTATAATACTTTATAAGGGTATTCTTAAAGCATTATAATGAATCCATAATACATTATAAAACCTTATAATGTGTTGTGTAAATATATATATATATATATATATATATATATATATATATATATATATATATATATATATATACAACTCATGAATAATCATAACAACAATTATAATACACCTTAATACTTTTGTATTTGTGGTTATATGTTTAAGATTATGATTATCTTTAACACACAATGAACACCATATTAAATCTACTTCATTTACAGTATAATGGACTGTATCATATCTTGATATTGTTTATTTAAGATCTGCACTGTATCTTACTACAGTTTCTGAGTGGTTAGATATTGAGTATTATTTAAATGTTTTATATGGTGACATTTTATTTTGATGGTCCCCTTTATCAATCGTCTATAAGCAACTCTGTAACTACATGCCAACTAACTCTCAATATCAGTATGCTCAAGAATATGCTCAATAAGTTGACATACTTGCAAAGACACATTGACCATTATAATACAGTGTTAGCATTTATTTACAGTAGCAGACTCTAATGACCGCTAGTTGATATGTATTTGCAGAGTTACTTATCAACAGCTGTCTAAAGGTTACCATCAAAATAATCAAACTGATATTACAATAAAAAAGATACAAAGCAAATGTGTTATATTACACATTCATCATTCAATTTTATTATTATTATTATTATTATTATAATTACTCCTTATAAGTGGTCTTTGACTGCTTTAAGTAAAGTAGCATCAGATTTTTATAATGCATTATGCATTAATCGTAATGCCTTAAGATAACCCTTATAATGTATTGTAAATACGGGCTTCATACTAGAAAATGTTACAGAATTTTTTAGTTTCAACGGTACTTAAAGAATTCAAAAATCACTTTGTTTATAAAATCTGTATCCCAGTAGAATTACACATTATATGCCAGTTTAAGAGCTAGAGATATGCCATATGCTATGCCAAAGAAATTACAAGTTGACACCTTTGATTTTTAACACTGTTCTTTGACCCCGGATTATTGTCGTTGTAATCTCTGATTTTAACCCCAGGCAGAAGACATTTATAGTCTGATTAGTCCACTAGCTAAACCAAAACCATTAGTCCAAAACCCTACATTTCTCAGAGGAGGAGGAAAGAAGAAGGAGGAGGAGGATGACAACATGGAAGAGGAATAGATAGGCTAAGGGCAAAAAGACAAGCAGCCTCAGATGAAATTCTTCAAACACTTGAGAAACCACAAGCAACATAATTTATTACTAGATTTTGTAGTATTGCTTTGAATTTATCTCATCAGTGTGTAAGACTGAGTTGTAGTGTGTGTGTGTTTTGAGGGTTTGTGTGTTATGTCTGAGAGAAGCGTTTGGTTTTTCAGTAAGATTGAGTTGTTTTGAGTGGAGAGCTTCACCCTAACCCGAATATATAAAGTATGACGAATTAAGTAAAAAGTTATGTATTTGTTTTTACAGTTTCGTAAAAAAAGAACTCAAGAAATGTGCATAAAATATTTTTGTGACGTGGTCAAATATGGTGACCCATACTCAGGTATGGTGCTCTGCATTTAACCCAGCCAAGGGCACACATTGTTCCCGGGTTGTTTCTGACCCTGTACAATACCTCTTATGTAAAGTAAAACAATGCTAAATTAAAAAAAAAAGAACAATTCACAATAAAATCATATAATTGCAACATAAACGGAACACTTAACATAACATAAACTTGAAGAGTAACTGGAGTTTGGTTTTATGACTGTAAAAATAAGAGGAGTTTCTAAGTTCTCTAGATAGCTGTAATGTATAGGATGTGAAGCATCTAATAAATTCTTTATGCATAAAATGACAAAACACAAAAAATGTCAGGTAACCTAAAATATGCTGCACTTGGTTTAAATATTTGCACGTTGGTGTGTGTGTGTTTTTGTTATCCAATTAATGTATTGCAAAAATGTATGTTCTCACGGTTCGGATATTCTCACAGTTTTGCAGGGGCCACTGAATATTTTGTTTTATGAGGTGTATAGACAGTGGCATCTGGATATACTTGTGCCTCAACATTCCCTAGGTAAAAAGTACACTTTGGATAAAGAAATGTTGACTAAAGGCTGAGTACACTGGGTCTAGGTGCATTTGAACATTGATTAATCTGAAGTATTTTGATGAAAGCAAATGTTTTTAATCATATACATTTTTCATAATAATACTTTTGACAATATTTTTATTTGATTAAAATAAAATGACATATTGCAATGTTAGAATATACAAGACAAAAATAAAAAATAAGTATAACCAGCATTTACCCTTAAGACGTATCTCAAAATACAACACATTTATCAAATTTTCTTAAATACTCTACTGTCTACTGAAGAACAATGCAATATATTTATATATAGCTAATATTACACCATACCATTATTTGAGTGACAGAAAATACTATGTACCATGTAATAAGAAAATTTTTTGCTGTTTATTAATTTGGTTACAGCATGTCTTGTTGGAACTTTCATGTGTGCTGGATATATATGTTTAAAGGATCTATAGGAAGAGCCTTAATATTTTAGACATGATAATGAAGCATGTTGCTTGGAGCAAACTGGATTCAATCTTTAGTACCCCTGACGTTGTAGTTGCTGTGGTTGATGTGGTTCCTTTAGTTAATGTACTTGCAGTACTTGCTGTAGCTGCTGCAGGAGTGACAGTTGTATCTAAAGCTGTAATAAAACCACAATCAAATTAGCTGGATATCCCTTTAGACCTTATGTAGCCATTATCTTCTGGTCTACGGATTTGTATTTCCACAGAATGAAGGTAGTTCTGGATTTATGAATGAACTGCTTATTTTAAAATGTTCCTAGTCTACTTACATTTGTTGACCTTCGTTTCAAACATTAGAATGCTCTGCATAACTTACGTTAAAACTACAATAAGTAAATTAACAGCACAGAACATGATGGTCTCAAGATGTGCATTTAAGACATGATGCAGTAACATAAAATAACAGTGCTTCCTCTGCCATGTTGCCATCAACTAAAAAGTTACCATTCAATATGAACAGCCCCTTGAGATGACTGCATACTTGTTTCTCTGATGCATAATTTGTACATACATCATTATATTAATAGAAAAGTAACAGGTATAGAAGATTATAAACTGAGTATTAGAGCTCACCTGAACCATTGACTAAAATTGATTGAGGAATCATATTCAGTTGATTGACTTCTCCTGTTTCCACTGCTCTCAAGAGGATGGTTGAAATCTCTCGAATGGATGGAATAGTTTGGTTGAAACTGAAGACTAGTTGTGCTGATGTGATGATTGACCCTGGTCTGAAGTAAATGTTTAAATTTATATATGTTACCTTTAAAAATCCAGTTTATTGAATGCTCTCTCTCTCTCTCTTTCTCTCTCTCTCTCACACACATTGGGTGTTTGTGTTTTACGAAGATGCTCCATAGCAGTGCTTGAAGTGGACCAGAAGAGGTGCCGGTACTCTATTATAGCCTATATATATATATATATATATATATATATATATATATATATATATATATATATATATATATATATATATATATATATATCTTTGTGCATATAGATTAATTAGATAAATGAATATCTGAATTCATGTCTAGCCGCCTACGGTATTTTTTTAAAACTTAAAAAGATGCTGCAGCCAATGAGCAGACGGCGGGGGCTGGTTGCAGGATGACTCAACCTCCGCAGACAGTTTTTAATGATTATCAGACAATAACTACTCAAGATTTTGCTTTAGTATAATTCTCGGGACAATTTGGGCCAGATTCGGGATTCGGGACAGCAGTTTAGATTTCGGGACTGTCCCGAATTTTTCGGAACGTCTGGTCACCCTACCTGAAAGAGCTACTGCATTACTTCATTAGCTTGCGTCTGACCTGCAGCGATTTCTTTCAGGCTCGGTGGGGTATTAGCCAGCGAGTCATCTGATTCTGACCGTATTGTTTTAGTACTCAGAGTCAAAAGCCAGGAGAGTATGTTAAGTGTTGTTCACTGTATTTGATTTTTTACAGAGCCGAGTGTGCGCATTTCACACACTATCTCCGGCCACGTTGAGTTGTTACTGACAGGGGGAAAAGTGACGCATGCGCTTTTCACTAGTAAAACTCAAGGGTGTAATGTAGGGTAATGTAGTCTCTGCTCTCGGTGGGACGAATTAGGAAGCGTGCATTGTGAAGGGTGCTCTGAAAAGCGCAGGCAAAGGATTAAAACCTCTATTAAAACAGATGTCCAAATGAGCGTACCGGTATGCTAAAAGCACGTTCTGGGCGCATGAAGAGGTGGCGGTACGCTCAAGAGCTATATTTGGAAGTGGCCGTACTGAGTACCGGTGCGTACCGGCCCACTTAAAGCACTGCTCCATAAACATAATAATTTTCAAACTGTACAGTACAAACTCTATATTCTAACCCTACATCTAATCCTTTCAGAAAATGTTGAGGGATTTATAAAAAAAAAAAAAATTCTCATTGAGGGTTGAAATTTTGTCTATGCAACGTCAGGTTTTACTATCCTTTAGGAGACATTTGGACCCACAGCATAAGGAATACCTGAAATACACAAGCACACGTGCGCGCACACACATGCAGACAGCATGCATATATATGTAAGCAGCATTGCAATGTACTGTATTTACCTGAATCCTTGGACAATCACTTTGAGGAAGTTAGCGTACTTGGGTCTATAGACTGCTTCAAGCTGGATCAGATATCAAACAATTGCAGACATCAGTAAAAATATCTCAGTGTAATTAATAAAATGCCTAATTTAATAAAAAAGTATCTTGTGTTACAGTAAATACAATTAGTGGATTTTAACTCACCTCATCCCTGACAAGCTTAGCCCTATTCTTGTGCTCTGCAGAGTTTACATCTTTTAGTGCATCTATAAATGTGTCTGTAGAGCGAAACTCCAGATCTGTTAGCACCCCAGATATTAAGTTTGCAGAAGTTTTTCCAAAAGATGTAGACGTTGTAGAAGCTGTAGATACTGTAACATTTGTTGATGCTGTAGATGCTGGAGAATGTGTAGAGGCTGTAGAATCTGTAGAAGGAATGACCGTTGTAGCACTAGTGGTGAATGTGTCAAAGGTTGATGAAGAGGAATTGACTGAAACCAAGGTAGAAGCTGTTGATTGTGGTGCTTTCATGGTAATTGCTGCACTACTGGTGGATATTCCAGATAGAGTTGTTGGGACTGTGGAAGAACCTGTTGGTATTGAAGTTGTTAGTGTTGTGGATGTTTCAACTGTACTAATAGTTGTACTTTGAAAAGCAGTTGAAGAGAGAGTGGTCGGAGTGGACAGTGTTGTTTCTGATGCTCTTGTGGTATCTGCTGTACTGGTCGTGGAAGTTCCAGCAAGAGGTGTCATGACTATTGAGGATTTTCAGGTTAGGTCAACATTGACTGACAAATAAATAAATAAATAAACAGATAAATTAAGTCACTGTATCATGTTCAGTTAATTAATAGTTCAGCTAATACTACATTTATTTTGTACTTTCATTACTTCTGTAAGACTGTACATTCAACCCTCTATGCACACCTTAGCAAAAGATCGCCATTGGCTAGTGCATTTTTTTTGTTTACTCACCAGACTGATATAGTATTTATATATAGCTATATAGTATATATACACCAATCAGGCATAACATTATGACCACTGATATGTGAAGTGAATAACACTCAGTATCTCTTCATCACGGCACCTGTTAGTGGGTGGGATATATTATGCATCAAGTGAACATTTTGTCCTCACAGTTGATAAAACTGGAAAGGAAAAATGGACAAGCATTGTTTGTGCTGTGGTTTTTGCTGTTGTTTTAAATTATTTGTTGTTTTGAATGCAGCATCTCAAAGGAGGAATTGAGTTACACTCAGGTTAAGCCACTAATTCTGCTTCAGAAAAGAAAAAATGGTCTGGACATATTCCCAATATTTGACAATGATGTCCAATGTGCTGAACTCCTTTAAAATATTGCAGAAGATTTACAGGACATGGAGTCAAATAAAGTGAAAGAGTCCAACTACTGCTCTGGGTATGTGTTCACTGCTGTGTGTGTGCACTTTGGATGGGTTAAATGCAGAGCATAAATTCTGAGTATGGCTCACCAAACTTGGCTGAATGTCATGTCACATATCAGTCATGATAAGTGGTGCAACATATTCTTCTGTGACAGAAAATAAACCTATGTCAGGTATTCATATAATGGGTTGCAAGTAATTAATCTAGTCTTTATCACATGAAAGCAGTGACTGATTTACAAAATTTGGATTAGATGCTGGATTAGGTGTTGTTGCAAAACTGAGAATGGACATTTCAAAACTGAGAAAAATTCACTGTATTGCTCACACGCTGGAGCTAGCACTTTTTGGTGTTTTGAAAGAGGTGAGCTTAGTACATTGTGTAAATTGAACCTTGCACTTAAAATGGAAAACGTCTAAGGATGAGAACGAATGGGGAACGCGTCCAGCGTGACGTCTCTGAATAACGTGTATAATAAGTCCAATGGAAGGGCGAGACGTCATAGGCAGGTGACGTCAGAGACCAGGAAGCATAAAAGCATGAGGTAATCAGCATCAAAGGATGAAGCAAGCACTGGCCAGAGATGCCGGAAGTGTGGCACTGCGACGCAGCGTCTCGTTGCTTCGAGGAACCAGGGTTACATACGTAACCTTAGACGTTCCTCTTCAGGAACTAGAGCTGCGTCGAGAATGAATGGGGAACGAGAATGCCCACGCCGCCATACTTTCAAATCTCTGCCTAGTGTGGAAGAGCACAGCTAAAGCAAGAGAAGGAGAAGGAGCCTGACAGAAATCAGGGACAACCCATCCAATGGCCAAACTTCAGAAGGAGTGAGTCTTGACCCCCAGGAGAGGGGAGATCAGACTACTCGAGGCTTAGGATAGCATCCTGTTCACCGCTTAGCATAAGCTTCTTTTGGCCGGAGGCCTCAGCCTCAGCGCACCATGGAGGAAACATGTAACCAGAGGGTTTTTGCCCACTTACTGGCCACCAAGAGGGCCACGGTAGGCCACCATGGCCGCCACGTAGACCTTCAGGGTGGAGTGGGTCAACCCTGCGGAGAGCCTGCAGGAAATCCAGCACTGTACCCTCCGGGCAGTTAACTGGGTTGAGCTGGTGGTCTCCGCACCAATAAGTGAAAAGCTTCCACTTCAAGGCATAAAGTTTCCTTGTTGAGGGAGCTAAGAGTTGTGCCTCCTCAGAGACCACACCTAAAGCCTCTAAGCTCCAATGCGGGGCGCACCCTCCGGCTGCGAGAGGAGATCTCTCCTGATGGGAACCTCCCATGGAGTGCTGTCAAAAAGAGAAATCAGGCCCAGGAACCATACCCGGCCTGGCCAGAACAGGGGTACTAACAGCCCCTCGGTCTTAAGCCAACACTATAGGGGTCTCATGTACAGCAGGCCAATAGTATTCCCGTTGGATGCAGCTGCCAACAGACCCAGCAATCTCCATGACTGCTTGACAGTGGGTGACCGGCCTTCTCTCGCTCTCGCGACTGCAGTGAGGATTGACGTGATCCACATGCCTGCAGCGTGGTCGAATCCCACACAATGCCCCGATAAGTGTTTCTCTTTACTGTTGAAAGAACACTTTTCTTGATATTAAGTCTTAACCCCAGCTCTTTCATGTGAGCGAGAACGACACCTCGGTGCCGAACCGTCATCTGCTCAGATTGAGCTGATATCAACCAATCGTCAATGTGTTCGAGTCGTGAAAGTGATGGGTGAGAGTGCAAGGCCAGTGGAAGATCCGCATTGGTAGGCTTTTGACCTCAAAAGCAAACCTCAGGAACTTCCGATGAAGATGTTTTTGATAGATCGTGACTAGGGATGCACCGAATCCAGATTTTTGGGGTTCAGCCGAATACCAAAACCGAATACCGAATCCTACTCACATCCTTATTCCATTAACACAGTAAAACACATTAATGAAGTAAACAATGTCCACAGCAATGTATTTTTAATTTTATTTTATTTTAACTGTAAAAAAAAGAAAAAAAAGAATAGGCAACATTATGCCAGGATGACAAGTGAGAAAAACTTTTTTGACAATTACCAAGCTTATGATTACCCAAGTAAACAACCAAAACCGTTCAATAAAAGTGCGGCAATGCAAAGAAAAGTTTTTTTTTCTTTTTAAAATTCAGAATATGTTTGGTAACTGAAATTAATGTAATTGAACATTAACTCAATAAACATGTATAGCAGGCTGTTTAGTTTTCGTTTATAACAGTAGGATAGGCTACGATTAGAACAGTAGCCAAATATTTCGAAAAATATTACGTAAGATCACACACATCTCCTGCATCATAATTAAAATAACGTGAAACCCTCTAATCTTTCACATAAAATGATTTTCATTTAAAAAAAAACAAGACGTTCTGCATTAAGAGGTGACAGCCGGTTGCGAGTGTGGGAACGAATGTCCCAAGCAGTAGGCTACTGAAAAGTCTTTCACTGGGCACAGAGGTAGATTTTTGCCATTTTTGCCAGCAGTGGTTTGTCTTCCACCACTGAAGAGGTCCTCTCTAAGAGGAATCAAATGCTCACCGAAAAAAACGCTTATCTCAACGTCAGCACCAGATGTGATTGGCTGGCTGTGTATTGCTACGGTATAAATCGTCCCAGCCGCTCAAGATTCCTGAACAGTTTAGTTTAGCGCGAACTGTCAGGCCTTGTTCCTCCTCATATAAACACCTTCACGCAATCAACGGCCGCGTGACGTCGACCAGCGTAGCGCAAGCCTAGGGTTCGGTTCGGTGAAAAAAAAAACTAGGTTTGACCGAAACCGAACCCCGTCAAAAAGCCCAGTATTCGGCCGAATCCGAATCCTGGATTCGGTGCATCCCTTATCGTGACACACCAGTTCTCGAACTGAGCGGTTCAAAAAGCACAGATCTAAAAAATGACACAACACCTCATCCTTCCTCGGAACAGTGAAGTACCAGCTGTGGGACCCGGACTCTGCAACCCAAGGAGGGACCACGTCGATTGCCTCCGTCCTCAGAGAGAGTCTACTTC
The DNA here is from genome assembly GCF_023724105.1 of Carassius gibelio. NCBI lineage: Eukaryota > Metazoa > Chordata > Actinopteri > Cypriniformes > Cyprinidae > Carassius > Carassius gibelio. Next base: position 37,793,634 of record NC_068371.1, read on the forward strand.
TGTTTCATATACCAGAGCCTGTTTGGGGCCCACCAGAACTGGATTCTGTGGCCTCTCACTACAGTGTGCAGGACCCACTGAGACACATTTGGCACTAGTTTTCACTTTGCCAAATAGTCTACTAAGGGAATCAGCCTCTCAAGACTGATCACTGGTGGCATTGGAGTAAATTAGCTCAGCGGCGGACCGGCAGGGGATGACCGTACTAGATCCGCAGCATCAGGACTCTCGTAGTTGAAGTCTCCTTAAAACTACGGTCCTCAGACCAACGTCGTCAGCTAGGAAGACTAGACCAGAGCCTGCTCGGGGCAGGACCAAGTGAAGTACACTTGGCAGGGGCTCCCACACCGCCATGTGACCTCCTAAGGGAACCAGTCTCGTGAGACTGGCATCTGGTGTGCCTAGAGCCACTAGCTCGGTGCCCTGAAGTGGCGGACCGGCAGGGGATGACCGTACTAGCTGCTCTTGAGGCCTACATAGAGGTAGCGAGCCTCTCAGCACCACTACGTTTCTGGACGGTAACTGAGAGAAGCGCACCCCGGAGATCGCTGCACCCTGGAACACCGGCAGGGTTGGCAGAACGATCTCCTGAGGGCACTGAGGAGGGACGGACACCGTGTAATGGGGTGTACACCACTCTTCCCCAGAGGGAGCTGGCCCTCAAAATGTCCTAGGCCTTAAGCGTCAGGACGTTATGATGAAGGCTAACCAGCAAAAACAATGGTCCGTAGAACTGCTTTCCACTAGAAGTCTTTGGCCTGGGAGCGCCACTCTGACTCTAGCGTCTGCGGAGCACAACCATGTTCCAGCCCCCTGGCATGGGGGGCTGGAACATGGTTGTGACTGCTCCGCCCAGCAGCCCCTGACCGCCTCAACCTCCTCAGAGGAAGAGCGGTACACATGTGTTCTCACACAATAAATTACATCCTTAGATGCCTCAGCAACAGCGTGACCGCAACTACAAGATCTCATGCACGGACACACTCCTCAGAGATGCCCAGCGAGAGAGCATGCAGCAGCAGCAGCGAGCTGTCTCAGAGGGTGAAGAAACCGCAGCGCTGGTTTCCAAGCCTCGAGAACGAGCTCTAGATCTAGTGAAGACGGGTGGAGATAGGACGAGCCGTCTCCAACCCACTTGCCAGATCATGTATGATTCCCGCTATCGTGGTCGCCGGCGTGCATCAGCACCAGTGCAACCGTAACAGCAAGATCACATGCACGGACACATTCCTCGGAGCGTGCCCGGCGAGAGCGGAGCGCTTAACAGCGAGAAAAGCAAAATCAGCCCTCCGAGAGCCGACTGCGCAAGCTCCACTCTTCATCATTGCTGCTTATTATAATATTAGACATAATATGTTTGTGAAACTGGTGCTTGGCAACGGATGCTCCTGCAACATGCGAGCTCATTGACATCTTTCCACATCAATCTCCTCAGAGAAAGACAGGCAGCGCGTCGTGCCCTCTCATCGGGGAGAAAGTACCGCAAACACGGGCTTCTGAACCCCCAAGAGCGGGCGCCGGATCTGGTGGCTAAGAAAGAAGAAATGGACTTGCCCGTCTTTCATTCCTTCCAGCAGATCCGAAAGCAATCCTGCGAGCACAACCACCGCTCTGCCTCTGCGAAAGCGGGGCTGGCTCTGCGAGAAACGCCAGTGAAAGCTCTCTCCTCAAAGAGAGCCTTCTGAGAGTGAAGAAAAGGCTCGCAAGCTTTTGATTGAAGCTTTGACAATGGAGTTTATCAGTGGACAAACGACACTAAATAAGACTCACAAACAGATAGCGACTGACACACACAGAGAGTGCTTGCTGAAGACACAAGGCTGATTACCGGCTTCGCCGCTCATGCTTTTATGCTTCCTGGTCTCTGACGTCACCCGCCTATGATGTCTCGCCCTTCCATTGGACTGAATATACACATTATTCAGAGACGTCACGCTGGACGCGTTCCCCATTCGTTCTTGACGCAGCTCGAGTTCCTGAAGAGGAATCTACCATTTCAGCCTTAAGATCAACAGATAACTTTTTGTGGACAGTGTGTGAAGAACCTGAATCCAAGTTCTACAAACCAAAGCCAGTGAAAGGGAAATGTCAGGTGCCTCATTCAGACAGGGCACTTAAAGGGTTCCATAAAGCTTTGTTCATCTTTGGAACACAATTTAAGATATTTTGGATGAAAACAGTGAGGCTTGTCACTGTCCCATTGACTGCCAAGTAAATTACACTTTCAAGGTTTAGAAAAGTATGAAATACATCAACAAAACAGTCCATCTGCAATCAGTGGTTAACCCATAATTGAAAATGTTATAAAATGGAGAGAATGCTTTTTTATGCGAAGAAAATTAAAATAATGACTTTATTCAACAATTCGTCTCCTCTGTGTCTCTTCACATCCCAGTAGCAACATTTTGGAGAATATCTGTTAGACGCAAGCAGCATAGTCTCTTCTGTGTCAGCCCTACCTGTACCTGTACCAGACAATGCTGCTGGAGCTACCCTATAGAGAAGAGATCCCCAAAAATTCTTCATCTCAGGTTCAGGTTCTTCTTGTTGTGCTAATAAGATATACCAACTGCAAAAGAGCCTTCAGTGCCCAAAAGAGTATAAAATCAGATGTCTGCAGCAGTCCCATATACAGTCCTATAATACGCCTTTTAGACCCGAACCTTATTTCTACAGAAGGCCAAGAGATTAAGCAGTTTCACCAACTGTGGTTAGGTGGCTGAAGTCAAGTGAAAAGAGAAAGCCATGTGCTAAGAAATAGTAGAATAAATACACATGCAAACATAAAGAATAATTCAGACAAATTAAATATGCTTTGTTGAATTCAGTTGCATTGTTCATGCATATTATGTAAAACGTCTGGTGAGTGAAATAGTTAGCCAATTGTTGCTCAAGCTGAATGGCGTCCATAGAGGGTTGCCTGTTGAATGGAAAACTTGTAAAAGACATACCTATTCCATCAGTTGTTGTAGATGTTTCTGCTACACCAGTGGTGGATGTTTCAGCAGGAGCTGTTGTGATTGTGGGAGTCTCTGTTGTTGTAGATGTTTCTGCTACACCAGTGGTGGATGTTTCAGCAGGAGTTGTTGTGATTGTGGGAGTCTCTGTTGTTGTAGATATTTCTGCTACACCAATGGTGGATGTTTCATCAGTAGCTGTTGTGATTGTGGGAGTCTCTGTTGTTTTAGATGTTTCTGCTATACCAGTGGTGTATGTTTCAGCAGGCGTCGTTGTGACTGTGGGAGTCTCTGTTGTTATAGATGTTTCTGCTGCACCAGTGGTGGATGTTTCTGCAGGAGTTGTTGTGACTGTGGGAGTCCCTGTTGTTGTAGAGGTTTCTGCTGCACCAGTGGTGGATGTTTCAGCAGGAGTTGTTGTGATTGTGGTAGTCTCTGTTGTTGTAGATGTTTCTGCTGGACTAGTGGTGGATGTTTCAGCAGGAGTTGTTGTGATTGTGGGAGTCTCTGTTGTTGTAGATGTTTCTGCTGGACTAGTGGTGGATGTTTCAGCAGGAGTTGTTGTGACTGTGGGAGTCTCTGTTGTTGTAGATGTTTCTGCTGCACCAGTGGTGGATGTTTCAGCAGGCGTCGTTGTGACTGTGGGAGTCTCTGTTGTTATAGATGTTTCTGCTGCACCAGTGGTGGATGTTTCGGCAGGAGTCGTTGTGACTGTGGGAGTCTCTGTTGTTGTAGATGTTTCTGCTGCACCAGTGGTGGATGTTTCAGCAGGAGTTGTTGTGATTGTGGGAATCTCTGTTGTTGTAGATGTTTCTGCTGGACTAGTGGTGGATGTTTCGGCAGGAGTTGTTGTGACTGTGGGAGTCTCTGTTGTTGTAGATGTTTCTGCTGCACCAGTGGTGGATGTTTCGGCAGGAGTCGTTGTTATTGTGGGAGTCTCTGTTGTTGTAGATGTTTCTGCTGGACTAGTGGTGGATGTTTCGGCAGGAGTTGTTGTGATTGTGGGAGTCTCTGTTGTTGTAGATGTTTCTGCTGCACCAGTGGTGGATGTTTCAGCAGTAGTTGTTGTGATTGTGGGAGTCTCTGTTGTTGTAGATGATTCTGCTGCACCAGTAGTGGATGTTTCAGCAGGAGTTGTTGTGATTGTGGTAATCTCTGTTTTTGTAGATGTTTCTGCTGCATCGGTGATGGATGTTTCAACAGGAGTTGTTGTGTTTTTGGTAGTCTCTGTTGTTGTAGATGTTTCTGCTGCACCGGTGATGGATGTTTTAGCAGGAGTTGTTGTGATTGTGGGAGTCTCTGTTGTTGTAGATGTTTCTGCTGGACTACTGGTGGATGTTTCAGCAGGAGTTGTTGTGACTGTGGGAGTCTCTGTTGTTGTAGATGTTTCTGCTGCACCAGTGGTGGATGTTTCCGCAGGAGTCGTTGTTATTGTAGGAGTCTCTGTTGTTGTAGATGTTTCTGCTGGACTAGTGGTGGATGTTTCAGCAGTAGTTGTTGTGATTGTGGGAGTCTCTGTTGTTGTAGATGTTTCTGCTACACCAGTGGTGGATGTTTCAGCAGTAGTTGTTGTGATTGTGGGAGTCTCTGTTGTTGTAGATGTTTCTGCTACATCAGTGGTGGATGTTTCAGCAGTAGTTGTTGTGATTGTGGGAGTCTCTGTTTTTGTAGATGTTTCTGCTACACCAGTGGTGGATGTTTCAGCAGGAGTTGTTGTTACTGTGGGAGTGTCTGTTGTTGTAGATGATTCTGTTGCACTTGTGGTGGATGTTTCAGCGGGAGTTGTTGTGATTGTGGTAGTCTCTGTTGTTGTAGATGTTTCTGCTATACCAGTGGTGGATATTTCAGCAGATGTTGTGATTGTGGGATTCTCTGTAGTTGTAGATGTTTCTGGTGAAATAGTCGTTGATGTTTCAGTCACACTTTTTGTGATTGTGGGAGTCTCTGTTTTTGTAGATGTTTCTGGTGCACTAGTGGTGAATGTTTCAGTTGAACCTGTTGTGATTGTGGAAGTCTCTGTTGTTGTAGATGATTCTGCTGCACCAGTAGTGGATGTTTCAGCAGGAGTTGTTGTGATTGTGGTAATCTCTGTTTTTGTTGATGTTTCTGCTGCATCGGTGATGGATGTTTCAACAGGAGTTGTTGTGAATTTGGTAGTCTCTGTTGTTGTAGATGTTTCTGCTGCACCGGTGATGGATGTTTTAGCAGGAGTTGTTGTGATTGTGGGAGTCTCTGTTGTTGTAGATGTTTCTGCTGGACTACTGGTGGATGTTTCAGCAGGAGTTGTTGTGACTGTGGGAGTCTCTGTTGTTGTAGATGTTTCTGCTGCACCAGTGGTGGATGTTTCGGCAGGAGTCGTTGTTATTGTAGGAGTCTTTGTTGTTGTAGATGTTTCTGCTGGACTAGTGGTGGATGTTTCAGCAGTAGTTGTTGTGATTGTGGGAGTCTCTGTTGTTGTAGATGTTTCTGCTACACCAGTGGTGGATGTTTCAGCAGTAGTTGCTGTGATTGTGGGAGTCTCTGTTGTTGTAGATGTTTCTGCTACATCAGTGGTGGATGTGTCAGCAGTAGTTGTTGTGATTGTGAGAGTCTCTGTTGTTGTAGATGTTTCTGCTACACCAGTGGTGGATGTTTCAGCAGGAGTTGTTGTTACTGTGGGAGTGTCTGTTGTTGTAGATGATTCTGCTGCACTTGTGGTGGATGTTTCAGCAGGAGTTGTTGTGATTGTGGTAGTCTCTGTTGTTGTAGATGTTTCTGCTATACCAGTGGTGGATATTTCAGCAGATGTTGTGATTGTGGGATTCTCTGTTGTTGTAGATGTTTCTGGTGAAATAGTTGTTGATGTTTCAGTCACACTTTTTGTGATTCTGGGAGTCTCTGTTTTTGTAGATGTTTCTGGTGCACTAGTGGTGAATGTTTCAGTTGCACCTGTTGTGATTGTGGAAGTCTCTGTTGTTGAAGATGTTTCCGCTGCACCAGTGCTGGATGTTTCAGCAGGAGTTTTTGTGATTGTGGGAGTCTCTGTTGTTGTATATGTTTCTGCTACACCAGTGCTGGATGTTTCAGCAGGAGTTGTTGTGATAGTTGGAGTATCTGTTGTTGTAGATGTTTCTGCTGCACCAGTGGTGGATGTTTCAGCAGGAGTTGTTGTGGTTGTGGGAGTCTTTGTTGTTGTAGATGTTTCTGCTGCACTAGTGGTGGATGTTTCAGCAGGAGTTGTTGTGATAGTGAAAATCTCTGTTGTTGTAGATGTTTCTGCTACACCAGTGGTGGATGTTTCAGCAGGTGTTGTGATTGTGGGAGTCTCTGTTGTTGTAGATGTTTCTGTTACACCAGTGGTGGATGTTTCAGCAGGAGTTGTTGTGATTGTGGGAGTTTCTGTTGATGTATATGTTTCTGCCACACCAGTGGTGGATGTTTCAGCAGGAGTTGTTGTGATTGTGGGAGTCTCTGTTGTTTTAGATGTTTCTGCTACACCAGTGGTGGATGTTTCAGCAGGAGCTGATGTGATTGTGAAGAGCTTTATTGTTGTAGATGTTTCTGCTGCACTAGTGATAGATGTTTCTGCAGGAGTTGTTGTGATTGTTGAGAGCTCTGTTGTTGTAGATGTTTCTGCTGCACTAGTGGTGGATGTTTCCGCAGGAGTTGTTGTGATTGTGGGAGTCTCTGTTGTTGTATATGTTTCTGCTACACCAGTGGTGGATGTTTCAGCAGGAGTTGTTGTGATTGTGGGAGTCTTTGTTGTTGTAGATGTTTCTGCTACACCATTGGTGGATGTTTCAGCAGGAGTTGATGTGATTGTGGAGAGCTCTATTGTTGTAGATGTTTCTGCTGCACTAGTGATAGATGTTTCTGCAGGAGTTGTTGTGATTGTGGAGAGCTCTGTTGTTGTAGATGTTTCTGGTGAAATAGTCGTTGATGTTTCAGTAGCACTTTTTGTGTTTGTGAGAGTCTCTGTTGTTGAAGATATTTCTGCAGCACTAGTGGTAGATGTTTCAGCAGGAGTTGTTGTGATTGTGGAAGTCTCTGTTTTTGAAGATGTTTCTGCAGCACCAGTGATGGATGTTTCCGCAGGAGTTTTTGCGTTTGTGGGAGTCTCTGTTGTTGAAGATGTTTCTGGTGAATTAGTCGTTGATGTTTCAGTTGCACTTATTGTGATTGTGGAAGTCTGTGTTGTTGAAGATGTTTCTGCAGCACCAGTGATGGATTTTTCCGCAGGAGTTTTTGCATTTGTGGGAGTCTCTGTGTTTGAAGAGGTTTCTGTTGCACTAGTGATGGATATTTTCACAGGAGTTTTTGTGATTGTGGATGTGTCTGTTGTTGAAGATGTTTCTGGTGAACTAGTCATTGATGCTTCCATAGCACTCGCTGTGATTGTGGAGGGCTCTGTTGTTGTAGATGTTTCTGCTGCACTAGTGATGGATGTTTCCGCAATAGTTTTTGCGTTTGTGGGAGTCTCTGTTCTTGAAGATATTTCTGCAGGACCAGTGATGGATGTTTCCGCAGGAGTTTTTGCATTTGTGGGAGTCTCTGTTGTTGAAGATGTTTCTGGTGAAATAGTCGTTGATGTTTCAGTAGCACTCATTGTGATTGTGGAAATCCCTGTGTTTGAGGAGGTTTCTGCAGCAACAGTGATGGATGTTCCCACAGGAGTTTTTGTGATTGTGGAAGTGTCTGTTGTTGTAGATGTTTCTGGTGAACTAGTCGTTGATGTTTCAGTAGCACTCGTTGTGATTGTGGAGAGCTCTGTTGTTGAAGATGTTTCTGCAGCACTAGTGGTGGATGTTTCCGCAGGAATTGTATTGATTGTGAGAGTCTCTGTTGTTGTTGATGTTTCTGGTGAACTAGTGGTGGATGTTTCGGTAGCACTTGTTGTGATTGTGGAAGCCTCCGTTGTTGTAGATGTTTCTGTTGAACTAATCATTGATTTTTCAGTAGCACTTGTTGTGATTGTGGAAGTCTCTGTTGTTGTATATGTTTCTTCTACACTAGTGGTGGATGTTTCAGCAGGAGCTATTGTGATTGCGGAAGTCTTTGTTGTTGCTCTCGTTGTTGAAGCAGGAATTGTTATGTCTGATAAATATTCTGTTGTTGGTTCATAAGAAATTTTTTTTTCAGTTTAGATGGCACTTACAAAAGCAATGACAAAAATAAATAAATAAATAAACAACTGTGTGTACATTTTGTATGTGTGTTTTTACAAATTATTTATGAAAAACTATAGTTTAAGCGAAACCATGTCTAATCTGACCATTGTCCGGTTGGTACAAAGTCTCAGACATGTACAAAACAAGATTTAAAAAAAAATATACCTTCATCATTAACTGTGATAGAAGTTATGTTCAGAACATTGAGAGTTTCAATTTCATTCAGTAATGTTCCTGCAATTTCGAGATCTGATGGGAGAATCTCTGTAGAGTTGAAAACGATGTCTGTTGTGGTAATGACCGACCCAGCTCTGGAATTAAATTTTCAGAAACAATCTCATACTGTATTCATACTGGGTGTTTGTGTTTTATGAGGACTCTTCATCGACATATTGAAATTCATACTGTACAAACTTTGAATTCTCCTAACCCTAACCACTCTTAAACCTAACCCTTATAGAAAGAATATATAATTTAATATGATTTATACTATCAAATATCAATATCAAACACACACACAATATGAAACATTAACATATTCTATATTTACCTGAAACTTAAGCCAAGAACTCCTATGAAGGAAGGATATTTCAATTTGTAGATTGTCTCAATCTGTAACAAATTAACATGCAGTTCCAATAAGTACATTTAATTTGATATGATGTGTTTTTATGACTGAACTTAATGTAAAATGTAAATGTAAAATGTCTTGGTAGTTAATCAGTAAAGTGGGTTTTAACTCACAACATCCTTAACATGCTTAGCCCTATCCTGGAAAGCCTGAGATTTTGAATCACTGTATTCAGGTATGAATGTGTCTGAAGAGTGGAGCTCAATCACTTTCCAAGAAACATTGGCAGGTACTCTAAGTGCAGTGGTTGTGAAAGAAGATGATGGTGATGATGTTGAGTCTGTTGTTGTGGATTGAATTGCAGCATTTTCTGTGGTTGCTGAAACAGTTATATTTTCTACATTAACATTTGACATATTGGTTAATCAAAGAATTGTTTTGTTTTTATAGACATATTTTATTATACTTAATACATTTATTCATAAGTTGATTGTTTTTATAAGGAATTACACTGATTCACCTACCGAACAAAATATGTAAAATAATAAAAAAATATTTGTTCATCCTGGAAAGAGTCCAGTGGTGATAAGAGTCTGCAAGGCAATATATTATTGAAGAGTTAATGTGTGTTTCTATATATATATAAGTAATCTTTTAACACCATTAAACCATTAACTTTTCTAGAACAATAATAACAACCCCACTTCCAGCAAATTTTGGACATTTTGTGGAATGAGAACTCCCAGAGAACTCGACAGCAGTTCAGCGTAGCACTGATGTATGGCTTTCTCCTTGTGTAACAGAGATTTAAGTTGCATTTTGGTGCAATGACTGTGTCAAGTGACAATGGATTTCCAAAGTACTCCTAAGCCAATGTTACTATATTTATCACACTAGCATAATGGTGTCTCATAACCAATCCTTTAGCAGGTATTTTACACTGAACACACTGATTAGTAATCTACTGTTGCTTGAGTGGTTCCAATTTTTCACTTCTTCTGAATCACCTGTGGGCATTTCTACCTCTTAAATAGCATGCAGTAATGTCCTGGTGTTTTTATCCCCTTCAATGAATTAAAATAAGCTAAATGGAATGTCCTATGGCAGATACCGTAAAGATTTGTTTCTCACTTCTTTTTTTTTTAACTTCTTTTCTTTTTTGAATTAGAACCATCTAAATTGTCTGTTTTGCGCAGTTACACAACTGTTAAACATACCTTTAAATGTTTCCATATATACTTAGTTTTAGGTCATTCATCAATTTATATCTCATGGTTTTCATTAATTTCCAGACAGTAATGGCAATTTTCAAAATCTGGCCAAAATTTGATAAAATGCTTACAGGTTTATGAATAAATCTGAGTTTATCTATATTATTTTATGGATATTACAAAACTATGTTCACTTCCTTTGTGGAAAATAAAATAAAAAATAAGAGTTAAAAAACAAACATACCTTTATTTTAATTATGATTTAATTATGATTAACTAATTATGATTATGACACACACACACACACACACAAACATGCAACATCTCAAATCATTTAGTATTTTAATTTAATTTAGTAAAACTTGCAAAAATATTTGCCGCAATTAAACTATAATTTACATTATAAATATAATTATTACAAATATATTTAGTCTCATGAAATGTCCTTACCAATGCTTGAGCAGGTATTTTATTATGAACACACACGACTAGTAATCTGCTGTTTCTTCAGTTGCTCCAGTTTCTCACTTCTTCTCAATCACCTGTGGCAATGCTTACCTCTTAAATAGCATGCAGTAATGTCCTGGCACCCCCGCCCCCCCACCAATGAAATCGGAGAAGGTAAATGGAATGTCCGTATGGCAGATTCTTTGAGGATTTGTTTCTCACACTTTAGAGCTGTCTAATGTAATATTATTGAACATTTTTTACTTTATTCTTGATTGTCTTTTATCGTTTTCATTGATTTCATAATTTCAATCAAACATTATTGACGTTACTTAAAAAAATTTGGTCTAGTTTAAAGGGATAGGACAAGTTCTTGTAATACTTGCATACACAGTAACAATATTGAATAAATGAGTTTAACCTTCTGGAAAAAGGTCTGGAAAAAGAGATTGCCATGTGAATAGACTAGATGTAAATATGTAGATAAATATTCCATCTTTTTCTGTTTAAAAGTAATGTTTAATGCTGTGAAATGCACAAAGTTTTTTTATGTCTATAAAGTTTATTTTAGGCAAAGCGTGTGTTGATTTAAGAAGGTTGATTTGATCCAACACATGCTCAACCCACTGTCTGCCGCTGGCCTCTTGGTCAAAACAAAAACCTGAATTTAACAAACATAAAATGTTCCAAACATAGTTGAGAATTCTGATAAACTGACAGAAAAGGGAAATTCTGGGGAATTGCTGGGAAAGTTCCTCTCTTCTCGGCAGACCCCCAATCTGCCCGGGCCCATATGCACCTGCATAACCAGATGTTATACCACTGTTGCCTACGTTGCCACAGCTATGCTGAGCTGTCATTATTTATTCTATGCACTAACTTGTGCTTTTGATAATTTATTGCTTATATATATATTGTTATGGTAATCAGGGACAGGAGACTGGAATAACAGGAGAACACGGTTGATTAAGGCACAAGCAGAGGAGCAGGTAGTGAATAGTGAGGATATGGTGCTGGAGGTTGGAGAGGTGAGTTGATCCGGAGGGTAGGAACACAAGACGCTGGAGATAGCTGACAAACACACAAACACACACGATGGAGACGCTGGGTAATAGGTTAGTCCTTAGATTTAGCAGGTAGGTACTGACCTAGTTGCGAACGAAACCAGACGGTGACTGAGTGTGTGTGTGTGGTTTTCGTGGTGGTTGATTGTACGTGGATGAGGAGCAGGTGGGTGTGATTAGTATTCCAGTGAGGGTGTGTGCTGTGATTGGTTGGTGTTGGAGCCTGGCGTGTCTGTTACAGTACCCCCCTCCCCACGGCCTGCTCCTGAGGGCCGGGGACCTCGATGACGTGGTGGATGTCCTCTTCCCCATGGAGCAGGTCTGTCAGGGTGGTTGGAATGGATGGTTTCTAGCAGGTTCGGATCCAGGATGTCGTTGCGTGGGACCCATGAGCGTTCCTCTGGACCATATTCTTACCAGTCCACTAGATACTCAAGCTGTCCACCATGACACCAGGAGTCCAGGATGTCATGAACCTTGCAGGCAGCTCCATCATCAAGGATGAGTGGCAGGGGGGCTTGGGCTATGCCAGGCTCTGTGGAGAGGGAGACAGAAGGATGGTGAGGTTTAAGGAGTGACACATGGAATTTGGGGTGGATCCGATACTCAAGGGGAAGGTTGAGTTTGAAGGTGACTGGGTTGATCTGCTCTGCGATGGTGAATGGGCCAATGAATCTGGGACTCAGTTTGTGGCATGGTAGACGCAGGCGGATGTTTCAGGTTGACAGCGAGACCTTCTGTCCAGGTTCGTATGCTGGGGCTTCAGAGCGGCGAAGGTCAGCTGTCATCCTGCATCTATGTAACTGGTGGTGGGCCGCGTCCCAGACCCTCTCGCTCTCTCAGAACCAGTAGTTGACCGAAGGAATGTCCGAGGGTTCTCCTGACCATGGGAAGAGTTGTGGCTGGTAGCCAAGTACGCACTGGAATGGAGTGAGTCCAGTGGTAGGCTGTCGTAGGGAGTTCGGTGCGTACTCAGCCCACCCTTTAGTATTAGTATTTAGGATTAGTAAATAGGGTGTGCGCTGTGATTGGTTGGTGTTGGAGCCTGGCGTGTCTGTTACATATATATATATATATATATATATATATATATATATATATATATATATATATGTATATATATATATATATACATATTCACCTTTCATAAAAAAGTGCCTTTAGTTTAACTTCCTTTATGCAACACTGGTTATATGGGACACAACTTTGAACAAGGGGAATTAGAAAACACAAAAGAAAAAAACAAAAAGTGCACCCAAACTGTGGAACACAAAGGATGGTATTTTTAAGAGTCAGTTGACTTTAATTGGTTTAATTAATATATTTGGAATGACATGAGGGTGAGTAAATGTGTCACATGTAGGTTGCAGCAGGGTGTAGTAAAAGCTGGATTTAGGCACAGCAGTTTTTATTGAATGAACTCAAATGAAAACAAAACACTAATTATTACAAGCAAAAACAGAGCAACCAACATAATAATAATAATGGACAAACTAGAGCACAAAGTGAGGACTAGGTATGCAAAACTAGTGAGAGGCGAAACAGAACAGGTGTGACTAAAGCCGAGAACAGACTAAACCACTGTCAGGCTGATTATGAATGAATTTGGTTTTGATGACAGATTGTGCCTTGTAAGATGGGGTTTGTTCCAGTTGGACTCAGTTGCTGTTTGCAACTGGCAGAAAAAGTCACATAATGTGCAAGTGCATGTTGTCTTTATATTATAATCTTAAAATTACAAATATGCCGGTCGCGTGCCAGTGGAACAAGGCCGCGCAGTGGGATCGATTCCTGCATGGGTTAGCCGACCGTGTTCATAAGGAGATCTACCTCCTAGAGTTGCCCCCCACACTCAATGGACTCATAGATTTGGGTCTACGAGTAGACGCACAGATTAACCGCCTGGGTCGCCAACCCAATCCTACACGGTCTTCCATCTCTCCTGCCAGGGGGCACTTGAGTCGAGAGAACGCGGTCGGTCCCGTCGACGACCACGAGCCCATGCAGGTGGGTAGAGCTCGGCTGTCCCGGAGGGAGAGGGAACGGCGGAGGTCCCAAGGACTGTGTTTCTACTGTGGAGGCTCAGCTCATAACATCGACTCATGCCCGGTTAAAAGAGCCAGCCCGCTAGTAAACTTGAGGCTACTATCGGGTGGGATCTCCGCTGGGAAGTCCTCAACTACATCATCGACCCTCCTTCCGGTGAAACTGCGGTGGAGGAATCAATCTCATGAATGTCACGCCCTTCTGGACTCCGGAGCCGAAGGTAACTTCATTGATTCTTCACTGGCACTTCACTTGAACATTCCTGTCCTTCTTGTGTCTCTCCCCATTCATGTCACTGCACTCAATGGCCAGGAACTGCCTCACGTCACTCACCATATTGAACCCTTCACACCGCTCACGTCTGGAAACCATCGCGAAACCATATCCTTTTTTCTTATGGACTCCCCTGTTGCTCACATTGTGTTAGGTCACCCCTGGTTAATCAAACATAATCCACAAGTGGAATGGGGTTCAAACACTGTCACATTGTGGAGTGAAATGTGTCATGAGTCTTGTTTGGTTTCTGCTTGTCCTGTTGTCCCTGTTTCTGTCTTTCAGAAGGTGAACATGGTGTTGCCAAATGTGCCCGTAGAGTATCTGGACCTGAAGGAAGTGTTCAGTAAGTCCCGTGCTGCTTCTCTTCCTCCGCATAGTCCCTACGACTGTGCCATAGATTTAGTGTCAGGTAAGTCTCCGCCTAAGGGCAAGTTATATTCTCTGTCTATTCCTGAGAGGGAGGCCATGGAGAAATACATTTCTGATTCCATTGCCTCTGGGTTCATCCGTCCTTCCTTTTCTCCAGTGGGGGCGGGATTCTTTTTTGTGGGTAAGAAGGATGGTTCCCTGTGACCTTGCATTGATTACCGAGAGCTGAACAACATCACGATAAAGAACACCTATCCTTTACCACTCATGTCTTCAGCTTTCGAGAGGTTGCAGGGAGTATCCATATTCACAAAACTGGATTTACGTAATGCTTATCATTTGGTCCGCATCAGGAAGGGGGATGAATGGAAAACTGCCTTTAATACCCCTAGAGGGCACTTTGAGTACTTGGTGATTCCGTTCGGGCTCTCCAACTTGCCCGGGGTTTTCCAAGCACTCCTTAATGACGTGTTGAGAGATATGGTAGATCAGTTTATATATGTTTACCTGGATGACATACTGATTTTTTCTTCATCTCTCCAGGAACATGTTCAACACGTCAGACGAGTGCTCCAGAGGTTACTTGAGAATGGGCTTTTTGTCAAGGCAGAGAAATGCACAGTCTGTTCCCTTCCTAGGGTATATCATCTCATCCGAGGGAATACGTATGGACCCTGACAAGGTTAGGGCTGTGATAGATTGGCCATCTCCAGATTCCTGCAAGGCCCTACAGCGGTTTCTGGGGTTCGCCAATTTCTATCTGCGTTTCATTCGCAATTTCAGCCAACTAGCCTCACCCCTGACAGCCTTGACCTCCCCCAGTACTCCGTTCAGGTGGTCGGACGCAGCTGAGGCTGCGTTCGCTAATCTCAAGTGCTGCTTCGTTTCGGCTCCCATCCTTGTGGCCCCTGATCCCACACAGCAGTTCGTGGTGGAGGTTGGTCCGAGGTCCGAGGTTGTCCAGTGGGGTCATTGTTCTAATGTAGCTTGTCACCGAGGGATAAGTAGAACTAATGGGTTGGTTAGACAACGATTCTGGTGGCCACGTATGGCTCGTGACGTCCGCGATTTTGTTTTGGCTTGCTCAGTTTGCGCCAATGGTAAGTCATCTAACTGACCTCCTGATGGGCTTCTTCAACCGCTGTCTGTCCCTTCGAGACCCTGGTCCCACATCGCTCTAGATTTTGTTACCGCCCTCCCGCCCTCTAATGGCATGACGGTCGTTTTGACTGTAGTGGACCGGTTCTCGATGGCGGCACATTTCATTCCCTTGTCCAAATTACCTACAGCCAAGGAGACAGCGGTCACTGTCCTAGATCACGTCTTTCGGCTTCATGGCCTCCTGTTAGACGTGGTTTCTGAGAGGGGATCTCAGTTCATATCCAAATTTTGGAAAGAGTTTTGCAAATTGTTAGGAGCGTCAGTTAGCTTGTCTTCAGGTTATCATCCCCAAAGTAACGGACAATCTGAGGGAGCCAACCAGGATTTAGAGAGGACATTGCAATGTTTGGTCTCTAAGAATCCTTCTTCCTGGAGTCAACAACTCTCTATGGTGGAGTACACCCACAATTCGTTGCCAGTGTCAGCTACGGGCATTTCTCTGTTTCAGTGTAGTTTAGGTTACCAGCCACCAGTTTTTCCCAGTCTGGAATCTGAAGTCGCGGTCCCTTCCGCTCACGCGTTTGTCCAGAGGTGCCACCGCACCTGGACCAGAGCCCACGAGACTCTGCTCTGGATGAGGGAGCGCACTAAGGCCAAGGCCGATCGCCACCGGTCAAAGCCTCCCGTTTACGTCTTGGGTCAAAAGGTGTGGCATTCTACTAGTAACATTCCTCTGCGTTCCGTTTCTAATAAATTAGCTCCCAAATTTATCGGCCCGTTTACTATCACCAAGACCATTAGTCCGGTGACAGTCCGCCTTAAACTACCTCCTGCATACAAGAGGATACACCATGTGTCCAAAATTAAACCCGTGTTTTATGCAGGTATTAATCCGCCTACTCCGGTTCCCCTGCCGCCGCATCTCGTAGATGGGGAACCGACTTATTCGGTTAATCGTATTCTGGACTCGAGACAGAGGGGACGAGGATTCCAGTACCTGGTGGACTGGGAAGGTTACGGTCTGGAGGAGAGGAGTTGGGTACCTGCTAGGGACATATTGGATCACTCCCTTATTGATGACTACAATCAACAGGTAGGCCCTTCTGGGAACTCCAAGAGGAGTTCTTAGAGGGGGGGGGGGGGGGGGGGGGGGTACTGATCTCGGGGTGTTTGCACTTTGTGGTGAAGTCTGTGTGTTTCGCGTCTGCACTGATTAGTTTGTGGGCGTTTCCACTAATTGTCATCAGCAACAGCTGTCACTCATTACTCATTTCCTTTATATTGGCTTGTCTCACGTCTAGTGTTTGTGAGATTGTTGTTTAATGTCATGTATCCTGTTTGTCTGCTTTAGTGTCGTCTACGTTGGATGTCTGTGTTTCCCCAGAACCTCATCCACTCTACGCACCACCACTCAGCTACAAACACTTACCTACGGCTCTATTCCCTGCAGTTCCTGTGCCATCGTCTCCTGCTGCCTACTCACCGTCATCATCTGGATTCCTCACCTCCTCACCACCATCTCGGAGTGTCGTCTTCTCAGCTGTGTTGTTCCCTTGTGTTTATTTGTTTATTCTATTTCATTAAATAACCATTACTCACAATTGCTTCCTCCTTTCCTTCATCCCACCGTCACACATACATGTCGTTGGTTTAGATGATTTAACAAGTTTATACAATTCCTTCTCTCCTATAGTAGAGAATGAGTGGAACTGTTCCTCAGGGGGTCAATAATGCACTGTCTGATGCGATACTGTAGCTTACAGCTCCATGGTTACAATTTAATCTCTAATAGTATTGATCTTAAAAGTAAAGTAACTCATAAAGTCATTAATGCTGTGATGTTGTGAAATCTCAACACTTGTTGAGGCTTTCTTTTTTGTTAATGTAGCCACTGTATTGAATAATTACCTGGGGTTATGTTGGTTTCTTCTAAAAGAGATGAAAAGTAATCAGATCTAGCAGTTTTTAACGCTTTTCTGTAGGATAGGTTACTTTCCCGCCAAGCAATACAAAATATCTCTAGTTTTCTTTTCCTCCAGCTGTGCTCCATTTTCCAGGCTGATCTCTATAGGGTGCTAGTGTGCTTATTGTACCATGGTGTCAAAATGTTTTCCTTAGAGCAACTGTTTTTAAAATGCTAAAAAAGAGAGTTCATAGTTTCTGTTACATCATCAAGTTTTTCTGAGGTTTTGGATGTGCTTAGGAATTGGGATACATCAGGAAGATAACTTACAAAGCGGTCTTTTGTGGTAGAAGTGATGGTTCTACCTAGGGCTGTAGTACTCGAGTCCGGTCTTGGACTCGAGTCCGGACTCGAGACATTTTTCTGTCGTCTCAGACTTGTCTCGAACTCTTTGCAGTTGCACTCGGACTTGTCTCGGACTTGGCCATTGGACTCGCCAAGTCTTCTAGTTGGTCTCGACTGAGTCCAGCAAAAAAATAAAAAAATTCTCCTTCAAAACAAAACCACATTTGCATGATGTCGCGACTGAAAAAGTTTGGAAAACGCTAGGCGTGCCGCTCTCCTTTTTTCCAAAGCACTCTGTAGCCCTGTAGCCTGCACTCTACGCTCGTGCTCCAGTGGCGTCTTCTGTTGCTGGGCAACCATGACCCGCTCTCCGTGAAGACGCAGAAGTTTCAGCAAAGAATAAATTGATTTCCAGTACTAAACATCCCTTGTAGTAGCTCTGCTAATAGATTCATTAAAAAATTGCTATCCTTGTACAGCTATGATCATCTGTTTCTCCATTTTATCTTTCAGTATTGTTCCTAGAAAGGATGTGCATGACCAGCGGTGCACTTACTGCGGCCTGAAAAGTTTAATTGTTTCTAATTTAATTTTCTACCTGTTAGATTGTGTTTTATTTACATCTACACCTAGATAGCCTTAAACGTACCCTTTACAATAATGAAATACTCATTATTGTTGTACAGTATAGGGGTTGCAAGACTACTGATTTCTACTAGTCGATTTTTTTAATAAAAAAATCCTTGAGTTACTCGGCTACACGTGGTTCATGCTATTGTAAATGAAAACACATTAAATAGTTTTTTTTATCAATAAACGCGTATTAATGTATAGCCTTATGCAACAATTACATATGCAAATTTTTAAAACTTTATAATTATGACATTACATATTTAAATTGTCATGTAACAGCCAGTTATCTGTTATTTGTATCTGTAACAGTCACAACATTTTTCCTATCTGCATTCGGATTCAACATCGTTACTTGATAAGACTGTTAAGACTTTTTAATATATTTTTTCGTTGTTATCGCTGAACAAGTACGTCGTGTTAAACTAAAATAATTATTAATTTCTAAAATAATATTTATCATGCAAGCAGAGAGATGTCATGACAAATGTTTAGTGATCATTTGAACACGACTGAATCCATTTAATGCGCACATATTCATTATGCAGAACACTTGAGCGAGTCTTAATGTTAAGTGAACTTCACTAAACAAATGTGCGTGTGCCGCGCAAACCAGCAAAACATAAAGATGTAAACATGTTGGACAAGTATACAATGTATCCGTATCTAAGCTGATTATTAGCCTACTCTTGAGAGATAACTGATTTGTTTTTTGAGAGACTGAGACGCGCAACACTGCTGTTTGATTGGTCAGCGCGCTGTGCTTATTCCATTCATTCGTATCATATCGTAGCCTAAGCTTTAAATATTTGCCTTTTAAATATATACAAATACTATAACGTGTATGATGTATTATTAAAGGTAAAATTACTCTTGCAATGCTCTGATTTCTGAGAGATGCACAGAGAGGCGACAACAATGCGGTGTTTGATTTGCGCTCTTTTCATTCATAAAGTTTACATTCATTCACTTCTGGCGCTGATCCCCTGGCTCACCTGTTATCACACTGTTATCAAACACCAGACTGTGTCAGCTTCAGCCGAGTATTCAGGCAGAATTATTCCTTGTCCGTTATTCGTTTTTTAAGCCATTATCCGTGCCATTCCGAATAAGGTATTTGGCTTCAGGCACAACCCTAATAATTACATTACATATTTTATTTTTTACATGCAACATAGATAAGGTCTAGTAACAGCTCCACGCAATATTGTTATTCTAAAATTCACGTCGTATTTGCAAACACTTTGTATGCATTATGGTTATGCATGCTGGAGTAGTCGATTGTTTCCGACAGCTCCAAGTAGTCTATGCAAGCACTAGCAGAGTAGGACAAAAATATCGCTGTATTTATGTGCGCATGTGCAGTAGAGCCAAACGTATCCCTTCTAGCCTTGCTGTGTGCATTTGTCATATCCCGAGCTTTGCGTGTGTCTATGCACTGTGCCAAGGCATCAGTCATATTCATTTCTGACCACAGACATAATGTCAGCAAAAGCAGCATTATTAAGTAAATAAAATGAAAATAAAGTACATAAAAATTATTTGACCTTACAGTTCCAAACTTTGTTCTAGAGGGCCAGTGTCCTTTATAGTTTAGCTCCCAGGGTCAGACTGGGGGTAAAACCAGTACTCATTACCAGGGCCCCAAAGGAAGAGAGGGCCTTTGAAAAGTATGAATCTGAAATATATTTTATTTTACCTGGATATTTTTTCATTCCCATCAGGACTGCCTATGCATAGGGCCCGGGATCTTGTGTAACGCCCCTGTTAGCTTTAACCCTAATTATACACACTTGAACCAGCTAATCAAGCTCTTACTAGACACACTAATCTTCCAGGTGTGTTAAGGCCAGCTGGAGCTAAACTTTTCAGGACATTGGCCCTCCAGGATCTAGTTTGGAGATCCCTGTCCTACAGAGTTGTTACTTTGCACATGCTTTTTGATCATTACAAATAATAATGTAAAATTATTTTCTTAGAATAAGAGATATGCTGTCTCTCGCATCACATACATTATCAGTAGTTAAGTATGTGGTCTTGAAGAGGACCCTTTTTTCTCTTATTTGGACTCGGTCTTGACTTGGACTCGAAACTTTTGGACTTGGACTTGACTTGGACTCGAACCTCTTTGGACTTGGTCTTGACTCGGTCTCGACTAGTCCTGGACTTGGACTTGACTTGGACTCGACAAAGCTGGACATGACTACAGCTCTAGTTCTACCATACTTGTGAAAAGAAGTAGAATTTAGTTTTAGCTATATGACATTTGCACAAAACTAAATAATGATCTGAGATATCATTGCTTGGCTGCATAATTTCAACACCATCAATATCAATTCCATGTGACAGTATTACATCTAGAGTATGATTTTGACAATGAGTAGGTCCTGAGACGTGTTGTCAGAATTTCTATAAATTTTCATTATCAACATGGATATTAAAATCACCAACAATTAAAACTTTTTCTGCAGCCAGCACTAACTCAGATGTAAAATCAGCAAACTCTTTAATAAGGTTTGTATGGTGCCCCGGTGGCCTGTATACAGTAGCCAATACAAACATCACAGGGGATTTATCAGTAACATTTGTTTCTCTGGATAATGTTATATGAAGCACCATAACTTCAAACAAGTTATACTTGAAGCCGCCCTCTGAGAAATACAGAGTACATTGTTATAAATTGAAGCAGTTCAGTACAGGAGCGATTTTCAGATTTTATTGATTTTATTGATGGTATAAAGTGCTTCATAACATGTCCCCAAGTTATATTACCAGTCTTTTAAAGTACCATACATCGGCTAGTACATTGAGATCAGCAGATAAACTGTTACTGGCAGTTCCTCGCTCCAAAAGAAAGTCCAAAGTTGATAGAGCATTTATGGTTGTGGTCCCCAAATTGTGTAAGAGTCTTCCACTTCATATCCCACAGGCTCCATCCTTAAAAGTTTTTACGTCTCAGTTGAAAACTCATCTTTTTACATTAGCTTTTGTAGAGACCTTTTCACAAAGGATACAGGGTAGTTGTCATTGGTTGGTTGTTTATTCTTCTTAATTATGTTCGATTTTATTGTTTTTAATCTTTTTATATGCTTTCTATTATTTTGTGAAGCACTTTGGGCAACAAAATTATATTAAAATGTGCTTTACAAATAAATAAAGTGGAAGTTCAAAGTTGAAGCAACACCTCCCCCTTTACCTTTTGGATGCGGCTCATGTTTATAACAGTAATCTTGGGGGGTAGAATAAAAATAAATAATAATTATAATTATAATTATAATAATAATAACAATAAAATAATTAAATCATCAGGTTTTAACCAGGTTTCAGTTAAACAGAGCACATCTAGATTATGATTAGTGATCATATCATTTACAAAAAGTGCTTTCGTAGAAAGAGATCTGCTATTCAATAAGCGAAGCTTTATCATTTGTTTATCCATATTGCATCTTTTTTATTAGTTGTTTTCAGTTAAAGGGCCCTATCATACAACCAGCACAATAAGATAAGATGAGATAAACTTTATTGTCCCGAAGGAAGTTTGTTTTGGACACACAGTATAGCTGCTGCTATATCAGATATCTGTAAGAGTCCACCTGGGCTATATTCTGACGATTAATGACCACTGGTGAGTGGTCTCCGGTGGATTTAGGATCAAACATCATCTCCACTGTCTTCTTTGTGTTAATACTAAGGAAATGTTTATCACACCACTGGACAAAATTCTGGACCTCATGCAATGCGACACAAGGGGCAGCACAAATGTGTTTGCTAGTTTTAGTCCGGCGCCATTTGCATTTTCCCATCCAGCACCACGTCGTTTAATTAGCAAATGCATTTGAGCCCATTTGTGCATCCAGGGGTGTGCTGGTCTAAAAAAGAGGTGTGTTCAGGCACATTGCTGGCACATTGCTATTTTAAGGAGCTGAAAATAGACTGCGCCATAGACCAACTCAAACCTGGTCTAAAGTCTAAAGTCAATATTTTTTTGTTATTTAAAGAATGCGTTGGTAGAAAAATGCACATCTGGGCGGGTCAGCACGTTGACTTTGCTTATTACACACAGCAATGTGCATCACACAAATATGCCAAATATTAAAAACAGTGGTGGACGAAGTACACAAATCAAGTACTTGAGTAAAAGTACAGATACATATGGTAAAATATTACTCAAGTAAAAGTAAAAGTACTCCTTTTTCAATTTTACTCAAGTGAAAGTACAAAAGTACTCAATTTTTTATGTACTTAAGTAAAAAAGTACTGCAAGATAGATGTTTGCAATTTTATATAGGCTACTTAATTTAATTTTATATTAGCACATTTTTTTATAATCCTACTGCTCAAAATACCTTGGATTTTTTCAAAATAACCACTATATGGAGTCAAGATATATTTTTGTAGTTGATATGGACTACGCTGACGAGAGTAATGTTCACTGTGAAGCTTACACTGTGATGTACCTGAGAGAAAACAGAGATGGCCATCTGATTTTCACCAGTAAGAACAAAGTATTTTAAAGTTAGTTGTTTTACAGAACATCAAAGTTACAGTACAGACCAAAAGTTTGGACACACCTTCTCATTCAAAGAGTTTTCTTTATTTTCATGACTATGAAAATTGTAGAGTCACACTGAAGGCATCAAGGGCTATTTGACCAAGAAGGAGAGTGATGGGGTGCTGCGCCAGATGACCTGGCCTCCACAGTCCCCAGACCTGAAACCAATCGAGATGGTTTAGGGGTGAGCTGGACCGCAGACAGAAGGCAAAAGGATCAACAAGTGCTAAGCATCTCTCGGGGAACTCCTTCAAGACTGTTGGAAGACCATTTCAGGTGACTACCTCTTGAAGCTCATCAAGAGAATGCCAAGAGTGTACAAAGCAGTAATCAAAGCTAAAGGTGGCTACTTTGAAGAACCTACAATATGACATATTTTCAGTTGTTTAACACTTTTTTGTTATGTATATAATTCCACATGTGTTAATTCATAGTTTTGATGCCTTCAGCGTGAATCTACTATTTTCATAGTCATGAAAATAAAGAAAACTCTTTGAATGAGAAGGTGTGTCCAAACTTTTGGTCTGTACTGTATATATGACATGATAATAAGGCCTGAAGTTAGGAAGAACATTTTAAGGAAAAAAATAATAAAAAAATTTTCATAATGATTTTTTCCTTCTCAAATCTTGTCTGTGGTTTAAAAACACCCCTGGCCAAATGGGGTGCATCTCTTCCCACTGATAATTACTGTAGTTACCATGTTCTGAACATCACATCCTTTCTCTTCTAACCAGATATATATATATATATATATATATATATATATATATATATATATATATATATATATATATATATATATATATGTGGCTGAATAAAAATATTTGACCATTATTTATAAAAATTACATCAACTTAGCACCAACAAGCTTGTTAGCTAGACAGTTAGCGTCAGCTAACAATATTTACTTATTTTCAGTACGATGAACATTCATGTCTGTCTACTCGTCTAGTTAATCCAAACAATATACATATGTATAACGTTACTGTCGATAAACAATATAAAAACAGACGTCACATAGGACATTTTAATTAAACTGTTAACATTACGGCAGCGGTGAATTTGAACGTGCACGAGTTATTGTATTTAATCTGTGTTATTTTATGTTTTTTTTTGTTGTTGTTGTTTTTTTTTACCTAGAATTGATGTGTCTGCATCGTCTGCACTCGAGCATTTCAGTGGGCTTAAATAGATCACTCTTTACAACGGATTTAGTTCATAAACCACTGACAGTTTTGACCTAAATATGATTTTCAGTTACAATAATTAATCCAAAATTTCGACATTAATAACTTACTTTTAGCAACGTCAGACGCACGCGCGCTCACAAAATCTCCCGGTTCTTACTTCTGGAGACTCGCACTAAACGGTTCATTTGAATCAGTGAGTGGTAGACTCCAGAACAGCTGCAATCGGATCATTCTAATTCGTAAACGAATCGTTTGGTGTGATTCGCGATCCGATTTAAAAGTTTATTTTGAAAAGATTCAGTTCGTTCATGATGATTCAGACACCGCTTCTGCGTGTCGGAGCACATGATATTATAGGGAGTAACGATATGTTTTATGAAATGTAGTGAAGTAAAAAGTATGATTTTATGCTTTGGAATGTAGTGAAGTAAAAGTAAAAGTTGCTCAAAATAAAACTACTCCAGTAAAGTACAGATACTTGAAAAATGTACTTAAGTACAGTAACGAAGTAAAGATACTCCGTTACTGTCCACCACTGATTAAAAACTAAAGGATTACAGTGTAAAAGAATATGATTTTGTAGGCTACATAAATATAAAAATGTAAAAACTTTAAAATAGCAAAAGTGGATTTGGACACGCCCTGAGGGGAAGTTGGGCCTAGTGGTTAGAGAGTATGACTCCTAACCTTAAGGTTGTGGGTTCAAGTCATGGGCCAGCAACACCACTACTTAAGTTTCCTTGAGCAAGGCATTGAACCCCAACTGCTCCCCAGGTGTTGCAGAATAAATGGCTGTTCACTGCAGAGTACAAATTCTGAGTATGGGTCACCATACTTGGCTGTATATCATGTCAGGTCACTTTCAATATAATTGAGCAGTGAACGCCATAAAAAGATAGGTTTATAGTATTTATTGAAGTTTCTTTTCATGAAAGCAAAATATTTTGAACAACATAGTAATATTTAATAAATATTTTTATTTAGTAAAATAGTACACATTACAATTTTAGAACTTAGACAAACAAAAAGAAGTAGGATAGTCAGTATTTAACATAAAAATGATGTTTATATTTAAAGGAAATGCATGAGTGAAAAGATCTACTTCTCCCTCCCAGAAAACAGCCTGCTGTGTGTGCTAAAATGGGAAACACTAAATACCATTTAATAATAATAATAAATACATTTTGTGTTAAATAAATTTGTTACATTGTTACAGTTTTCATGTTTGGTTGATATATGTTTAAGGGATCTATAGGAAAAAGCTTAATATTTTAGACATAATAATGAGGCATATTGCTTGGAAAAGAGTGGATTCTATCTTTAATCCGCTCGAAGCCGTAGTTGCTGTGATTGCTGTCTTTGCTGTGGTTGCTGTGGTTGCTGTGGTTGTTGTAGTTGCTGTACTTGCTGCAGGAGCAACAGTTGTAGCTAAAGCATTAATAAAAACATTAGCAAATTAGCTGGACATCCCTATAGATTCATAGCTATAGACTAGTTACAGGTATAGAAGACTATAAATCTAGTGTGTAGTACATCTTACCTGAACCATTGACTGACACTGATTCGGGGATTATCTTCAATAGAGTCACATTTCCTGTTGCCACTGCTGTCAAGAGAGTCTTTGAAATATCTTGAACGGATGGGATAGTTTCGTTCAAGCTGAAAGCTAGTTGTGTTGATGCGATGATTGAGCCTGGTCTAGAATATAAAAAAGTTAAAAATTAATAAATGTTACCTTTAAAAATTCTGTTTATTGCAGGTTTCTTTTCCCCCCTCTTTCACAAACAAACAAACACACACACACACACACACACGTTTACTTAGCTATCTAAATGAGGACAGCATAATATAGCTAGTTTTTAATCCTGTAAACTAACTCTAAGCAGGCCTGGATTAAGAACTCAGTGGACTCTTCAAAATATGGTCAAGTAGACACACACACACACACACACACACACATGTTTCCATGTTTTGGGGACATTCCATAGGTGTTATGATTTTTAGACTTTTCTATAACCTTACCCTAACCCTACTATGAACCCTCACAAAATACTTTCTACTATTGTAGTTGTTTTTATTTTTTATTTTTTTTTTTTTTACAGATAATAATCTGTATGATTTAAGACAGTTTTCTGATGGGGACCAAAAAAGGTTTAAATTTTACTGGTGTTACTTTCCTTGTGGGGACATTTGGTTCCCATGATTAAAGCACACCAGGACCACTCACACACACACACACACAAACAGGGAAAATAATCAATATTGCAATACACTGTATTTACCTGAATCCTAGGACAATCAATCTGAGGAAGTTAGAATACTTAGTTTTGTAGACAGGCTCAAGCTGGAATAAATATCAAATAATTAGATACATCATATAGTTTGAGAATCTAGTTGAGTTGTTTGTCAAAAGTGTGTTCTAGTTTAACTAACCTCATCCTTGATAAGTTTAGATCTACTCTTAAACTCCTCACTGGTTTGATTACTGAGTGCACTGATAAATGTCTCATTAGAGCTAAACTCTAGATTTGTTAGCACTTCAGTTGGTATTTTTGCAGTAGTTGCTGTGGAAGTTGTAGAGGTTGTAGATGCTGTAGAGGCTATAGATGTTGTAGAGGTTTTAGATGTTGTAGAGGTTGTAGATGCTGTAGAGGCTATAGATTTTGTAGAGTTTGTTGATGCTGTAGAGGTTGTAGATGCTGTAGAGGCTATAGATTTTGTAGAGTTTGTTGATGCTGTAGAGGTTGTAGATGCTGTTGAGGCTATAGATGTTGTAGAATTTGTAGATGCTGTAGAGGTTGTAGATGTTTTAGATTCTGTAGAAGGGGTAGATAAATTAGAAACTATTGCAGCTGTAGACACCACAGGTTTAGATTGTGTCACATTTGTGGTGACTGCCTCACTACTGGTGGATGTACCAGTTATAGATGTTAAGACTGTGGATGAATCTGTTGGTGTCGAAGTTGCTGTTGTTGTAGCTGTTGTGGAGGTTTTTGTTGTTGTAACAGTAGTTTCTTGTGCTGTTGTGGTAACTCCTGCAGCACTAGTGGATGATTCAGCAAGAGTTGTAGAGGTTGTTGTGGGAGCTGCTGTTGTTGTAGCTGTTGTTGTAGCTGTTGTGGAGGATTCCGCTGTTGTGGAGGATTCCGCTGTTGTAACAGTAGTTTGTGGTGCTGTTGTGGTAACTCCTGCTGTACTAGTGGATGATTCAGCAAGAGTTGTAGAGGTTGTTGTGGGCGCTGCTGTTGTTGTAGCTGTTGTTGAGGATTCAGTTGTTGTAACAGTAGTTTGTGGTGCTGTTGTGGTAACTCCTGCAGTACTAGTGGATGATTCGGCAAGAGTTGTAGAGGTTGTTGTGGGCGCTGCTGTTGTTGTAGCTGTTGTGGAGGATTCTGCTGTTGTAACAGTAGTTTGTGGTGCTGTTGTGGTAACTCCTGCTGTACTAGTGGATGATTCAGCAAGAGTTGTAGAGGTTGTTATGGGCACTGCTGTTGTTGTAGCTGTTGTGGAGGTTTCTGTTGTTGTAACAGTAGTTTGTGGTGCTGTTGTGGTAACTCCTGCTGTACTAGTGGATGATTCAGCAAGAGTTGTAGAGGTTGTTAAGGGCACTGCTGTTGTTGTAGCTGTTGTGGAGGTTTCTGTTGTTGTAACAGTAGTTTCTTGTGCTGTTGTGGTAACTCCTGGAGTACTAGTGGATGATTTAGCAACAGTTGTAGAGGTTGTTAAGGGCACTGCTGTTGTTGTAGCTGTTGTGGAGGATTCAGTTGTTGTAACAGTAGTTTCTTGTGCTGCTGTTGTTACTCCTGCAGTACTAGTGGATGATTCAGCAAGAGTTGTAGAGGTTGCTGTGGGCACTGCTGTTGTTGTAGCTGTTGTGGAGGATTCAGTTGTTGTAACAGTAGTTTGTGGTGCTGTTGTGGTAATTCCTGCTGTACTAGTGGATGATTCAGCAACAGTTGTAGAGATTGTTGAGGGCACTGCTGTTGTTGTAGCTGTTGTGGAGGTTTCTGTTGTTGTAACAGTAGTTTCTTGTGCTGCTGTGGTAACTCCTGCAGTACTAGTGGATGATTCATCAACAGTTGTAGAGGTAGTTGAGGGAACTGCTGTTGTTGTAGCTGTTGTGGAGGATTCAGTTGTTGTAACAGTAGTTTGTGGTGCTGTTGTGGTAATTCCTGCTGTACTAGTGGATGATTCAGCAACAGTTGTAGAGATTGTTGAGGGCACTGCTGTTGTTGTAGCTGTTGTTGTAACAGTAGTTTCTTGTGCTGCTGTGGTAACTCCTGCAGTACTAGTGGATGATTCATCAACAGTTGTAGAGGTAGTTGAGGGAACTGCTGTTGTTGTAGCTGTTGTGGAGGATTCGGTTGTTGTATCAGTAGTTTGTGCTGCTGTTGTGGTAACTCCTGCAGTACTAGTGGATGATTCGGCAAGTGTTGTAGAGGTTGTTGAGGGCACTGCTGTTGTTGTAGCTGTTGTGGAGGATTCGGTTGTTGAATCAGTAGTTTGTGGTGCTGTTGTGGTAACTCCTGCAGTACTAGTGGATGATTCGGCAAGTGTTGTAGAGGTTGTTAAGGGCACTGCTGTTGTTGTAGCTGTTGTGGAGGATTCGGTTGTTGTAACAGTAGTTTCTTGTGCTGTTGTGGTAACTCCTGCAGTACTAGTGGATGATTCGGCAAGTGTTGTAGAGGTTGTTGTGGGCACTGCTGTTGTTGTAGCTGTTGTGGAGGATTCAGATGTTGTAACAGTAGTTTCTTGTGCTGTTGTGGTAACTCCTGCAGTACTAGTGGATGATTCAGCAATAGTTGTAGAGGTTGTTGTGGGAACTGCTGTTGTTGTAGCTGTTGTGGAGGATTCAGTTGTTGAAACAGTAGTTTCTTGTGCTGTTGTGGTAACTCCTGCTGTACTAGTGGATGATTCAGCAAGAGTTGTAGAGGTTGTTGTGGGCACTGCTGTTGTTGTAGCTGTTGTGGAGGATTCCGCTCTTGTAGCAGTAGTTTCTTGTGCTGTTGTGGTAACTCCTGCAGTACTAGTGGATGATTCAGCAAGAGTTGTAGAGGTTGTTGTGGGCACTGCTGTTGTTGTAGCTGTTGTGGAGGATTCGGTTGTTGTAACAGTAGTTTCTTGTGCTGTTGTGGTAACTCCTGCTGTACTAGTGGATGATTCGGCAAGTGTTGTAGAGGTTATTGTGGGCACTGCTGTTGTTGTAGCTGTTGTGGAGGATTCAGCTGTTGTAACAGTAGTTTCTTGTGCTGTTGTGGTAACTCCTGCAGTACTAGTGGATGATTCAACAAGAGTTGTAGAGGTTGTTGTGGGCACTGCTGTTGTTGTAGCTGTTGTGGAGGATTCGGTTGTTGTAAAAGTAGTTTCTTGTGCTGTTGTGGTAACTCCTGCTGTACTAGTGGATGATTCAGCAAGAGTTGTAGAGGTTGTTGTGGGCACTGCTGTTGTTGTAGCTGTTGGGGAGGATTCGGTTGTTGTAACAGTAGTTTCTTGTGCTGTTGTGGTAACTCCTGCAGTACTAGTGGATGATTCAACAAGAGTTGTAGAGGTTGTTGTGGGCACTGCTGTTGTTGTAGCTGTTGTGGAGGATTCGGTTGTTGTAACAGTAGTTTCTTGTGCTGTTGTGGTAACTCCTGCTGTACTAGTGGATGATTCGGCAAGTGTTGTTGAGGTTATTGTGGGCACTGCTGTTGTTGTAGCTGTTGTGGAGGATTCAGCTGTTGTAACAGTAGTTTCTTGTGCTGTTGTGGTAACTCCTGCAGTACTAGTGGATGATTCAACAAGAGTTGTAGAGGTTGTTGTGGGCACTGCTGTTGTTGTAGCTGTTGTGGAGGATTCGGTTGTTGTAACAGTAGTTTCTTGTGCTGTTGTGGTAACTCCTGCTGTACTAGTGGATGATTCAGCAAGAGTTGTAGAGGTTGTTGTGGGCACTGCTGTTGTTGTAGCTGTTGTGGAGGATTCGGTTGTTGTAACAGTAGTTTCTTGTGCTGTTGTGGTAACTCCTGCTGTACTTGTGGATGATTCAGCAAGAGTTGTAGAGGTTGTTGTGGGAACTGCTGTTGTTGTAGCTGTTGTGGAGGATTCAGTTGTTGAAACAGTAGTTTCTTGTGCTGTTGTGGTAACTCCTGCTGTACTAGTGGATGATTCAACAAGAGTTGTAGAGGTTGTTGTGGGCACTGCTGTTGTTGTAGCTGTTGTGGAGGATTCGGTTGTTGTAACAGAAGTTTCTTGTGCTGTTGTGGTTACTCCTGCAGTACTAGTGGATGATTCGGCAAGTGTTGTAGAGGTTATTGTGGGCACTGCTGTTGTTGTAGCTGTTGTGGAGGATTCAGCTGTTGTAACAGTAGTTTCTTGTGCTGTTGTGGTAACTCCTGCAGTACTAGTGGATGATTCAACAAGAGTTGTAGAGGTTGTTGTGGGCACTGCTGTTGTTGTAGCTGTTGTGGAGGATTCGGTTGTTGTAACAGTAGTTTCTTGTGCTGTTGTGGTAACTCCTGCAGTACTAGTGGATGATTCGGCAAGTGTTGTAGAGGTTGTTGTGGGCACTGCTGTTGTTGTAGCGGTTGTCGAGGATTCTGTTGTTGTAACAGTAGTTTCTTGTGCTGTTGTGGTTACTCCTGTAGTACTAGTGGATGATTCGGCAAGTGTTGTAGAGGTTATTGTGGGCACTGCTGTTGTTGTAGCTGTTGTGGAGGATTCGGCTGTTTTAACAGTAGTTTCTTGTGCTGTTGTGGTAACTCCTGCAGTACTAGTGGATGATTCAGCAAGAGTTGTAGAGGTTGTTGAGGGAACTGCTGTAGTTGTAGCTGTTGTGGAGGATTCTGTTGTTGTAACAGTAGTTTCTTGTGCTGCTGTTGTTACTCCTGCAGTACTAGTGGATGATTCAGCAAGAGTTGTAGAGGTTGTTGTGGGCACTGCTGTTGTTGTAGCTGTTGTGGAGGATTCAGCTGTTGTAACAGTAGTTTCTTGTGCTGTTGTGGTAACTCCTGCAGTACTAGTTGATGATTCAGCAAGAGTTGTAGTGGTTGTTGAATACGTTGTTGCTAGAGAAGACAAAACATTGGTGTGGTGTTTAAGTACTTATTCTGAACATATATATATACTTTATTTAAGTGAAATGTGGTATTATTGTTGTTGTTCTTGTAGGATTAGTTTTTTACATTTGATTCACCTACCAATAAAAATGCACATTATAATAAAAGCTTTTCCCTCCATTCTGGAAAGAATCCAATGGTGATAATTAGAAACTGCAAAGGAAGCAATAAACATAAAGTTTAAATACACACACATATACATGAATATATCAGGTAAACGTTTTATAATGTTGTTGATAAGCCACCTATCACCAAGTCTGAATTTATTTGATTAATGTAAAATAATAATAATAATAATAATAAAAACAGTAAAACAGTAATTTTGTAATGCAAAGCTAAAGTTTCTGTTTGCATCCATTACTCAAGTCTTTAGTGTCACTTAATTCTTCAAAAGCATAGAAGATGTCTTTCAAGAACATGAACAAACGGAATATTTCCAAACTTTTGACCAGTATTATATAATAATGTAGTAATAAAGAAAAGAAAAGAAAACATTCATATATATATATATATATATATATATATATATATATATATATATATACACATATATATAAACAATCAATGCATCCAAATGATATTGACATACCTGCATCAGAAGAGGAAGAGGATAAACCTAATCTACAGACATTATTTTCATGGTTTCAGCAAAGTACCATGCAAAAGCTTGCATTCTTGATTTAAGTTATCAACTAAATTATCTACTCCATCTGGAAAAAACTGGACACCATACATTTTTAAATCATGATTAGTCCAGTTAAAATTATCACGAGATTTCACAAAACTAAAATCAAGTTCCACTAAATATTATTTTATTATCACTCCTTAATATTTAACACAAATGGTTTTGTAAACGAACTGAGGTCCTTGATAATAGGAATGTGCTGTATATAGATAAATAATTACTTATTATTATAAGTATAGAATTATTTTAAATAATTATATTATTAATTACTTTGTGAACAGAATGTTATACTATGACTGCAATTTACTGTGACTGCTTCAATATTCTGACTACATACGTTTCATTAAAAAAAATAAATTTAAAAGTAATAGAATACAGACAACTTCAAAAATGACAAAAAATTTAAATTGTATCATATATTTAAATTATATTAAAATAGTAATGTTTTGTTATTATGCCCTAGGTGCAATATTCCCAGCAATTAAAATACTTTATCATATACATATAATTAAAACAAATATATTTTGTGAAATAAAACGCCCTTACCAATCCTTGAGCAAATAATAATTCAACAACTTGACCGGTAATCCGCTGTTGTTTCAGTGGTCCAATAGTTATTCAATGCTCCAGTTCTTCCACTTCTCTTGAATGGTGAGGACTGGCGTTGCCTCTTAAATACCACTTAGTGACGTACTGATTTGTGGTTTGTTACTTCATTGATAGGCACTGATAAGTATATGGAATGTTTTTTTTTTTTGCGTTTATCTTTTGTATTGTGCCTTAAGTGTCTGTCGCGTGCAACAATTTATTATAGGCGTGTTTATTTATAGAAACTGTTAAGTGGAACGATAAAGCCACATAGCCTAGTTGCACTTTTTTAATTTATAGGCGTATGCAACTTACATGACATAATTGTTTTAATTTAAGAAATTATTTTAAATGTATCCAAAATTCGCGGGATGGAACGATTTCTTTGAGGACACATTAATAATAAATAATATATCTCTTAATGTAGATATTACTTCATGGATGCTTGTGGAAACAATAGAGAATAGAATGGCAGTTAAAAATAAATAAATAATAAAATAGCCTACAACATCAAACATACAGCTTCTTATGAGTTTAATAATTTGGCTCATAGCTCATGATCTTCGTATGAATCCTACGTCAACTGATCATGATTACCACACGTTAGATGTCAAAAGAGACCGACACAAAAGACACTAGGTTTTCCCATGCATTCTTTGCATACTGAGACTTCGTTTCACTGGCCTCTTTGACGTTTTTGAGAATGTTTCGCCTCAGTCGTCACTAGCCCTACTCAACAACTGAACTCGTAGTGCCGAGACGCGCATATTTAGAATGAACCTGTTCCCTTACATATTTATTTTCCTGCCGATAAGCATTGCGGATCACATAATAAATTTAACGGTTTCAGGTCAAAAATACCAATAACAAGAAAGAAAGATAGTATACAATATAGGTATTTTAGACCTATAATAATAATTCAGACGGACAATAGGCTATATTTGAATCTGCTTAACTATTTGAAATAAAAGGATACGTGGTTTTTTGTTTCTTAACAAAAGTAGAAACCTTGAAAAACAAATCGGTGGAACTTCTGATGTTTCAATACACAATAGTTTAATGTGTATTTTTGATGACTGATCAGTAACATTTGCTGCTGTGCTCGTTTCACGTAATTTGTTTTCAGTTGCGACCTATTTGGATTTTTTTTCGATAAAATCGTTATGGCTATTGAACATTTCTGTGGCTGTGGGGTGCGGATGGGTTTCAGCGAGCTCAACAACTTCCAGAAAATTATATTTATATTTATATTATAATTATGGCTACTTTATCGAAGAGACAATTAATGTTTTTAAAGAATCTTCTTGAAATGTGTTTTGTTATAATAGAAAAAAACCAAAATATTATTTATTTATTTATAATTATGCTAGTAAATAAGTAGGCTATAGCATAAGTACAGTCATTTTATCTTAAGAGCCCTCTTTGATAATCAAGATAAGTGAAATTGTTGTCATTCCCGACATTACAATCAAGTTTAAGAAATGAATCCTTGGGTGTGGTGTGGTAGAAGTTAACCCATTATATAACACTATATTCACAGAAACTGTTCAGTGATGCTTGTAATCAAAAAAACAAAAAACAAAAAAACAAACAAACAAAAAACAAAACAAAATGACAGGCAAACAAAAAACACCAATCCTGTCATTTGTTTTACAATTTATATACAATTTATATAATTTCATATATAAAGTTAAAAAAATAAAAAAATGAAAAATAAAATAATTAGGCTATAGTTCTAAAATGAATCAGACCATCAGCTGGGTTACATCAACCCATTATGGGTTAAATAAACCAATTTGCTGGGTAAAATTAACCCAACACATATTCTATCCTATATTTATCCCACCCTTGGGTTAAAAATCAGGTGATGCTATAATTTATTCATAGTCTCTTGATAAACAAATATATGCAAGTAAGCGTTTAAAAGGCGTAGTGCCACCTACTGCATTTACTTGGTGGTCTGAATGGATTATTTTTATGATTTTTATGATAAAAACTGTATTATGAAATATGCTAAAATTTTTTTTGAAAAAGCCTTATACAGTCTAATTATAGTTAAACTGTAGCAAAGAAATAAATGTGGAATCATGTTTGCCTTGTTAAGAAAATAATTTAAATGATCAGTGGATTCTGGATAACAGCATGAAAAGATTGTTAATCAGCATAGTTATTTGCTTTCATCCATGGCAGCCATTGTCCAATAGATGTGGAGTTTTTCTCTTTCTCATTCTGGATGTAGGTGTTTAATTTAAATTTATTATAGTAATTCCAATGCAGACATTTACTGACATTTCAAATCAAATAAAAAAAAGGCTTTCTTCCTCCTTCCTGGATTCAAAATCTCAATAGTAAAATAAATAAATAAATACTGAATAAGAAGAATATAAAACTTGATGATTAGTATACTCATATAAACTGTATCTTAATTTTCTTTCTATATTAATTTTCTTTTTTGGTCAAATTTGTTTTGCTCCACCCACCAACATACCCACGTACATGGCTCGATTAAAAGAGATTCAGGGAGCAAAAGGGCCATCTACTGGCGAAATTGGCACAGTGCAGGTGGACTTGGAAGACTGTAAGAACTAATGCAGAAAATAAATCAACTATTATTGCTAATCAACGAAAGAACATCGTTTTAGATTAGAATTTTCTGAAGAAAAATTATCATTGCAACTTTTCTGAGCAAATATTCTACACTCTCCATCAAAAAGGCACAAAAGCTGTCACTGGGACAGTACCTTTTCAAAAGGGTACCTAAATTGTACATATTAATACCTGATTGGTACATATCCGTACCTTTTTAAAGGGTACTACCCCAGTGACAGCTTAACATATCACCATAACATAGCCTTAAATTAATCAGCAGTGTTATTATTTATTACATTCACTACTTGCACTTTTGATACAAAATTGCAGAAATGTGTCAGCATGCCCCAGTTACTCGCTGACTCTCTGTCCCTCATATGTCCTACTCTTGGGCTTTAAAAAAAAAGATGGCAGATGGCAGGCTTGAATTTGCTGTAAAATGCTGCTTTTGTCTAAATATCCTGACTACATATTCTTGAAAGTGAAAGTGAGTGACATACAACCAAGTATGGTGACCCATACTCAGAATTCATGCTCTGCATTTCACCCATCCAAAGTGCACACACGGGGTTCCGTGCATTGCCCCTCAGTCGTGGTATTGCTGGTCTGGGACTCAAAACCAAAACTTTAGGATTAGGAGTCATCAAACACTCTAACCACTAGGACATGACTTCCCCGGACCCTTTCATGTCTTATTAGCACCTGTAATACTGATATTGAAACACTGATATTGAAACAGATATAGTCCACCACAACACAACACAGACAGAGATTTTGAACTCAAACCATTGCAGACTGTCAGTCTTATAATGGAAGTGGATGGGAATCACGGCTAGAACATACAATAAAATAAATAAATAAATAAAACCAAATTAAACCCTGCGACTTGTGATGACACACTGATGTGAAACTGAACATTATTTATTTATATATTTGAGCTACATTAGTTTTTTCGGTAGTGGTAATTCTGTTAATTAATTTGCTTACTATTATGATTTTGCTCATATTAGTAATATATATTCTGGTAATATTATTTTGTTTGTTTGTTTAGTTAATTGTTTTTATTTATATGTTTAGTTTTTATTTTTGGTTAATTTAATAACTACAATGTTTGAGTTAGACACCTGAGGGCAGTAGTGGGCACAGGTTAAGGTAAATATAGGTAGGAAGTAGGAGGTGGCTTGTACCGCAGAACCTGATTTTACCAAGTGAGAATATTCTTGGAATTCGTTTCGGATATTATTGGGATACCCGATTGAAAATCAGCATGCATTGTTTTAATCAGCATTCATGGAGTATCTGCTGGCATGAGACAGAGGCCGGATCTGAGCTAAGAAATCTCCAGGTGGTATGTACTGCTAGAAATGTCTTATGGGAAAACGGTTTCATGAAAAGTTACATGAACCTAAAACTTGGACTGCTTTAATTGGCTGTGCACTTGTTGAATTATCGAGGCATCGGGTGGTCTATATTCATAAAAAATATAAAGCCAGTGCAGTGTGCCCTTGTTTGGATGAAGAGGATTTGATTTCTAAAACTAAGTTGTTTCAATAAACATTGCCTTCTTTTGCTAGCCTTGTTGCCCGATTGTGAAAATTCACTGATATAATAAACAATTAGGCTATAAGTTTGCAACAAAATGTCAGATGTGGAGAGGCCGGAATCAAAGCGGTAAAGGCTAAAAAGTTTATGGATAAAATCCATGCCTTAATAGAATTAAATGAAAATACAGACACAGTGAACAAATACTTATCACTAAAACTAAAAACTTTGAGGAGAAGATGAAATCATGTCATGCATTTATTGAAGATGTGAAGGAGTGGCTGTCTAAGGCTGGTTATCCATACATACAGCCAAAGGAATCTATCGACACAGGATGCATTAATGATGGAATACAAGCTGAAGGTGGAATACATCTGCTTACATGGAAAAAATATTTAACTGGACATCCGTTAAAGGTGAAGATGTAAAATTATTACAATCATTCTCTTTGTTTCTCTGAGGATGTTCAAACCTATCAGAACAAGTAATGTATATGAGGGAACTGGACTTACCATCTAACATGCGGAGTATCATTTAAAAACTTCATTACAAACTAAAAAAAATGGAGGAATACTGCATGTGATCTGCAAGAAAGAAGTGGACATAGAGCTAAATTCATTGATATTGTAAATTTTATTGAGAGACAAGTGAAAAATGCTTTAGATCCAGTTTTTGGAAACAATCAACATCCTATCCCTGTCCTCATAAGTCATCCTCTCCTTGTAATTAATACCTGTGTCATACCCATGTCATTATACAGAGTTGTGTCCTGATATGTCACAAAAACAAGAGCACACACACACACACCGTGAACACACACCCAGAGCAGTGGACAGCTATTTTTTCCAGCGCCCCGGGGAGCAATTGGGAGTTCAGTGCCTTGCTCAAGGGAACTTCAGCTATGGGTATTGAGAGTGGATGAGAGCGCTGTTCATTCACTCCCCCAACCTTCAACTCTTGCCAGCACTGAGACTTGATCCTGTGACCTTCAGGGTCAAGTCCAACTCTCTAACCATTAGACTGCCCATTTACAGTCAAAATCTGGGTGTTATGTTATATTAGACAGTAACTTGTCTTTTGAAAATCATATTTCCCATGTTCCAAAATATTATTACTTACCCAAAAGGCCCTTAATGATTTATCTCCTGCATACTTAACTAATCTTCTACCATGCTACAATCCATCACGCTTCCTTAGGTCGCAAAACTCTGGACTTCTGGTGGTACCTAGGATAGCAAAGTCCACTAAAAAGGAGGTAAAACTTTTTTGTATTTGGCTCCCAAATTAACATTCAGGGTTTAGACACACTTTTTCTGTTCAAATCTAGGGTAAAGACAAATCTCTTCAGCCAAGCATTCAAATAATGCATCTCATAATCTTGTACTGCGGTTATAGCTGACGAAAATTGCATAATTTTGCTTGGGTGGAACACCAGCTACACTAATAATGTCTGTATTTGTTTATCTGTTTTTGCCAAGCATTTACCTCCCATGGTAACTAGGATTTACACATGCTTCATTCTGAATCCAGAACACCTGAGAAGAGATGATGCCAACCATTCAGAGGACCTCAGATGATGCCCCTGAAACAACATAAAGTACAGAACTACCCAATTTTGCTATAAGTTTGATTGCATCATATAATATTTGTTGTTAATAGTGTTCATTGTCTGTTGTCTGTGATTACGTCTTTAATTTTCTGTACATTTCTGCGATATGTACGTTAACAGACAGTCATTTCTGATAAGCTACTACTAAATATTATAGAAACTTAATTTTCTGTGAAGTTGCTTTGCAGCAGTTGTATAGTGAAAAGCGCTATACATATAAACTTGTACAACATACTTTGCATATATTATTATGCAAAGTATGTTGGCCACCCAGCTATCAGATGTGACATTTCAGTAAAAAAAAAAAAAATGTTATTGTTTAGTAAAACTCATTGATACCAAATGTGTCTTCATTACTTGTCATGTTGCAATGTAATTAAGAACAAAATAGGCCTCATTAATCATACTATCCTGAATTTGTGATTATATTTTAAATGGCCAGTTTTGACAAATGAGCTTTAAAGTGTTTGCAATGGAAGAATTGTGAAGGATAAAGTTGCATTAAGACTTCATTCAATTCAATTAATAGAAAACCCTTTACTTTTTAAATAAATGTAAATACTTCAATCAATCATGCAATATTGGACGATATGAACTTAATAAATATGTTTATTTGAATACAATAAGATATATTATGATCTTGCAATGTTAACACATACTAGAAGAAAGATAACAGTATAAACAGTCTTTAACCTGCAGAAAAGTGAACAAAAGCATTACATTTAAAATACTGAGGAAATTAACTTTTTTGATTGATTTCTACAACTTTCTGATATATCTCAGTATTATATATAAATACCTTTTTATTTTATCATATTTTAAACTTTATATTGCCATCACCATTATTTTGAGAGTGTGCTACAATACTAAATAAACATAATACACATACTAATACAAAAATATTTTAATTTACAAGTATGATTCGTGCCGTGCACATGCCTTGTATTTCTCGCAACTTGCAATCATTGTTAAGGGATCTATAGGAAAAGTTTTAATATTTTTGCCATAAAAATGAGCCATGTTGCTTGGAGAAGGCTGGATTCAATCTTCAGTCCACTTGAAGCTGTAGTTGTTGCTGCAATTGTAGTTGTAGTTGCAGCCGCAGTCGTAGCTATAACTGAGAGAAAAAGATGAACAATTTAACTTTTTTGTTTTGTTTCATTCAGACAAAATGTACTGTATGTTTTGCTTGTTATTCTTATATACATATAATCAACTAGTGACTAATGTTAAAGAAGGTTAGAAATTCCACAATATCTATTGAGCAAAAGTGCTAGGTGCAGTTGTTGTAATACTTTCAGAACATGTTGCAAGATATGATTTGAAATGCAATCACACTAACCTGAACCATTGACTGAAACTGTTATAGGGATTATTTTCAGTGGATCGACAGATCCTGTTACCACTGCTGTCCAGAGAGCGTTTGCAATGTCTTGAACGGTAGGAAGAGCTTGCGTGGCATTAAAAACTAGTTCTGTATCCGTGATGATTGACCCAGGTCTGGAAAAAAAATCAAAGCATGTCAAATAGGATTCCTTAATATGAGCATATCATATATATATATATATATATATATATATATATATATATATATATATATATATATATATATACACACACACACACACACACACACACACACACACACACACACACACACACACACACACACACACAGTGGGGAAAAGTTTGCACAGTTAAAAAGAAATGAATGGTCTGGGATTTTTATGGTAGGTTTATTTTAACGGATAGACACAGAATATCAACCCATCATGTATTTCAGTGAGAGAAATAAGTTTTTGACCCAGTTCCAACCAGCAAGAATTCTGTCTCTCACAGATTGGTTATGTGCCCTTGTGGAACACAGATTAGTACTGCCACTTTTAAAAGTTGAAAATCTGTGGAGGAAGCTTAAAAACCTTTTTTTGCCAAATTACAGCCAAGAAACCTTAAGGATTTAGAGAGGATCTGTAAAGAGGAGTGGATCAAAATCCCTTCTGAGATGTGTGCAAACCTGGTGATCAACTACAAAAAAACGTCTTACCTCTGTGCTTGCCAACAAGGGTTTCTACACTAAGTACTAAGTCATGTTTTGCTCAGGGATCAAATAATTATTCCTCTCACTGAAATGCGAATCAATTTTTAACCTGTATATATTGTTTCTGGATTTTTTTGGTTGGTATTCTGTTTCTATTAAAATAAACCTAACATAAAAAATTACAGACCCTTCATTTCTTTGTAAGTGAGCAAACTTAGAAAATCAGGAGGGGATCAAATTAATATTTTCCCCACTGTATGTTTGTGTGTGTGTGTGTGCGTGTGTTTGTACTAAAACAATGAACATAAATTCCATATTTACCTGAAACTTAAGACAATTATTCTGATGAAGGAAGGATATTTTGCTTTGAAGATTGGTTCAAGCTGAAACGTATAATAACAGGCAGTCTGTATTTTCATCTGTCATCATATCTTCTATCTGTATCATCTGTAAATCTTGTAAGTTTATTCTAACTCACCAGAGATCTGACAAGATCAGCTCTTGACTTGAAGGCCTGAGAGTTTACATCACTCAGTTCAACTATAAATATGTCAAAAGAGCGAAACACCAGAGATGTTAGATAGACGGGTATAAATTGTGTAGTTGTAGTTGTAGGCACTTTAGTTGTAGATGTCAAGGGTCTTCTTTTTGTCATCAGTGTTGTTGTTGTTGTTGTTGTTGTTGTTGTCATCACTGTCCTTGCTGTTGTTGTTGTTGATGCTGTAGTTGAAGTAGTCATGTTTATAACTGTAATAAAGAAGATGAAAATATTTGATAAAATATGTCAAAAACCTTTTTGTTTGTTTCATTATAGTTTTAATGTACTGTGTTGTTTGTGTGTCATTCTATACACATGAGACTAGTACTATATTATACAGGTGCATTTCAGAAAATTTGAATATCATGGAAAAGTTCTTTATTTTCTGTAATTTAATAAAAAAAAAAGCAAACGTTCTTATATTCTAGATTCATTACACACAAACTGAAATATTTCAAAAGTTTTTTTTAATTCTTATGGTTATCACTTTACAGCTTAGGAAAATTCTCAAAAAATTTGAATATTTTCTCAAAGACCAATCAATAAAAGATTTACAAAACAGAAATGTTCAAGATTGCAATCAATACTTGGTTGGGGCTCCTTTTGCATGAATTAATTCTTCAATATGGCGTGGCATGGAGGCGATCAGCCTGTGGCACTGCTGAGGCATTCTTGAAGCCCAGGTTGCTTGAAAAGTGGCCTTCAGCTCCTCTGTGTTGTATGTCATATGTTACTTATCTTCCTCTTCACAATACCCCATAAATTATCTGTGAGGTTCAGGTCAAGCATGTTGGCTGGCCAATCAAGCTCAGTAATATCATGGTCAGTAAACCAATTGGAAGTGGTTTTGGCACTGTGGGCAGGTACTAAAGTCCTGCTGAAAAATGAAATTCCAAAGTGCTCCAAAATCTCTTGGTAGATGGCTGCACTGACTTTGGACTTGATAAAACACAATGGACTAACACCAGCAGACGTCACGGCATCCCAAATCATCACTGACTTCAGACACTTCATACTGGACCCTGGAATCTGTGCCTCTCCATTGACCTTCTGTGGCTTACCCTCCTTGAGCCCAAGAGGTACCCAGTATTTATACTCAAAATCAAATTAATCAAGCTCAAAATGGAATATTCAAATTTTTTGAGATACTGATTCTTAATTTTTTTTCCCCAAAGATATAAGTCATAACCATCAAAATGGTGTTCAATTAATCTAGGATATAAGAAAGTTTGCTTTTTTAATCCAGTTACAAAAAATAAATACCTTTTCCATGATATTTTAACTTTTTGAGATGCACCTGTAAATTCTGCAAGTCTAATATGGTGTTGTTTGTCCATTTATTGTAATTTGAGGAGGGAGACTTTACTAGCATTGCTCACACTGCTGTGCCTGCTTTTTGGGTCAAGGGGTAGTAGCGATTGCACTCGTGGGGATTGCAGATTAATCTGGTGGAGGGAATGGAGATGGGTGCATCTTCCTTGCACACCAGATCCAGTGCCCGCTGTCTGGGATTGGAAGCCCGTCCTGCAGTGTTCATGCCTGTAATCTAGCAGTTCCGGTCCCACTGCTGCTGAGGCACAGCAGCGATTGAGATCCATGATCGCACATGGATCTATTGGATGGGTTGGAGACAGGTTCACCTTCTCCAACCACATTCACTAGATCTAGATCTTTCTCTCTCTCTCTAGGTTCAGAAGCCCGCGCTGCAGTCTCTTCTCCACCTTGAGTGAGAGCTTGCTGTTTCAACTATCTTTCTTTATAAATAAAAAAGTTACAGTGCTCCGTTGTACAAAATTTGATGCATCCAGCGTGACTGTGCCTCACTGTGCTGATAAAGCCGATGTGAAGGACGATGTTTTATGTCGATGAAAGTACAAACACTATATAATAAATCATATTTTAGCATCCAGATACTTTAATGTCTTTAAAGTGTTGAGAGATTTTTTGTTTGTTTGTTTCTTTAGTAGCCTGTATACATTTGGCCAAAATCTAGAAAAGAAGGAGTTGGCTGTAACTTAAATCAGAGGGTTATTGGCTAACGTTAGCAGATCTCTCTTTTTTATCTTTTCCTTTTTGAGTAAAGAAAATGCTGTACTTTTATTATTATTAGGCAAATTATATGGAAAATATAACAAAAATAACAATATTAACCGGTATTTCTTCCACCCGAACCGATTTCTGAAAGGTAATAATATCAGAGAAACGCAGAAACAGAAACATTAATCAATATCGAT
Organism: Carassius gibelio; assembly: GCF_023724105.1. NCBI lineage: Eukaryota > Metazoa > Chordata > Actinopteri > Cypriniformes > Cyprinidae > Carassius > Carassius gibelio. Next base: position 37,836,363 of record NC_068371.1, read on the forward strand.
TCTGCTCAGAGTGAACCGATTAATTTTTTTTTTTTTCATTTTCAAGCCCAAGAGAACCAGTTATCTGGGTGTGGTGTTGGATTTGACCACTATGCAGGCATGTCTGTCTCCTGCTCGGATCGAGTCGATCCTTACTGCACTCGGGAGAATGAGAGAAGGCCAGTCACTCAATGTCAAGCACAACTGCTGGGTCTGATGGCAGCTGCTTCAAACATGATACCTTTTGGCCTGCTGTACATAAGACACTACAGTGGTGGCTCAAGTCCAAGGGATTCTGCCTGAGGGGAAACCCGTTCCACATGCTCAAAATCATGTGGCTATGCCTTCGTGCCTTAGACATGTGGAGAAATGCTGGGCTTAGACATGCTGGGAGCACCTTGTCACCGCATAATGTTAGCAACGGACACACGAGTAGCTGCTCGGCCCACAGTCTGTGGAGTGGTCACCATCACATCAACTGCCTGGAGATGTTGGCCATGTTTTAAGTATTGAAACACTTACTGTACTCCTCCTAAGAGATCACCATGTGTTGTTGCGCACTGACAACACAGCAGTGGTCTATTATAACAACCACAAAGGAGGTCTGCGTTTGCACCCCTTTTACAGGCTGGTGCACCAGATCCTTGTGTTTTCCCAGGAGAAAATCTTCTCAGTTACCCAGTAACTGGCCAGATGGTACATTACTGGAGTTCCTGCAGGCCCGATTCTCTGCAGGGATGACCCACTCCACCTTAAAGGCCTACATAAGGTCTAATTATGCTAAGCGGTGGATCGGGATTGTATTCCATAGCCTTGAGTCCTCTGATCTCCCCTCTCCTTTGGAGGTCAAGGCTCAGTCCTTCAGAAGTTGGTCTTCAGGATGCTGTGGGATGTCCACCCTGCTTAATTTATCAGTTGCCTACCTGCATTCTGTGCCACTCCTGGTTCATTTTCTCATGCCTTAGCTGTGCTCTTCTACACTAGGCAGGGATTTGTAAGTCTGGCAGCGTGGGCATACTCAATCCAAAAGCATTCTGATGCAGCTCGAGTTCCTGAAGGGGAACGTCTCTAAGGTACGCATGTAACCATGTTTCCCCAAGAGAATGAGAAGCCATACTTCAGTGCCATACTTCAGGCATCCCTGTGATTGCTTACTTCATTTCCCAGAAGCTGACACTGTATCCACCGCACATGCTTTTAAGTGTCCTGGTCATGACTTAAAGGCAAGGGTCACCAAGGATTTATAAGCTTGTACAGAGATGATACTTGGTCTGTGATATCTCTGATAGGCACAGTTTTTCTAAGACTTTCAGAATTTTCATGATGTTTTCTGAAATGCAAGCAAACTTACCTGAACCATTGACTGAAATTGAATAAGGAGTTATATTCAGGGGGTTGACATCTCCTTTTATCACTGCTGTAAAGAGGGTGTCTGAAATCTCTTGAATGGTTGGAATAGATTGTGTGGAGTTGAAAATTAGTTGTGTTTCGGTGATGATTGACCCTGGTCTGGAAAATATAGAAAGAATGTCACATAATATTCCTTAAAGGGTAGCTCCACCCTAAAAGAAAAATGTGTTATTAATCAATTACCCCCATGTTGTTCCAAACTAATAAAAGCTTCTTCATCTTCAGAAAACAATTTAAGATATTTTGGATCAAAACCAGGAGGCTTTGTAACTGTCCCACAGACTGCCTAGTAAAATACACTGTAAAGGTCCAGAAAAGTATGAAAAAGTCAGAATAGTCAACCTGCCATCAATGGTTCAACCGTAACTTTATGAACATTATGAGAAGAAAACAAAAATAACGACTTTATCCAACAATTTGTCTTTTCTGTTTCTGCCCACATTACCGTAGTGGCATTTTGTAGAATATGAGCTGACACAGGCAGCGTAGGCCCTTCTGTTTTCTGTCTTCTGTTGCGGCTGACACAGAAGAGCGTACACAGCCTGTGTCAGCTCATATTCTCCAAAATGGTGCTAGGATGGTGTGGGGAGAGTCAGAGAATACAAATAAAGTTGTTATTTTAGTTTTCTTCACATACAAAAAGTATTCTCATCGCTTTATAACGTTATGGTTGATACACTGATGACAGATGGTCTATTCTGACGATGCTTTTCATCCTTTTCTGGACCTTGACAGTGTATTTTACTTGGCAGTTTATGGGACAGTCACAAATCTCCCGGTTTTCATCCAAAATATCTTAAATTGTATTCCGAAAATTAACACAGATTTGAAATGTTTTTGATGACATGGGGGTAAGTGATTAATGAAAATAAATTTCATTTTGGGGTGGAGTCTTCCTTTAATATGAGCATATTACCAATATAAAATAAGTGTACTGCATCATCTTGTTTGTTTGTTTTTTAAACACATAAAGCACATACATTCCATATTTACCTGAAACGCAAGACAATCACTTCAATAAAGGAAGGATATTTTGCTCTGTAGACTGGTCTAAGCTGTAACATACAATACCAGGCAATCACAACCATGATCATTAGATGTATTAAATATTTATTTATTAATGTTGATGATTTCTATACTTTATGAGGGAGCTGATTGAGATGCACATAAACTGTCATTCATTAATGGTAAACCATTATTACCATTTAAATAATAACAATACCCAAAACAAACCACTGTATATGTCTGGCTTTGGATTAACATGTCTGCTGTCTGTACTCTTAAATACAGGAAAGATATTTTTGTGTGTCACCTGTGAATCTTTTAAGTTTATTTTAACTCACCTGAGATCTGACAAGCTCAGCTCTTGACTTGAAGGCCTGCGAGTTTGAATCATTGAGTTCCACTATAAATATGTCCAAAGAGCGGAACACCAGATCTGTTAGATACACAGGTACAAATTTTGTAGTCGTAGGCGCTATAAATGTAGAGGGTCTTGTTGCATTACTGGTTGAGAGAGTAGTTTTTTTAGTGGTTGATGCAAATGAATGTGTTGATGTTCCAGCTGTGCTACCAGGCATAGTGTTAATGGTAGTTGAATAGGGAGTTGCTGAATTAGAAACAGAACTTTCAGTTTTTAGTGCAGAGAATCCGTTTGTTGTTGATGTTGTTGCGGATGTTTCAATGCTACTAACAGTTGAGCTGTCAGAGATATTTGATGATGGAGAGAATGAAATAAAAGTTGGTGGTGAAGTCATGGTTACTGCTCCACTAGTAGCAGAACCTGGTATGAATGATGTTGTAACTGTTGAAAATTCAGTGGCTGAGGCATGAGAAGATGTTTGTGTTTGTGGCACTGATGTGATAAATATTCCACTGGTTGTGGCTGTTTCAGCAAAAGTTGTTGTGGTAGTTGGCCCTGTTGTTGTATATGTAGGTATTGTGGATGTTATGATTGTACTGACGGCAGAACTTTCAATAGTGGATGAAGAGGGAATCACAGAAGTTCCTGCAGAAGATATTGTTTGAGGTGCTGTTCTTGAAATTCCTGCAGTAGTATTTCCAGAAGCAGTTGATGTCACTGTTGAAGGATGTGTTGTAGTAGCTGTTGATGCTGTGGCTGTACTGACAGTGGTGCTTTCAATAGCTGTTGGAGAAGTACTCACTAAAGGAACTGTAGTAGATGTTGTCTGTGGCACTTTTGTGGAAACTACTGCAGTAGTAGTTCCAGCAGCAGTAGATGTCACTGTTGAAGAATGATTTGTTGTAGCTGTTGGTGTTGTGGCTGCACTCACAGTGGTGGTTTCAATAGTAGTTGAAGAAGCACTCACAACAGATTCTGCAGTAGTTGTTGTCTGTCGTGCTGTTGTGGAAACTACTGCAGTAGTAGTTCTAGCAGGAGTTGATGTCACTGTTGAAAAATGTGTTGTTATAGCTGTTGGTGTTGTGGATGTTTTGGCTACACTGAGAGTGCTGCTTTCAATAGTGGTTGAAGTGGGGATCAAAGAAGTAACTGCAGTAGATGTTGTTTGTGGAGATGTTGTGGAAAATCCTGTAGTTTCAACTACAGGTCTGATTGTGGAAGTGTCTGTTGTAGATTTTTCTGCTATACTAGTGATAGATGTTTTAGCTGCAGTTGTTATGATTGTGGGAGTGTCTGTTGTTGTAGCTGTTTCTGCTACACTAATGGTGGTTGTTTCAGCAGGTGTTGTGACTGTGGAAGTCTCTATTGTTTTTGATGTTTCAGTTGCACTAAAGGTGGAGTTTGCAGGAGGAGATGAGATTGGGAAAGAATCTTTTGTTGTAGATGTTTCTGATGCTCTAGTGGTAGATGTTTCTGCAGAAGTTGTTGTGATTGTGGAGTGCTCTGTTATTGTATATGGTTCTGCTGTGATAATGGTGGATGTTTCAACTGGAGTTGTTGTAATTGTTGAAGTCTCTGTTGTTGTAGATGTTTCTGCTACACTAGTAGTTGATGTTTTAGCAGGAGCTGTTGTGAATGTGGAAGTCTCTGTTTTTGTAGATGTTTCTGCTGCAATAGTGGTAGATGTTTCTGCTGTAGTAGTTGTTGTGATTGTGGAGGGCTCTGTTGTTGTATATGTTTCTGCTGTGATAATGGTGGATGTTTCAACTGGAGTTGTTGTAGATGTTTCTGCTGCACTAGTGGTAGATGTTTCTGCAGTAGTAGTTGCTGTGATTGTGGAAGTCTCTGTTGTTATAGATGTTTCTGCTGCACTGGTGGTGGATGTTTCAGCAGGAGCTGTTGTGATTGTGGAGGGCTCTGTTGTTGTATATGTTTCTGCTGTGATAAAGGTGGATGTTTCAATTGGAGTTGTTGTAATTGTCGAAGTCTCTATTGTTGTAGATGTTTCTGCTGTGATAATGGTGGATGTTTCACCTGGAGTTGTTGTAATTATCGAAGTCTCTATTGTTGTAGATGTTTCTGCTGCAATGGAAGTGGGTGTTTCAACAGGCGTTGTTGTGATTGTGGAAGTCTCTGTTGTTGTAGATTTTTCAGCAGGAGCTGTTGTGATCGTGGAAGTCTCTGTTGTTGTAGATTTTTCAGCAGGAGCTGTTGTGATCGTGGAAGTCTCTGTTGTCATAGATGTTTCTGCAGTAGTTGTTGTTGTGATTGTGGAGGGTTCTGTTGTTGTATATATTTCTGCTGTGATAATGGTGGATGTTTCAACTGGAGTTGTTGTAATTGCAGAAGTCTCTGTTGTTGTAGATGTTTCTGCTGCACTAGTGGTAGATGTTTCTGCAGTAGTAGTTGTTGTGATTGTGGAGGGCTCTGTTGTTGTATATGTTTCTGCTGTGATAATAGTGGATTTTTCAACTGGATTTGTTGTAATTGCAGAAGTCGCTATTGTTGTAGATGTTTCTGCAGTAGTAGTTGTTGTGATTTTGGAGAGCTCTGTTGTTGTAGATGTTTCTGCTGCAATGGAAGTGGATGTTTCAACAGGAGTTGTTGTGATTGTCGAGGGCTCTGTTGTTGTATATATTTCTGCTGTGATAATGGTGGATGTTTCAATTGGAGTTGTTGTAATTGTTGAAGTCTCTATTGTTGTAGATGTTTCTGCTACAATAGTTGTGAATGTTAAAGCAGGAGCTGTTGTGATCATGGAAGTCTCTGTTGTCATAGATGTTTCTGCTGCAATAGTGATAGTTGTTTCTGGAAAAGTTTTTGTAGATATTTCTGCTACACTAGTCATAGATGTTTCTGCAGTAGTTGCTGTGATTGTGGAGGGCTCTGTTGTTGTAGATGTTTCTGCTGTGATAATGGTGGATGTTTCAACTGGAGTTGTTGTAATTGCAGAAGTCTCTGTTGTTGTAGATGTTTTTGCAACACTAGTGATAGATGTTTCTGCAGTAGTTGTTGTAACTGTGGAGAGCTCTGTTGTTGTAGATGTTTCTGCTGCAATGGAAGTGGATGTTTCAAAAGGAGTTGTTGTGATTGTCGAAGTCTCTTTTGTTGTAGATGTTTCTGCTGTGATAATGGTGGATGTTTCACCTGGAGTTGTTGTAATTATCGAAGTCTCTATTGTTGTAGATGTTTCTGCTGCAATGGAAGTGGGTGTTTCAACAGTAGTTGTTGTGATTGTGGAGGGCTCTTTTGTTGTATATGTTTCTGCTGTGATAATGGTGAATGGTTCAACTGGAGTTGTTGTAATTGCAGAAGTCTTTGTTGTTGTAGCTGTTTCTGCAGGAGTTGTTGTGATTGTGGATGGCTCTGTTGTTGTAGCTGTTTCTGCAGGAGTTGTTGTGAATGTGGAAGTTTCTGTTATTGTAGATGTTTCTGCTGTACTAGTGATAGATGTTTCTCCAGAAGTTGTGATTGTGGAGGGCTCTGTTGTAGTAGATGTTTCTGCTGTGATAATGGTGGATGTTTCAACTGGAGTTGTTGTAATTGTCGAAGTCTCTATTGTTGTAGATGTTTCTGCTACAATAGTTGTGGATGTTAAAGCAGGAGCTGTTGTCAATGTGGAAGTCTCTATTGTTTTAGATGTTTCTGCAACACTAGTGATAGTTGTTTCTGCAGGAGTTGTTGTGATTGTGGAGGGCTCTGTTGTTGTAGATGTTTCTGCTTTACTAGTGATAGATGTTTCTGCAGAAGTTGTTGTGATTGTGGAGGGCTCTGTTGTTGTATATGTTTCTGCTGTGATAATGGTTGATGTTTCAACTGGAGTTGTTGTAATTGTGGAAGTCTCTGTTGTTGTAGATGTTTCTGCTGCACTAGTGATAGATGTTTCTGCAGGAATTGTTATGAATGTGGAAGTTTCTGTTGTTGTAGATGTTTCTGCTGTACTAGTGATAGATGTTTCTCCAGAAGTTGTGATTGTGGAGGGCTCTGTTGTTGTAGATGTTTCTGTTGTGATAATGGTGGATGTTTCAACTGGAGTTGTTGTAATTGCAGAAGTCTCTGTTGTTGCAGACGTTTCTGCTGAACTAGTGGTAGATGTTTCTGCAGTAGTAGTTGTTGTGATTGTGGAGGGCTCTGTTGTTTTATATGTTTCTGCTGTGATAATGGTGGATGTTTCAACTGGAGTTGTTGTAATTGCAGAAGTCTCTGTTGTTGTAGATGTTTCTGCTACACTAGTGGTGGATGTTTCTGCTGTAGTTCTTGTAGATGTTTCTGCTGAACTAGTGGTAGATGTTTCTGCAGTAGTAATTGCTGTGATTGTGGAGGGCTCTGTTGTTGTAGATGTTTCTGCTGCAATGGAAATGAATGTTTCAGGAGGAGCTGTTGTGATGATGGAAGTCTCTGTTTTTGTAGATGTTTCTGCTGTACTAGTTGTAGATGTTTCTGCAGGAGTTGTTGTGATTGTGGAGGGCTCTGTTGTTGTAGCTGTTTCTGCAGGAGTTGTTGTGAATGTGGAAGTTTCTGTTGTTGTAGATGTTTCTGCTGTACTAGTGATAGATGTTTCTCCAGAAGTTGTGATTGTGGAGGGCTCTTTTGTAGTAGATGTTTCTGCTGTGATAATGGGGGATGTTTCAACTGGAGTTGTTGTAATTATCGAAGTCTCAATTGTTGTAGATGTTTCTGCTACAATAGTGATAGATGTTTCTGCAGGAGTTGTTGTGATTGTGGAGGGCTCTGTTGTTGTAGACGTTTCTGCTGTAATAGTGATAGATGTTTCTGCAGAAGTTGTTGTGATTGTGGAGGGCTCTGTTGTTGTAGATGTTTCTGCAGAAGTTGTTGTGATTGTGGAAGTCTCTGTTGTCATATATGTTTCTGCTGCACTAGTTGTGAATGTTTCAGAAGAAGTTGTTTTGATCGTGGAAGTTTCTGCTGTTGTAGATGTTTCTGCTGTACTAATGATAGATGTTTCTGGAGTAGTTGTTGTGATTGTGGAGGGCTCTGATGTTGTATATGTTTCTGCTGTGATAATGGTTGATGTTTCAACTGGAGTTGTTGTAATTGTCGAAGTCTCTTTTGTTGTAGATGTTTCTGCAACCCTAGTGGTAGATGTTTCTGCTGTAGTAGTTGTGATTGTGGAGGGCTCTGTTGCTGTAGACGTTTCTGCTGAACTAGTGGTAGATGTTTCTGCAGTAGTAGTTGTTGTGATTGTGGAGGGCTCTGTTGTTTTATATGTTTCTGCTGTGATAATGGTGGATGTTTCAACTGGAGTTGTTGTAATTGTCGAAGTCTCTTTTGTTGTAGATGTTTCTGCTACAATAGTTGTGGATGTTAAAGCAGGAGCTGTTGTCAATGTGGAAGTCTCTATTGTTGTAGATGTTTCTGCAGGAGTTGTTGTGATTGTGGAGATCTCTGTTGTTGTATATGTTTCTGCTGCACTAGTGGTGAATGTTCCAGCAGGAGTTGTTGTGATTGTGGAGGGCTCTGTTGTTTTTGATGTTTCTGCTGTGATAATGGTGGATGTTTCAACCAGAGTCGTTGTAATTATCAAAGTCTCTATTGTTGTAGATGTTTCTGCTACAATAGTTTTGGATGTTTCTGCAGGAGTTGTTGTAATTGTCGAAGTCTCTTTTGTTGTAGATGTTTCTGCTGCAATGGAAGTGGGTGTTTCAACAGGAGCTGTTGTGATTATCGAAGTCTCTGTTGTCATAGATGTTTCTGCTGCACTAGTGGTGGATGTTTCTGCTGTAGTTGTTGTGATCGGTGAAGTTTCTGTTGTTGTATATGTTTCTGCTGCACTAGTTGTAGATGTTTCTGCTGTAGTTGCTGTGATTGTGGAGGGCTCTGTTGTTGTATATGTTTCTGCTGTGATAATGGTGGATGTTTCAACTGGAGTTGTTGTAATTATTGAAGTCTCTATTGTTGTAGATGTTTCTGCTACAATAGTTGTGGATGTTAAAGCAGGAGCTGTTGTCAATGTGGAAGTCTCTATTGTTGTAGATGTTTCTGCAGGAGTTGTTGTGATTGTGGAGGGCTCTGTTGTTGTAGATGTTTCTGCTGTGATAATGGTGGATGTTTCAACTGGAGTTGTTGTGATTATTGAAGTCTCTATTGTTGTAGATGTTTCTGCTGTACTAGTGAGAAATGTTTCTGCAGAAGTTGTTTTGATTTTGGAGGGCTCTGTTGTTTTATATGTTTCTGCTGTGATAATGGTGGATGTTTCAACTGGAGTTGTTGTAATTGTTGAAGTCTCTTTTGTTGTAGATGTTTCTGCTGCAATGGAAGTGGGTGTTTCAACAGGAGCTGTTGTGATTATCGAAGTCTCTGTTGTCATAGATGTTTCTGCTGCTCTAGTGGTGGATGTTTCTGCAGAAGTTGTTGTGATCAGTGAAGTTTCTGTTGTTGTATATATTTCTGCTGTGATAATGGTGGATGTTTCAACTGGAGTTGTTGTAATTGCAGAAGTCTCTGTTGTTGTAGATGTTTCTGCTGCACTAGTGGTAGATGTTTCTGCAGTAGTAGTTGTTGTGATTGTGGAGGGCTCTGTTGTTGTATATGTTTCTGCTGTGATAATAGTGGATTTTTCAACTGGATTTGTTGTAATTGCAGAAGTCTCTATTGTTGTAGATGTTTCTGCAGTAGTAGTTGTTGTGATTTTGGAGAGCTCTGTTGTTGTAGATGTTTCTGCTGCAATGGAAGTGGATGTTTCAACAGGAGTTGTTGTGATTGTGGAAGTCTCTGTTGATGGAGATATTTCTGCTGTACTAGTGATAGATGTTCCTGCAGGAGCTGTTGTGATTGTGGAGGGCTCTGTTGTTATAGATGTTTCTTCTGCTCTTGTGGTGGATGTTTCAGCAGGAGTTGTTGTGATTGTCGAGGGCTCTGTTGTTGTATATATTTCTGCTGTGATAATGGTGGATGTTTCAATTGGAGTTGTTGTAATTGTTGAAGTCTCTATTGTTGTAGATGTTTCTGCTACAATAGTTGTGAATGTTAAAGCAGGAGCTGTTGTGATCATGGAAGTCTCTGTTGTAATAGATGTTTCTGCTGCAATAGTGATAGTTGTTTCTGGAGTAGTTTTTGTAGATATTTCTGCTACACTAGTCATAGATGTTTCTGCAGTAGTTGCTGTGATTGTGGAGGGCTCTGTTGTTGTAGATGTTTCTGCTGTGATAATGGTGGATGTTTCAACTGGAGTTGTTGTAATTGCAGAAGTCTCTGTTGTTGTAGATGTTTTTGCAACACTAGTGATAGATGTTTCTGCAGTAGTTGTTGTAACTGTGGAGAGCTCTGTTGTTGTAGATGTTTCTGCTGCAATGGAAGTGGATGTTTCAAAAGGAGTTGTTGTGATTGTCGAAGTCTCTTTTGTTGTAGATGTTTCTGCTGTGATAATGGTGGATGTTTCACCTGGAGTTGTTGTAATTATCGAAGTCTCTATTGTTGTAGATGTTTCTGCTGCAATGGAAGTGGGTGTTTCAACAGGCGTTGTTGTGATTGTGGAAGTCTCTGTTGTTGTAGATTTTTCAGCAGGAGCTGTTGTGATCGTGGAAGTTTCTGTTGTTGTAGATGTTTCTGCTGTACTAGTGATAGATGTTTCTGCAGAAGTTGCTGTGATTGTGGAGGGCTCTGTTGTTGTAGATGTTTCTGCTGTGATAATGGTGGATATTTCAACTGGAGTTGTTGTAATTGCAGAAGTCTCTATTGTTGTAGATTTTTCTGCTGTACTAGTGATAGATGTTTCTGCAGAAGTTGTTGTGATTGTGGAGGGCTCTGTTGTTGTAGATGTTTCTGCTACACTTGTTGTGAATGTTTCAGCAGAAGTTGTGATCGTGGAAGTTTCTGTTGTTGTAGCTGTTTCTGCTGTACTAGTGATAGATGTTTCTGCAGTAGTTGTTGTGATTGTGGAGGGCTCTGTTGTTGTAGATGTTTCTGCTGCAATGGAAGTGGATGTTTCTGGAGTAGTTGTTGTGATTGTGGAGGGCTCTTTTGTTGTATATGTTTCTGCTGTGATAATGGTGAATGGTTCAACTGGAGTTGTTGTAATTGCAGAAGTCTTTGTTGTTGTAGCTGTTTCTGCAGGAGTTGTTGTGATTGTGGATGGCTCTGTTGTTGTATATGTTTCTGCTGTGATAATGGTGAATGGTTCAACTGGAGTTGTTGTAATTGCAGAAGTCTTTGTTGTTGTAGCTGTTTCTGCAGGAGTTGTTGTGAATGTGGAAGTTTCTGTTATTGTAGATGTTTCTGCTGTACTAGTGATAGATGTTTCTCCAGAAGTTGTGATTGTGGAGGGCTCTGTTGTAGTAGATGTTTCTGCTGTGATAATGGTGGATGTTTCAACTGGAGTTGTTGTAATTGTCGAAGTCTCTATTGTTGTAGATGTTTCTGCTACAATAGTTGTGGATGTTAAAGCAGGAGCTGTTGTCAATGTGGAAGTCTCTATTGTTTTAGATGTTTCTGCAACACTAGTGATAGTTGTTTCTGCAGGAGTTGTTGTGATTGTGGAGGGCTCTGTTGTTGTAGATGTTTCTGCTTTACTAGTGATAGATGTTTCTGCAGAAGTTGTTGTGATTGTGGAGGGCTCTGTTGTTGTATATATTTCTGCTGTGATAATGGTTGATGTTTCAACTGGAGTTGTTGTAATTGTGGAAGTCTCTGTTGTTGTAGATGTTTCTGCTGTACTAGTGATAGATGTTTCTCCAGAAGTTGTGATTGTGGAGGGCTCTGTTGTTGTAGATGTTTCTGTTGTGATAATGGTGGATGTTTCAACTGGAGTTGTTGTAATTGCAGAAGTCTCTGTTGTTGTAGACGTTTCTGCTGAACTAGTGGTAGATGTTTCTGCAGTAGTAGTTGTTGTGATTGTGGAGGGCTCTGTTGTTTTATATGTTTCTGCTGTGATAATGGTGGATGTTTCAACTGGAGTTGTTGTAATTGCAGAAGTCTCTGTTGTTGTAGATGTTTCTGCTACACTAGTGGTGGATGTTTCTGCTGTAGTTCTTGTAGATGTTTCTGCTGAACTAGTGGTAGATGTTTCTGCAGTAGTAATTGCTGTGATTGTGGAGGGCTCTGTTGTTGTAGATGTTTCTGCTGCAATGGAAATGGATGTTTCAGGAGGAGCTGTTGTGATGATGGAAGTCTCTGTTTTTGTAGATGTTTCTGCTGTACTAGTTGTAGATGTTTCTGCAGGAGTTGTTGTGATTGTGGAGGGCTCTGTTGTTGTAGCTGTTTCTGCAGGAGTTGTTGTGAATGTGGAAGTTTCTGTTGTTGTAGATGTTTCTGCTGTACTAGTGATAGATGTTTCTCCAGAAGTTGTGATTGTGGAGGGCTCTTTTGTAGTAGATGTTTCTGCTGTGATAATGGGGGATGTTTCAACTGGAGTTGTTGTAATTATCGAAGTCTCTATTGTTGTAGATGTTTCTGCTACAATAGTGATAGATGTTTCTGCAGGAGTTGTTGTGATTGTGGAGGGCTCTGTTGTTGTAGATGTTTCTGCTGTACTAGTGATAGATGTTTCTGCAGAAGTTGTTGTGATTGTGGAGGGCTCTGTTGTTGTAGACGTTTCTGCTGTAATAGTGATAGATGTTTCTGCAGAAGTTGTTGTGATTGTGGAGGGCTCTGTTGTTGTAGATGTTTCTGCAGAAGTTGTTGTGATTGTGGAAGTCTCTGTTGTCATATATGTTTCTGCTGCACTAGTTGTGAATGTTTCAGAAGAAGTTGTTTTGATCGTGGAAGTTTCTGCTGTTGTAGATGTTTCTGCTGTACTAATGATAGATGTTTCTGGAGTAGTTGTTGTGATTGTGGAGGGCTCTGTTGTTGTATATGTTTCTGCTGTGATAATGGTTGATGTTTCAACTGGAGTTGTTGTAATTGTCGAAGTCTCTTTTGTTGTAGATGTTTCTGCAACCCTAGTGGTAGATGTTTCTGCTGTAGTAGTTGTGATTGTGGAGGGCTCTGTTGCTGTAGACGTTTCTGCTGAACTAGTGGTAGATGTTTCTGCAGTAGTAGTTGTTGTGATTGTGGAGGGCTCTGTTGTTTTATATGTTTCTGCTGTGATAATGGTGGATGTTTCAACTGGAGTTGTTGTAATTGTCGAAGTCTCTATTGTTGTAGATGTTTCTGCTACAATAGTTGTGGATGTTAAAGCAGGAGCTGTTGTCAATGTGGAAGTCTCTATTGTTGTAGATGTTTCTGCAGGAGTTGTTGTGATTGTGGAGATCTCTGTTGTTGTATATGTTTCTTCTGCACTAGTGGTGAATGTTCCAGCAGGAGTTGTTGTGATTGTGGAGGGCTCTGTTGTTTTTGATGTTTCTGCTGTGATAATGGTGGATGTTTCAACCAGAGTCGTTGTAATTATCGAAGTCTCTATTGTTGTAGATGTTTCTGCTACAATAGTTTTGGATGTTTCTGCAGGAGTTGTTGTAATTGTCGAAGTCTCTTTTGTTGTAGATGTTTCTGCTGCAATGGAAGTGGGTGTTTCAACAGGAGCTGTTGTGATTATCGAAGTCTCTGTTGTCATAGATGTTTCTGCTGCACTAGTGGTGGATGTTTCTGCTGTAGTTGTTGTGATCGGTGAAGTTTCTGTTGTTGTATATGTTTCTGCTGCACTAGTGGTAGCTGTTTCTGCTGCACTAGTTGTAGATGTTTCTGCTGTAGTTGCTGTGATTGTGGAGGGCTCTGTTGTTGTATATGTTTCTGCTGTGATAATGGTGGATGTTTCAACTGGAGTTGTTGTAATTATTGAAGTCTCTATTGTTGTAGATGTTTCTGCTACAATAGTTGTGGATGTTAAAGCAGGAGCTGTTGTCAATGTGGAAGTCTCTATTGTTGTAGATGTTTCTGCAGGAGTTGTTGTGATTGTGGAGGGCTCTGTTGTTGTAGATGTTTCTGCTGTGATAATGGTGGATGTTTCAACTGGAGTTGTTGTGATTATTGAAGTCTCTATTGTTGTAGATGTTTCTGCTGTACTAGTGAGAAATGTTTCTGCAGAAGTTGTTTTGATTTTGGAGGGCTCTGTTGTTTTATATGTTTCTGCTGTGATAATGGTGGATGTTTCAACTGGAGTTGTTGTAATTGTTGAAGTCTCTTTTGTTGTAGATGTTTCTGCTGCAATGGAAGTGGGTGTTTCAACAGGAGCTGTTGTGATTATCGAAGTCTCTGTTGTCATAGATGTTTCTGCTGCTCTAGTGGTGGATGTTTCTGCAGAAGTTGTTGTGATCAGTGAAGTTTCTGTTGTTGTATATGTTTCTGCTGTGATAATGGTGGTTGTTTCAACTGGAGTTGTTGTGATTGTGGAGGGCTCTGTTGTTGTAGATGTTTCTGCTGTGATAATGGTTGATGTTTCAACTGGAGTTGTTGTAATTGTGGAAGTCTCTGTTGTTGTAGATGTTTCTGCTGCACTAGTGATAGATGTTTCTGCAGAAGTTGTTGTGATTGTGGAGGGCTCTGTTGTTGTATATGTTTCTGCTGTGATAATGGTTGATGTTTCAACTGGAGTTGTTGTAATTGTGGAAGTCTCTGTTGTTGTAGATGTTTCTGCTGCACTAGTGATAGATGTTTCTGCAGGAATTGTTATGAATGTGGAAGTTTCTGTTGTTGTAGATGTTTCTGCTGTACTAGTGATAGATGTTTCTCCAGAAGTTGTGATTGTGGAGGGCTCTGTTGTTGTAGATGTTTCTGTTGTGATAATGGTGGATGTTTCAACTGGAGTTGTTGTAATTATCGAAGTCTCTATTGTTGTAGATGTTTCTGCTGCAATGGAAATGGATGTTTCAGGAGGAGCTGTTGTGATGATGGAAGTCTCTGTTTTTGTAGATGTTTCTGCTGTACTAGTTGTAGATGTTTCTGCAGGAGTTGTTGTGATTGTGGAGGGCTCTGTTGTTGTAGCTGTTTCTGCAGGAGTTGTTGTGAATGTGGAAGTTTCTGTTGTTGTAGATGTTTCTGCTGTACTAGTGATAGATGTTTCTCCAGAAGTTGTGATTGTGGAGGGCTCTTTTGTAGTAGATGTTTCTGCTGTGATAATGGGGGATGTTTCAACTGGAGTTGTTGTAATTATCGAAGTCTCTATTGTTGTAGATGTTTCTGCTACAATAGTGATAGATGTTTCTGCAGGAGTTGTTGTGATTGTGGAGGGCTCTGTTGTTGTAGATGTTTCTGCTGTACTAGTGATAGATGTTTCTGCAGAAGTTGTTGTGATTGTGGAGGGCTCTGTTGTTGTAGACGTTTCTGCTGTAATAGTGATAGATGTTTCTGCAGAAGTTGTTGTGATTGTGGAGGGCTCTGTTGTTGTAGATGTTTCTGCAGAAGTTGTTGTGATTGTGGAAGTCTCTGTTGTCATATATGTTTCTGCTGCACTAGTTGTGAATGTTTCAGAAGAAGTTGTTTTGATCGTGGAAGTTTCTGCTGTTGTAGATGTTTCTGCTGTACTAATGATAGATGTTTCTGGAGTAGTTGTTGTGATTGTGGAGGGCTCTGTTGTTGTATATGTTTCTGCTGTGATAATGGTTGATGTTTCAACTGGAGTTGTTGTAATTGTCGAAGTCTCTTTTGTTGTAGATGTTTCTGCAACCCTAGTGGTAGATGTTTCTGCTGTAGTAGTTGAGATTGTGGAGGGCTCTGTTGTTGTAGACGTTTCTGCTGAACTAGTGGTAGATGTTTCTGCAGTAGTAGTTGTTGTGATTGTGGAGGGCTCTGTTGTTTTATATGTTTCTGCTGTGATAATGGTGGATGTTTCAACTGGAGTTGTTGTAATTGTCGAAGTCTCTATTGTTGTAGATGTTTCTGCTACAATAGTTGTGGATGTTAAAGCAGGAGCTGTTGTCAATGTGGAAGTCTCTATTGTTGTAGATGTTTCTGCAGGAGTTGTTGTGATTGTGGAGATCTCTGTTGTTGTATATGTTTCTGCTGCACTAGTGGTGAATGTTCCAGCAGGAGTTGTTGTGATTGTGGAGGGCTCTGTTGTTTTTGATGTTTCTGCTGTGATAATGGTGGATGTTTCAACCAGAGTCGTTGTAATTATCGAAGTCTCTATTGTTGTAGATGTTTCTGCTACAATAGTTTTGGATGTTTCTGCAGGAGTTGTTGTAATTGTCGAAGTCTCTTTTGTTGTAGATGTTTCTGCTGCAATGGAAGTGGGTGTTTCAACAGGAGCTGTTGTGATTATCGAAGTCTCTGTTGTCATAGATGTTTCTGCTGCACTAGTGGTGGATGTTTCTGCTGTAGTTGTTGTGATCGGTGAAGTTTCTGTTGTTGTATATGTTTCTGCTGCACTAGTGGTAGCTGTTTCTGCTGCACTAGTTGTAGATGTTTCTGCTGTAGTTGCTGTGATTGTGGAGGGCTCTGTTGTTGTATATGTTTCTGCTGTGATAATGGTGGATGTTTCAACTGGAGTTGTTGTAATTATTGAAGTCTCTATTGTTGTAGATGTTTCTGCTACAATAGTTGTGGATGTTAAAGCAGGAGCTGTTGTCAATGTGGAAGTCTCTATTGTTGTAGATGTTTCTGCAGGAGTTGTTGTGATTGTGGAGGGCTCTGTTGTTGTAGATGTTTCTGCTGTGATAATGGTGGATGTTTCAACTGGAGTTGTTGTGATTATTGAAGTCTCTATTGTTGTAGATGTTTCTGCTGTACTAGTGAGAAATGTTTCTGCAGAAGTTGTTTTGATTTTGGAGGGCTCTGTTGTTTTATATGTTTCTGCTGTGATAATGGTGGATGTTTCAACTGGAGTTGTTGTAATTGTTGAAGTCTCTTTTGTTGTAGATGTTTCTGCTGCAATGGAAGTGGGTGTTTCAACAGGAGCTGTTGTGATTATCGAAGTCTCTGTTGTCATAGATGTTTCTGCTGCTCTAGTGGTGGATGTTTCTGCAGAAGTTGTTGTGATCAGTGAAGTTTCTGTTGTTGTATATGTTTCTGCTGTGATAATGGTGGTTGTTTCAACTGGAGTTGTTGTGATTGTGGAGGGCTCTGTTGTTGTAGATGTTTCTGCTGTGATAATGGTTGATGTTTCAACTGGAGTTGTTGTAATTGTGGAAGTCTCTGTTGTTGTAGATGTTTCTGCTGCACTAGTGATAGATGTTTCTGCAGAAGTTGTTGTGATTGTGGAGGGCTCTGTTGTTGTATATGTTTCTGCTGTGATAATGGTTGATGTTTCAACTGGAGTTGTTGTAATTGTGGAAGTCTCTGTTGTTGTAGATGTTTCTGCTGCACTAGTGATAGATGTTTCTGCAGGAATTGTTATGAATGTGGAAGTTTCTGTTGTTGTAGATGTTTCTGCTGTACTAGTGATAGATGTTTCTCCAGAAGTTGTGATTGTGGAGGGCTCTGTTGTTGTAGATGTTTCTGTTGTGATAATGGTGGATGTTTCAACTGGAGTTGTTGTAATTGCAGAAGTCTCTGTTGTTGCAGACGTTTCTGCTGAACTAGTGGTAGATGTTTCTGCAGTAGTAGTTGTTGTGATTGTGGAGGGCTCTGTTGTTTTATATGTTTCTGCTGTGATAATGGTGGATGTTTCAACTGGAGTTGTTGTAATTGCAGAAGTCTCTGTTGTTGTAGATGTTTCTGCTACACTAGTGGTGGATGTTTCTGCTGTAGTTCTTGTAGATGTTTCTGCTGAACTAGTGGTAGATGTTTCTGCAGTAGTAATTGCTGTGATTGTGGAGGGCTCTGTTGTTGTAGATGTTTCTGCTGCAATGGAAATGGATGTTTCAGGAGGAGCTGTTGTGATGATGGAAGTCTCTGTTTTTGTAGATGTTTCTGCTGTACTAGTTGTAGATGTTTCTGCAGGAGTTGTTGTGATTGTGGAGGGCTCTGTTGTTGTAGCTGTTTCTGCAGGAGTTGTTGTGAATGTGGAAGTTTCTGTTGTTGTAGATGTTTCTGCTGTACTAGTGATAGATGTTTCTCCAGAAGTTGTGATTGTGGAGGGCTCTTTTGTAGTAGATGTTTCTGCTGTGATAATGGGGGATGTTTCAACTGGAGTTGTTGTAATTATCGAAGTCTCTATTGTTGTAGATGTTTCTGCTACAATAGTGATAGATGTTTCTGCAGGAGTTGTTGTGATTGTGGAGGGCTCTGTTGTTGTAGATGTTTCTGCTGTACTAGTGATAGATGTTTCTGCAGAAGTTGTTGTGATTGTGGAGGGCTCTGTTGTTGTAGACGTTTCTGCTGTAATAGTGATAGATGTTTCTGCAGAAGTTGTTGTGATTGTGGAGGGCTCTGTTGTTGTAGATGTTTCTGCAGAAGTTGTTGTGATTGTGGAAGTCTCTGTTGTCATATATGTTTCTGCTGCACTAGTTGTGAATGTTTCAGAAGAAGTTGTTTTGATCGTGGAAGTTTCTGCTGTTGTAGATGTTTCTGCTGTACTAATGATAGATGTTTCTGGAGTAGTTGTTGTGATTGTGGAGGGCTCTGTTGTTGTATATGTTTCTGCTGTGATAATGGTTGATGTTTCAACTGGAGTTGTTGTAATTGTCGAAGTCTCTTTTGTTGTAGATGTTTCTGCAACCCTAGTGGTAGATGTTTCTGCTGTAGTAGTTGAGATTGTGGAGGGCTCTGTTGTTGTAGACGTTTCTGCTGAACTAGTGGTAGATGTTTCTGCAGTAGTAGTTGTTGTGATTGTGGAGGGCTCTGTTGTTTTATATGTTTCTGCTGTGATAATGGTGGATGTTTCAACTGGAGTTGTTGTAATTGTCGAAGTCTCTATTGTTGTAGATGTTTCTGCTACAATAGTTGTGGATGTTAAAGCAGGAGCTGTTGTCAATGTGGAAGTCTCTATTGTTGTAGATGTTTCTGCAGGAGTTGTTGTGATTGTGGAGATCTCTGTTGTTGTATATGTTTCTGCTGCACTAGTGGTGAATGTTCCAGCAGGAGTTGTTGTGATTGTGGAGGGCTCTGTTGTTTTTGATGTTTCTGCTGTGATAATGGTGGATGTTTCAACCAGAGTCGTTGTAATTATCGAAGTCTCTATTGTTGTAGATGTTTCTGCTACAATAGTTTTGGATGTTTCTGCAGGAGTTGTTGTAATTGTCGAAGTCTCTTTTGTTGTAGATGTTTCTGCTGCAATGGAAGTGGGTGTTTCAACAGGAGCTGTTGTGATTATCGAAGTCTCTGTTGTCATAGATGTTTCTGCTGCACTAGTGGTGGATGTTTCTGCTGTAGTTGTTGTGATCGGTGAAGTTTCTGTTGTTGTATATGTTTCTGCTGCACTAGTGGTAGCTGTTTCTGCTGCACTAGTTGTAGATGTTTCTGCTGTAGTTGCTGTGATTGTGGAGGGCTCTGTTGTTGTATATGTTTCTGCTGTGATAATGGTGGATGTTTCAACTGGAGTTGTTGTAATTATTGAAGTCTCTATTGTTGTAGATGTTTCTGCTACAATAGTTGTGGATGTTAAAGCAGGAGCTGTTGTCAATGTGGAAGTCTCTATTGTTGTAGATGTTTCTGCAGGAGTTGTTGTGATTGTGGAGGGCTCTGTTGTTGTAGATGTTTCTGCTGTGATAATGGTGGATGTTTCAACTGGAGTTGTTGTGATTATTGAAGTCTCTATTGTTGTAGATGTTTCTGCTGTACTAGTGAGAAATGTTTCTGCAGAAGTTGTTTTGATTTTGGAGGGCTCTGTTGTTTTATATGTTTCTGCTGTGATAATGGTGGATGTTTCAACTGGAGTTGTTGTAATTGTTGAAGTCTCTTTTGTTGTAGATGTTTCTGCTGCAATGGAAGTGGGTGTTTCAACAGGAGCTGTTGTGATTATCGAAGTCTCTGTTGTCATAGATGTTTCTGCTGCTCTAGTGGTGGATGTTTCTGCAGAAGTTGTTGTGATCAGTGAAGTTTCTGTTGTTGTATATGTTTCTGCTGTGATAATGGTGGTTGTTTCAACTGGAGTTGTTGTGATTGTGGAGGGCTCTGTTGTTGTAGATGTTTCTGCTGTGATAATGGTTGATGTTTCAACTGGAGTTGTTGTAATTGTGGAAGTCTCTGTTGTTGTAGATGTTTCTGCTGCACTAGTGATAGATGTTTCTGCAGAAGTTGTTGTGATTGTGGAGGGCTCTGTTGTTGTATATGTTTCTGCTGTGATAATGGTTGATGTTTCAACTGGAGTTGTTGTAATTGTGGAAGTCTCTGTTGTTGTAGATGTTTCTGCTGCACTAGTGATAGATGTTTCTGCAGGAATTGTTATGAATGTGGAAGTTTCTGTTGTTGTAGATGTTTCTGCTGTACTAGTGATAGATGTTTCTCCAGAAGTTGTGATTGTGGAGGGCTCTGTTGTTGTAGATGTTTCTGTTGTGATAATGGTGGATGTTTCAACTGGAGTTGTTGTAATTGCAGAAGTCTCTGTTGTTGCAGACGTTTCTGCTGAACTAGTGGTAGATGTTTCTGCAGTAGTAGTTGTTGTGATTGTGGAGGGCTCTGTTGTTTTATATGTTTCTGCTGTGATAATGGTGGATGTTTCAACTGGAGTTGTTGTAATTGCAGAAGTCTCTGTTGTTGTAGATGTTTCTGCTACACTAGTGGTGGATGTTTCTGCTGTAGTTCTTGTAGATGTTTCTGCTGAACTAGTGGTAGATGTTTCTGCAGTAGTAATTGCTGTGATTGTGGAGGGCTCTGTTGTTGTAGATGTTTCTGCTGCAATGGAAATGGATGTTTCAGGAGGAGCTGTTGTGATGATGGAAGTCTCTGTTTTTGTAGATGTTTCTGCTGTACTAGTTGTAGATGTTTCTGCAGGAGTTGTTGTGATTGTGGAGGGCTCTGTTGTTGTAGCTGTTTCTGCAGGAGTTGTTGTGAATGTGGAAGTTTCTGTTGTTGTAGATGTTTCTGCTGTACTAGTGATAGATGTTTCTCCAGAAGTTGTGATTGTGGAGGGCTCTTTTGTAGTAGATGTTTCTGCTGTGATAATGGGGGATGTTTCAACTGGAGTTGTTGTAATTATCGAAGTCTCTATTGTTGTAGATGTTTCTGCTACAATAGTGATAGATGTTTCTGCAGGAGTTGTTGTGATTGTGGAGGGCTCTGTTGTTGTAGATGTTTCTGCTGTACTAGTGATAGATGTTTCTGCAGAAGTTGTTGTGATTGTGGAGGGCTCTGTTGTTGTAGACGTTTCTGCTGTAATAGTGATAGATGTTTCTGCAGAAGTTGTTGTGATTGTGGAGGGCTCTGTTGTTGTAGATGTTTCTGCAGAAGTTGTTGTGATTGTGGAAGTCTCTGTTGTCATATATGTTTCTGCTGCACTAGTTGTGAATGTTTCAGAAGAAGTTGTTTTGATCGTGGAAGTTTCTGCTGTTGTAGATGTTTCTGCTGTACTAATGATAGATGTTTCTGGAGTAGTTGTTGTGATTGTGGAGGGCTCTGTTGTTGTATATGTTTCTGCTGTGATAATGGTTGATGTTTCAACTGGAGTTGTTGTAATTGTCGAAGTCTCTTTTGTTGTAGATGTTTCTGCAACCCTAGTGGTAGATGTTTCTGCTGTAGTAGTTGAGATTGTGGAGGGCTCTGTTGTTGTAGACGTTTCTGCTGAACTAGTGGTAGATGTTTCTGCAGTAGTAGTTGTTGTGATTGTGGAGGGCTCTGTTGTTTTATATGTTTCTGCTGTGATAATGGTGGATGTTTCAACTGGAGTTGTTGTAATTGTCGAAGTCTCTATTGTTGTAGATGTTTCTGCTACAATAGTTGTGGATGTTAAAGCAGGAGCTGTTGTCAATGTGGAAGTCTCTATTGTTGTAGATGTTTCTGCAGGAGTTGTTGTGATTGTGGAGATCTCTGTTGTTGTATATGTTTCTGCTGCACTAGTGGTGAATGTTCCAGCAGGAGTTGTTGTGATTGTGGAGGGCTCTGTTGTTTTTGATGTTTCTGCTGTGATAATGGTGGATGTTTCAACCAGAGTCGTTGTAATTATCGAAGTCTCTATTGTTGTAGATGTTTCTGCTACAATAGTTTTGGATGTTTCTGCAGGAGTTGTTGTAATTGTCGAAGTCTCTTTTGTTGTAGATGTTTCTGCTGCAATGGAAGTGGGTGTTTCAACAGGAGCTGTTGTGATTATCGAAGTCTCTGTTGTCATAGATGTTTCTGCTGCACTAGTGGTGGATGTTTCTGCTGTAGTTGTTGTGATCGGTGAAGTTTCTGTTGTTGTATATGTTTCTGCTGCACTAGTGGTAGCTGTTTCTGCTGCACTAGTTGTAGATGTTTCTGCTGTAGTTGCTGTGATTGTGGAGGGCTCTGTTGTTGTATATGTTTCTGCTGTGATAATGGTGGATGTTTCAACTGGAGTTGTTGTAATTATTGAAGTCTCTATTGTTGTAGATGTTTCTGCTACAATAGTTGTGGATGTTAAAGCAGGAGCTGTTGTCAATGTGGAAGTCTCTATTGTTGTAGATGTTTCTGCAGGAGTTGTTGTGATTGTGGAGGGCTCTGTTGTTGTAGATGTTTCTGCTGTGATAATGGTGGATGTTTCAACTGGAGTTGTTGTGATTATTGAAGTCTCTATTGTTGTAGATGTTTCTGCTGTACTAGTGAGAAATGTTTCTGCAGAAGTTGTTTTGATTTTGGAGGGCTCTGTTGTTTTATATGTTTCTGCTGTGATAATGGTGGATGTTTCAACTGGAGTTGTTGTAATTGTTGAAGTCTCTTTTGTTGTAGATGTTTCTGCTGCAATGGAAGTGGGTGTTTCAACAGGAGCTGTTGTGATTATCGAAGTCTCTGTTGTCATAGATGTTTCTGCTGCTCTAGTGGTGGATGTTTCTGCAGAAGTTGTTGTGATCAGTGAAGTTTCTGTTGTTGTATATGTTTCTGCTGTGATAATGGTGGTTGTTTCAACTGGAGTTGTTGTGATTGTGGAGGGCTCTGTTGTTGTAGATGTTTCTGCTGTGATAATGGTTGATGTTTCAACTGGAGTTGTTGTAATTGTGGAAGTCTCTGTTGTTGTAGATGTTTCTGCTGCACTAGTGATAGATGTTTCTGCAGAAGTTGTTGTGATTGTGGAGGGCTCTGTTGTTGTATATGTTTCTGCTGTGATAATGGTTGATGTTTCAACTGGAGTTGTTGTAATTGTGGAAGTCTCTGTTGTTGTAGATGTTTCTGCTGCACTAGTGATAGATGTTTCTGCAGGAATTGTTATGAATGTGGAAGTTTCTGTTGTTGTAGATGTTTCTGCTGTACTAGTGATAGATGTTTCTCCAGAAGTTGTGATTGTGGAGGGCTCTGTTGTTGTAGATGTTTCTGTTGTGATAATGGTGGATGTTTCAACTGGAGTTGTTGTAATTGCAGAAGTCTCTGTTGTTGCAGACGTTTCTGCTGAACTAGTGGTAGATGTTTCTGCAGTAGTAGTTGTTGTGATTGTGGAGGGCTCTGTTGTTTTATATGTTTCTGCTGTGATAATGGTGGATGTTTCAACTGGAGTTGTTGTAATTGCAGAAGTCTCTGTTGTTGTAGATGTTTCTGCTACACTAGTGGTGGATGTTTCTGCTGTAGTTCTTGTAGATGTTTCTGCTGAACTAGTGGTAGATGTTTCTGCAGTAGTAATTGCTGTGATTGTGGAGGGCTCTGTTGTTGTAGATGTTTCTGCTGCAATGGAAATGGATGTTTCAGGAGGAGCTGTTGTGATGATGGAAGTCTCTGTTTTTGTAGATGTTTCTGCTGTACTAGTTGTAGATGTTTCTGCAGGAGTTGTTGTGATTGTGGAGGGCTCTGTTGTTGTAGCTGTTTCTGCAGGAGTTGTTGTGAATGTGGAAGTTTCTGTTGTTGTAGATGTTTCTGCTGTACTAGTGATAGATGTTTCTCCAGAAGTTGTGATTGTGGAGGGCTCTTTTGTAGTAGATGTTTCTGCTGTGATAATGGGGGATGTTTCAACTGGAGTTGTTGTAATTATCGAAGTCTCTATTGTTGTAGATTTTTCTGCTACAATAGTGATAGATGTTTCTGCAGGAGTTGTTGTGATTGTGGAGGGCTCTGTTGTTGTAGATGTTTCTGCTGTACTAGTGATAGATGTTTCTGCAGAAGTTGTTGTGATTGTGGAGGGCTCTGTTGTTGTAGACGTTTCTGCTGTAATAGTGATAGATGTTTCTGCAGAAGTTGTTGTGATTGTGGAGGGCTCTGTTGTTGTAGATGTTTCTGCAGAAGTTGTTGTGATTGTGGAAATCTCTGTTGTCATATATGTTTCTGCTGCACTAGTTGTGAATGTTTCAGAAGAAGTTGTTTTGATCGTGGAAGTTTCTGCTGTTGTAGATGTTTCTGCTGTACTAATGATAGATGTTTCTGGAGTAGTTGTTGTGATTGTGGAGGGCTCTGTTGTTGTATATGTTTCTGCTGTGATAATGGTTGATGTTTCAACTGGAGTTGTTGTAATTGTCGAAGTCTCTTTTGTTGTAGATGTTTCTGCAACCCTAGTGGTAGATGTTTCTGCTGTAGTAGTTGAGATTGTGGAGGGCTCTGTTGTTGTAGACGTTTCTGCTGAACTAGTGGTAGATGTTTCTGCAGTAGTAGTTGTTGTGATTGTGGAGGGCTCTGTTGTTTTATATGTTTCTGCTGTGATAATGGTGGATGTTTCAACTGGAGTTGTTGTAATTGTCGAAGTCTCTATTGTTGTAGATGTTTCTGCTACAATAGTTGTGGATGTTAAAGCAGGAGCTGTTGTCAATGTGGAAGTCTCTATTGTTGTAGATGTTTCTGCAGGAGTTGTTGTGATTGTGGAGATCTCTGTTGTTGTATATGTTTCTGCTGCACTAGTGGTGAATGTTCCAGCAGGAGTTGTTGTGATTGTGGAGGGCTCTGTTGTTTTTGATGTTTCTGCTGTGATAATGGTGGATGTTTCAACCAGAGTCGTTGTAATTATCGAAGTCTCTATTGTTGTAGATGTTTCTGCTACAATAGTTTTGGATGTTTCTGCAGGAGTTGTTGTAATTGTCGAAGTCTCTTTTGTTGTAGATGTTTCTGCTGCAATGGAAGTGGGTGTTTCAACAGGAGCTGTTGTGATTATCGAAGTCTCTGTTGTCATAGATGTTTCTGCTGCACTAGTGGTGGATGTTTCTGCTGTAGTTGTTGTGATCGGTGAAGTTTCTGTTGTTGTATATGTTTCTGCTGCACTAGTGGTAGCTGTTTCTGCTGCACTAGTTGTAGATGTTTCTGCTGTAGTTGCTGTGATTGTGGAGGGCTCTGTTGTTGTATATGTTTCTGCTGTGATAATGGTGGATGTTTCAACTGGAGTTGTTGTAATTATTGAAGTCTCTATTGTTGTAGATGTTTCTGCTACAATAGTTGTGGATGTTAAAGCAGGAGCTGTTGTCAATGTGGAAGTCTCTATTGTTGTAGATGTTTCTGCAGGAGTTGTTGTGATTGTGGAGGGCTCTGTTGTTGTAGATGTTTCTGCTGTGATAATGGTGGATGTTTCAACTGGAGTTGTTGTGATTATTGAAGTCTCTATTGTTGTAGATGTTTCTGCTGTACTAGTGAGAAATGTTTCTGCAGAAGTTGTTTTGATTTTGGAGGGCTCTGTTGTTTTATATGTTTCTGCTGTGATAATGGTGGATGTTTCAACTGGAGTTGTTGTAATTGTTGAAGTCTCTTTTGTTGTAGATGTTTCTGCTGCAATGGAAGTGGGTGTTTCAACAGGAGCTGTTGTGATTATCGAAGTCTCTGTTGTCATAGATGTTTCTGCTGCTCTAGTGGTGGATGTTTCTGCAGAAGTTGTTGTGATCAGTGAAGTTTCTGTTGTTGTATATGTTTCTGCTGTGATAATGGTGGTTGTTTCAACTGGAGTTGTTGTGATTGTGGAGGGCTCTGTTGTTGTAGATGTTTCTGCTGTGATAATGGTTGATGTTTCAACTGGAGTTGTTGTAATTGTGGAAGTCTCTGTTGTTGTAGATGTTTCTGCTGCACTAGTGATAGATGTTTCTGCAGAAGTTGTTGTGATTGTGGAGGGCTCTGTTGTTGTATATGTTTCTGCTGTGATAATGGTTGATGTTTCAACTGGAGTTGTTGTAATTGTGGAAGTCTCTGTTGTTGTAGATGTTTCTGCTGCACTAGTGATAGATGTTTCTGCAGGAATTGTTATGAATGTGGAAGTTTCTGTTGTTGTAGATGTTTCTGCTGTACTAGTGATAGATGTTTCTCCAGAAGTTGTGATTGTGGAGGGCTCTGTTGTTGTAGATGTTTCTGTTGTGATAATGGTGGATGTTTCAACTGGAGTTGTTGTAATTGCAGAAGTCTCTGTTGTTGCAGACGTTTCTGCTGAACTAGTGGTAGATGTTTCTGCAGTAGTAGTTGTTGTGATTGTGGAGGGCTCTGTTGTTTTATATGTTTCTGCTGTGATAATGGTGGATGTTTCAACTGGAGTTGTTGTAATTGCAGAAGTCTCTGTTGTTGTAGATGTTTCTGCTACACTAGTGGTGGATGTTTCTGCTGTAGTTCTTGTAGATGTTTCTGCTGAACTAGTGGTAGATGTTTCTGCAGTAGTAATTGCTGTGATTGTGGAGGGCTCTGTTGTTGTAGATGTTTCTGCTGCAATGGAAATGGATGTTTCAGGAGGAGCTGTTGTGATGATGGAAGTCTCTGTTTTTGTAGATGTTTCTGCTGTACTAGTTGTAGATGTTTCTGCAGGAGTTGTTGTGATTGTGGAGGGCTCTGTTGTTGTAGCTGTTTCTGCAGGAGTTGTTGTGAATGTGGAAGTTTCTGTTGTTGTAGATGTTTCTGCTGTACTAGTGATAGATGTTTCTCCAGAAGTTGTGATTGTGGAGGGCTCTTTTGTAGTAGATGTTTCTGCTGTGATAATGGGGGATGTTTCAACTGGAGTTGTTGTAATTATCGAAGTCTCTATTGTTGTAGATGTTTCTGCTACAATAGTGATAGATGTTTCTGCAGGAGTTGTTGTGATTGTGGAGGGCTCTGTTGTTGTAGATGTTTCTGCTGTACTAGTGATAGATGTTTCTGCAGAAGTTGTTGTGATTGTGGAGGGCTCTGTTGTTGTAGACGTTTCTGCTGTAATAGTGATAGATGTTTCTGCAGAAGTTGTTGTGATTGTGGAGGGCTCTGTTGTTGTAGATGTTTCTGCAGAAGTTGTTGTGATTGTGGAAGTCTCTGTTGTCATATATGTTTCTGCTGCACTAGTTGTGAATGTTTCAGAAGAAGTTGTTTTGATCGTGGAAGTTTCTGCTGTTGTAGATGTTTCTGCTGTACTAATGATAGATGTTTCTGGAGTAGTTGTTGTGATTGTGGAGGGCTCTGTTGTTGTATATGTTTCTGCTGTGATAATGGTTGATGTTTCAACTGGAGTTGTTGTAATTGTCGAAGTCTCTTTTGTTGTAGATGTTTCTGCAACCCTAGTGGTAGATGTTTCTGCTGTAGTAGTTGTGATTGTGGAGGGCTCTGTTGTTGTAGACGTTTCTGCTGAACTAGTGGTAGATGTTTCTGCAGTAGTAGTTGTTGTGATTGTGGTGGGCTCTGTTGTTTTATATGTTTCTGCTGTGATAATGGTGGATGTTTCAACTGGAGTTGTTGTAATTGTCGAAGTCTCTATTGTTGTAGATGTTTCTGCTACAATAGTTGTGGATGTTAAAGCAGGAGCTGTTGTCAATGTGGAAGTCTCTATTGTTGTAGATGTTTCTGCAGGAGTTGTTGTGATTGTGGAGATCTCTGTTGTTGTATATGTTTCTGCTGCACTAGTGGTGAATGTTCCAGCAGGAGTTGTTGTGATTGTGGAGGGCTCTGTTGTTTTTGATGTTTCTGCTGTGATAATGGTGGATGTTTCAACCAGAGTCGTTGTAATTATCGAAGTCTCTATTGTTGTAGATGTTTCTGCTACAATAGTTTTGGATGTTTCTGCAGGAGTTGTTGTAATTGTCGAAGTCTCTTTTGTTGTAGATGTTTCTGCTGCAATGGAAGTGGGTGTTTCAACAGGAGCTGTTGTGATTATCGAAGTCTCTGTTGTCATAGATGTTTCTGCTGCACTAGTGGTGGATGTTTCTGCTGTAGTTGTTGTGATCGGTGAAGTTTCTGTTGTTGTATATGTTTCTGCTGCACTAGTGGTAGCTGTTTCTGCTGCACTAGTTGTAGATGTTTCTGCTGTAGTTGCTGTGATTGTGGAGGGCTCTGTTGTTGTATATGTTTCTGCTGTGATAATGGTGGATGTTTCAACTGGAGTTGTTGTAATTATTGAAGTCTCTATTGTTGTAGATGTTTCTGCTACAATAGTTGTGGATGTTAAAGCAGGAGCTGTTGTCAATGTGGAAGTCTCTATTGTTGTAGATGTTTCTGCAGGAGTTGTTGTGATTGTGGAGGGCTCTGTTGTTGTAGATGTTTCTGCTGTGATAATGGTGGATGTTTCAACTGGAGTTGTTGTGATTATTGAAGTCTCTATTGTTGTAGATGTTTCTGCTGTACTAGTGAGAAATGTTTCTGCAGAAGTTGTTTTGATTTTGGAGGGCTCTGTTGTTTTATATGTTTCTGCTGTGATAATGGTGGATGTTTCAACTGGAGTTGTTGTAATTGTTGAAGTCTCTTTTGTTGTAGATGTTTCTGCTGCAATGGAAGTGGGTGTTTCAACAGGAGCTGTTGTGATTATCGAAGTCTCTGTTGTCATAGATGTTTCTGCTGCTCTAGTGGTGGATGTTTCTGCAGAAGTTGTTGTGATCAGTGAAGTTTCTGTTGTTGTATATGTTTCTGCTGTGATAATGGTGGTTGTTTCAACTGGAGTTGTTGTGATTGTGGAGGGCTCTGTTGTTGTAGATGTTTCTGCTGCACTAGTTGTTGATGTTTCTGCTGTAGTTCTTTTAGACATTTCTGCTGCACTGGTGGTAGATGTTTCTGCACTAGTTGTTGTGATTGTGGAGGGCTCTGTTGTTGTAGATTTTTCTGCTGTACTAGTGATAGATGTTTCTGCAGAAGTTGTTGTGATTGTGGAGGGCTCTGTTGTTGTAGATGTTTCTGCTGTACTAGTGATAGATGTTTCTGCAGTAGCTATTGTGATTGTGGAGGGCTCTGTTGTTGTAGATGTTTCTGCTGTGATAATGGTGGATGTTTCAATTGGAGTTGTTGTAATTATCGAAGTCTCTATTGTTGTAGATTGTTCTGCTGCAATGGAAGTGGGTATTTCAACAGGAGTTGTGGTGATTGTGGAAGTCTCTGTTGTTGTAGATTTTTCTGCTGTACTAGTGATAGATGTTTCTGCAGAAGTTGTTGTGATTGTGGAGGGCTCTATTGTTGTAGATGTTTCTGCAACACTAGTGGTAGATGTTTCTGCTGCACTAGTGGTAGACGTTTCTGCAGGAGTTGTGGTTATTGTGAAGATCTCTGTTGTTGTAGATGTTTCTGGTGTGATAATGGTGGATGTTTCAACTGGAGTTGATGTAATTGTTGAAGCCTCTTTTGTTGTAGATGTTTCTGCTGCAATGGAAGTGGGTGTTTCTGCAGGAGTTGTTGTGATTGTGGAGGGCTCTGTTGTTGTAGATGTTTCTGCTGCACTAGTTGTAGATGTTTCTGCTGTAGTTCTTGTAGACATTTCTGCTGCACTGGTGGTAGATGTTTCTGCACTAGTTGTTGTGATTGTGGAGGGCTCTGTTGTTTTAGATGTTTCTGCAGGAGTTGTGGTAATTGTGGAGTTCTCTGTTGTTGTAGATGTTTCTGCTGTGATAATGGTGGATGTTTCAACTGGAGTTGATGTAATTGTTGAAGTCTCTTTGGTTGTAGATGTTTCTGCTGCACTAGTGATAGATGTTTCTGCAGGAGTTGTGGTGATTGTGGAGATCTCTGTTGTTGTAGATGTTTCTGCTGTGATAATGGTGGATGTTTCAACTGGAGTTGATGTAATTGTTGAAGTCTCTTTGGTTGTAGATGTTTCTGCTGCACTAGTGATAGATGTTTCTGCAGGAGTTGTGGTGATTGTGGAGATCTCTGTTGTTGTAGATGTTTCTGCTGTGATAATGGTGGATGTTTCAACTGGAGTTGATGTAATTGTTGAAGTCTCTTTGGTTGTAGATGTTTCTGCTGCACTAGTGATAGATGTTTCTGCAGGAGTTGTGGTGATTGTGGAGGGCTCTGTTGTTGTAGATGTTTCAGCTGTACTAGTGATAGATATTTCTGCAGAAGTAGTTGTGATTGTGGAGGGCTCTGTTGTTGTATATGTTTCTGCTGTGATAATGGTGGATGTTTCAACTGGAGTTGTTGTAATTGTCGAAGTCTCTATTGTTGTAGATGTTTCTGCTGCACTAGTGGTGGATGTTTCTGCAGAAGTTTTTGTGATTGTGGAAGTCTCTGTTGTTGTAGATGTTTCTGCTACACTAGTGGTAGATGTTTCTGCAGGAGTTGTTGTGATTGTGGAGGGCTCTGTTGTTGTGGATGTTTCTGCTGCACTAGTTGTAGATGTTTCTGGTGTAGTTCTTGTAGACATTACTGCTGCACTGGTGGTAGATGTTTCTGCACTAGTTGTTGTGATTGTGGAGGGCTCTGTTGTTGTAGATGTTTCTGCTGTACTAGTGATAGATGTTCCTGCAGGAGTTGCTGTGATTGTGGAAGGCTCTGTTTTTGTAGATGTTTCTGCTGTGATGATGGTGGATGTTTCAACTGGAGTCGTTGTAATTATCGAAGTCTCTGTTGTCATAGATGTTTCTGCTGCACTAGTGGTGGATGTTCCTGCAGGAGTTGCTGTGATTGTGGAAGGCTCTGTTTTTGTAGATGTTTTTGCTGTGATAATGGTGGATGTTTCAACTGGAGTTGTTGTAATTGTTGAAGTCTCTTTTGTTGTAGATGTTTCTGCTGCAATGGAAGTGGGTGTTTCTGCAGGAGTTGTTGTGATTGTGGAGGGCTCTGTTGTTGTAGATGTTTCTGCTGCACTAGTTGTAGATGTTTCTGCTGTAGTTCTTGTAGACATTTCTGCTGCACTGGTGGTAGATGTTTCTGCACTAGTTGTTGTGATTGTGGAGGGCTCTGTTGTTGTAGATGTTTCTGCAACACTAGTGATAGAT
This sequence comes from Carassius gibelio, assembly GCF_023724105.1. NCBI lineage: Eukaryota > Metazoa > Chordata > Actinopteri > Cypriniformes > Cyprinidae > Carassius > Carassius gibelio. The sequence goes on from NC_068371.1 coordinate 37,867,035, forward strand.
GTTTCTGCAGAAGTTGTTGTGATTGTGGAGGGCTCTGTTGTTGTAGTTGTTTCTGCTGTACTAGTGATAGATGTTTCTGCAGTAGTTATTGTGATTGTGGAGGGATCTGTTGTTGTAGATATTTCTGCTGTGATAATGGTTGATGTTTCAACTGGAGTTGTTGTAATTATCGAAGTCTCTATTGTTGTAGATGTTTCTGCTACAATCGTTGTGGATGTTAAAGCAGGAGTTGTTGTGATCATGGAAGTCTCTGTTGTCATAGATGTTTCTGTTGTGATAATGTTGGATGTTTCAACTGGAGTTGTTGTAATTGTCGAAGTCTCTTTTGTTGTAGATGTTTCTGCTGCACTAGTGGTAGATGTTTCTGCAGGAGTTGTGGTGATTGTGGAGGGCTCTGTTGTAGTAGATGTTTCTGCTGTGATAATGGTGGATGTTTCAACTGGAGTGGTTGTAATTATCGAAGTCTCTGTTGTTGTAGATGTTTCTGCTGCACTAGTGGTGGATGTTTCTGCAGAAGTTTTTGTGATTGAGGAAGTGTCTGCTGTTGTAGATGTTTCTTCTGCGACAGTAGTGGATGTTTCAGTTGCAGTAGTTGTGATTGTTGACAGCTCTGTTGTTGCTTTAGATGTTGTAGCAGGAGTTGTTGTTATTGATAGGTATTCTGTTGTGGTTCATAAAAAATGCTTATCAATTTAGAAGGTACTCTCCAAAGTAATGACAAAATAAATAAATTGTGTGTACATTTTGAATGCATATTTTAATAGATTATTTCTGAAACACCAAAGTTTATGTAAATCCATGTCTAATCTGAAATTTTTTTACAGTCTGTTCAATGTCTCACCTATGTACAATACAACGTTTTTTCATACCTTTTGCTTTAAATATATTGTCAGACAAACCTGTATTATTAACTGAAAATGAAGTTATGTTCAGGGCATTAAGAGTTGCGTCATCACTCAGTAATGCTTCTGCAATTTGGAGTTCTGATGGCACAGTCTGCATAGAGTTGAAAGCAAGTTCTGATGTGGTGAAGACCGATCCCTTGCTGAAATAAATTTTTAGAAATACTGTCATATCGGACTAATAAATGGGTTATTCACATGTATGAGTTATCTCTCACATTTGAAACATACACAAAGCCATTGCATTTAAAATGATCAGCAGTGAAGTATTCAGTATTTACCTGAATAGTAGCACAGTGACTCTAAGGAAGGAATGGAACTTCTTCAAATTAAGTGTAAGCTGTAATAAAGTACAGAAAGTTACGATGAAACTATTTATAATTCATTACATGTAAATAATTCATGCGTTCATAATTTGAATGATTATATAGTGAATACAGTATGTGGGTTTGAACTCACAATATCCTCAACAAGCATAGCCCTGTTTTTGAAAGCAGGAGACTGTGGATCATTGAGGTCATCTATGAAAGAATCTTTAGAGCGGAATTCCAGCTTAATTTTCACTTCATTTACTGGCTCCTCTGTTGTAGATGATTCTGCTACACTAGTAGTGGATATTTCAGCAGTAGTTGTGAATGTGGAAGTCTCTGTCATTGTATATAATTCTGAAGCAGTAGTAACTGATGTTTCAGCCTCAGTTGTTGTGAGTGAGGAAGTCTCTATTGTTGAAGATATTTCTGCAACACTAGTGGTGGAAGTTTCTGTTGTTGTAGATGTTTCTGCAACACTAGTGATAGATGTTTCTGCTGCACTAGTGGTAGATGTTTCTGCAGTAGTTATTGTGTTTGTGGAGGGCTCTGTTGTTGTAGATGTTTCTGCTGTGATAATGGTGGATGTTTCAACTGGAGTTGTTGTAATTATTGAAGTCTCTATTGTTGTAGATGTTTCTGCTGCAATGGAAGTGGGTGTTTCTGCAGGAGTTGTTGTGATTGTGGAGGGCTCTGTTGTTGTAGATGTTTCTGCTGTAGTTCTTGTAGACATTTCTGCTGCACTGGTGGTAGATGTTTCTGCACTAGTTGTTGTGATTGTGGAGGGCTCTGTTGTTATAGATTTTTCTGCAGAAGTTGTTGTGATTGTGGAGGGCTCTGTTGTTGTATATATTTCTGCTGTGATAATGGTGGATGTTTCAACTGGAGTTGTTGTAATTATTGAAGTCTCTGTTGTTGTAGATGTTTCTGCTGGACTTGTGATAGATGTTTCTGCAGTAGTAGTTGTTGTGATTGTGGAGGGCTCTGTTGTTGTATATGTTTCTGCTGTGATAATGGTGGATATTTCAACTGGAGTTGTTGTAATTGTCGAAGTCTCTTTTGTTGTAGATGTTTCTGCTGCACTAGTGGTAGATGTTTCTGCAGAAGTAGTTGTGATTGTGGAGGGCTCTGTTGTTGGATATGTTTCTGCTGTGATAATGGTGGATGTTTCAACTGGAGTTGTTGTAATTGTCGAAGTCTCTATTGTTGTAGATGTTTCTGCTACAATAGTTGTGGATGTTAAAGCAGGAGTTGTTGTAATTATTGAAGTCTCTATTGTTGTAGATGTTTCTGCTGCACTAGTGGTGGATGTTTCTGCAGAAGTTTTTGTGATTGTGGAAGTCTCTGTTGTTGTAGATGTTTCTGCTACACTAGTGGTAGATGTTTCTGCAGGAGTTGTTGTGATTGTGGAGGGCTCTGTTGTTGTATATGTTTCTGCTGCACTAGTTGTAGATGTTTCTGCTGTAGTTCTTGTAGACATTTCTGCTGCACTGGTGGTAGATGTTTCTGCACTAGTTGTTGTGATTGTGGAGGGCTCTGTTGTTGTAGATGTTTCTGCTGTGATAATGGTGGATGTTTCAACTCGAGTTGTTGTAATTATCGAAGTCTCTATTGTTGTAGATGTTTCTGCTGCAATGGAAGTGGGTGTTTCAACAGGAGTTGTTGTGATTGTGGAGATCTCTGTTGTTGTAGATGTTTCTTCTGTTATAATGGTGGATGTTTCAACTGGAGTTGATGTAAGTATTGAAGTCTCTATTGCTGTAGATGTTTCTGCTACACTAGTTGTGAATGTTTCTGCAGGAGTTCTTGTGATTGTGGAAGGCTCTGTTGTTGTAGCTGTTTTGGCTAGACTAGAGGTAGATGTTTCTGTTGTACTTTTTGTAGACATTTCTGCTGCACTAGTGGTAGATGTTTCTGCTGCACTAGTGATAGATGTTTCTGCAGAAGTTGTTGTGATTGTGGAGGGCTTTGTTGTTTTATATGTTTCTGCTGTGATAATGGTGGATGTTTCAACTGGAGTTGTTGTAATTATCGAAGTCTCTATTGTTGTAGATGTTTCTGCTGCAATGGAAGTGGGTGTTTCAACATGAGTTGTTGTGATTGTGGAGGGCTCTATTGTTGTAGATGTTTCTGCTACAATAGTTGTGGATGTTTCTGCAGGAATTGTTGTAATTGTCGAAGTCTCTTTTGTTGTAGATGTTTCTGCAACACTAGTGATAGATGTTTCTGCAGGAGTTGTGGTGATTGTGGATGGCTCTGTTGTTGTATATGTTTCTGCTGTGATAATGGTGGATGTTTCAACTGGAGTTGTTGTGATTGTGGAAGTTTCTATTGTTGTAGATGTTTCTGCTGCAATGGAAGTGGGTGTTTCAACAGGAGTTGTTGTGATTGTGGAGATCTCTGTTGTTGTAGATGTTTCTGCTGTACTAGTGATAGATGTTTCTGCAGTAGTTATTGTGATTGTGGAGGGCTCTGTTGTAGTAGATGTTTCTGCTGTGATAATGGTGGATGTTTCAACTGGAGTTGTTGTAATTATCGAAGTCTCTGTTGTCATAGATGTTTCTGCTGCACTAGTGGTGGATGTTTCTGCAGGAGTTGTGGTGATTGTGGAGGTCTCTGGTGTTGTAGATGTTTCTGCTGTACTAGTGATATATGTGTCTGTAGAAGTTGTTGTGATTGTGGAGGGCTCTGTTGTAGTAGATGTTTCTGCTGTGATAATGGTGGATGTTTCAACTGGAGTTGTTGTAATTATCGAAGTCTCTGTTGTCATAGATGTTTCTGCTGCACTAGTGGTGGATGTTTCTGCTGGAGTTGCTGTGATTGTGGAAGGCTCTGTTTTTGTAGATGTTTCTGCTGTGATAATGGTGGATGTTTCAACTGGAGTTGTTATTATCGAAGTCTCTATTGTTGTAGATGTTTCTGCTACACTAGTTGTGAATGTTTCAGCAGAAGTTGTTGTGATTATCGAAGTCTCTATTGTTGTAGATGTTTCTGCTGCAATGGAAGTGGGTATTTCAACAGGAGTTGTTGTGATTGTGGAGGGCTCTGTTGTTGTAGATGTTTCTGCTGTGATAATGGTGGATGTTTCAACTGGAGTTGTTGTAATTGTTGAAGTCTCTTTTGTTGTATATGTTTCTGCTGCACTAGTGATAGATGTTTCTGCAGGAGTTGTTGTGATTGTGGAGGGCTCTGTTGTTGTAGCTGTTTCTGCAGGAGTTTTTGTGAATGTGGAAGTTTCTGTAGTGATAGATGTTTCTGCAGGAGTTGTGGTGATTGTGGAGATCTCTGTTGTTGTAGATGTTTCTGCTGTACTAGTGATAGATGTTTCTGCAGAAGTTGTTGTGATTGTGGAAGGCTCTGTTGTTGTAGATTTTTCTGCTGTGATAATGGTGGATGTTTCAACTGGAGTTGTTGTAATTGTTGAAGTCTCTTTTGTTGTATATGTTTCTGCTGCACTAGTGATAGATGTTTCTGCAGGAGTTGTTGTGATTGTGGAGGGCTCTGTTGTTGTAGCTGTTTCTGCAGGAGTTTTTGTGAATGTGGAAGTTTCTGTAGTGATAGATGTTTCTGCAGGAGTTGTGGTGATTGTGGAGATCTCTGTTGTTGTAGATGTTTCTGCTGTACTAGTGATAGATGTTTCTGCAGAAGTTGTTGTGATTGTGGAAGGCTCTGTTGTTGTAGATTTTTCTGCTGTGATAATGGTGGATGTTTCAACTGGAGTTGTTGTAATTGTTGAAGTCTCTATTGTTGTAGATGTTTCTGCTACAATAGTTGTGGATGTTTCTGCAGGAATTGTTGTAATTGTCGAAGTCTCTTTTGTTGTAGATAATTCTGCAACACTAGTGATAGATGTTTTTGCAGGAGTTGTGGTGATTGTGGAGATCTCTGTTGTTGTAGATGTTTCTGCTGTACTAGTGATAGATGTTTCTGCAGTAGTTATTGTGATTGTGGAGGGCTCTTTTGTTGTAGATGTTTCTGCTGTGAAAATGGTGGATGTTTCAACTGGAGTTGTTGTAATTATCGAAGTCTCTATTGTTGTAGATGTTTCTGCTGCAATGGAAGTGGGTGTTTCAACAGGAGTTGTTGTCATTGTGGAGATCTCTGTTGTTGTAGATGTTTCTGCTGTACTAGTGATAGATGTTTCTGCAGAAGTTGTTGTGATTGTGGAGGGCTCTGTTGTAGTAGATGTTTCTGCTGTGATAATGGTGGATGTTTCAACTGGAGTTGTTGTAATTATCAAAGTCTCTGTTGTCATAGATGTTTCTGCTGCACTAGTGGTGGATGTTTCTGCAGGAGTTGTGGTGATTGTGGAGATCTCTGTTGTTGTAGATGTTTCTGCTGTACTAGTGATAGATGTTTCTGTAGAAGTTGTTGTGATTGTGGAGGGCTCTGTTGTTGTAGATGTTTCAGCTGTACTTGTGATAGATGTTTCTGCAGAAGTTGCTGTGATTGTGGAGGGCTCTGTTGTTGTAGATGTTTCTGCTGCAATGGAAGTGGGTGTTTCAACATGAGTTGTTGTGATTGTGGAGGGCTCTGTTGTTGTAGATGTTTCTGCTGTGATAATGGTGGATGTTTCAACTGGAGTTGTTGTAATAATCGAAGTCTCTATTGTTGTAGATGTTTCTGCTGCAATGGAAGTGGGTGTTTCAACAGGAGTTGTTGTGATTGTGGAGATCTCTGTTGTTGTAGATGTTTCTGCTGTACTAGTGATAGATGTTTCTGCAGAAGTTGTGATTGTGGAGGGCTCTGTTGTTGTAAATGTTTCTACAGGAGTTGTGAACGTGGAAGTTTCTTTTGTTGTTGATGTTTCTGCTACACTAGTTGTGAATGTTTCAGCAGAAGTTGTTATGATTGTGGAAGTCTTTATTGTTGTAGATGTTTCTGCTGTACTAGTGATAGATGTTTCTACAGGAGTTGTTGTGATTGTGGTAGTCTCTATTGTTGTAGATGTTTCTGCTGCAATGGAAGTGGGTGTTTCAACATGAGTTGTTGTGATTGTGGAGGGCTCTGTTGTTGTAGATGTTTCTGCTGTGATAATGGTGGATGTTTCAACTGGAGTTGTTGTAATTATTGAAGTCTCTGTTGTTGTAGATGTTTCTGCTGGACTTGTGATGGATGTTTCTGCAGAAGTTGTTGTGATTGTGGAGGGCTCTGTTGTTGTAGATGTTTCTGCTGTGATAATTGTGGATGTTTCAACTGGAGTTGTTGTGATTATTGAAGTCTCTATTGTTGTAGATGTTTCTGCAACACTAGTGATAGATGTTTCTGCTGCACTAGTGGTAGATGTTTCTGCAGTAGTTATTGTGATTGTGGAGGGCTCTGTTGTTGTAGATGTTTCAGCTGTACTTGTGATAGATGTTTCTGCTGTAGTTCTTGTAGACATTTCTGCTGCACTGGTGGTAGATGTTTCTGCACTAGTTGTTGTGATTGTGGAGGGCTCTGTTGTTGTAGATGTTTCTGCTGTACTAGTGATAGATGTTTCTGCGATTGTGGAGGGCTCTGTTGTTGTAGATGTTTCTGCTGTTCTAGTGATAGATGTTTCTGCAGTAGTTATTGTGATTGTGGAGGGCTCTGTTGTTGTAGATGTTTCTGCTGTGATAATGGTGGATGTTTCAACTGGAGTTGTTGTAATTATCGAAGTCTCTATTGTTGTAGATGGTTCTGCTGCAATGGAAGTGGGTATTTCAACAGGAGTTGTTGTGATTGTGGAAGTCTCTATTGTTGTAGATGTTTCTGGAACACTAGTGATAGATGTTTCTGCTGCACTAGTGGTAGATGTTTCTGCAGTAGTTATTGTGATTGTGGAGGGCTCTGTTGTTGTAGATGTTTCAGCTGTACTTGTGATAGATGTTTCTGCAGAAGTTGTTGTGATTGTGGAGGGCTCTGTTGTTATAGATGTTTCTGCTGTGATAATGGTGGATGTTTCAACTGGAGTTGTTGTAATTATCGAAGTCTCTGTTGTCATAGATGTTTCTGCTGCACTAGTGGTGGATGTTTCTGCAGGAGTTGTGGTGATTGTGGAGGTCTCTGTTGTTGTAGATGTTTCTGCTGTACTAGTGATATATGTTTCTGTAGAAGCTGTTGTGATTGTGGAGGGCTCTGTTGTTGTAGATGTTTCTGCTGCACTAGTGATAGATGTTTCTGCAGGTGTTGCTGTGATTGTGGAAGGCTCTGTTTTTGTAGATGTTTCTGCTGTGATAATGGTGGATGTTTCAACTGGAGTTGTAATTATCGAAGTCTCTATTGTTGTAGATGTTTCTGCTACACTAGTTGTGAATGTTTCAGCAGAAGTTGTTGTAATTATCGAAGTCTCTATTGTTGTAGATGTTTCTGCTGCAATGGAAGTGGGTGTTTCAACATGAGTTGTTGTGATTGTGGAGGGCTCTGTTGTTGTAGATGTTTCTGCTGTGATAATGGTGGATGTTTCAACTGGAGTTGTTGTAATTGTTGAAGTCTCTTTTGTTGTATATGTTTCTGCTGCACTAGTGATAGATGTTTCTGCAGGAATTGTTGTGATTGTGGAGGGCTCTGTTGTTGTAGCTGTTTCTGCAGGACTTTTTGTGAATGTGGAAGTTTCTGTAGTGATAGATGTTTCTGCAGGAGTTGTGGTGATTGTGGAGATCTCTGTTGTTGTAGATGTTTCTGCTGTACTAGTGATAGATGTTTCTACAGAAGTTATTGTGATTGTGGAGGGCTCTGTTGTTGTAGATGTTTCAGCTGTACTTGTGATAGATGTTTCTGCAGAAGTTGTTGTGATTGTGGAGGGCTCTGTTGTTATAGATGTTTCTGCTGTGATAATGGTGGATGTTTCAACTGGAGTTGTTGTAATTATCGAAGTCTCTATTGTTGTAGATGTTTCTGCTGCAATGGAAGTGGGTGTTTCAACATGAGTTGTTGTGATTGTGGAGGGCTCTGTTGTTGTAGATGTTTCTGCTGTGATAATGGTGGATGTTTCAACTGCAGTTGTTGTCATTGTTGAATTCTCTATCGTTGTAGATGTTTCTGCTACAATAGTTGTGGATGTTTCTGCAGGAATTGTTGTAATTGTCGAAGTCTCTTTTGTTGTAGATGTTTCTGCAACACTAGTGATAGATGTTTCTGCAGGAGTTGTGGTGATTGTGGAGATCTCTGTTGTTGTAGATGTTTCTGCTGTACTAGTGATAGATGTTTCTACAGGAGTTGTTGTGATTGTGGAAGGCTCTGTTGTTGTAGATGTTTCTGCTGTGATAATGGTGGATGTTTCAATTGGAGTTGTTGTAATTATCGAAGTCTCTATTGTTGTAGATGTTTCTGCTGCAATGGAAGTGGGTGTTTCAAAAGGAGTTGTTGTGATTGTGGAGATCTCTGTTGTTGTAGATGTTTCTTCTGTTATAATGGTGGATGTTTCAACTGGAGTTGTTGTAATTATTGAAGTCTCTGTTGTTGTAGATGTTTCTGCTGGACTTGTGATAGATGTTTCTGCACAAGTTGTTGTGATTGTGGAGGGCTCTGTTGTTGTAGATGTTTCTGCTGTGATAATTGTGGATGTTTCAACTGGAGTTGTTGTGATTATTGAAGTCTCTATTGTTGTATATGTTTCTGCAACACTAGTGATAGATGTTTCTGCTGCACTAGTGGTAGATGTTTCTGCAGTAGTTATTGTGATTGTGGAGGGCTCTGTTGTTGTAGATGTTTCTGCTGTGATAATGGTGGATGTTTCAACTGGAGTTGTTGTAATTGTTGAAGTCTCTTTTGTTGTAGATGTTTCTGCTGCAATGGAAGTGGGTGTTTCTGCAGGAGTTGTTGTGATTGTGGAGATCTCTGTTGTTGTAGATGTTTCTGCTGTACTAGTGATAGATGTTTCTGCAGTAGTTATTGTGATTGTGGAGGGCTCTGTTGTAGTAGATGTTTCTGCTGTGATAATGGTGGATGTTTCAACTGGAGTTGTTGTAATTATCGAAGTCTCTGTTGTCATAGATGTTTCTGCTGCACTAGTGGTGGATGTTTCTGCAGGAGTTGTGGTGATTGTGGAGGTCTCTGTTGTTGTAGATGTTTCTGCTGTACTAGTGATATATGTTTCTGTAGAAGCTGTTGTGATTGTGGAGGGCTCTGTTGTTGTAGATGTTTCTGCTGCACTAGTGATAGATGTTTCTGCAGGTGTTGCTGTGATTGTGGAAGGCTCTGTTTTTGTAGATGTTTCTGCTGTGATAATGGTGGATGTTTCAACTGGAGTTGTAATTATCGAAGTCTCTATTGTTGTAGATGTTTCTGCTACACTAGTTGTGAATGTTTCAGCAGAAGTTGTTGTAATTATCGAAGTCTCTATTGTTGTAGATGTTTCTGCTGCAATGGAAGTGGGTGTTTCAACATGAGTTGTTGTGATTGTTGAAGTCTCTGTTGTTGTAGATGTTTCTGCTGCACTAGTGATAGATGTTTCAGCAGGAGTTGTGGTGATTGTGGAGGGCTCTGTTGTTGTAGATGTTTCTGCTGCACTAGTGATAGATGTTTCTGCAGGAATTGTTGTGATTGTGGAGGGCTCTGTTGTTGTAGCTGTTTCTGCAGGACTTTTTGTGAATGTGGAAGTTTCTGTAGTGATAGATGTTTCTGCAGGAGTTGTGGTGATTGTGGAGATCTCTGTTGTTGTAGATGTTTCTGCTGTACTAGTGATAGATGTTTCTACAGAAGTTATTGTGATTGTGGAGGGCTCTGTTGTTGTAGATGTTTCAGCTGTACTTGTGATAGATGTTTCTGCAGAAGTTGTTGTGATTGTGGAGGGCTCTGTTGTTATAGATGTTTCTGCTGTGATAATGGTGGATGTTTCAACTGGAGTTGTTGTAATTTTTGAAGTCTCTATTGTTGTAGATGTTTCTGCTGCAATGGAAGTGGGTGTTTCAACATGAGTTGTTGTGATTGTGGAGGGCTCTGTTGTTGTAGATGTTTCTGCTGTGATAATGGTGGATGTTTCAACTGGAGTTGTTGTCATTGTTGAATTCTCTATCGTTGTAGATGTTTCTGCTACAATAGTTGTGGATGTTTCTGCAGGAATTGTTGTAATTGTCGAAGTCTCTTTTGTTGTAGATGTTTCTGCAACACTAGTGATAGATGTTTCTGCAGGAGTTGTGGTGATTGTGGAGATCTCTGTTGTTGTAGATGTTTCTGCTGTACTAGTGATAGATGTTTCTACAGGAGTTGTTGTGATTGTGGAAGGCTCTGTTGTTGTAGATGTTTCTGCTGTGATAATGGTGGATGTTTCAATTGGAGTTGTTGTAATTATCGAAGTCTCTATTGTTGTAGATGTTTCTGCTGCAATGGAAGTGGGTGTTTCAACAGGAGTTGTTGTGATTGTGGAGATCTCTGTTGTTGTAGATGTTTCTTCTGTTATAATGGTGGATGTTTCAACTGGAGTTGTTGTAATTATTGAAGTCTCTGTTGTTGTAGATGTTTCTGCTGGACTTGTGATAGATGTTTCTGCAGAAGTTGTTGTGATTGTGGAGGGCTCTGTTGTTGTAGATGTTTCTGCTGTGATAATTGTGGATGTTTCAACTGGAGTTGTTGTGATTATTGAAGTCTCTATTGTTGTAGATGTTTCTGCAACACTAGTGATAGATGTTTCTGCTGCACTAATGGTAGATGTTTCTGCAGTAGTTATTGTGATTGTGGAGGGCTCTGTTGTTGTAGATGTTTCTGCTGTGATAATGGTGGATGTTTCAACTGGAGTTGTTGTAATTGTTGAAGTCTCTTTTGTTGTAGATGTTTCTGCTGCAATGGAAGTGGGTGTTTCTGCAGGAGTTGTTGTGATTGTGGAGATCTCTGTTGTTGTAGATGTTTCTGCTGTACTAGTGATAGATGTTTCTGCAGTAGTTATTGTGATTGTGGAGGGCTCTGTTGTAGTAGATGTTTCTGCTGTGATAATGGTGGATGTTTCAACTGGAGTTGTTGTAATTATCGAAGTCTCTGTTGTCATAGATGTTTCTGCTGCACTAGTGGTGGATGTTTCTGCAGGAGTTGTGGTGATTGTGGAGGTCTCTGTTGTTGTAGATGTTTCTGCTGTACTAGTGATATATGTTTCTGTAGAAGCTGTTGTGATTGTGGAGGGCTCTGTTGTTGTAGATGTTTCTGCTGCACTAGTGATAGATGTTTCTGCAGGTGTTGCTGTGATTGTGGAAGGCTCTGTTTTTGTAGATGTTTCTGCTGTGATAATGGTGGATGTTTCAACTGGAGATGTAATTATCGAAGTCTCTATTGTTGTAGATGTTTCTGCTACACTAGTTGTGAATGTTTCAGCAGAAGTTGTTGTAATTATCGAAGTCTCTATTGTTGTAGATGTTTCTGCTGCAATGGAAGTGGGTGTTTCAACATGAGTTGTTGTGATTGTTGAAGTCTCTGTTGTTGTAGATGTTTCTGCTGCACTAGTGATAGATGTTTCAGCAGGAGTTGTGGTGATTGTGGAGGGCTCTGTTGTTGTAGATGTTTCTGCTGTGATAATGGTGGATGTTTCAACTGGAGTTGTTGTAATTGTTGAAGTCTCTTTTGTTGTAGATGTTTTTGCTGCACTAGTGATAGATATTTCTGCAGGAATTGTTGTGATTGTGGAGGGCTCTGTTGTTGTAGCTGTTTCTGCAGGAGTTTTTGTGAATGTGGAAGTTTCTGTAGTGATAGATGTTTCTGCAGGAGTTGTGGTGATTGTGGAGATCTCTGTTGTTGTAGATGTTTCTGCTGTACTAGTGATAGATGTTTCTACAGAAGTTATTGTGATTGTGGAGGGCTCTGTTGTTGTAGATGTTTCAGCTGTACTTGTGACAGATGTTTCTGCAGAAGTTGTTGTGATTGTGGAGGGCTCTGTTGTTATAGATGTTTCTGCTGTGATAATGGTGGATGTTTCAACTGGAGTTGTTGTAATTATCGAAGTCTCTATTGTTGTAGATGTTTCTGCTGCAATGGAAGTGGGTGTTTCAACATGAGTTGTTGTGATTGTGGAGGGCTCTGTTGTTGTAGATGTTTCTGCTGTGATAATGGTGGATGTTTCAACTGGAGTTGTTGTCATTGTTGAATTCTCTATCGTTGTAGATGTTTCTGCTACAATAGTTGTGGATGTTTCTGCAGGAGTTGTTGTGATTGTGGAGATCTCTGTTGTTGTAGATGTTTCTTCTGTTATAATGGTGGATGTTTCAACTGGAGTTGTTGTAATTATTGAAGTCTCTGTTGTTGTAGATGTTTCTGCTGGACTTGTGATAGATGATTCTGCAGAAGTTGTTGTGATTGTGGAGGGCTCTGTTGTTGTAGATGTTTCTGCTTTGATAATTGTGGATGTTTCAACTGGAGTTGTTGTGATTATTGAAGTCTCTATTGTTGTAGATGTTTCTGCAATACTAGTGATAGATGTTTCTGCTGCACTAGTGGTAGATGTTTCTGCAGTAGTTATTGTGATTGTGGAGGGCTCTGTTGTTGTAGATGTTTCTGCTGCACTAGTTGTAGATGTTTCTGCTGTAGTTCTTGTAGACATTTCTGCTGCACTGGTGGTAGATGTTTCTGCACTAGTTGTTGTGATTGTGGAGGGCTCTGTTGTTGTAGATGTTTCTGCTGTACTAGTGATAGATGTTTCTGCAGAAGTTGTTGTGATTGTGGAGGGCTCTGTTGTTGTAGATGTTTCTGCTGTTCTAGTGATAGATGTTTCTGCAGTAGTTATTGTGATTGTGGAGGGCTCTGTTGTTGTAGATGTTTCTGCTGTGATAATGGTGGATGTTTCAACTGGAGTTGTTGTAATTATCGAAGTCTCTATTGTTGTAGATGGTTCTGCTGCAATGGAAGTGGGTATTTCAACAGGAGTTGTTGTGATTGTGGAAGTCTCTGTTGTTGTAGATGTTTCAGCTGTACTAGTGATAGATGTTTCTGCAGAAATTGTTGTGATTGTGGAGGGCTCTGTTGTTGTAGATGTTTCTGCTGTGATAATGGTGGATGTTTCAACTGGAGTTGTTGTAATTATTGAAGTCTCTATTGTTGTAGATGTTTCTGGAACACTAGTGATAGATGTTTCTGCTGCACTAGTGGTAGATGTTTCTGCAGTAGTTATTGTGATTGTGGAGGGCTCTGTTGTTGTAGATGTTTCTGCTGTTATAATGGTGGATGTTTCAACTGGAGTTGTTGTAATTGTTGAAGTCTCTTTTGTTGTAGATGTTTCTGCTGCAATGGAAGTGGGTGTTTCTGCAGGAGTTGTTGTGATTGTGGAGATCTCTGTTGTTGTTGTAGATGTTTCTGCTGTACTAGTGATAGATGTTTCTGCAGTAGTTATTGTGATTGTGGAGGGCTCTGTTGTAGTAGATGTTTCTGCTGTGATAATGGTGGATGTTTCAACTGGAGTTGTTGTAATTATCGAAGTCTCTGTTGTCATAGATGTTTCTGCTGCACTAGTGGTGGATGTTTCTGCAGGAGTTGTGGTGATTGTGGAGGTCTCTGTTGTTGTAGATGTTTCTGCTGTACTAGTGATATATGTTTCTGTAGAAGTTGTTACGATTGTGGAGGGCTCTGTTGTTGTAGATGTTTCTGTTGTACTAGTGATAGATGTTTCTGCAGGTGTTGCTGTGATTGTGGAAGGCTCTGTTTTTGTAGATGTTTCTGCTGTGATAATGGTGGATGTTTCAACTGGAGTTGTAATTATCGAAGTCTCTATTGTTGTAGATGTTTCTGCTACACTAGTTGTGAATGTTTCAGCAGAAGTTGTTGTAATTATCGAAGTCTCTATTGTTGTAGATGTTTCTGCTGCAATGGAAGTGGGTGTTTCAACATGAGTTGTTGTGATTGTGGAGGGCTCTGTTGTTGTAGATGTTTCTGCTGTGATAATGGTGGATGTTTCAACTGGAGATGTTGTAATTATCGAAGTCTCTATTGTTGTAGATGTTTCTGCAATACTAGTGATAGATGTTTCTGCAGGAGTTGTGGTGATTGTGGAGATCTCTGTTGTTGTAGATGTTTCTGCTGTACTAGTGGTAGATGTTTCTGCAGAAGTTGTTGTGATTGTGGAGGGCTCTGTTGTTATAGATGTTTCTGCTGTGATAATGGTGGATGTTTCAACTGGAGTTGTTGTAATTATCGAAGTCTCTATTGTTGTAGATGTTTCTGCTGCAATGGAAGTGGGTGTTTCAACATGAGTTTTTGTGATTGTGGAGGGCTCTGTTGTTGTAGATGTTTCTGCTACAATAGTTGTGGATGTTTCTGCAGGAATTGTTGTAATTGTCGAAGTCTCTTTTGTTGTAGATGTTTCTGCAACACTAGTGATAGATGTTTCTGCAGGAGTTGTGGTGATTGTGGAGATCTCTGTTGTTGTAGATGTTTCTGCTGTACTAGTGATAGATGTTTCTACAGGAGTTGTTGTGATTGTGGAAGGCTCTATTGTTGTAGATGTTTCTGCTGTGATAATGGTGGATGTTTCAACTGGAGTTGTTGTAATTATCGAAGTCTCTATTGTTGTAGATGTTTCTGCTGCAATGGAAGTGGGTGTTTCAACATGAGTTGTTGTGATTGTGGAGGGCTCTATTGTTGTAGATGTTTCTGCTACAATAGTTGTGGATGTTTCTGCAGGAATTGTTGTAATTGTCGAAGTCTCTATTGTTGTAGATGTTTGTGCTACAATAGTTGTGGATGTTTCTGCAGGAATTGTTGTAATTGTCGAAGTCTCTTTTGTTGTAGATAATTCTGCAACACTAGTGATAGATGTTTTTGCAGGAGTTGTGGTGATTGTCGGAGTCTCTTTTGTTGTAGATAATTCTGCAACACTAGTGATAGATGTTTCTGCAGTAGTTATTGTGATTGTGGAGGGCTCTTTTGTTGTAGATGTTTCTGCTGTGAAAATGGTGGATGTTTCAACTGGAGTTGTTGTAATTATCGAAGTCTCTATTGTTGTAGATGTTTCTGCTGCAATGGAAGTGGGTGTTTCAACAGGAGTTGTTGTCATTGTGGAGATCTCTGTTGTTGTAGATGTTTCTGCTGTACTAGTGATAGATGTTTCTGCAGAAGTTGTTGTGATTGTGGAGGGCTCTGTTGTAGTAGATGTTTCTGCTGTGATAATGGTGGATGTTTCAACTGGAGTTGTTGTAATTATCAAAGTCTCTGTTGTCATAGATGTTTCTGCTGCACTAGTGGTGGATGTTTCTGCAGGAGTTGTGGTGATTGTGGAGATCTCTGTTGTTGTAGATGTTTCTGCTGTACTAGTGATAGATGTTTCTGTAGAAGTTGTTGTGATTGTGGAGGGCTCTGTTGTTGTAGATGTTTCAGCTGTACTTGTGATAGATGTTTCTGCAGAAGTTGCTGTGATTGTGGAGGGCTCTGTTGTTGTAGATGTTTCTGCTGCAATGGAAGTGGGTGTTTCAACATGAGTTGTTGTGATTGTGGAGGGCTCTGTTGTTGTAGATGTTTCTGCTGTGATAATGGTGGATGTTTCAACTGGAGTTGTTGTAATAATCGAAGTCTCTATTGTTGTAGATGTTTCTGCTGCAATGGAAGTGGGTGTTTCAACAGGAGTTGTTGTGATTGTGGAGATCTCTGTTGTTGTAGATGTTTCTGCTGTACTAGTGATAGATGTTTCTGCAGAAGTTGTGATTGTGGAGGGCTCTGTTGTTGTAAATGTTTCTGCAGGAGTTGTGAACGTGGAAGTTTCTTTTGTTGTTGATGTTTCTGCTACACTAGTTGTGAATGTTTCAGCAGAAGTTGTTATGATTGTTGAAGTCTTTATTGTTGTAGATGTTTCTGCTGTACTAGTGATAGATGTTTCTACAGGAGTTGTTGTGATTGTGGTAGTCTCTATTGTTGTAGATGTTTCTGCTGCAATGGAAGTGGGTGTTTCAACATGAGTTGTTGTGATTGTGGAGGGCTCTGTTGTTGTAGATGTTTCTGCTGTGATAATGGTGGATGTTTCAACTGGAGTTGTTGTAATTATTGAAGTCTCTGTTGTTGTAGATGTTTCTGCTGGACTTGTGATGGATGGTTCTGCAGAAGTTGTTGTGATTGTGGAGGGCTCTGTTGTTGTAGATGTTTCTGCTGTGATAATTGTGGATGTTTCAACTGGAGTTGTTGTGATTATTGAAGTCTCTATTGTTGTAGATGTTTCTGCAACACTAGTGATAGATGTTTCTGCTGCACTAGTGGTAGATGTTTCTGCAGTAGTTATTGTGATTGTGGAGGGCTCTGTTGTTGTAGATGTTTCTGCTGTGATAATGGTGGATGTTTCAACTGGAGTTGTTGTAATTATTGAAGTCTCTATTGTTGTAGATGTTTCTGCTGCAATGGAAGTGGGTGTTTCTGCAGGAGTTGTTTTGATTGTGGAGGGCTCTGTTGTTGTAGATGTTTCTGCTGCACTAGTTGTAGATGTTTCTGCTGTAGTTCTTGTAGACATTTCTGCTGCACTGGTGGTAGATGTTTCTGCACTAGTTGTTGTGATTGTGGAGGGCTCTGTTGTTGTAGATGTTTCTACTGTACTAGTGATAGATGTTTCTGCAGAAGTTGTTGTGATTGTGGAGGGCTCTGTTGTTGTAGATGTTTCTGCTGTTCTAGTGATAGATGTTTCTGCAGTAGTTATTGTGATTGTGGAGGGCTCTGTTGTTGTAGATGTTTCTGCTGTGATAATGGTGGATGTTTCAACTGGAGTTGTTGTAATTATCGAAGTCTCTATTGTTGTAGATGGTTCTGCTGCAATGGAAGTGGGTATTTCAACAGGAGTTGTTGTGATTGTGGAAGTCTCTATTGTTGTAGATGTTTCTGGAACACTAGTGATAGATGTTTCTACTGCACTAGTGGTAGATGTTTCTGCAGTAGTTATTGTGATTGTGGAGGGCTCTGTTGTTGTAGATGTTTCAGCTGTACTTGTGATAGATGTTTCTGCAGAAGTTGTTGTGATTGTGGAGGGCTCTGTTGTTATAGATGTTTCTGCTGTGATAATGGTGGATGTTTCAACTGGAGTTGTTGTAATTATCGAAGTCTCTGTTGTCATAGATGTTTCTGCTGCACTAGTGGTGGATGTTTCTGCAGGAGTTGTGGTGATTGTGGAGGTCTCTGTTGTTGTAGATGTTTCTGCTGTACTAGTGATATATGTTTCTGTAGAAGCTGTTGTGATTGTGGAGGGCTCTGTTGTTGTAGATGTTTCTGCTGCACTAGTGATAGATGTTTCTGCAGGTGTTGCTGTGATTGTGGAAGGCTCTGTTTTTGTAGATGCTGTGATAATGGTGGATGTTTCAACTGGAGTTGTAATTATCGAAGTCTCTATTGTTGTAGATGTTTCTGCTACACTAGTTGTGAATGTTTCAGCAGAAGTTGTTGTAATTATCGAAGTCTCTATTGTTGTAGATGTTTCTGCTGCAATGGAAGTGGGTGTTTCAACATGAGTTGTTGTGATTGTGGAGGGCTCTGTTGTTGTAGATGTTTCTGCTGTGATAATGGTGGATGTTTCAACTGGAGTTGTTGTAATTGTTGAAGTCTCTTTTGTTGTATATGTTTCTGCTGCACTAGTGATAGATGTTTCTGCAGGAATTGTTGTGATTGTGGAGGGCTCTGTTGTTGTAGCTGTTTCTGCAGGAGTTTTTGTGAATGTGGAAGTTTCTGTAGTGATAGATGTTTCTGCAGGAGTTGTGGTGATTGTGGAGATCTCTGTTGTTGTAGATGTTTCTGCTGTACTAGTGATAGATGTTTCTACAGAAGTTATTGTGATTGTGGAGGGCTCTGTTGTTGTAGATGTTTCAGCTGTACTTGTGATAGATGTTTCTGCAGAAGTTGTTGTGATTGTGGAGGGCTCTGTTGTTATAGATGTTTCTGCTGTGATAATGGTGGATGTTTCAACTGGAGTTGTTGTAATTATCGAAGTCTCTATTGTTGTAGATGTTTCTGCTGCAATGGAAGTGGGTGTTTCAACATGAGTTGTTGTGATTGTGGAGGGCTCTGTTGTTGTAGATGTTTCTGCTGTGATAATGGTGGATGTTTCAACTGGAGTTGTTGTCATTGTTGAATTCTCTATCGTTGTAGATGTTTCTGCTACAATAGTTGTGGATGTTTCTGCAGGAATTGTTGTAATTGTCGAAGTCTCTTTTGTTGTAGATGTTTCTGCAACACTAGTGATAGATGTTTCTGCAGGAGTTGTGGTGATTGTGGAGATCTCTGTTGTTGTAGATGTTTCTGCTGTACTAGTGATAGATGTTTCTACAGGAGTTGTTGTGATTGTGGAAGGCTCTGTTGTTGTAGATGTTTCTGCTGTGATAATGGTGGATGTTTCAATTGGAGTTGTTGTAATTATCGAAGTCTCTATTGTTGTAGATGTTTCTGCTGCAATGGAAGTGGGTGTTTCAACAGGAGTTGTTGTGATTGTGGAGATCTCTGTTGTTGTAGATGTTTCTTCTGTTATAATGGTGGATGTTTCAACTGGAGTTGTTGTAATTATTGAAGTCTCTGTTGTTGTAGATGTTTCTGCTGGACTTGTGATAGATGTTTCTGCAGAAGTTGTTGTGATTGTGGAGGGCTCTGTTGTTGTAGATGTTTCTGCTGTGATAATTGTGGATGTTTCAACTGGAGTTGTTGTGATTATTGAAGTCTCTATTGTTGTAGATGTTTCTGCAACACTAGTGATAGATGTTTCTGCTGCACTAGTGGTAGATGTTTCTGCAGTAGTTATTGTGATTGTGGAGGGCTCTGTTGTTGTAGATGTTTCTGCTGTGATAATGGTGGATGTTTCAACTGGAGTTGTTGTAATTGTTGAAGTCTCTTTTGTTGTAGATGTTTCTGCTGCAATGGAAGTGGGTGTTTCTGCAGGAGTTGTTGTGATTGTGGAGATCTCTGTTGTTGTAGATGTTTCTGCTGTACTAGTGATAGATGTTTCTGCAGTAGTTATTGTGATTGTGGAGGGCTCTGTTGTAGTAGATGTTTCTGCTGTGATAATGGTGGATGTTTCAACTGGAGTTGTTGTAATTATCGAAGTCTCTGTTGTCATAGATGTTTCTGCTGCACTAGTGGTGGATGTTTCTGCAGGAGTTGTGGTGATTGTGGAGGTCTCTGTTGTTGTAGATGTTTCTGCTGTACTAGTGATATATGTTTCTGTAGAAGCTGTTGTGATTGTGGAGGGCTCTGTTGTTGTAGATGTTTCTGCTGCACTAGTGATAGATGTTTCTGCAGGTGTTGCTGTGATTGTGGAAGGCTCTGTTTTTGTAGATGTTTCTGCTGTGATAATGGTGGATGTTTCAACTGGAGTTGTAATTATCGAAGTCTCTATTGTTGTAGATGTTTCTGCTACACTAGTTGTGAATGTTTCAGCAGAAGTTGTTGTAATTATCGAAGTCTCTATTGTTGTAGATGTTTCTGCTGCAATGGAAGTGGGTGTTTCAACATGAGTTGTTGTGATTGTTGAAGTCTCTGTTGTTGTAGATGTTTCTGCTGCACTAGTGATAGATGTTTCAGCAGGAGTTGTGGTGATTGTGGAGGGCTCTGTTGTTGTAGATGTTTCTGCTGTGATAATGGTGGATGTTTCAACTGGAGTTGTTGTAATTGTTGAAGTCTCTTTTGTTGTAGATGTTTCTGCTGCACTAGTGATAGATATTTCTGCAGGAATTGTTGTGATTGTGGAGGGCTCTGTTGTTGTAGCTGTTTCTGCAGGAGTTTTTGTGAATGTGGAAGTTTCTGTAGTGATAGATGTTTCTGCAGGAGTTGTGGTGATTGTGGAGATCTCTGTTGTTGTAGATGTTTCTGCTGTACTAGTGATAGATGTTTCTACAGAAGTTATTGTGATTGTGGAGGGCTCTGTTGTTGTAGATGTTTCAGCTGTACTTGTGATAGATGTTTCTGCAGAAGTTGTTGTGATTGTGGAGGGCTCTGTTGTTATAGATGTTTCTGCTGTGATAATGGTGGATGTTTCAACTGGAGTTGTTGTAATTATCGAAGTCTCTATTGTTGTAGATGTTTCTGCTGCAATGGAAGTGGGTGTTTCAACATGAGTTGTTGTGATTGTGGAGGGCTCTGTTGTTGTAGATGTTTCTGCTGTGATAATGGTGGATGTTTCAACTGGAGTTGTTGTCATTGTTGAATTCTCTATCGTTGTAGATGTTTCTGCTACAATAGTTGTGGATGTTTCTGCAGGAGTTGTTGTGATTGTGGAGATCTCTGTTGTTGTAGATGTTTCTTCTGTTATAATGGTGGATGTTTCAACTGGAGTTGTTGTAATTATTGAAGTCTCTGTTGTTGTAGATGTTTCTGCTGGACTTGTGATAGATGATTCTGCAGAAGTTGTTGTGATTGTGGAGGGCTCTGTTGTTGTAGATGTTTCTGCTTTGATAATTGTGGATGTTTCAACTGGAGTTGTTGTGATTATTGAAGTCTCTATTGTTGTAGATGTTTCTGCAATACTAGTGATAGATGTTTCTGCTGCACTAGTGGTAGATGTTTCTGCAGTAGTTATTGTGATTGTGGAGGGCTCTGTTGTTGTAGATGTTTCTGCTGCACTAGTTGTAGATGTTTCTGCTGTAGTTCTTGTAGACATTTGTGCTGCACTGGTGGTAGATGTTTCTGCACTAGTTGTTGTGATTGTGGAGGGCTCTGTTGTTGTAGATGTTTCTGCTGTACTAGTGATAGATGTTTCTGCAGAAGTTGTTGTGATTGTGGAGGGCTCTGTTGTTGTAGATGTTTCTGCTGTTCTAGTGATAGATGTTTCTGCAGTAGTTATTGTGATTGTGGAGGGCTCTGTTGTTGTAGATTTTTCTGCTGTGATAATGGTGGATGTTTCAACTGGAGTTGTTGTAATTATCGAAGTCTCTATTGTTGTAGATGGTTCTGCTGCAATGGAAGTGGGTATTTCAACAGGAGTTGTTGTGATTGTGGAAGTCTCTGTTGTTGTAGATGTTTCAGCTGTACTAGTGATAGATGTTTCTGCAGAAATTGTTGTGATTGTGGAGGGCTCTGTTGTTGTAGATGTTTCTGCTGTGATAATGGTGGATGTTTCAACTGGAGTTGTTGTAATTATTGAAGTCTCTATTGTTGTAGATGTTTCTGGAACACTAGTGATAGATGTTTCTGCTGCACTAGTGGTAGATGTTTCTGCAGTAGTTATTGTGATTGTGGAGGGCTCTGTTGTTGTAGATGTTTCTGCTGTTATAATGGTGGATGTTTCAACTGGAGTTGTTGTAATTGTTGAAGTCTCTTTTGTTGTAGATGTTTCTGCTGCAATGGAAGTGGGTGTTTCTGCAGGAGTTGTTGTGATTGTGGAGATCTCTGTTGTTGTAGATGTTTCTGCTGTACTAGTGATAGATGTTTCTGCAGTAGTTATTGTGATTGTGGAGGGCTCTGTTGTAGTAGATGTTTCTGCTGTGATAATGGTGGATGTTTCAACTGGAGTTGTTGTAATTATCGAAGTCTCTGTTGTCATAGATGTTTCTGCTGCACTAGTGGTGGATGTTTCTGCAGGAGTTGTGGTGATTGTGGAGGTCTCTGTTGTTGTAGATGTTTCTGCTGTACTAGTGATATATGTTTCTGTAGAAGTTGTTACGATTGTGGAGGGCTCTGTTGTTGTAGATGTTTCTGTTGTACTAGTGATAGATGTTTCTGCAGGTGTTGCTGTGATTGTGGAAGGCTCTGTTTTTGTAGATGTTTCTGCTGTGATAATGGTGGATGTTTCAACTGGAGTTGTAATTATCGAAGTCTCTATTGTTGTAGATGTTTCTGCTACACTAGTTGTGAATGTTTCAGCAGAAGTTGTTGTAATTATCGAAGTCTCTATTGTTGTAGATGTTTCTGCTGCACTAGTGATAGATATTTCTGCAGGAATTGTTGTGATTGTGGAGGGCTCTGTTGTTGTAGCTGTTTCTGCAGGAGTTTTTGTGAATGTGGAAGTTTCGGTAGTGATAGATGTTTCTGCAGGAGTTGTGGTGATTGTGGAGATCTCTGTTGTTGTAGATGTTTCTGCTGTACTAGTGATAGATGTTTCTACAGAAGTTATTGTGATTGTGGAGGGCTCTGTTGTTGTAGATGTTTCAGCTGTACTTGTGATAGATGTTTCTGCAGAAGTTGTTGTGATTGTGGAGGGCTCTGTTGTTATAGATGTTTCTGCTGTGATAATGGTGGATGTTTCAACTGGAGTTGTTGTAATTATCGAAGTCTCTATTGTTGTAGATGTTTCTGCTGCAATGGAAGTGGGTGTTTCAACATGAGTTGTTGTGATTGTGGAGGGCTCTGTTGTTGTAGATGTTTCTGCTGTGATAATGGTGGATGTTTCAACTGGAGTTGTTGTAATTATTGAAGTCTCTGTTGTTGTAGATGTTTCTGCTGGACTTGTGATAGATGATTCTGCAGAAGTTGTTGTGATTGTGGAGGGCTCTGTTGTTGTAGATGTTTCTGCTTTGATAATTGTGGATGTTTCAACTGGAGTTGTTGTGATTATTGAAGTCTCTATTGTTGTAGATGTTTCTGCAATACTAGTGATAGATGTTTCTGCTGCACTAGTGGTAGATGTTTCTGCAGTAGTTATTGTGATTGTGGAGGGCTCTGTTGTTGTAGATGTTTCTGCTGCACTAGTTGTAGATGTTTCTGCTGTAGTTCTTGTAGACATTTCTGCTGCACTGGTGGTAGATGTTTCTGCACTAGTTGTTGTGATTGTGGAGGGCTCTGTTGTTGTAGATGTTTCTGCTGTACTAGTGATAGATGTTTCTGCAGAAGTTGTTGTGATTGTGGAGGGCTCTGTTGTTGTAGATGTTTCTGCTGTTCTAGTGATAGATGTTTCTGCAGTAGTTATTGTGATTGTGGAGGGCTCTGTTGTTGTAGATTTTTCTGCTGTGATAATGGTGGATGTTTCAACTGGAGTTGTTGTAATTATCGAAGTCTCTATTGTTGTAGATGGTTCTGCTGCAATGGAAGTGGGTATTTCAACAGGAGTTGTTGTGATTGTGGAAGTCTCTGTTGTTGTAGATGTTTCAGCTGTACTAGTGATAGATGTTTCTGCAGAAATTGTTGTGATTGTGGAGGGCTCTGTTGTTGTAGATGTTTCTGCTGTGATAATGGTGGATGTTTCAACTGGAGTTGTTGTAATTATTGAAGTCTCTATTGTTGTAGATGTTTCTGGAACACTAGTGATAGATGTTTCTGCTGCACTAGTGGTAGATGTTTCTGCAGTAGTTATTGTGATTGTGGAGGGCTCTGTTGTTGTAGATGTTTCTGCTGTTATAATGGTGGATGTTTCAACTGGAGTTGTTGTAATTGTTGAAGTCTCTTTTGTTGTAGATGTTTCTGCTGCAATGGAAGTGGGTGTTTCTGCAGGAGTTGTTGTGATTGTGGAGATCTCTGTTGTTGTAGATGTTTCTGCTGTACTAGTGATAGATGTTTCTGCAGTAGTTATTGTGATTGTGGAGGGCTCTGTTGTAGTAGATGTTTCTGCTGTGATAATGGTGGATGTTTCAACTGGAGTTGTTGTAATTATCGAAGTCTCTGTTGTCATAGATGTTTCTGCTGCACTAGTGGTGGATGTTTCTGCAGGAGTTGTGGTGATTGTGGAGGTCTCTGTTGTTGTAGATGTTTCTGCTGTACTAGTGATATATGTTTCTGTAGAAGTTGTTACGATTGTGGAGGGCTCTGTTGTTGTAGATGTTTCTGTTGTACTAGTGATAGATGTTTCTGCAGGTGTTGCTGTGATTGTGGAAGGCTCTGTTTTTGTAGATGTTTCTGCTGTGATAATGGTGGATGTTTCAACTGGAGTTGTAATTATCGAAGTCTCTATTGTTGTAGATGTTTCTGCTACACTAGTTGTGAATGTTTCAGCAGAAGTTGTTGTAATTATCGAAGTCTCTATTGTTGTAGATGTTTCTGCTGCAATGGAAGTGGGTGTTTCAACATGAGTTGTTGTGATTGTGGAGGGCTCTGTTGTTGTAGATGTTTCTGCTGTGATAATGGTGGATGTTTCAACTGGAGATGTTGTAATTATCGAAGTCTCTATTTTTGTAGATGTTTCTGCAATACTAGTGATAGATGTTTCTGCAGGAGTTGTGGTGATTGTGGAGATCTCTGTTGTTGTAGATGTTTCTGCTGTACTAGTTGTGAATGTTTCAGCAGAAGATGTTGTGATCGTGGAAGTTTCTGTTGTTATAGATGTTTCTGCAGGAGTTCTTGTGATTGTGGAAGGCTCTGTTGTTGTAGCTGTTTTGGCTAGACTAGAGGTAGATGTTTCTGTTGTACTTTTTGTAGACATTTCTGCTGCACTAGTGGTAGATGTTTCTGCAGTAGTTGTTGTGATTGTGGAGGGCTCTGTTGTTGTAGATGTTTCTGCTGTGATAATGGTGGATGTTTCAACTGGAGTTGTTGTAATTATCGAAGTCTCTATTGTTGTAGATGTTTCTGCTGCAATGGAAGTGGGTGTTTCAACATGAGTTGTTGTGATTGTGGAGGGCTCTATTGTTGTAGATGTTTCTGCTACAATAGTTGTGGATGTTTCTGCAGGAATTGTTGTAATTGTCGAAGTCTCTTTTGTTGTAGATGTTTCTGCTGCACTAGTGATAGATGTTTCTGCAGGAGTTGTGGTGATTGTGGATGGCTCTGTTGTTGTATATGTTTCTGCTGCACTAGTGATAGATATTTCTGCTGTAGTTCTTGTAGACGTTTCTGCAGAACTAGTGGTAGACGTTTCTGCAGTAGTAGTTGTTTTGATTGTGGAAGGCTCTGTTGTTGTAGATGTTTCTGCTGTGATAATGGTGGATGTTTCAACTGGAGTTGTTGTGATTGTGGAAGTTTCTATTGTTGTAGATGTTTCTGCTGCAATGGAAGTGGGTGTTTCAACAGGAGTTGTTGTGATTGTGGAGATCTCTGTTGTTGTAGATGTTTCTGCAGCACTAGTGATAGATGTTTCTGCAGGAGTTGTTGTGATTGTGGAAGGCTCTGTTGTTGTAGCTGTTTCTGCAGGAGTTTTTGTGAATGTGGAAGTTTCTGTAGTTGTAGATGTACTAGTGATAGATGTTTCTGCAGAAGTTGCTGTGATTGTGGAGGGCTCTGTTGTTGTATATGTTTCTTCAGTTAAAATGGTGGATGTTTCAACTGGAGTTGTTGTAATTATTGAAGTCACTATTGTTGTAGATGTTTCTGCTACACTAGTTGTGATTGTTTCAGCAGAAGTTGTTGTGATCGTGGAAGTTTCTGTTGTTATAGATGTTTCTGCAGGAGTTCTTGTGATTGTGGAGGGCTCTGTTGTTGTAAATGTTTCTGCAGGAGTTGTTGTCAATGTGGAAGTCTCTATTGTTGTAGATGTTTCTGCAACACTAGTGATAGATGTTTCTACAGGAGTTGTTGTGATTTTGGAAATTTCTGTAGTTGTAGATGTTTCTGCAACACTAATGATAGGTGTTTCTGCAGTAGTAGTTGTTGTGATTGTGGAGGGCTCTGTTGTTGTAGATGTTTCTGCTGTTATAATGGTGGACGTTTCAATTGGACTTGTTGTACTTATCGAAGTCTCTATTGTTGTCGATGTTTCTGCTGCAATGGAAGTGGGTATTTCAACAGGAGTTGTTTTGATTGTGGAAGTCTCTGTTGTTGTAGATGTTTCAGCTGTGATAATGGTGGATGTTTCAACTGGAGTTGTTGTAATTGTGGAAGTCTCTTTTGTTGTAGATGTTTCTGCAACACTGGTGATAGATGTTTCTGCAGGAGTTGTGGTGATTGTGGAGGTCTCTGTTGTTGTAGATGTTTCTGCTGTGATAATGGTGGATGTTTCAACTGGAGTTGTTGTAATTATCGAAGTCTCTATTGTTGTAGATGTTTCTGCTGCAATGGAAGTGGCTGTTTCAACAGGAGTTGTGATTGTGGAGATCTCTGTTGCTGTAGCTGTTTCTGCTGTACTAGTGATAGATGTTTCAGCAGGAGTTGTTGTGATTGTGGAGATCTCTGTTGTTGTAGATGTTTCTGCTGTACTAGTGATAGATGTTTCAGCAGGAGTTGTTGTGATTGTGGAGATCTCTGTTGTTGTAGATGTTTCTGCTGTACTAGTGATAGATGTTTCAACAGGAGTTGTTGTGATTGTGGAGATCTCTGTTGTTGTAGATGTTTCTGCTGTACTAGTGATAGATGTTTCAGCAGGAGTTGTTGTGATTGTGGAGATCTCTGTTGTTGTAGATGTTTCTGCTGTACTAGTGATAGATGTTTCTGCAGGAGTTGTGGTGATTGTGGAGGTCTCTGTTGTTGTAGATGTTTCTGCTGTGATAATGGTGGATTTTTCAACTGGAGTTGTTGTAATTATCAAAGTCTCTGTTGTTGTAGATGTTTCTGCTGCACTAGTGGTGGATGTATCAGCAGGAGCTGTTGTGAATGTGGAAGTCTCAGTTTTTGTAGATGTTTCTGCTGTACTAGTGATAGATGTTTCTGCAGAAGTTTTTGTGATTGTGGAGGGCTCTGTTGTTGTAGATGTTTCTTCTACACTAGTGTTGAATATTTCAGCAGGAGCTGTTGTGAATGTGGAAGTTTCTGTTGTTGTAGATGTTTCTGCTGTTCTAGTGCTAGATGTTTCTGCAGTAGTTATTGTGATTGTGGAGATCTCTGTTGTTGTAGATGTTTCTGCTGTGATAATGGTGGATGTTTCAACTGGAGTTGTTGTAATTGTTGAAGTCTCTATTGTTGTAGATGTTTCTGCTGCACTAGTGAAAGATGTTTCTTCAGGAGTTATTGTGATTGAGGAAGTGTCTGCTGTTGTAGATGTTTCTTCTGCGCTAGTAGTGGATGTTTCAGTTGCAGTAGTTGTGATTGTGGACAGCTCTGTTGTTGCTTTAGATGTTGTAGCAGGAGTTGTTGTTATTGATAGGTATTCTGTTGTGGTTCATAAAAAATGCTTATCAGTTTAGAAGGCACTCTCAATAGTAATAACAAAAGAGATTAATTGTGTGTACATTTTGAATGCATATTTTAATAGAATATTTCTGAAACACCAAAGTTTATGTAAATCCATGTCTAATCTGAACATTTTTTACAGTCTGTTCAATGTCTCACATATGAACAATACAACGTTTTTCCAAACCTTTTGCTTTAAATATATTGTCAGACAAACCTGTATTATTAACTGAAAATGAAGTTATATTCAGGGCATTGAGAGTTGCATCATCACTCAGTAATGCTTCTGCAATTTGGAGTTCTGATGGCACAGTCTGCATAGAGTTGAAAGCAAGTTCTGATGTGGTAATGACCGATCCCTTGCTGAAATACATTTTTAGAAATACTGTCATATTGGACTAATAAATGGGTAAGTCACATGTATGAGTTATCTCTCACAGTTGAAAACATACACAAAGGCATTGCATTTAAAATGATCAGCAGTAAAGTATTCAGTATTTACCTGAATTTTAGCACAGTGACTCTGAGGAAGGAATGGAACTTCTTCAAATTAAGCGTAAGCTGTAATAAAGTACAGAAAGTTACGATGAAACTATTTATAATTCATTAAATGTAAATAATTCATACGTTCATAATTTGAATGATTATATAGTGAATACAGTATGTGGGTTTGAACTCACAATATCCTCAACAAGCATAGCCCTGTTTATGAAAGCAAGAGACTGTCGATCATTGAGGTCATCTATGAAAGAATCTTTAGAGTGGAATTCCAGCTTAATTTTCACTTCATTTACTGGCTCCAATGTTGTAGATGATTCTGCTACACTAGCAGTGGATATTTCAGCAGTAGTTGTGAATGTGGAAGTCACTGTCATTGTAGATGTTTCTGAAGCAGTAGTAACGGATGTTTCAGCCTCAGTTGTTGTGAGTGAGGAAGTCTCTATTGTTGAAGATATTTCTGCAACACTAGTGGTGGAAGCTTCTGTTGTTGTAGATGTTTCTGCTGTACTAGTGATAGATGTTTCTGCAGAATTTGTTGTGATTGTGAAGGGCTCTGTTGTAGTAGATGTTTCTGCCGTGATAATGGTGGATGATTCAACTGGAGTTGTTGTAATTATCAAAGTCTCTATTGTTGTAGATGTTTCTGCTGCACTAGTGGTAGATATTTCTGCTGTAGTTCTTATAGACGTTTCTGCTGAACTAGTGGTAGATGTTTCTGCAGTAGTTGCTGTGATTGTGGAGGTCTCTGTTGTTGTAGATGTTTCTGCTGTACTAGTGATAGATGTTTCTGCAGAAGTTGTTGTGATTGTGGAGGGCTCTGTTGTTGTAGATGTTTCTGCTGCACTAGTGATAGATGTTTCTGCTGTAGTAGTTGCTGTGATTGTGGAGGGCTCTGTTGTTGTATATGTTTCTGCTGTGATAATGGTGGATGTTTCAACTGGAGTTGTTGTGATTGTGGAGATCTCTGTTGTTGTAGATGTTTCAGCTGTACTAGTGATAGATGTTTCTGCAGAAGTTGTTGTGATTGTGGAGGGCTCTGTTGTTGTAGATGTTTCTGCTGTGATAATGGTGGATGTTTCAACTGGAGTTGTTGTAATTGTTGAAGTCTCTTTTGTTGTAGATGTTTCTGCTGCAATGGAAGTTGGTGTTTCTGCAGGAGTTGTTGTGATTGTGGAAGTCTCTGTTGTTGTAGATGTTTCTGCTGAACTAGTGGTAGACGTTTCTGCAGGAATTGTGGTGATTGTGGAGGGCTCTGTTGTTGTAGATGTTTCTACTGTGATAATGGTGGATGTTTCAACTGGAGTTGTTGTAATTGTTGAAGTCTCTTTTGTTGTAGATGTTTCTGCTGCACTAGTGATAGATGTTTCTGCAGAAGTTGTTGTGATTGTGGAGGGCTCTGTTGTTGTAGATGTTTCTGCTGTGATAATGGTGGATGTTTCAACTGGAGTTGTTGTAATTATCGAAGTCTCTATTGTTGTAGATGTTTCTGCTGCACTAGTGATAGATGTTTCTGCAGAAGTTGTTGTGATTGTGGAGGGCTCTGTTGTTGTAGATGTTTCTGCTGTGATAATGGTGGATGTTTCAACTGGAGTTGTTGTAATTATCGAAGTCTCTATTGTTGTAGATGTTTCTGCTGCACTAGTGATAGATGTTTCTGCAGAAGTTGTTGTGATTGTGGAGGGCTCTGTTGTTGTAGATGTTTCTGCTGTGATAATGGTGGATGTTTCAACTGGAGTTGTTGTAATTGTCGAAATTTCTATTGTTGTAGATGTTTCTGCTACAATAGTTGTGGATGTTAAAGCAGGAGTTGTTGTGATTGTGGAGGGCTCTGTTGTTGTAGATGTTTCGGCAACACTAGTGATAGATGTTTCTGCAGAAGTTGTTGTGATTGTGGAGGGCTCTGTTGTTGTAGATGTTTCGGCAACACTAGTGATAGATGTTTCTGCAGTAGTTATTGTGATTGTGGAGGGCTCTGTTGTTGTAGATATTTCTTCTGTGATAATGGTTGATGTTTCAACTGGAGTTGTTGTAATTATCGAAGTCTCTATTGTTGTAGATGTTTCTGCTACAATCGTTGTGGATGTTAAAGCAGGAGTTGTTGTGATCATGGAAGTCTCTGTTGTCATAGATGTTTCTGCTGTGATAATGTTGGATGTTTCAACTGGAGTTGTTGTAATTGTCAAAGTCTCTTTTGTTGTAGATGTTTCTGCAACACTAGTGATAGATGTTTCTGCAGTAGATGTTGTGATTGTGGAGGGCTCTGTTGTTGTAGATGTTTCTGCTACAATAGTTGTGAATGTTTCAGCAGAAGTTGCTGTGATTGTGTAGGGCTCTGTTGTTGTAGATGTTTCTGCTGTGATAATGGTGAATGTTTCAACTGGAGTTGTTGTAATTATTGAAGTCTCTATTGTTGTAGATAATTCTGCAACACTATTGATAGATGTTTCTGCTGTAGTTCTTGTAGATGTTTCTGATGAACTAGTGGTAGACGTTTCTGCAGGAATTGTGGTGATTGTGGAGATCTCTGTTGTTGTAGATGTTTCTGCTGTACTAGTGATATATGTTTCTGCAGAAGTTGTTGTGATTGTGGAGGGCTCTGTTGTTGTAGATGTTTCTGCTGTACTAGTGATATATGTTTCTGCAGAAGTTGTTGTGATTGTGGAGGGCTCTGTTGTTGTAGATGTTTCTGCTGTACTAGTGATATATGTTTCTGCAGAAGTTGTTGTGATTGTGGAGGGCTCTGTTGTTGTAGATGTTTCTGCTGTGATAATGGTGGATGTTTCAACTGGAGATGTTGTAATTATCGAAGTCTCTATTGTTGTAGATGTTTCTGCAATACTAGTGATAGATGTTTCTGCAGGAGTTGTGGTGATTGTGGAGATCTCTGTTGTTGTAGATGTTTCTGCTGTACTAGTGATAGATGTTTCTGCAGAAGTTGTTGTGATTGTGGAGGGCTCTGTTGTAGTAGATGTTCCTACTGTGATAATGGTGGATGTTTCAACTGGAGTTGTTGTAATTATCGAAGTCTCTATTATTGTAGATGTTTCTGCAACACTATTGATAGATGTTTCTGCTGTAGTTCTTGTAGACGTTTCTGCTGAACTAGTGGTAGACGTTTCTGCAGGAATTGTGGTGATTGTCGAAGTCTCTGTTGTTGTAGATGTTTCTGCAACACTAGTGATAGATGTTTCTGCAGGAGTTGTGGTGATTGTGGAGATCTCTGTTGTTGTAGATGTTTCTGTTGTACTAGTGATAGATGTTTCTGCAGAAGTTGTTGTGATTGTGGAGGGCTCTGTTGTAGTAGATGTTCCTACAGTGATAATGGTGGATGTTTCAACTGGAGTTGTTGTAATTATCGAAGTCTCTATTGTTGTAGATGTTTCTGCTGCAATGGAAGTGGGTATTTCAACAGGAGTTGTTGTGATTGTGGAAGTCTCTGTTGTTGTATATATTTCTGCTGCACTAGTGGTAGATGTTTCTGCAGTAGTTATTGTGATTGTGGAGATCTCTGTTGTTGTAGATGTTTCTTCTGTACTAGTGATAGATGTTTCTGCAGAAGTTGTTGTGATTGTGGAGGGCTCTGTTGTTGTAGATGTTTCTGCTACAGTAGTTTTGGATGTTAAAGCAGGAGTTGTTGTGATTGTGGAGGGCTCTGTTATTGTATATGTTTCTGCTGTGATAATGGTGGATGTTTCAACTGGAGTTGTTGTGATTGTGGAAGTTTCTATTGTTGTAGATGTTTCTGCTGCAATGGAAGTGGGTGTTTCAACAGGAGTTGTTGTGATTGTGGAGATCTCTGTTGTTGTAGATGTTTCAGCTGTACTAGTGATAGATGTTTCTGCAGAAGTTGTTGTGATTGTGGAGGGCTCTGTTGTTGTAGATGTTTCTGCTGTGATAATGGTGGATGTTTCAACTGGAGTTGTTGTAATTGTTGAAGTTTCTTTTGTTGTAGATGTTTCTGCTGCAATGGAAGTTGGTGTTTCTGCAGGAGTTGTTGTGATTGTGGAAGTCTCTGTTGTTGTAGATGTTTCTGCTGTACTAGTGATAGATGTTTCTGCAGTAGTTATTGTGATTGTGGAGGGTTCTGTTGTTGTAGATGTTTCTGCTGTGATAATGGTGGATGTTTCAACTGGAGTCGTTGTAATTATCGAAGTCTCTATTGTTGTAGATTTTTCTGCTGCACTAGTGATAGATGTTTCTGCAGGAGTTGTGGTGATTGTGGAGGGCTCTGTTGTTGTAGTTGTTTCTGCTTTACTAGTGATAGATGTTTCTGCAGTAGTTATTGTGATTGTGGAGGGCTCAGTTGTTGTAGATGTTTCTACTGTGATAATGGTGGATGTTTCAACTGGAGTTGTTGTAATTGTTGAAGTCTCTTTTGTTGTAGATGTTTCTGCTGCACTAGTGATAGATGTTTCTGCAGGAGTTGTGGTGATTGTGGAGATCTCTGTTGTTGTAGATGTTTCTGCTGCAATGGAAGTGTGTATTTCAACAGGAGTTGTTGTGATTGTGGAAGTCGCTGTTGTTGTAGATGTTTCAGCTGTACTAGTGATAGATGTTTCTGCAGAAGTTGTTGTGATTGTGGAGGGCTCTGTTGTTGTAGATGTTTCTGCTGTGATAATGGTGGATGTTTCAACTGGAGTTGTTGTAATCATCGAAGTCTCTATTGTTGTAGATGTTTCTGCTGCACTAGTGATAGATGTTTCTGCAGGAGTTGTGGTGATTGTGGAGATCTCTGTTGTTGTAGATGTTTCTGCTGTACTAGTGATAGATGTTTCTGCAGAAGTTGTTGTGATTGTGGAGGGCTCTGTTGTTGTAGATGTTTCTGCTGTGATAATGGTGCATGTTTCAACTGGAGTTGTTGTAATTGTCAAAGTCTCTTTTGTTGTAGATGTTTCTGCAACACTAGTGATAGATGTTTCTGCAGTAGATGTTGTGATTGTGGAGGGCTCTGTTGTTGTAGATGTTTCAGCTGTACTAGTGATAGATGTTTCTGCAGAAGTTGTTGTGATTGTGGAGGGCTCTGTTGTTGTATATGTTTCTGCTGTGTTAATGGTGGATGTTTCAACTGGAGTTGTTGTAATTATTGAAGTCTCTATTGTTGTAGATGTTTCTGCAACACTATTGATAGATGTTTCTGCTGTAGTTCTTGTAGATGTTTCTGATGAACTAGTGGTAGACGTTTCTGCAGGAATTGTGGTGATTGTGGAGATCTCTGTTGTTGTAGATGTTTTTGCTGTACTAGTGATAGATGTTTCTGCAGAAGTTGTTGTGATTGTGGAGGGCTCTGTTGTTGTAGATGTTTCTGCTGTGATAATGGTGGATGTTTCAACTGGAGTTGTTGTAATTGTCGAAGTCTCTATTGTTGTAGATGTTTCTGCTACAATAGTTGTGGATGTTAAAGCAGGAGTTGTTGTAATTATTGAAGTCTCTATTGTTGTATATGTTTCTGCAACACTAGTGATAGATGTTTCTGCAGGAGTTGTGGTGATTGTGGAGATCTCTGTTGTTGTAGATGTTTCTGCTGCACTAGTGGTAGATGTTTCTGCAGGAGTTATTGTGATTGTGGAGGGCTCTGTTGTTGTAGATGTTTCTGCTGTGATAATGGTGGATGTTTCAACTGGAGTTGTTGTAATTATTGAAGTCTCTATTGTTGTAGATGTTTCTGCAACACTATTGATAGATGTTTCTGCTGTAGTTCTTGTAGATGTTTCTGATGAACTAGTGGTAGACGTTTCTGCAGGAATTGTGGTGATTGTGGAGATCTCTGTTGTTGTAGATGTTTCTGCTGTACTAGTGATAGATGTTTCTGCAGAAGTTGTTGTGATTGTGGAGGGCTCTGTTGTAGTAGATGTTTCTACTGTGATAATGGTGGATGTTTCAACTGGAGTTGTTGTAATTATCGAAGTCTCTATTGTTGTAGATGTTTCTGCTGCAATGGAAGTTGGTATTTCAACAGGAGTTGTTGTGATTGTGGAAGTCTCTGTTGTTGTATATGTTTCTGCTGCACTAGTGGTAGATGTTTCTGCAGTAGTTATTGTGATTGTGGAGGGCTCTGTTGTTGTAGATGTTTCTGCTGTGATAATGGTGGATGTTTCAACTGGAGTTGTTGTAATTACTGAAGTCTCTATTGTTGTAGATGTTTCTGCAACACTATTGATAGATGTTTCTGCTGTAGTTCTTGTAGATGTTTCTGCTGAACTAGTGGTAGACGTTTCTGCAGGAATTGTGGTGATTGTCGAGATCTCTGTTGTTGTAGATGTTTCTGCAACACTAGTGATAGATGTTTCTGCAGGAGTTGTGGTGATTGTGGAGATCTCTGTTGTTGTAGATGTTTCTGCTGTACTAGTGATAGATGTTTCTGCAGAAGTTGCTGTGATTGTGGAGGGCTCTGTTGTTGTAGATGTTTCAGCTGTACTAATGATAGATGTTTCTGCTGCACTAGTGGTAGATGTTTCTGCAGTAGTTATTGTGATTGTGGAGGGCTCTGTTGTTGTATATGTTTCTGCTGTGATAATGGTGGATGTTTCAACTGGAGTTGTTGTAATTATCGAAGTCTCTATTGTTGTAGATGTTTCTGCTGCAATGGAAGTGTGTATTTCAACAGGAGTTGTTGTGATTGTGGAAGTCTCTGTTGTTGTAGATGTTTCAGCTGTACTAGTGATAGATGTTTCTGCAGAAGTTGTTGTGATTGTGGAGGGCTCTGTTGTTGTAGATGTTTCTGCTACAGTAGTTTTGGATTTTAAAGCAGGAGTTGTTGTGATTGTGGAGGGCTCTGTTGTTGTAGATGTTTCTGCTGCACTAGTGATAGATGTTTCTGCAGTAGTAGTTGCTGTGATTGTGGAGGGCTCTGTTGTTGTATATGTTTCTGCTGTTTTAATGGTGGATGTTTCAACTGGAGTTGTTGTGATTTTGGAAGTTTCTATTGTTGTAGATGTTTCTGCTGCAATGGAAGTGGGTGTTTCAACAGGAGTTGTTGTGATTGTGGAGATCTCTGTTGTTGTAGATGTTTCTGCTGTACTAGTGATAGATGTTTCTGCAAAATTTGTTGTGATTGTGAAGGGCTCTGTTGTAGTAGATGTTTCTGCTGTGATAATGGTGGATGATTCAACTGGAGTTGTTGTAATTATCGAAGTCTCTATTGTTGTAGATGTTTCTGCTGCACTAGTGGTAGATATTTCTGCTGTAGTTCTTGTAGACGTTTCTGCTGAACTAGTGGTAGATGTTTCTGCAGTAGTTGCTGTGATTGTGGAGGTCTCTGTTGTTGTAGATGTTTCTGCTGTACTAGTGATAGATGTTTCTGCAGAAGTTGTTGTGATTGTGGAGGGCTCTGTTGTTGTAGATGTTTCTGCTACACTAGTTTTGGATGTTAAAGCAGGAGTTGTTGTGATTGTGGAGGGCTCTGTTGTCGTAGATGTTTCTGCTGTGATAATGGTGGATGTTTCAACTGGAGTTGTTGTGATTGTGGAAGTTTCTATTGTTGTAGATGTTTCTGCTGCAATGGAAGTGGGTGTTTCAACAGGAGTTGTTGTGATTGTGGAGATCTCTGTTGTTGTAGATGTTTCAGCTGTACTAGTGATAGATGTTTCTGCAGAAGTTGTTGTGATTGTGGAGGGCTCTGTTGTTGTAGATGTTTCTGCTGTGATAATGGTGGATGTTTCAACTGGAATTGTTGTAATTGTTGAAGTCTCTTTTGTTGTAGATGTTTCTGCTGCAATGGAAGTTGGTGTTTCTGCAGGAGTTGTTGTGATTGTGGAAGTCTCTGTTGTTGTAGATGTTTCTGCTGTACTAGTGATAGATGTTTCTGCAGTAGTTCTTGTAGACGTTTCTGCTGAACTAGTGGTAGACGTTTCTGCAGGAATTGTGGTGATTGTGGAGGGCTCTGTTGTTGTAGATGTTTCTACTGTGATAATGGTGGATGTTTCAACTGGAGTTGTTGTAATTGTTAAAGTCTCTTTTGTTGTAGATGTTTCTGCTACACTAGTGATAGATGTTTCTGCAGGAGTTGTGGTGATTGTGGAGATCTCTGTTGTTGTAGATGTTTCTGCTGCAATGGAAGTGGTTATTTCAACAGGATTTGTTGTGATTGTGGAAGTCTCTGTTGTTGTAGATGTTTCAGCTGTACTAGTGATAGATGTTTCTGCAGAAGTTGTTGTGATTGTGGAGGGCTCTGTTGTTGTAGATGTTTCTGCTGTGATAATGGTGGATGTTTCAACTGGAGTTGTTGTAATTATCGAAGTCTCTATTTTTGTAGATGTTTCTGCTGCACTAGTGATAGATGTTTCTGCAGAAGTTGTTGTGATTGTGGAGGGCTCTGTTGTTGTAGATGTTTCTGCTGTGATAATGGTGGATGTTTCAACTGGAGTTGTTGTAATTGTCGAAATTTCTATTGTTGTAGATGTTTCTGCTACAATAGTTGTGGATGTTAAAGCAGGAGTTGTTGTGATTGTGGAGGGCTCTGTTGTTGTAGATGTTTCGGCAACACTAGTGATAGATGTTTCTGCAGAAGTTGTTGTGATTGTGGAGGGCTCTGTTGTTGTAGATGTTTCGGCAACACTAGTGTTAGATGTTTCTGCAGTAGTTATTGTGATTGTGGAGGGCTCTGTTGTTGTAGATATTTCTGCTGTGATAATGGTTGATGTTTCAACTGGAGTTGTTGTAATTATCGAAGTCTCTATTGTTGTAGATGTTTCTTCTACAATCGTTGTGGATGTTAAAGCAGGAGTTGTTGTGATCATGGAAGTCTCTGTTGTCATAGATGTTTCTGCTGTGATAATGTTGGATGTTTCAACTGGAGTTGTTGTAATTGTCAAAGTCTCTTTTGTTGTAGATGTTTCTGCAACACTAGTGATAGATGTTTCTGCAGTAGATGTTGTGATTGTGGAGGGCTCTGTTTTTGTAGATGTTTCTGCTGTGATAATGGTGGATGTTTCAGCAGGAGTTGTTGTGATAATGGAAGTGTCTGTTGTTGTAGATGTTTCTGCTACAATAGTTGTGAATGTTTCAGCAGAAGTTGCTGTGATTGTGGAGGGCTCTGTTGTTGTATATGTTTCTGCTGCACTAGTGGTAGATGTTTCTGCAGTAGTTATTGTGATTGTGGAGGGCTCTGTTGTTGTAGATGTTTCTGCTGTGATAATGGTGGATGTTTCAACTGGAGTTGTTGTAATTATTGAAGTCTCTATTGTTGTAGATGTTTCTGCAACACTATTGATAGATGTTTCTGCTGTAGTTCTTGTAGATGTTTCTGATGAACTAGTGGTAGACGTTTCTGCAGGAATTGTGGTGATTGTGGAGATCTCTGTTGTTGTAGATGTTTCTGCTGTACTAGTGATAGATGTTTCTGCAGAAGTTGTTGTGATTGTGGAGGGCTCTGTTGTTGTAGATGTTTCTGCTGTACTAGTGATATATGTTTCTGCAGAAGTTGTTGTGATTGTGGAGGGCTCTGTTGTTGTAGATGTTTCTGCTGTGATAATGGTGGATGTTTCAACTGGAGATGTTGTAATTATCGAAGTCTCTATTGTTGTAGATGTTTCTGCAATACTAGTGATAGATGTTTCTGCAGGAGTTGTGGTGATTGTGGAGATCTCTGTTGTTGTAGATGTTTCTGCTGTACTAGTGATAGATGTTTCTGCAGAAGTTGTTGTGATTGTGGAGGGCTCTGTTGTAGTAGATGTTCCTACTGTGATAATGGTGGATGTTTCAACTGGAGTTGTTGTAATTATCGAAGTCTCTATTGTTGTAGATGTTTCTGCTGCAATGGAAGTGGGTATTTCAACAGGAGTTGTTGTGATTGTGGAAGTCTCTGTTGTTGTATATGTTTCTGCTGCACTAGTGGTAGATGTTTCTGCAGTAGTTATTGTGATTGTGGAGGGCTCTGTTGTTGTAGATGTTTCTGCTGTGATAATGGTGGATGTTTCAACTGGAGTTGTTGTAATTACTGAAGTCTCTATTGTTGTAGATGTTTCTGCAACACTATTGATAGATGTTTCTGCTGTAGTTCTTGTAGACGTTTCTCCTGAACTAGTGGTAGGTGTTTCTGCAGGAATCGTGGTGATTGTCGAGATCTCTGTTGTTGTAGATGTTTCTGCAACACTAGTGATAGATATTTCTGCAGGAGTTGTGGTGATTGTGGAGATCTCTGTTGTTGTAGATGTTTCTGCTGTACTAGTGATAGATGTTTCTGCAGAAGTTGTGGTGATTGTGGAAGTCTCTGTTGTTGTAGATGTTTCTGCTGTACTAGTGATAGATGTTTCTGCAGTAGTTATTGTGATTGTGGAGGGCTCTGTTGTTGTAGATGTTTCCGCTGTGATAATGGTGGATGTTTCAACTGGAGTTGTTGTATTTATCGAAGTCTCTATTGTTGTAGATGTTTCTGCTGCAATGGAAGTGGTTATTTCAACAGGAGTTGTTGTGATTGTGGAGGGCTCTGTTGTTGTAGATGTTTCTGCTACAGTAGTTTTGGATGTTAAAGCAGGAGTTGTTGTGATTGTGGAGGGCTCTGTTGTTGTAGATGTTTCTGCTGCACTAGTGATAGATGTTTCTGCAGTAGTAGTTGCTGTGATTGTGGAGGGCTCTGTTGTTGTAGATGTTTCTGCTGTGATGATGGTGGATGTTTCAACTGGAGTTGTTGTAATTGTTGAAGTCTCTTTTGTTGTAGATGTTTCTGCTGCAATGGAAGTTGGTGTTTCTGCAGGAGTTGTTGTGATTGTGGAAGTCTCTGTTGTTGTTGATGTTTCTGCTGTACTAGTGATAGATGTTTCTGCAGTAGTTATTGTGATTGTGGAGGGTTCTGTTGTTGTAGGTGTTTCTGCTTTACTAGTGATAGATGTTTCTGCAGTAGTTATTGTGATTGTGGAGGGCTCTGTTGTTGTAGATGTTTCTGCTGTGATAATGGTGGATGTTTCAACTGGAGTTGTTGTAATTATTGAAGTCTCTATTGTTGTAGATGTTTCTGCTGAACTAGTGGTAGACGTTTCTGCAGGAATTGTGGTGATTGTGGAGGGCTCTGTTGTTGTAGATGTTTCTACTGTGATAATGGTGGATGTTTCAACTGGAGTTGTTGTAATTGTTGAAGTCTCTTTTGTTGTAGATGTTTCTGCTGCACTAGTGATAGATGTTTCTGCAGGAGTTGTGGTGATTGTGGAGATCTCTGTTGTTGTAGATGTTTCTGCTGCAATGGAAGTGGGTATTTCAACAGTAGTTGTTGTGATTGTGGAAGTCGCTGTTGTTGTAGATGTTTCTGCTTTACTAGTGATAGATGTTTCTGCAGAAGTTGTTGTGATTGTGGAGGGCTCTGTTGTTGTAGATGTTTCTGCTGTGATAATGGTGGATGTTTCAACTGGAGTTGTTGTAATTATCGAAGTCTCTATTGTTGTAGATGTTTCTGCTGCACTAGTGATAGATGTTTCTGCAGGAGTTGTGGTGATTGTGGAGATCTCTGTTGTTGTAGATGTTTCTGCTGTACTAGTGATAGATGTTTCTGCAGAAGTTATTGTGATTGTGGAGGGCTCTGTTGTAGTAGATGTTCCTACTGTGATAATGGTGGATGTTTCAACTGGAGTTGTTGTAATTATCGAAGTCTCTATTGTTGTAGATGTTTCTGCTGCAATGGAAGTGGGTATTTCAACAGGAGTTGTTGTGATTGTGGAAGTCTCTGTTGTTGTATATGTTTCTGCTGCACTAGTGATAGATGTTTCTGCAGGAGTTGTGGTGATTGTGGAGATCTCTGTTGTTGTAGGTGTTTCTGCTGTACTAGTGATAGATGTTTCTGCAGAAGTTGTTGTGATTGTGGAGGGCTCTGTTGTTGTAGATGTTTCTGCTGTGATAATGGTGGATGTTTCAACTGGAGTTGTTGTAATTACTGAAGTCTCTATTGTTGTAGATGTTTCTGCAACACTATTGATAGATGTTTCTGCTGTAGTTCTTGTAGACGTTTCTGCTGAACTAGTGATAGATGTTTCTGCAGAAGTTGTTGTGATTGTGGAGGGCTCTGTTGTTGTAGATGTTTCTGCTGTACTAGTGATAGATGTTTCTGCAGTAGTTATTGTGATTGTGGAGGGCTCTGTTGTTGTATATGTTTCTGCTGTGATAATGGTGGATGTTTCAACTGGAGTTGTTGTAATTGTCGAAGTCTGTTTTGTTGTAGATGTTTCTGCTGCACTAGTGATAGATGTTTCTGCAGTAGTTGTTGTGATTGTGGAGGGCTCTGTTGTTGTAGATGTTTCTGCTGTGATAATGGTGGATGTTTCAACTGGAGTTGTTGTAATTATCGAAGTCTCTATTGTTGTAGATTTTTCTGCTACAATAGTTGTGAATGTTTCTGCAGTAGATGTTGTGATTGTGGAAGTCTCTGTTGTTGTATATGTTTCTGCTGCACTAGTGGTAGATGTTTCTGCAGTAGTTATTGTGATTGTGGAGGGCTCTGTTGTTGTAGATGTTTCTGCTGTGATAATGGTGGATGTTTCAACTGGAGTTGTTGTAATTACTGAAGTCTGTATTGTTGTAGATGTTTCTGCAACACTATTGATAGATGTTTCTGCTGTAGTTCTTGTAGACGTTTCTCCTGAACTAGTGGTAGGTGTTTCTGCAGGAATTGTGGTGATTGTCGAGATCTCTGTTGTTGTAGATGTTTCTGCAACACTAGTGATAGATGTTTCTGCAGGAGTTTTGGTGATTGTGGAGATCTCTGTTGTTGTAGATGTTTCTGCTGTACTAGTGATAGATGTTTCTGCAGAAGTTGTGGTGATTGTGGAAGTCTCTGTTGTTGTAGATGTTTCTGCTGTACTAGTGATAGATGTTTCTGCAGTAGTTATTGTGATTGTGGAGGGCTTTGTTGTTGTAGATGTTTCCGCTGTGATAATGGTGGATGTTTCAACTGGAGTTGTTGTATTTATCGAAGTCTCTATTGTTGTAGATGTTTCTGCTGCAATGGAAGTGGGTATTTCAACAGGAGTTGTTGTGATTGTGGAAGTCTCTGTTATTGTAGATGTTTCAGCTGTACTAGTGATAGATGTTTCTGCAGAAGTTGTTGTGATTGTGGAGGGCTCTGTTGTTGTAGATGTTTCTGCTACAGTAGTTTTGGATGTTAAAGCAGGAGTTGTTGTGATTGTGGAGGGCTCTGTTGTTGTAGATGTTTCTGCTGCACTAGTGATAGATGTTTCTGCAGTAGTAGTTGCTGTGATTGTGGAGGGCTCTGTTGTTGTATATGTTTCTGCTGTGATAATGGTGGATGTTTCAACTGGAGTTGTTGTGATTGTGGAAGTTTCTATTGTTGTAGATGTTTCTGCTGCAATGGAAGTGGGTGTTTCAACAGGAGTTGTTGTGATTGTGGAGATCTCTGTTGTTGTAGATGTTTCAGCTGTACTAGTGATAGATGTTTCTGCAGAAGTTGTTGTGATTGTGGAGGGCTCTGTTGTTGTAGATGTTTCTGCTGTGATAATGGTGGATGTTTCAACTGGAGTTGTTGTAATTATTGAAGTCTCTATTGTTGTAGATGTTTCTGCAACACTATTGATAGATGTTTCTGCAGGAGTTGTTGTGATTGTGGAGGGCTCTGTTGTTGTAGATGTTTCTGCTGTGATAATGGTGGATGTTTCAACTGGAGTTGTTGTAATTGTTGAAGTCTCTTTTGTTGTAGATGTTTCTGCTGCAATGGAAGTTGGTGTTTCTGCAGGAGTTGTTGTTAATTTGGAAGTCTCTGTTGTTGTTGATGTTTCTGCTGTACTAGTGATAGATGTTTCTGCAGTAGTTATTGTGATTGTGGAGGGTTCTGTTGTTGTAGATGTTTCTGCTGTGATATTGGTGGATGTTTCAACTGGAGTTGTTGTAATTATCGAAGTCTCTATTGTTGTAGATTTTTCTGCTACAATAGTTGTGAATGTTTCAGCAGGAGTTGCTGTGATTGTGGAGGGCTCTGTTGTTGTAGGTGTTTCTGCTTTACTAGTGATAGATGTTTCTGCAGTAGTTATTGTGATTGTGGAGGGCTCTGTTGTTGTAGATGTTTCT
Organism: Carassius gibelio; assembly: GCF_023724105.1. Classification (NCBI taxonomy): domain Eukaryota; kingdom Metazoa; phylum Chordata; class Actinopteri; order Cypriniformes; family Cyprinidae; genus Carassius; species Carassius gibelio. The sequence goes on from NC_068371.1 coordinate 37,908,535, forward strand.
GCTGTGATAATGGTGGATGTTTCAACTGGAGTTGTTGTAATTATTGAAGTCTCTATTGTTGTAGATGTTTCTGCTGAACTAGTGGTAGACGTTTCTGCAGGAATTGTGGTGATTGTGGAGGGCTCTGTTGTTGTAGATGTTTCTACTGTGATAATGGTGGATGTTTCAACTGGAGTTGTTGTAATTGTTGAAGTCTCTTTTGTTGTAAATGTTTCTGCTGCACTAGTGATAGATGTTTCTGCAGGAGTTGTGGAGATCTCTGTTGTTGTAGATGTTTCTGCTGCAATGGAAGTGGGTATTTCAACAGGAGTTGTTGTGATTGTGGAAGTCGCTGTTGTTGTAGATGTTTCTGCTTTACTAGTGATAGATGTTTCTGCAGAAGTTGTTGTGATTGTGGAGGGCTCTGTTGTTGTAGATGTTTCTGCTGTGATAATGGTGGATGTTTCAACTGGAGTTGTTGTAATTATCGAAGTCTCTATTGTTGTAGATGTTTCTGCTGCACTAGTGATAGATGTTTCTGCAGGAGTTGTGGTGATTGTGGAGATCTCTGTTGTTGTAGATGTTTCTGCTGTACTAGTGATAGATGTTTCTGCAGAAGTTGTTGTGATTGTGGAGGGCTCTGTTTTAGCAGATGTTCCTACTGTGATAATGGTGGATGTTTCAACTGGAGTTGTTGTAATTATCGAAGTCTCTATTGTTGTAGATGTTTCTGCTGCAATGGAAGTGGGTATTTCAACAGGAGTTGTTGTGATTGTGGAAGTCTCTGTTGTTGTATATGTTTCTGCTGCACTAGTGATAGATGTTTCTGCAGGAGTTGTGGTGATTGTGGAGATCTCTGTTGTTGTAGGTGTTTCTGCTGTACTAGTGATAGATGTTTCTGCAGAATTTGTTGTGAATGTGGAGGGCTCTGTTGTTGTAGATGTTTCCGCTGTGATAATGGTGGATGTTTCAACTGGAGTTGTTGTAATTACTGAAGTCTCTATTGTTGTAGATGTTTCTGCAACACTATTGATAGATGTTTCTGCTGTAGTTATTGTAGACGTTTCTGCTGAACTAGTGGTAGACGTTTCTGCAGGAATTGTGGTGATTGTCGAGATCTCTGTTGTTGTAGATGTTTCTGCAACACTAGTGATAGATGTTTCTGCAGGAGTTGTGGTGATTGTGGAGATCTCTGTTGTTGTAGATGTTTCTGCTGTACTAGTGATAGATGTTTCTGCAGAAGTTGTTGTGATTGTGGAGGGCTCTGTTGTTGTAGATGTTTCTGCTGTACTAGTGATAGATGTTTCTGCAGTAGTTATTGTGATTGTGGAGGGCTCTGTTGTTGTATATGTTTCTGCTGTGATAATGGTGGATGTTTCAACTGGAGTTGTTGTAATTGTCGAAGTCTCTTTTGTTTTAGATGTTTCTGCTGCACTAGTGATAGATGTTTCTGCAGGAGTTGTTGTGATTGTGGAGGGCTCTGTTGTTGTAGATGTTTCTGCTGTGATAATGGTGGATGTTTCAACTGGAGTTGTTGTAATTGTTGAAGTCTCTTTTGTTGTAGATGTTTCTGCTGCAGTGGAAGTTGGTGTTTCTGCAGGAGTTGTTGTGATTGTGGAAGTCTCTGTTGTTGTAGATGTTTCTGCTGTACTAGTGATAGATGTTTCTGCAGGAGTTGTTGTGATTGTGGAGGGCTCTGTTGTTGTAGATGTTTCTGCTGTACTAGTGATAGATGTTTCTGCAGTAGTTATTGTGATTGTGGAGGGCTCTGTTGTTGTATATGTTTCTGCTGTGATAATGGTGGATGTTTCAACTGGAGTTGTTGTAATTGTCGAAGTCTCTTTTGTTGTAGATGTTTCTGCTGCACTAGTGATAGATGTTTCTGCAGGAGTTGTTGTGATTGTGGAGGGCTCTGTTGTTGTAGATGTTTCTGCTGTGATAATGGTGGATGTTTCAACTGGAGTTGTTGTAATTGTTGAAGTCTCTTTTGTTGTAGATGTTTCTGCTGCAGTGGAAGTTGGTGTTTCTGCAGGAGTTGTTGTGATTGTGGAGATCTCTGTTGTTGTAGATGTTTCTGCTGTACTAGTGATAGATGTTTCTGCAGGAGTTGTTGTGATTGTGGAGGGCTCTGTTGTTGTAGATGTTTCTGCCGTGATAATGGTGGATGTTTCAACTGGAGTTGTTGTAATTATCGAAGTCTCTATTGTTGTAGATTTTTCTGCTACAATAGTTGTGAATGTTTCAGCAGAAGTTGCTGTGATTGTGGAGGGCTCTGTTGTTGTAGGTGTTTCTGCTTTACTAGTGATAGATGTTTCTGCAGTAGTTATTGTGATTGTGGAGGGCTCTGTTGTTGTAGATGTTTCTGCTGTGATAATGGTGGATGTTTCAACTGGAGTTGTTGTAATTATTGAAGTCTCTATTGTTGTAGATGTTTCTGCAACACTATTGATAGATGTTTCTGCTGTAGTTCTTGTAGACGTTTCTGCTGAACTAGTGGTAGACGTTTCTGCAGGAATTGTGGTGATTGTGGAGGGCTCTGTTGTTGTAGATGTTTCTGCAATACTAGTGATAGATGTTTCTGCAGGAGTTGTTGTGATTGTGGAGGGCTCTGTTGTTGTAGATGTTTCTACTGTGATAATGGTGGATGTTTCAACTGGAGTTGTTGTAATTGTTGAAGTCTCTTTTGTTGTAGATGTTTCTGCTGCACTAGTGATAGATGTTTCTGCAGAAGTTGTTGTGATTGTGGAGGGCTCTGTTGTTGTAGATGTTTCTGCTGTGATAATGGTGGATGTTTCAACTGGAGTTGTTGTAATTATCGAAGTCTCTATTGTTGTAGATGTTTCTGCTGCAATGGAAGTGGGTGTTTCAACATGAGTTGTTGTGATTGTGGAGATCTCTGTTGTTGTAGATGTTTCTGCTGTGATAATGGTGGATGTTTCAACTGGAGTTGTAATTATTGAAGTCTCTATTGTTGTGGATGTTTCTGCAACACTAGTGATAGATGTTTCTGCAGGAGTTGTGATGATTGTGGAGATCTCTGTTGTTGTAGATGTTTCTGCTGCACTAGTGGTAGATGTTTCTGCAGGAGTTGTTGTGATTGTGGAGGGCTCTGTTGTTGTATATGTTTCTGCTGTGATAATGGTGGATGTTTCAACTGGAGTTGTTGTAACTGTGGAGGGCTCTGTTGTTGTAGCTGTTTCTGCTGTACTAGTGGTGGATGTTACAGCAGTAGTTGTTGTGATCGTGGACGTGTCTGTTGTTGTAGATGTTTCAACTGCAATGGAAGTGGATGTTTCGGCAGGAGTTGTTGTGATTGAGGAAGTGTCTGCTGTTGTAGATGTTTCTTCTGCACTAGTAGTGGATGTTTCTGTTGCAGTAGTTGTGATTGTGGACAGCTCTGTTGTTGCTTTAGATGTTGTAGCAGGAGTTGTTGTTATTGATAGATATTCTGTTGTGGTTCATAAAAAATGATTATCAATTTAGACGGTACAAAAGAAATAAATAAAAGAAATAGATTAATTGTGTGTACATTTTGTGTGCATTAATTGTGTGTACATTAATTGTGTGTACATTTTGAATGCATATTTTAATAGAATATTTCTGAAACACCAAAGTTTATGTAAATCCATGTCTAATCTGACCATTTTTTACAGTCTGTTCAATGTATCGCATATGTACAATACAACGTTTTTTCAAACCTTTTGATTTTAAAATATTGTCAGACAAACCTGTATTATTAACTGAAATTGAAGTTATGCTCAGGGCATTGAGAGTTGTCTCGTCCCTCAGTAATGCTTCTGCAATTTGGAGTTCTGATGGCACAGTCTGAATAGAGTTGAAAGCAAGTTCTGATGTGGTGAAGACCGATCCCTTGCTGAAATAAATTTTTAGAAATACTGTCATATTGGACTAATAAATGGGTTAATCGCATGTATGAGTTATCTCTCACAGTTGAAAACATACACAAAGGCATTGCATTTAAAATTATCAGCAGTGAAGTATTCAGTATTTACCTGAATAGTAGCACAGTGACTCTAAGGAAGGAATGGAACTTCTTCAAATTAAGTGTGAGCTGTAATAAAGTACAGAAAGTTACAATGAAACTATGAGAAATATAAAGTATTTATGATTCATTAAATGTAAATAATTAATGCGTTCATAATTTGAATGATTATATAGTGAATACAGTATGTGGGTTTGAACTCACGATATCCTCAACAAGCCTAGCCCTGTTTATGAAAGCAGGAGACTGTCGATCATTGAGGTCATCTATGAAAGAATCTTTAGAGCGGAATTCCAGCTTAATTTTCACTTCATTTACTGGCTCCTCTGTTGTAGATGATTCTGCTACACTAGTAGTGGATATTTCCGCAGAAGTTGTGAACGTGGAAGTCTTTGTCGTTGTAGATGTTTCTGAACCAGTAGTAATTGATGTTTCAGCCTCAGTTGTTGTGAGTGAGGAAGTCTCTATTGTTGAAGATATTTCTGCAACACTAGTGGTGGAAGTTTCAGCAGGAGTTGTTATTGTGGAAGTCTCCGTTGTTGTAGATGTTTCTTCTACATTGATAGTGGATGTTTCAGCAGGAATTATTGGGATTGTGGATATATCTGTTGATGTAGATGTTTCTGCTGCACTAATAGTGGGTGTTTCAGTTGCAGGTGTTGTGATCATGGAAGTCTCTGTTGTTGTTGATGTTTCTGCCACAATAGTGGAGGATCTTTCAGCAAGAGTTGGTGTGAATGTGGAAATATCTGTTGTCATAGATGTTTCTCCTACACTATTAGTGGATGTTTCACCAGGATTTAACGTAATTGTGGAAGTATCTGTTCTTGTAGATGTTTTTGCTTTACTAGTGGTGGATGTTACAGCAGGAGTTGTTGTGATCGTGGAAGTGTCTGTAGTTGTAGATGTTTCTGCTGCACTAGTGGTGGATGTTACAGCAGGAGTTGTTGTGATCGTGGAAGTGTCTGTAGTTGTAGATGTTTCTGCTGCAATGGAAGTGGATGTTTCAACAGGAGTTGTTGTCATTGTGGAAGTGTCTGTTGTTGTAGATGTTTCTGCTGCAATGGAAGTGGATGTTTCAGCAGGAGTTGTTGTGGATGTGGAAGTCGCTGTTTTCATAGATGTTTCTGCTGCACTAGTGGTAGATGTTTCTCCAGTAGTTGTTGTGATTGTGGAGGACTCTGTTGTTGTAGATATTTCTGCAGTGATAATGGTGGATGTTTCAACTAGGGTTGTTGTAATTGTGGAAGTCTCTGTTGTTGTAGATTTTTCTGCTACACTAGTGGTGGATGTTTCAGTAGGAGTTCTTGTGATCATGGAAGTGTCTGTTGTTGTAGATGTTTCTGCTGCACTAGAGGTAGATGTTTCTGCTGTAGTTCTTGTAGACGTTTCTGCTGCATTATTGGTAGATATTTCTGCAGTAGTTGTTGTGATTGTGAAAGGCTCTGTTGTTGTAGATGTTTCTGCTTCACTAGTTGTGGATGTTTCAGCAGGAGTTGTTGTGATCATTGAAGTGTCTATAGTTGTAGATGTTTCTGCTGCAACGAAAGTGGATGTTTCAACAGGAGTTGTTGTGATCGTGGAAGTGTCTGTAGTTGTAGATGTTTCTGCTGCAATGGAAGTGGATGTTTCCACAGGAGTTGTTGTCATTGTGGAAGTGTCTGTTGTTGTAGATGTTTCTGCTACACTAGTGGTGGATGTTTCAGCAGGAGTTATTGTGATCATGGAAGTCTCTGTTGTTGTAGATGATTCTACTGCAATAGTGGTTGACGTTTCTCCATGATTTGTTGTGATTGCGGAAGTCTCTGTTTTTGTGGTTGTTTCTGCTACACTAGTGGTGGATGTTTCAGCAGGAGTTTTTGTGGTTGTGGAGGTCGCTGTTTTCATAGATGTTTCTGCTGGACTAGTGGTATATGTTTCTCCAGTAGATGTTGTGATTATGGAGGGCTCTGTTGTTGTAGATATTTCTTCAGTGATAATGGTGAATGTTTCAACTAGGGTTGTTGTAATTGTGGAAGTCTCTGTTGCTGTAGATGTTTCTGCTACACTAGTGGTGGATGTTTCAGTAGGAGTTCTTGTGATCATGGAAGTGTCTGTTGTTGTAGATGTTTCTGCTGCACTAGAGGTAGATGTTTCTGTTGTAGTTCTTGTAGACGTTTCTGCTGCATTATTGGTAGATATTTCTGCAGTAGTTGTTGTGATTGTGGAAGGCTCTGTTGTTGTAGATGTTTCTGCTTTGATAATGGTGGATGTTTCAACTGGGGTTGTTGTAATTGTCGAAGTCTCTATTGCTGTAGATGTTTCTGCTACACTAGTGGTGGATGTTCCATTAGGAATTGTTGTGATCATGGAAGTGTCTGTTGTTGTAGATGTTTCTGCTGCACCAGTGGTGGATGTTTCAGCAGGAGTTGTTGTGGTTGTGGAAGTCGCTGTTTTCATAGATGTTTCTGCTACACTAGTGGTGGATGTTTCAGCAGGAGTTGTTGTGGTTGTGGAAGTCGCTGTTTTCATAGATGTTTCTGCTTCACTAGCGGTGGATGTTTCAGCAGGAGTTGTTGTGAATGTGGAAGTCTCTGTTGCTGTAGATGTTTCTGCTACACTAGTGGTGGATGTTTCAGTAGGAATTGTTGTGATCATGGAAGTGTCTGTTGTTGTAGATGTTTCTGTCGCACTAGTGGTGGATTTTTCATCAGTAGTTGTGATCGTGGAAGGGACTGTAGTTGTAGATGTTTCTGCTACACTAGTGGTGGATGTTTCAGCAGGAGTTGTTGTGATAATGGAAGTGTCTGTTGTTGTAGTTGTTTCTGCTGTAGTTCTTGTAGATGTTTCTGCTGCACTAGTGGTAGATGTTTCTGCAATAGTTGTGATTGTGGAGGGCTCTGTTGTTGTAGATGTTTCTGCTGTGATAATGGTGGATGTTTCAGCAGGAATTGTTGTGATCATGGAAGTGTCTGTAGTTGTAGATGTTTCTGCTGCAATGGAAGTGGATGTTTCAAGAGGAGTTGTTGTGATTATGGAAGTGTCTGTTGTTGTAGATGATTCTACTGCAATAGTGGTTGATGTTTCTCCAGGATTTGTTTTAATTGTGGAAGTGTCTGTTGTTGTAGATGTTTCTGCTTCACTAGTGGTGGATGTTTCAGCAGAAGTTGATGTGATCATGGACGTGTCTGTTGTTGTAGATGATTCCACTGCAATAGTTGTTGATGTTTCTCCAGGATTTGTTGTAATTGTTGAAGTGTCCGTTGTTGTAGATGTTTCTGCTGCACTAGTGGTAGATGTTTCTGCAGGAGTTGTGGTGATTGTGGAGATCTCTGTTGTTGTAGATGTTTCTGCTGTACTAGTGATAGATGTTTCTGCAGAAGTTGTGGTGATTGTGGAAGTCTCTGTTGTTGTAGATGTTTCTGCTGTACTAGTGATAGATGTTTCTGCAGTAGTTATTGTGATTGTGGAGGGCTCTGTTGTTGTAGATGTTTCCGCTGTGATAATGGTGGATGTTTCAACTGGAGTTGTTGTATTTATCGAAGTCTCTATTGTTGTAGATGTTTCTGCTGCAATGGAAGTGGGTATTTCAACAGGAGTTGTTGTGATTGTGGAAGTCTCTGTTATTGTAGATGTTTCAGCTGTACTAGTGATAGATGTTTCTGCAGAAGTTGTTGTGATTGTGGAGGGCTCTGTTGTTGTAGATGTTTCTGCTACAGTAGTTTTGGATGTTAAAGCAGGAGTTGTTGTGATTGTGGAGCGCTCTGTTGTTGTAGATGTTTCTGCTGCACTAGTGATAGATGTTTCTGCAGTAGTAGTTTTTGTGATTGTGGAGGGCTCTGTTGTTGTATATGTTTCTGCTGTGATAATGGTGGATGTTTCAACTGGAGTTGTTGTGATTGTGGAAGTTTCTATTGTTGTAGATGTTTCTGCTGCAATGGAAGTTGGTGTTTCTGCAGGAGTTGTTGTGATTGTGGAAGTCTCTGTTGTTGTTGATGTTTCTGCTGTACTAGTGATAGATGTTTCTGCAGTAGTTATTGTGATTGTGGAGGGTTCTGTTGTTGTAGATGTTTCTGCTGTGATAATGGTGGATGTTTCAACTGGAGTCGTTGTAATTATCGAAGTCTCTATTGTTGTAGATTTTTCTGCTACAATAGTTGTGAATGTTTCAGCAGAAGTTGCTGTGATTGTGGAGGGCTCTGTTGTTGTAGGTGTTTCTGCTTTACTAGTGATAGATGTTTCTGCAGTAGTTATTGTGATTGTGGAGGGCTCTGTTGTTGTAGATGTTTCTGCTGTGATAATGGTGGATGTTTCAACTGGAGTTGTTGTAATTATTGAAGTCTCTATTGTTGTAGATGTTTCTGCTGAACTAGTGGTAGACGTTTCTGCAGGAATTGTGGTGATTGTGGAGGGCTCTGTTGTTGTAGATGTTTCTACTGTGATAATGGTGGATGTTTCAACTGGAGTTGTTGTAATTGTTGAAGTCTCTTTTGTTGTAGATGTTTCTGCTGCACTAGTGATAGATGTTTCTGCAGGAGTTGTGGTGATTTTGGAGATCTCTGTTGTTGTAGATGTTTCTGCTGCAATGGAAGTGGGTATTTCAACAGGAGTTGTTGTGATTGTGGAAGTCGCTGTTGTTGTAGATGTTTCTGCTGCAATGGAAGTTGGTGTTTCTGCAGGAGTTGTTGTTAATTTGGAAGTCTCTGTTGTTGTTGATGTTTCTGCTGTACTAGTGATAGATGTTTCTGCAGTAGTTATTGTGATTGTGGAGGGTTCTGTTGTTGTAGATGTTTCTGCTGTGATATTGGTGGATGTTTTAACTGGAGTTGTTGTAATTATCGAAGTCTCTATTGTTGTAGATTTTTCAGTTACAATAGTTGTGAATGTTTCAGCAGGAGTTGCTGTGATTGTGGAGGGCTCTGTTGTTGTAGGTGTTTCTGCTTTACTAGTGATAGATGTTTCTGCAGTAGTTATTGTGATTGTGGAGGGCTCTGTTGTTGTAGATGTTTCTGCTGTGATAATGGTGGATGTTTCAACTGGAGTTGTTGTAATTATTGAAGTTTCTATTGTTGTAGATGTTTCTGCTGAACTAGTGGTAGACGTTTCTGCAGGAATTGTGGTGATTGTGGAGGGCTCTGTTGTTGTAGATGTTTCTACTGTGATAATGGTGGATGTTTCAACTGGAGTTGTTGTAATTGTTGAAGTCTCTTTTGTTGTAGATGTTTCTGCTGCACTAGTGATAGATGTTTCTGCAGGAGTTGTGGTGATTGTGGAGATCTCTGTTGTTGTAGATGTTTCTGCTGTACTAGTGATAGATGTTTCTGCAGAAGTTGTTGTGATTGTGGAGGGTTCTGTTGTTGTAGATGTTCCTACTGTGATAATGGTGGATGTTTCAACTGGAGTTGTTGTAATTATCGAAGTCTCTATTGTTGTAGATGTTTCTGCTGCAATGGAAGTGGGTATTTCAACAGGAGTTGTTGTGATTGTGGAAGTCTCTGTTGTTGTATATGTTTCTGCTGCACTAGTGATAGATGTTTCTGCAGGAGTTGTGGTGATTGTGGAGATCTCTGTTGTTGTAGGTGTTTCTGCTGTACTAGTGATAGATGTTTCTGCAGAATTTGTTGTGAATGTGGAGATCTCTGTTGTTGTAGATGTTTCTGCAACACTAGTGATAGATGTTTCTGCAGGAGTTGTGGTGATTGTGGAGATCTCTGTTGTTGTAGATGTTTCTGCTGTACTAGTGATAGATGTTTCTGCAGAAGTTGTTGTGATTGTGGAGGGCTCTGTTGTTGTAGATGTTTCTGCTGTACTAGTGATAGATGTTTCTGCAGTAGTTATTGTGATTGTGGAGGGCTCTGTTGTTGTATATGTTTCTGCTGTGATAATGGTGGATGTTTCAACTGGAGTTGTTGTAATTGTCGAAGTCTCTTTTGTTGTAGATGTTTCTGCTGCACTAGTGATAGATGTTTCTGCAGGAGTTGTTGTGATTGTGGAGGGCTCTGTTGTTGTAGATGTTTCTGCTGTGATAATGGTGGATGTTTCAACTGGAGTTGTTGTAATTGTTGAAGTCTCTTTTGTTGTAGATGTTTCTGCTGCAGTGGAAGTTGGTGTTTCTGCAGGAGTTGTTGTGATTGTGGAAGTCTCTGTTGTTGTAGATGTTTCTGCTGTACTAGTGATAGATGTTTCTGCAGGAGTTGTTGTGATTGTGGAGGGCTCTGTTGTTGTAGATGTTTCTTCTGTACTAGTGATAGATGTTTCTGCAGTAGTTATTGTGATTGTGGAGGGCTCTGTTGTTGTATATGTTTCTGCTGTGATAATGGTGGATGTTTCAACTGGAGTTGTTGTAATTGTTGAAGTCTCTTTTGTTGTAGATGTTTCTGCTGCAGTGGAAGTTGGTGTTTCTGCAGGAGTTGTTGTGATTGTGGAGATCTCTGTTGTTGTAGATGTTTCTGCTGTACTAGTGATAGATGTTTCTGCAGGAGTTGTTGTGATTGTGGAGGGCTCTGTTGTTGTAGATGTTTCTGCCGTGATAATGGTGGATGTTTCAACTGGAGTTGTTGTAATTATCGAAGTCTCTATTGTTGTAGATTTTTCTGCTACAATAGTTGTGAATGTTTCAGCAGAAGTTGCTGTGATTGTGGAGGGCTCTGTTGTTGTAGGTGTTTCTGCTTTACTAGTGATAGATGTTTCTGCAGTAGTTATTGTGATTGTGGAGGGCTCTGTTGTTGTAGATGTTTCTGCTGTGATAATGGTGGATGTTTCAACTGGAGTTGTTGTAATTATTGAAGTCTCTATTGTTGTAGATGTTTCTGCAACACTATTGATAGATGTTTCTGCTGTAGTTCTTGTAGACGTTTCTGCTGAACTAGTGGTAGACGTTTCTGCAGGAATTGTGGTGATTGTGGAGGGCTCTGTTGTTGTAGATGTTTCTGCAATACTAGTGATAGATGTTTCTGCAGGAGTTGTTGTGATTGTGGAGGGCTCTGTTGTTGTAGATGTTTCTACTGTGATAATGGTGGATGTTTCAACTGGAGTTGTTGTAATTGTTGAAGTCTCTTTTGTTGTAGATGTTTCTGCTGCACTAGTGATAGATGTTTCTGCAGAAGTTGTTGTGATTGTGGAGGGCTCTGTTGTTGTAGATGTTTCTGCTGTGATAATGGTGGATGTTTCAACTGGAGTTGTTGTAATTATCGAAGTCTCTATTGTTGTAGATGTTTCTGCTGCAATGGAAGTGGGTGTTTCAACATGAGTTGTTGTGATTGTGGAGATCTCTGTTGTTGTAGATGTTTCTGCTGTGATAATGGTGGATGTTTCAACTGGAGTTGTAATTATTGAAGTCTCTATTGTTGTGGATGTTTCTGCAACACTAGTGATAGATGTTTCTGCAGGAGTTGTGATGATTGTGGAGATCTCTGTTGTTGTAGATGTTTCTGCTGCACTAGTGGTAGATGTTTCTGCAGGAGTTGTTGTGATTGTGGAGGGCTCTGTTGTTGTATATGTTTCTGCTGTGATAATGGTGGATGTTTCAACTGGAGTTGTTGTAACTGTGGAGGGCTCTGTTGTTGTAGCTGTTTCTGCTGTACTAGTGGTGGATGTTACAGCAGTAGTTGTTGTGATCGTGGACGTGTCTGTTGTTGTAGATGTTTCAACTGCAATGGAAGTGGATGTTTCGGCAGGAGTTGTTGTGATTGAGGAGGTGTCTGCTGTTGTAGATGTTTCTTCTGCACTAGTAGTGGATGTTTCTGTTGCAGTAGTTGTGATTGTGGACAGCTCTGTTGTTGCTTTAGATGTTGTAGCAGGAGTTGTTGTTATTGATAGATATTCTGTTGTGGTTCATAAAAAATGATTATCAATTTAGACGGTACAAAAGAAATAAATAAAAGAAATAGATTAATTGTGTGTACATTTTGTGTGCATTAATTGTGTGTACATTAACTGTGTGTACATTTTGAATGCATATTTTAATAGAATATTTCTGAAACACCAAAGTTTATGTAAATCCATGTCTAATCTGACCATTTTTTACAGTCTGTTCAATGTATCGCATATGTACAATACAACGTTTTTTCAAACCTTTTGATTTTAAAATATTGTCAGACAAACCTGTATTATTAACTGAAATTGAAGTTATGCTCAGGGCATTGAGAGTTGTCTCGTCCCTCAGTAATGCTTCTGCAATTTGGAGTTCTGATGGCACAGTCTGAATAGAGTTGAAAGCAAGTTCTGATGTGGTGAAGACCGATCCCTTGCTGAAATAAATTTTTAGAAATACTGTCATATTGGACTAATAAATGGGTTAATTGCATGTATGAGTTATCTCTCACTGTTGAAAACATACACAAAGGCATTGCATTTAAAATTATCAGCAGTGAAGTATTCAGTATTTACCTGAATAGTAGCACAGTGACTCTAAGGAAGGAATGGAACTTCTTCAAATTAAGTGTGAGCTGTAATAAAGTACAGAAAGTTACAATGAAACTATGAGAAATATAAAGTATTTATGATTCATTAAATGTAAATAATTAATGCGTTCATAATTTGAATGATTATATAGTGAATACAGTATGTGGGTTTGAACTCACGATATCCTCAACAAGCCTAGCCCTGTTTATGAAAGCAGGAGACTGTCGATCATTGAGGTCATCTATGAAAGAATCTTTAGAGCGGAATTCCAGCTTAATTTTCACTTCATTTACTGGCTCCTCTGTTGTAGATGATTCTGCTACACTAGTAGTGGATATTTCCGCAGAAGTTGTGAACGTGGAAGTCTTTGTCGTTGTAGATGTTTCAGAACCTGTAGTAATTGATGTTTCAGCCTCAGTTGTTGTGAGTGAGGAAGTCTCTATTGTTGAAGATATTTCTGCAACACTAGTGGTGGAAGTTTCAGCAGGAGTTGTTATTGTGGAAGTCTCCGTTGTTGTAGATGTTTCTTCTACATTGATAGTGGATGTTTCAGCAGGAATTATTGGGATTGTGGATATATCTGTTGATGTAGATGTTTCTGCTGCACTAATAGTGGGTGTTTCAGTTGCAGGTGTTGTGATCATGGAAGTCTCTGTTGTTGTTGATGTTTCTGCCACAATAGTGGAGGATCTTTCAGCAAGAGTTGGTGTGAATGTGGAAATATCTGTTGTCATAGATGTTTCTCCTACACTATTAGTGGATGTTTCACCAGGATTTGACGTAATTGTGGAAGTATCTGTTCTTGTAGATGTTTTTGCTTTACTAGTGGTGGATGTTACAGCAGGAGTTGTTGTGATCGTGGAAGTGTCTGTAGTTGTAGATGTTTCTGCTGCACTAGTGGTGGATGTTACAGCAGGAGTTGTTGTGATCGTGGAAGTGTCTGTAGTTGTAGATGTTTCTGCTGCAATGGAAGTGGATGTTTCAACAGGAGTTGTTGTCATTGTGGAAGTGTCTGTTGTTGTAGATGTTTCTGCTGCAATGGAAGTGGATGTTTCAGCAGGAGTTGTTGTGGATGTGGAAGTCGCTGTTTTCATAGATGTTTCTGCTGCACTAGTGGTAGATGTTTCTCCAGTAGTTGTTGTGATTGTGGAGGGCTCTGTTGTTGTAGATATTTCTGCAGTGATAATGGTGGATGTTTCAACTAGGGTTGTTGTAATTGTGGAAGTCTCTGTTGTTGTAGATTTTTCTGCTACACTAGTGGTGGATGTTTCAGTAGGAGTTCTTGTGATCATGGAAGTGTCTGTTGTTGTAGATGTTTCTGCTGCACTAGAGGTAGATGTTTCTGCTGTAGTTCTTGTAGACGTTTCTGCTGCATTATTGGTAGATATTTCTGCAGTAGTTGTTGTGATTGTGAAAGGCTCTGTTGTTGTAGATGTTTCTGCTTCACTAGTTGTGGATGTTTCAGCAGGAGTTGTTGTGATCATTGAAGTGTCTATAGTTGTAGATGTTTCTGCTGCAACGAAAGTGGATGTTTCAACAGGAGTTGTTGTGATCGTGGAAGTGTCTGTAGTTGTAGATGTTTCTGCTGCAATGGAAGTGGATGTTTCCACAGGAGTTGTTGTCATTGTGGAAGTGTCTGTTGTTGTAGATGTTTCTGCTACACTAGTGGTGGATGTTTCAGCAGGAGTTATTGTGATCATGGAAGTCTCTGTTGTTGTAGATGATTCTACTGCAATAGTGGTTGACGTTTCTCCATGATTTGTTGTGATTGCGGAAGTCTCTGTTTTTGTGGTTGTTTCTGCTACACTAGTGGTGGATGTTTCAGTAGGAGTTCTTGTGATCATGGAAGTGTCTGTTGTTGTAGATGTTTCTGCTGCACTAGAGGTAGATGTTTCTGTTGTAGTTCTTGTAGACGTTTCTGCTGCATTATTGGTAGATATTTCTGCAGTAGTTGTTGTGATTGTGGAAGGCTCTGTTGTTGTAGATGTTTCTGCTTTGATAATGGTGGATATTTCAACTGGGGTTGTTGTAATTGTCGAAGTCTCTATTGCTGTAGATGTTTCTGCTACAATAGTGGTCGATGTTTCAGCAGGAATAGTTGCGATAATGGAAGTGTCTGTTGTTGTAGATGTTTCTGCTACACTAGTGGTGGATGTTTCAGCAGGAGTTGTTGTGATCATGGAAGTAGATGTTTCTGCTGCAATGGAAGTGGATGTTTCCACAGGAGTTGTTGTGATCATGGAAGTCTCTGTTGTTGTAGATGATTCTACTGCAATAGTGGTTGATGTTTCTCCATGATTTGTTGTGATTGCGGAAGTCTCTGTTTTTGTGGTTGTTTCTGCTACACTAGTGGTGGATGTTTCAGCAGGAGTTTTTGTGGTTGTGGAGGTCGCTGTTTTCATAGATGTTTCTGCTGCACTAGTGGTAGATGTTTCTGTTGTAGTTCTTGTAGACGTTTCTGCTGCATTATTGGTAAATATTTCTGCAGTAGTTGTTGTGATTGTGGAAGGCTCTGTTGTTGTAGATGTTTCTGCTTTGATAATGGTGGATGTTTCAACTGGGGTTGTTGTAATTGTCGAAGTCTCTATTGCTGTAGATGTTTCTGCTACAATAGTGGTCGATGTTTCAGCAGGAATAGTTGTGATAATGGAAGTGTCTGTTGTTGTAGATGTTTCTGTCGCACTATTGGTGGATATTTCAGCAAGAGTTTTTGTGATCGTGGAAGTGTCTGTTGTTGTAGATGATTCCACTGCAATAGTGGTTGATGTTTCTCCAGGAGTTGTTGTGATTGTGGAAGTCTCTTTAGTTGTAGATGTTTCTGCAGTAGTTGTTGTGATTGTGGAAGGCTCTGTTGTTGTAGATGTTTCTGCTTTGATAATGGTGGATGTTTCAACTGGGGTTGTTGTAATTGTCGAAGTCTCTATTGCTGTAGATGTTTCTGCTACACTAGTGGTGGATGTTCCATTAGGAATTGTTGTGATCATGGAAGTGTCTGTTGTTGTAGATGTTTCTGCTGCACCAGTGGTGGATGTTTCAGCAGGAGTTGTTGTGGTTGTGGAAGTCGCTGTTTTCATAGATGTTTCTGCTACACTAGTGGTGGATGTTTCAGCAGGAGTTGTTGTGGTTGTGGAAGTCGCTGTTTTCATAGATGTTTCTGCTTCACTAGCGGTGGATGTTTCAGCAGGAGTTGTTGTGAATGTGGAAGTCTCTGTTGCTGTAGATGTTTCTGCTACACTAGTGGTGGATGTTTCAGTAGGAATTGTTGTGATCATGGAAGTGTCTGTTGTTGTAGATGTTTCTGTCGCACTAGTGGTGGATTTTTCATCAGTAGTTGTGATCGTGGAAGGGACTGTAGTTGTAGATGTTTCTGCTACACTAGTGGTGGATGTTTCAGCAGGAGTTGTTGTGATTATGGAAGTGTCTGTTGTTGTAGTTGTTTCTGCTGTAGTTCTTGTAGATGTTTCTGCTGCACTAGTGGTAGATGTTTCTGCAATAGTTGTGATTGTGGAGGGCTCTGTTGTTGTAGATGTTTCTGCTGTGATAATGGTGGATGTTTCAGCAGGAATTGTTGTGATCATGGAAGTGTCTGTAGTTGTAGATGTTTCTGCTGCAATGGAAGTGGATGTTTCAAGAGGAGTTGTTGTGATTATGGAAGTGTCTGTTGTTGTAGATGATTCTACTGCAATAGTGGTTGATGTTTCTCCAGGATTTGTTTTAATTGTGGAAGTGTCTGTTGTTGTAGATGTTTCTGCTTCACTAGTGGTGGATGTTTCAGCAGAAGTTGATGTGATCATGGACGTGTCTGTTGTTGTAGATGATTCCACTGCAATAGTTGTTGATGTTTCTCCAGGATTTGTTGTAATTGTTGAAGTGTCCGTTGTTGTAGATGTTTCTGCTGCACTAGTGGTAGATGTTTCTGCAGGAGTTGTGGTGATTGTGGAGATCTCTGTTGTTGTAGATGTTTCTGCTGTACTAGTGATAGATGTTTCTGCAGAAGTTGTGGTGATTGTGGAAGTCTCTGTTGTTGTAGATGTTTCTGCTGTACTAGTGATAGATGTTTCTGCAGTAGTTATTGTGATTGTGGAGGGCTCTGTTGTTGTAGATGTTTCCGCTGTGATAATGGTGGATGTTTCAACTGGAGTTGTTGTATTTATCGAAGTCTCTATTGTTGTAGATTTTTCTGCTGCAATGGAAGTGGGTATTTCAAAAGGAGTTGTTGTGATTGTGGAAGTCTCTGTTATTGTAGATGTTTCAGCTGTACTAGTGATAGATGTTTCTGCAGAAGTTGTTGTGATTGTGGAGGGCTCTGTTGTTGTAGATGTTTCTGCTACAGTAGTTTTGGATGTTAAAGCAGGAGTTGTTGTGATTGTGGAGCGCTCTGTTGTTGTAGATGTTTCTGCTGCACTAGTGATAGATGTTTCTGCAGTAGTAGTTTTTGTGATTGTGGAGGGCTCTGTTGTTGTATATGTTTCTGCTGTGATAATGGTGGATGTTTCAACTGGAGTTGTTGTGATTGTGGAAGTTTCTATTGTTGTAGATGTTTCTGCTGCAATGGAAGTTGGTGTTTCTGCAGGAGTTGTTGTGATTGTGGAAGTCTCTGTTGTTGTTGATGTTTCTGCTGTACTAGTGATAGATGTTTCTGCAGTAGTTATTGTGATTGTGGAGGGTTCTGTTGTTGTAGATGTTTCTGCTGTGATAATGGTGGATGTTTCAACTGGAGTCGTTGTAATTATCGAAGTCTCTATTGTTGTAGATTTTTCTGCTACAATAGTTGTGAATGTTTCAGCAGAAGTTGCTGTGATTGTGGAGGGCTCTGTTGTTGTAGGTGTTTCTGCTTTACTAGTGATAGATGTTTCTGCAGTAGTTATTGTGAT
Source organism: Carassius gibelio (assembly GCF_023724105.1). Lineage (NCBI taxonomy): Eukaryota > Metazoa > Chordata > Actinopteri > Cypriniformes > Cyprinidae > Carassius > Carassius gibelio. The sequence continues at coordinate 37,925,773 of NC_068371.1, forward strand.
TGTGGAGGGATCTGTTGTTGTAGATGTTTCTGCTGTGATAATGGTGGATGTTTCAACTGGAGTTGTTGTAATTATTGAAGTCTCTATTGTTGTAGATGTTTCTGCTGAACTAGTGGTAGACGTTTCTGCAGGAATTGTGGTGATTGTGGAGGGCTCTGTTGTTGTAGATGTTTCTACTGTGATAATGGTGGATGTTTCAACTGGAGTTGTTGTAATTGTTGAAGTCTCTTTTGTTGTAGATGTTTCTGCTGCACTAGTGATAGATGTTTCTGCAGGAGTTGTGGTGATTTTGGAGATCTCTGTTGTTGTAGATGTTTCTGCTGCAATGGAAGTGGGTATTTCAACAGGAGTTGTTGTGATTGTGGAAGTCGCTGTTGTTGTAGATGTTTCTGCTTTACTAGTGATAGATGTTTCTGCAGAAGTTGTTGTGATTGTGGAGGGCTCTGTTGTTGTAGATGTTTCTGCTGTGATAATGGTGGATGTTTCAACTGGAGTTGTTGTAATTATCGAAGTCTCTATTGTTGTAGATGTTTCTGCTGCACTAGTGATAGATGTTTCTGCAGGAGTTGTGGTGATTGTGGAGATCTCTGTTGTTGTATATGTTTCTGCTGCACTAGTGATAGATGTTTCTGCAGGAGTTGTGTTGATTGTGGAGATCTCTGTTGTTGTAGGTGTTTCTGCTGTACTAGTGATAGATGTTTCTGCAGAAGTTGTTGTGATTGTGGAGGGCTCTGTTGTTGTAGATGTTTCCGCTGTGATAATGGTGGATGTTTCAACTGGAGTTGTTGTAATTACTGAAGTCTCTATTGTTGTAGATGTTTCTGCAACACTATTGATAGATGTTTCTGCTGTAGTTCTTGTAGACGTTTCTGCTGAACTAGTGGTAGATGTTTCTGCAGGAATTGTGGTGATTGTCGAGATCTCTGTTGTTGTAGATGTTTCTGCAACACTAGTGATAGATGTTTCTGCAGGAGTTGTGGTGATTGTGGAGATCTCTGTTGTTGTAGATGTTTCTGCTGTACTAGTGATAGATGTTTCTGCAGAAGTTGTTGTGATTGTGGAGGGCTCTGTTGTTGTAGATGTTTCTGCTGTACTAGTGATAGATGTTTCTGCAGTAGTTATTGTGATTGTGGAGGGCTCTGTTGTTGTATATGTTTCTGCTGTGATAATGGTGGATGTTTCAACTGGAGTTGTTGTAATTGTCGAAGTCTCTTTTGTTGTAGATGTTTCTGCTGCACTAGTGATAGATGTTTCTGCAGGAGTTGTTGTGATTGTGGAGGGCTCTGTTGTTGTAGATGTTTCTGCTGTGATAATGGTGGATGTTTCAACTGGAGTTGTTGTAATTGTTGAAGTCTCTTTTGTTGTAGATGTTTCTGCTGCAGTGGAAGTTGGTGTTTCTGCAGGAGTTGTTGTGATTGTGGAAGTCTCTGTTGTTGTAGATGTTTCTGCTGTACTAGTGATAGATGTTTCTGCAGTAGTTATTGTGATTGTGGAGGGCTCTGTTGTTGTAGATGTTTCTGCTTCACTAGTGGTGGATGTTTCAGCAGAAGTTGATGTGATCATGGACGTGTCTGTTGTTGTAGATGATTCCACTGCAATAGTTGTTGATGTTTCTCCAGGATTTGTTGTAATTGTTGAAGTGTCCGTTGTTGTAGATGTTTCTGCTGCACTAGTGGTAGATGTTTCTGCAGGAGTTGTGGTGATTGTGGAGATCTCTGTTGTTGTAGATGTTTCTGCTGTACTAGTGATAGATGTTTCTGCAGAAGTTGTGGTGATTGTGGAAGTCTCTGTTGTTGTAGATGTTTCTGCTGTACTAGTGATAGATGTTTCTGCAGTAGTTATTGTGATTGTGGAGGGCTCTGTTGTTGTAGATGTTTCCGCTGTGATAATGGTGGATGTTTCAACTGGAGTTGTTGTATTTATCGAAGTCTCTATTGTTGTAGATTTTTCTGCTGCAATGGAAGTGGGTATTTCAAAAGGAGTTGTTGTGATTGTGGAAGTCTCTGTTATTGTAGATGTTTCAGCTGTACTAGTGATAGATGTTTCTGCAGAAGTTGTTGTGATTGTGGAGGGCTCTGTTGTTGTAGATGTTTCTGCTACAGTAGTTTTGGATGTTAAAGCAGGAGTTGTTGTGATTGTGGAGCGCTCTGTTGTTGTAGATGTTTCTGCTGCACTAGTGATAGATGTTTCTGCAGTAGTAGTTTTTGTGATTGTGGAGGGCTCTGTTGTTGTATATGTTTCTGCTGTGATAATGGTGGATGTTTCAACTGGAGTTGTTGTGATTGTGGAAGTTTCTATTGTTGTAGATGTTTCTGCTGCAATGGAAGTTGGTGTTTCTGCAGGAGTTGTTGTGATTGTGGAAGTCTCTGTTGTTGTTGATGTTTCTGCTGTACTAGTGATAGATGTTTCTGCAGTAGTTATTGTGATTGTGGAGGGTTCTGTTGTTGTAGATGTTTCTGCTGTGATAATGGTGGCTGTTTCAACTGGAGTCGTTGTAATTATCGAAGTCTCTATTGTTGTAGATTTTTCTGCTACAATAGTTGTGAATGTTTCAGCAGAAGTTGCTGTGATTGTGGAGGGCTCTGTTGTTGTAGGTGTTTCTGCTTTACTAGTAAAAGATGTTTCTGCAGTAGTTATTGTGATTGTGGAGGGCTCTGTTGTTGTAGATGTTTCTGCTGTGATAATGGTGGATGTTTCAACTGGAGTTGTTGTAATTATTGAAGTCTCTATTGTTGTAGATGTTTCTGCTGAACTAGTGTTAGACGTTTCTGCAGGAATTGTGGTGATTGTGGAGGGCTCTGTTGTTGTAGATGTTTCTACTGTGATAATGGTGGATGTTTCAACTGGAGTTGTTGTAATTGTTGAAGTCTCTTTTGTTGTAGATGTTTCTGCTGCACTAGTGATAGATGTTTCTGCAGGAGTTGTGGTGATTTTGGAGATCTCTGTTGTTTTAGATGTTTCTGCTGCAATGGAAGTGGGTATTTCAACAGGAGTTGTTGTGATTGTGGAAGTCGCTGTTGTTGTAGATGTTTCTGCTTTACTAGTGATAGATGTTTCTGCAGAAGTTGTTGTGATTGTGGAGGGCTCTGTTGTTGTAGATGTTTCTGCTGTGATAATGGTGGATGTTTCAACTGGAGTTGTTGTAATTATCGAAGTCTCTATTGTTGTAGATGTTTCTGCTGCACTAGTGATAGATGTTTCTGCAGGAGTTGTGGTGATTGTGGAGATCTCTGTTGTTGTATATGTTTCTGCTGCACTAGTGATAGATGTTTCTGCAGGAGTTGTGGTGATTGTGGAGATCTCTGTTGTTGTAGGTGTTTCTGCTGTACTAGTGATAGATGTTTCTGCAGAAGTTGTTGTGATTGTGGAGGGCTCTGTTGTTGTAGATGTTTCCGCTGTGATAATGGTGGATGTTTCAACTGGAGTTGTTGTAATTACTGAAGTCTCTATTGTTGTAGATGTTTCTGCAACACTATTGATAGATGTTTCTGCAGGAGTTGTGGTGATTGTGGAGATCTCTGTTGTTGTAGATGTTTCTGCTGTACTAGTGATAGATGTTTCTGCAGAAGTTGTTGTGATTGTGGAGGGCTCTGTTGTTGTAGATATTTCTGCTGTACTAGTGATAGATGTTTCTGCAGTAGTTATTGTGATTGTGGAGGGCTCTGTTGTTGTATATGTTTCTGCTGTGATAATGGTGGATGTTTCAACTGGAGTTGTTGTAATTGTCGAAGTCTCTTTTGTTGTAGATGTTTCTGCTGCACTAGTGATAGATGTTTCTGCAGGAGTTGTTGTGATTGTGGAGGGCTCTGTTGTTGTAGATGTTTCTGCTGTGATAATGGTGGATGTTTCAACTGGAGTTGTTGTAATTGTTGAAGTCTCTTTTGTTGTAGATGTTTCTGCTGCAGTGGAAGTTGGTGTTTCTGCAGGAGTTGTTGTGATTGTGGAAGTCTCTGTTGTTGTAGATGTTTCTGCTGTACTAGTGATAGATGTTTCTGCAGTAGTTATTGTGATTGTGGAGGGCTCTGTTGTTGTAGATGTTTCTGCTTCACTAGTGGTGGATGTTTCAGCAGAAGTTGATGTGATCATGGACGTGTCTGTTGTTGTAGATGATTCCACTGCAATAGTTGTTGATGTTTCTCCAGGATTTGTTGTAATTGTTGAAGTGTCCGTTGTTGTAGATGTTTCTGCTGCACTAGTGGTAGATGTTTCTGCAGGAGTTGTGGTGATTGTGGAGATCTCTGTTGTTGTAGATGTTTCTGCTGTACTAGTGATAGATGTTTCTGCAGAAGTTGTGGTGATTGTGGAAGTCTCTGTTGTTGTAGATGTTTCTGCTGTACTAGTGATAGATGTTTCTGCAGTAGTTATTGTGATTGTGGAGGGCTCTGTTGTTGTAGATGTTTCCGCTGTGATAATGGTGGATGTTTCAACTGGAGTTGTTGTATTTATCGAAGTCTCTATTGTTGTAGATGTTTCTGCTGCAATGGAAGTGGGTATTTCAACAGGAGTTGTTGTGATTGTGGAAGTCTCTGTTATTGTAGATGTTTCAGCTGTACTAGTGATAGATGTTTCTGCAGAAGTTGTTGTGATTGTGGAGGGCTCTGTTGTTGTAGATGTTTCTGCTACAGTAGTTTTGGATGTTAAAGCAGGAGTTGTTGTGATTGTGGAGCGCTCTGTTGTTGTAGATGTTTCTGCTGCACTAGTGATAGATGTTTCTGCAGTAGTAGTTTTTGTGATTGTGGAGGGCTCTGTTGTTGTATATGTTTCTGCTGTGATAATGGTGGATGTTTCAACTGGAGTCGTTGTAATTATCGAAGTCTCTATTGTTGTAGATTTTTCTGCTACAATAGTTGTGAATGTTTCAGCAGAAGTTGCTGTGATTGTGGAGGGCTCTGTTGTTGTAGGTGTTTCTGCTTTACTAGTAAAAGAAGTTTCTGCAGTAGTTATTGTGATTGTGGAGGGCTCTGTTGTTGTAGATGTTTCTGCTGTGATAATGGTGGATGTTTCAAGTGGAGTTGTTGTAATTATTGAAGTCTCTATTGTTGTAGATGTTTCTGCTGAACTAGTGGTAGACGTTTCTGCAGGAATTGTGGTGATTGTGGAGGGCTCTGTTGTTGTAAATGTTTCTACTGTGATAATGGTGGATGTTTCAACTGGAGTTGTTGTAATTGTTGAAGTCTCTTTTGTTGTAGATGTTTCTGCTGCACTAGTGATAGATGTTTCTGCAGGAGTTGTGGTGATTTTGGAGATCTCTGTTGTTGTAGATGTTTCTGCTGCAATGGAAGTGGGTATTTCAACAGGAGTTGTTGTGATTGTGGAAGTCGCTGTTGTTGTAGATGTTTCTGCTTTACTAGTGATAGATGTTTCTGCAGAAGTTGTTGTGATTGTGGAGGGCTCTGTTGTTGTAGATGTTTCTGCTGTGATAATGGTGGATGTTTCAACTGGAGTTGTTGTAATTATCGAAGTCTCTATTGTTGTAGATGTTTCTGCTGCACTAGTGATAGATGTTTCTGCAGGAGTTGTGGTGATTGTGGAGATCTCTGTTGTTGTATATGTTTCTGCTGCACTAGTGATAGATGTTTCTGCAGGAGTTGTGGTGATTGTGGAGATCTCTGTTGTTGTAGGTGTTTCTGCTGTACTAGTGATAGATGTTTCTGCAGAAGTTGTTGTGATTGTGGAGGGCTCTGTTGTTGTAGATGTTTCCGCTGTGATAATGGTGGATGTTTCAACTGGAGTTGTTGTAACTACTGAAGTCTCTATTGTTGTAGATGTTTCTGCAACACTATTGATAGATGTTTCTGCTGTAGTTCTTGTAGACGTTTCTGCTGAACTAGTGGTAGATGTTTCTGCAGGAATTGTGGTGATTGTCGAGATCTCTGTTGTTGTAGATGTTTCTGCAACACTAGTGATAGATGTTTCTGCAGGAGTTGTGGTGATTGTGGAGATCTCTGTTGTTGTAGATGTTTCTGCTGTACTAGTGATAGATGTTTCTGCAGAAGTTGTTGTGATTGTGGAGGGCTCTGTTGTTGTAGATGTTTCTGCTATACTAGTGATAGATGTTTCTGCAGTAGTTATTGTGATTGTGGAGGGCTCTGTTGTTGTATATGTTTCTGCTGTGATAATGGTGGATGTTTCAACTGGAGTTGTTGTAATTGTCGAAGTCTCTTTTGTTGTAGATGTTTCTGCTGCAGTGGAAGTTGGTGTTTCTGCAGGAGTTGTTGTGATTGTGGAAGTCTCTGTTGTTGTAGATGTTTCTGCTGTACTAGTGATAGATGTTTCTGCAGTAGTTATTGTGATTGTGGAGGGCTCTGTTGTTGTAGATGTTTCTGCCGTGATAATGGTGGATGTTTCAACTGGAGTTGTTGTAATTATCGAAGTCTCTATTGTTGTAGATTTTTCTGCTACAATAGTTGTGAATGTTTCAGCAGAAGTTGCTGTGATTGTGGAGGGCTCTGTTGTTGTAGGTGTTTCTGCTTTACTAGTGATAGATGTTTCTGCAGTAGTTATTGTGATTGTGGAGGGCTCTGTTGTTGTAGATGTTTCTGCTGTGATAATGGTGGATGTTTCAACTGGAGTTGTTGTAATTATTGAAGTCTCTATTGTTGTAGATGTTTCTGCTGTACTAGTGATAGATGTTTCTGCAGTAGTTATTGTGATTGTGGAGGGCTCTGTTGTTGTAGATGTTTCTGCTGTGATAATGGTGGATGTTTCAACTGGAGTTGTTGTAATTATCGAAGTGTCTATTGTTGTAGATGTTTCTGCTGCAATGGAAGTGGGTGTTTCAACATGAGTTGTTGTAATTGTCGAAATCTCTATTGTTGTAGATGTTTCTGCTACAATAGTTGTGGATGTTAAAGCAGGAGTTGTTGTGATTGTGGAGGGCTCTGTTGTTGATGTTTCTGCTGCACTAGAGGTAGATGTTTCTGCAGTAGTTATTGTGATTGTGGAGGGCTCTGTTGTTGTAGATGTTTCTGCTGTGATAATGGTGGATGTTTCAACTGGAGTTGTTGTAATTATCGAAGTCTCTATTGTTGTAGATGTTTCTGATGCAATGGAAGTGGGTGTTTCAACATGAGTTGTTGTGATTGTGGAGGGCTCTGTTGTTGTAGATGTTTCTGCTGCACTAGTGATAGATGTTTCTGCAGAAGTTGCTGTGATTGTGGAGGGCTCTGTTGTTGTAGATGTTTCTGCTGCACTAGTGGTAGATGTTTCTGCAGAAGTTGCTTTGATTGTGGAGGGCTCTGTTGTTGTATATGTTTCTGCTGTGATAATGGTGGATGTTTCAACTGGAGTTGTTGTAATTGTCACAGTCTCTATTGTTGTAGATGTTTCTGCTACAATAGTTGTGGATGTTAAAGCAGGAGTTGTTGTGATCATGGAAGGCTCAGTTGGCATAGATGTTTCTGCTAAGATAATGGTGGATGTTTCAACTGGAGTTGTTGTAATTGTCGAATTCTCTATTGTAGTAGATGTTTCTGCTGCACTAGTGGTGGATGTTTCAGCAGGAGTTGTTGTGATTGTGGAGGGCTCTGTTGTTGTAGATGTTTCTGCTGTGATAATGGTGGATGTTTCAACTGGAGTTGTTGTAATTATCGAAGTCTCTATTGTTGTAGATGTTTCTGCTGCACTAGTGATAGATGTTTCTGCAGGAGTTGTGGTGATTGTGGAGATCTCTGTTGTTGTATATGTTTCTGCTGCACTAGTGATAGATGTTTCTGCAGGAGTTGTGGTGATTGTGGAGATCTCTGTTGTTGTAGGTGTTTCTGCTGTACTAGTGATAGATGTTTCTGCAGAAGTTGTTGTGATTGTGGAGGGCTCTGTTGTTGTAGATGTTTCCGCTGTGATAATGGTGGATGTTTCAACTGGAGTTGTTGTAATTACTGAAGTCTCTATTGTTGTAGATGTTTCTGCAACACTATTGATAGATGTTTCTGCTGTAGTTCTTTTAGACGTTTCTGCTGAACTAGTGGTAGATGTTTCTGCAGGAATTGTGGTGATTGTCGAGAACTCTGTTGTTGTAGATGTTTCTGCAACACTAGTGATAGATGTTTCTGCAGGAGTTGTGGTGATTGTGGAGATCTCTGTTGTTGTAGATGTTTCTGCTGTACTAGTGATAGATGTTTCTGCAGAAGTTGTTGTGATTGTGGAGGGCTCTGTTGTTGTAGATGTTTCTGCTGTACTAGTGATAGATGTTTCTGCAGTAGTTATTGTGATTGTGGAGGGCTCTGTTGTTGTATATGTTTCTGCTGTGATAATGGTGGATGTTTCAACTGGAGTTGTTGTAATTGTCGAAGTCTCTTTTGTTGTAGATGTTTCTGCTGCACTAGTGATAGATGTTTCTGCAGGAGTTGTTGTGATTGTGGAGGGCTCTGTTGTTGTAGATGTTTCTGCTGTGATAATGGTGGATGTTTCAACTGGAGTTGTTGTAATTGTTGAAGTCTCTTTTGTTGTAGATGTTTCTGCTGCAGTGGAAGTTGGTGTTTCTGCAGGAGTTGTTGTGATTGTGGAAGTCTCTGTTGTTGTAGATGTTTCTGCTGTACTAGTGATAGATGTTTCTGCAGTAGTTATTGTGATTGTGGAGGGCTCTGTTGTTGTAGATGTTTCTGCTTCACTAGTGGTGGATGTTTCAGCAGAAGTTGATGTGATCATGGACGTGTCTGTTGTTGTAGATGATTCCACTGCAATAGTTGTTGATGTTTCTCCAGGATTTGTTGTAATTGTTGAAGTGTCCGTTGTTGTAGATGTTTCTGCTGCACTAGTGGTAGATGTTTCTGCAGGAGTTGTGGTGATTGTGGAGATCTCTGTTGTTGTAGATGTTTCTGCTGTACTAGTGATAGATGTTTCTGCAGAAGTTGTGGTGATTGTGGAAGTCTCTGTTGTTGTAGATGTTTCTGCTGTACTAGTGATAGATGTTTCTGCAGTAGTTATTGTGATTGTGGAGGGCTCTGTTGTTGTAGATGTTTCCGCTGTGATAATGGTGGATGTTTCAACTGGAGTTGTTGTATTTATCGAAGTCTCTATTGTTGTAGATGTTTCTGCTGCAATGGAAGTGGGTATTTCAACAGGAGTTGTTGTGATTGTGGAAGTCTCTGTTATTGTAGATGTTTCAGCTGTACTAGTGATAGATGTTTCTGCAGAAGTTGTTGTGATTGTGGAGGGCTCTGTTGTTGTAGATGTTTCTGCTACAGTAGTTTTGGATGTTAAAGCAGGAGTTGTTGTGATTGTGGAGCGCTCTGTTGTTGTAGATGTTTCTGCTGCACTAGTGATAGATGTTTCTGCAGTAGTAGTTTTTGTGATTGTGGAGGGCTCTGTTGTTGTATATGTTTCTGCTGTGATAATGGTGGATGTTTCAACTGGAGTTGTTGTGATTGTGGAAGTTTCTATTGTTGTAGATGTTTCTGCTGCAATGGAAGTTGGTGTTTCTGCAGGAGTTGTTGTGATTGTGGAAGTCTCTGTTGTTGTTGATGTTTCTGCTGTACTAGTGATAGATGTTTCTGCAGTAGTTATTGTGATTGTGGAGGGTTCTGTTGTTGTAGATGTTTCTGCTGTGATAATGGTGGATGTTTCAACTGGAGTCGTTGTAATTATCGAAGTCTCTATTGTTGTAGATTTTTCTGCTACAATAGTTGTGAATGTTTCAGCAGAAGTTGCTGTGATTGTGGAGGGCTCTGTTGTTGTAGGTGTTTCTGCTTTACTAGTAAAAGAAGTTTCTGCAGTAGTTATTGTGATTGTGGAGGGCTCTGTTGTTGTAGATGTTTCTGCTGTGATAATGGTGGATGTTTCAAGTGGAGTTGTTGTAATTATTGAAGTCTCTATTGTTGTAGATGTTTCTGCTGAACTAGTGGTAGACGTTTCTGCAGGAATTGTGGTGATTGTGGAGGGCTCTGTTGTTGTAGATGTTTCTACTGTGATAATGGTGGATGTTTCAACTGGAGTTGTTGTAATTGTTGAAGTCTCTTTTGTTGTAGATGTTTCTGCTGCACTAGTGATAGATGTTTCTGCAGGAGTTGTGGTGATTTTGGAGATCTCTGTTGTTGTAGATGTTTCTGCTGCAATGGAAGTGGGTATTTCAACAGGAGTTGTTGTGATTGTGGAAGTCGCTGTTGTTGTAGATGTTTCTGCTTTACTAGTGATAGATGTTTCTGCAGAAGTTGTTGTGATTGTGGAGGGCTCTGTTGTTGTAGATGTTTCTGCTGTGATAATGGTGGATGTTTCAACTGGAGTTGTTGTAATTATCGAAGTCTCTATTGTTGTAGATGTTTCTGCTGCACTAGTGATAGATGTTTCTGCAGGAGTTGTGGTGATTGTGGAGATCTCTGTTGTTGTATATGTTTCTGCTGCACTAGTGATAGATGTTTCTGCAGGAGTTGTGGTGATTGTGGAGATCTCTGTTGTTGTAGGTGTTTCTGCTGTACTAGTGATAGATGTTTCTGCAGAAGTTGTTGTGATTGTGGAGGGCTCTGTTGTTGTAGATGTTTCCGCTGTGATAATGGTGGATGTTTCAACTGGAGTTGTTGTAATTACTGAAGTCTCTATTGTTGTAGATGTTTCTGCAACACTATTGATAGATGTTTCTGCTGTAGTTCTTGTAGACGTTTCTGCTGAACTAGTGGTAGATGTTTCTGCAGGAATTGTGGTGATTGTCGAGATCTCTGTTGTTGTAGATGTTTCTGCAACACTAGTGATAGATGTTTCTGCAGGAGTTGTGGTGATTGTGGAGATCTCTGTTGTTGTAGATGTTTCTGCTGTACTAGTGATAGATGTTTCTGCAGAAGTTGTTGTGATTGTGGAGGGCTCTGTTGTTGTAGATGTTTCTGCTGTACTAGTGATAGATGTTTCTGCAGTAGTTATTGTGATTGTGGAGGGCTCTGTTGTTGTATATGTTTCTGCTGTGATAATGGTGGATGTTTCAACTGGAGTTGTTGTAATTGTCGAAGTCTCTTTTGTTGTAGATGTTTCTGCTGCAGTGGAAGTTGGTGTTTCTGCAGGAGTTGTTGTGATTGTGGAAGTCTCTGTTGTTGTAGATGTTTCTGCTGTACTAGTGATAGATGTTTCTGCAGTAGTTATTGTGATTGTGGAGGGCTCTGTTGTTGTAGATGTTTCTGCCGTGATAATGGTGGATGTTTCAACTGGAGTTGTTGTAATTATCGAAGTCTCTATTGTTGTAGATTTTTCTGCTACAATAGTTGTGAATGTTTCAGCAGAAGTTGCTGTGATTGTGGAGGGCTCTGTTGTTGTAGGTGTTTCTGCTTTACTAGTGATAGATGTTTCTGCAGTAGTTATTGTGATTGTGGAGGGCTCTGTTGTTGTAGATGTTTCTGCTGTGATAATGGTGGATGTTTCAACTGGAGTTGTTGTAATTATTGAAGTCTCTATTGTTGTAGATGTTTCTGCTGTACTAGTGATAGATGTTTCTGCAGTAGTTATTGTGATTGTGGAGGGCTCTGTTGTTGTAGATGTTTCTGCTGTGATAATGGTGGATGTTTCAACTGGAGTTGTTGTAATTATCGAAGTGTCTATTGTTGTAGATGTTTCTGCTGCAATGGAAGTGGGTGTTTCAACATGAGTTGTTGTAATTGTCGAAATCTCTATTGTTGTAGATGTTTCTGCTACAATAGTTGTGGATGTTAAAGCAGGAGTTGTTGTGATTGTGGAGGGCTCTGTTGTTGATGTTTCTGCTGCACTAGAGGTAGATGTTTCTGCAGTAGTTATTGTGATTGTGGAGGGCTCTGTTGTTGTAGATGTTTCTGCTGTGATAATGGTGGATGTTTCAACTGGAGTTGTTGTAATTATCGAAGTCTCTATTGTTGTAGATGTTTCTGATGCAATGGAAGTGGGTGTTTCAACATGAGTTGTTGTGATTGTGGAGGGCTCTGTTGTTGTAGATGTTTCTGCTGCACTAGTGATAGATGTTTCTGCAGAAGTTGCTGTGATTGTGGAGGGCTCTGTTGTTGTAGATGTTTCTGCTGCACTAGTGGTAGATGTTTCTGCAGAAGTTGCTTTGATTGTGGAGGGCTCTGTTGTTGTATATGTTTCTGCTGTGATAATGGTGGATGTTTCAACTGGAGTTGTTGTAATTGTCACAGTCTCTATTGTTGTAGATGTTTCTGCTACAATAGTTGTGGATGTTAAAGCAGGAGTTGTTGTGATCATGGAAGGCTCAGTTGGCATAGATGTTTCTGCTAAGATAATGGTGGATGTTTCAACTGGAGTTGTTGTAATTGTCGAAGTCTCTATTGTTGTAGATGTTTCTGCTGCACTAGTGGTGGATGTTTCAGCAGGAGTTGTTGTGATTGTGGAGGGCTCTGTTGTTGTAGATGTTTCTGCTGTGATAATGGTGGATGTTTCAACTGGAGTTGTTGTAATTATCGAAGTCTCTATTGTTGTAGATGTTTCTGCTGCACTAGTGATAGATGTTTCTGCAGGAGTTGTGGTGATTGTGGAGATCTCTGTTGTTGTATATGTTTCTGCTGCACTAGTGATAGATGTTTCTGCAGGAGTTGTGGTGATTGTGGAGATCTCTGTTGTTGTAGGTGTTTCTGCTGTACTAGTGATAGATGTTTCTGCAGAAGTTGTTGTGATTGTGGAGGGCTCTGTTGTTGTAGATGTTTCCGCTGTGATAATGGTGGATGTTTCAACTGGAGTTGTTGTAATTACTGAAGTCTCTATTGTTGTAGATGTTTCTGCAACACTATTGATAGATGTTTCTGCTGTAGTTCTTGTAGACGTTTCTGCTGAACTAGTGGTAGATGTTTCTGCAGGAATTGTGGTGATTGTCGAGATCTCTGTTGTTGTAGATGTTTCTGCAACACTAGTGATAGATGTTTCTGCAGGAGTTGTGGTGATTGTGGAGATCTCTGTTGTTGTAGATGTTTCTGCTGTACTAGTGATAGATGTTTCTGCAGAAGTTGTTGTGATTGTGGAGGGCTCTGTTGTTGTAGATGTTTCTGCTGTACTAGTGATAGATGTTTCTGCAGTAGTTATTGTGATTGTGGAGGGCTCTGTTGTTGTATATGTTTCTGCTGTGATAATGGTGGATGTTTCAACTGGAGTTGTTGTAATTGTCGAAGTCTCTTTTGTTGTAGATGTTTCTGCTGCACTAGTGATAGATGTTTCTGCAGGAGTTGTTGTGATTGTGGAGGGCTCTGTTGTTGTAGATGTTTCTGCTGTGATAATGGTGGATGTTTCAACTGGAGTTGTTGTAATTGTTGAAGTCTCTTTTGTTGTAGATATTTCTGCTGCAGTGGAAGTTGGTGTTTCTGCAGGAGTTGTTGTGGTTGTGGAAGTCTCTGTTGTTGTAGATGTTTCTGCTGTACTAGTGATAGATGTTTCTGCAGTAGTTATTGTGATTGTGGAGGGCTCTGTTGTTGTAGATGTTTCTGCCGTGATAATGGTGGATGTTTCAACTGGAGTTGTTGTAATTATCGAAGTCTCTATTGTTGTAGATTTTTCTGCTACAATAGTTGTGAATGTTTCAGCAGAAGTTGCTGTGATTGTGGAGGGCTCTGTTGTTGTAGGTGTTTCTGCTTTACTAGTGATAGATGTTTCTGCAGTAGTCATTGTGATAGTGGAGGGCTCTGTTGTTGTAGATGTTTCTGCTGTGATAATGGTGGATGTTTCAACTGGAGTTGTTGTAATTATTGAAGTCTCTATTGTTGTAGATGTTTCTGCAACACTATTGATAGATGTTTCTGCAGGAGTTGTTGTGATTGTGGAGGGCTCTGTTGTTGTAGATGTTTCTACTGTGATAATGGTGGATGTTTCAACTGGAGTTGTTGTAATTGTTGAAGTCTCTTTTGTTGTAGATGTTTCTGCTGCAATGGAAGTGGGTGTTTCTGCATTAGTTGTTGTGATTTTGGAGGGCTCTGTTGTAGATGTTTCTGCTGTACTAGTGATAGATGTTTCTGCAGTAGTTATTGTGATTGTGGAGGGCTCTGTTGTTGTAGATGTTTCTGCTGTGATAATGGTGGATGTTTCAACTGGAGTTGTTGTAATTATCGAAGTGTCTATTGTTGTAGATGTTTCTGCTGCAATGGAAGTGGGTGTTTCAACATGAGTTGTTGTAATTGTCGAAATCTCTATTGTTGTAGATGTTTCTGCTACAATAGTTGTGGATGTTAAAGCAGGAGTTGTTGTGATTGTGGAGGGCTCTGTTGTTGATGTTTCTGCTGCACTAGAGGTAGATGTTTCTGCAGTAGTTATTGTGATTGTGGAGGGCTCTGTTGTTGTAGATGTTTCTGCTGTGATAATGGTGGATGTTTCAACTGGAGTTGTTGTAATTATCGAAGTCTCTATTGTTGTAGATGTTTCTGATGCAATGGAAGTGGGTGTTTCAACATGAGTTGTTGTGATTGTGGAGGGCTCTGTTGTTGTAGATGTTTCTGCTGCACTAGTGATAGATGTTTCTGCAGAAGTTGCTGTGATTGTGGAGGGCTCTGCTGTTGTAGATGTTTCTGCTGCACTAGTGGTAGATGTTTCTGCAGAAGTTGCTTTGATTGTGGAGGGCTCTGTTGTTGTATATGTTTCTGCTGTGATAATGGTGGATGTTTCAACTGGAGTTGTTGTAATTGTCACAGTCTCTATTGTTGTAGATGTTTCTGCTACAATAGTTGTGGATGTTAAAGCAGGAGTTGTTGTGATCATGGAAGGCTCAGTTGGCATAGATGTTTCTGCTGTGATAATGGTGGATGTTTCAACTGGAGTTGTTGTAATTGTCGAAGTCTCTATTGTTGTAGATGTTTCTGCTGCACTAGTGGTGGATGTTTCAGCAGGAGTTGTTGTGATTGTGGAAGGCTCAGTTGGCATAGATGTTTCTGCTGTGATAATGGTGGATGTTTCAACTGGAGTTGTTGTAATTGTCGAAGTCTCTATTGTTGTAGATATTTCTGCTACAATAGTTTTGGATGTTTCTGCAGGAGTTGTTGTGATCGTGGACATGTCTGTTGTTATAGATGTTTCAACTGCAATGGAAGTGGATGTTTCGGCAGGAGTTGTTGTGATTGAGGAAGTGTCTGCTGTTGTAGATGTTTCTTCTGCACTAGTAGTGGATGTTTGTGTTGCAGTAGTTGTGATTGTGGACAGCTCTGTTGTTGCTTTAGATGTTGTAGCAGGAGTTGTTGTTATTGATAGGTATTCTGTTGTGGTTCACAAAAAAAAATTATCAATTTAGAAGGTACAAAAGAAATAAATAAAAGAAATAGATTAATTGTGTTTACATTTTGTGTGCATTAATTGTGTGTACATTAATTGTGTGTACATTTTGAATGCATATTTTAATAGAATATTTCTGAAACACCAAAGTTTATGTAAATCCATGTCTAATCTGACCATTTTTTACAGTCTGTTCAATGTCTCACATATGTTCAATACAACGTTTTTTCAAACCTTTTGCTTTTAAAATATTGTCAAACAAACCTGTGTTATTAACTGAAATTGAAGTTATGCTCAGGGCATTGAGAGTTGTCTCGTCACTCAGTAATGCTTCTGCAATTTGGAGTTCTGAAGGCACAGTCTGAATAGAGTTGAAAGCAAGTTCTGATGTGGTGATGACCGATCCCTTGCTGAAATACATTTTTTGAAATACTGTCATATTGGACTAATAAATGGGTTAATCTCATGTATGAGTTATCTCTCACAGTTTAAAACATACACAAAGGCATTGCATTTAAAATTATCAGCAGTGTAGTATTCAGTATTTACCTGAATAGTAGCACAGTGACTCTAAGGAAGGAATAGAACTTCTTCAAATTAAGTGTAAGCTGTAATAAAGTACATAAAGTTACACTGAAACTATGAGAAATATAAAGTATTTATGATTCATTAAATGTAAATAATTAATGCGTTCATAATTTGAATGATTATATAGTGAATACAGTATGTGGGTTTGAACTCACGATATCCTCAACAAGCCTAGCCCTGTTTATGAAAGCAGGAGACTGTCGATCATTGAGGTCATCTATGAAAGAATCTTTAGAGCGGAATTCCAGCTTAATTTTCACTTCATTTACTGGCTCCTCTGTTGTAGATGATTCTGCTAAACTAATAGTGGATATTTCCGCAGTAGTTGTGAACGTGGAAGTCTTTGTCGTTGTAGATGTTTCTGAAGCAGTAGTAATTGATGTTTCAGCCTCATTTGTTGTGAGTGAGGAAGTCTCTATTGTTGAAGATATTTCTGCAACACTAGTGGTGGAAGTTTCAGCAGGAGTTGTTATTGTGGAAGTCTCCGTTGTTGTAGATGTTTCTTCTACATTGATAGTGGATGTTTCAGCAGGCATTATTGGGATTGTGGATATATCTGTTGATGTAGATGTTTCTGCTGCACTAATAGTGGGTGTTTCAGTTGCAGGTGTTGTGATCATGGAAGTCTCTGTTGTTGTTGATGTTTCTGCCACAATAGTGGAGGATCTTTTAGCAAGAGTTGGTGTGAATGTGGAAATATCTGTTGTCATAGATGTTTGTCCTACACTATTAGTGGATGTTTCACCAGGATTTGACGTAATTGTGGAAGTATCTGTTCTTGTAGATATTTCTGCTTTACTAGTGGTGGATGTTTCAGCAAGAGTTGTTGTGAATGTGGAAATAACTGTTGCTGTAGATGTTTCTGCTTCACTAGTGGTGGATGTTACAGCAGGAGTTGTTGTGATCGTGGAAGTGTGTGTTGTGGTAGATGTTTCTGCTGCAATGGAAGTGGATGTTTCAACAGGAGTTGTTGTCATTGTGGAAGTGTCTGTTGTTGTAGATGTTTCTGCTACACTAGTGGTGGATGTTTCGGCAGGAGTTGTTATCATGGAAGTCTCTGTTACTGTAGATGATTCTACTGCAATAGTGGTTGATGTTTCTCCAGGATTTGTTGTGATTGTGGACGTGTCTGTCGTTGTAGATGTTTCTGCTGCAATGGAAGTGGATGTTTCAGCAGGAGTTGTTGTGGTTGTGGAAGTCGCTGTTTTCATAGATGTTTCTGCTGCACTAGTGGTAGATGTTTCTCCAGTAGTTGTTGTGATTGTGGAGGGCTCTGTTGTTGTAGATATTTCTGCAGTGATAATGGTGGATGTTTCAACTAGGGTTGTTGTATTTGTGGAAGTCTCTGTTGTTGTAGATTTTTCTGCTACACTAGTGGTGGATGTTTCAGTAGGAGTTCTTGTGATCATGGAAGTGTCTGTTGTTGTAGATATTTCTGCTGCACTGGAGGTAGATGTTTCTGCTGTAGTTCTTGTAGACGTTTCTGCTGCATTATTGGTAGATATTTCTGCAGTAGTTGTTGTGATTGTGGAAGGCTCTGTTGTTGTAGATGTTTCTGCTTCACTAGTTGTGGATGTTTCAGCAGGAGTTGTTGTGATCATGGAAGTAGATGTTTCTGCTGCAATGGAAGTGGATGTTTCCACAGGAGTTGTTGTCATTGTGGAAGTGTCTGTTGTTGTAGATGTTTCTGCTACACTAGTGGTGGATGTTTCAGCAGGAGTTGTTGTGATCATGGAAGTAGATGTTTCTGCTGCAATGGAAGTGGATGTTTCCACAGGAGTTGTTGTGATCATGGAAGTCTCTGTTGTTGTAGATGATTCTACTGCAATAGTGGTTGATGTTTCTCCATGATTTGTTGTGATTGCGGAAGTCTTTGTTTTTGTGGTTGTTTCTGCTACACTAGTGGTGGATGTTTCAGCAGGAGTTTTTGTGGTTGTGGAGGTCGCTGTTTTCATAGATGTTTCTGCTGCACTAGTGGTAGATGTTTCTGTTGTAGTTCTTGTAGACGTTTCTGCTGCATTATTGGTAGATATTTCTGCAGTAGTTGTTGTGATTGTGGAAGACTCTGTTGTTGTAGATGTTTCTGCTTTGATAATGGTGGATGTTTCAACTGGGGTTGTTGTAATTGTCGAAGTCTCTATTGCTGTAGATGTTTCTGCTACAATAGTGGTCGATGTTTCAGCAGGAATAGTTGTGATAATGGAAGTGTCTGTTGTTGTAGATGTTTCTGTCGCACTATTGGTGGATATTTCAGCAAGAGTTTTTGTGATCGTGGAAGTGTCTGTTGTTGTAGATGATTCCACTGCAATAGTGGTTGATGTTTCTCCCGGAGTTGTTGTGATTGTGGAAGTCTCTTTAGTTGTAGATGTTTCTGCTACAATGGAAGTGGATGTTTCAAGAGGAGTTGTTGTGATCATGGAAGTGTCTGTTGTTGTAAATGTTTCTGCTGCGCTAGTGATAGATGTTTCTGCAGGAGTTGTTCTGAATGTGGAGGGCTCTGTTGTTGTAGATGTTTTTGCTGCCCTAGTGGTAGATGTTTCTGCAGTAGTTATTGTGATTGTGGAGGGCTCTGTTGTTGTAGATGTTTCTGCTACACTAGTGGTGGATGTTTCAGCACGAGTTGTTGTGATTGTGGAGGGCTCTGTTGTTGTAGACGTTTCTGCTGCACTAGTGGTAGATGTTTCTACAGTAGTTGTGATTGTGGAGGGCTCTGTTGTTGTAGATGTTTCTGCTGTGATAATGGTGGATGTTTCAGCAGGAATTGTTGTGATCATGGAAGTGTCTGTAGTTGTAGATGTTTCTGCTGTAATGGAAGTCGATGTTTCAAGAGGAGTTGTTGTGATTATGGAAGTGTCTGTTGTTGTAGATGATTCTACTGCAATAGTGGTTGATGTTTCTCCAGGATTTGTTTTAATTGTGGAAGTGTCTGTTGTTGTAGATGTTTCTGCTTCACTAGTGGTGGATGTTTCAGCAGAATTTGATGTGATCATGGACGTGTCTGTTGTTGTAGATGATTCCACTGCAATATTTGTTGATGTTTCTCCAGGATTTGTTGTAATTGTTGAAGTGTCCGTTGTTGTAGATGTTTCTGCTGCACTAGTGGTAGATGTTTCTGCAGGAGTTGTTGTGATTGTGGAGGGCTCTGTTGTTGTAGATGTTTCTGCTTTGATAATGGTGGATGTTTCAACTGGGGTTGTTGTAATTGTCGAAGTCTCTATTGCTGTAGATGTTTCTGCTACAATAGTGGTCGATGTTTCAGCAGGAATAGTTGTGATAATGGAAGTGTCTGTTGTTGTAGATGTTTCTGTCGAACTACTGGTGGATATTTCAGCAAGAGTTGTTGTGATCGTGGAAGTGTCTGTTGTTGTAGATGATTCCACTGCAATAGTGGTTGATGTTTCTCCAGGAGTTGTTGTGATTGTGGAAGTCTCTTTAGTTGTAGATGTTTCTGCTACAATGGAAGTGGATGTTTCAAGAGGAGTTGTTGTTATCATGGAAGTGTCTGTTGTTGTAAATGTTTCTGCTGCACTAGTGATAGATGTTTCTGCAGGAGTTGTTCTGAATGTGGAGGGCTCTGTTGTTGTAGATGTTTTTGCTGCCCTAGTGGTAGATGTTTCTGCAGTAGTTATTGTGATTGTGGAGGGCTCTGTTGTTGTAGATGTTTCTGCTGTGATAATGGTGGATGTTTCAGCAGGAATTGTTGTGATCATGGAAGTGTCTGTAGTTGTAGATGTTTCTGCTGCAATGGAAGTGGATGTTTCAAGAGGAGTTGTTGTGATTATGGAAGTGTCTGTTGTTGTAGATGATTCTACTGCAATAGTGGTTGATGTTTCTCCAGGATTTGTTTTAATTGTGGAAGTGTCTGTTGTTGTAGATGTTTCTGCTTCACTAGTGGTGGATGTTTCAGCAGAAGTTGATGTGATCATGGACGTGTCTGTTGTTGTAGATGATTCTACTGCAATAGTTGTTGATGTTTCTCCAGGATTTGTTGTAATTGTTGAAGTGTCCGTTGTTGTAGATGTTTCTACTGCACTAGTGGTAGATGTTTCTGCTGTAGTTCTTGTAGATGTTTTTGCTGCATTACTGGTAGATATTTCTGCTGTAGTTGTTGTGATTGTGGAGGGCTCTGTTGTTGTAGATGTTTCTGCTTTGATAATGGTGGATGTTTCAACTGAGGTTGTTGTAATTGTCGAAGTCTCTATTGCTGTAGATGTTTCTGCTACAATAGTGGTGGATGTTTCCGCAGGAATTGTTGTGATCATGGAAGTGTCTGTTGTTGTAGATGTTTCTGCTGCACTAGTTATTGATGTTTCTACAGGAGTTGTTGTGAATGTGGAAGTTTCTGTTGCTGTAGATGTTCCTGCTTCACTAGTTGTGGATGTTTCAGCAGGAGTTGTTGTGATCATGGACGTGTCTGTTGTTGTAGATGATTCCACTGCAATAGTTGTTGATGTTTCTCCAGGATTTATTGTAATTGTTGAAGTGTCTGATGTTGTAGATGTTTCTGCTGCAATGGAAGTGGATGTTTCAACAGGAGTTGTTGTGATTGTGGATGTCTCTGTTTTTGTATATGTTTCTGCTACACCAGTGGTGGATGTTTCAGCTGGAGTTTCAGCAGGAGTTATTGTGATTGAGGAAGTGTCTGCTGTTGTAGATGTTTCTTCTGCGCTAGTAGTGGATGTTTCAGTTGCAGTAGTTGTGATTGTGGACAGCTCTGTTGTTGCTTTAGATGTTGTAGCAGGAGTTGTTGTCGTTGATAGGTATTCTGTTGTTGTTTCATAAAAATTGCTTATCAGTTTAGAAGGCACTCTCAGTAGTAATGACAAAAGAGATTAATTGTGTGTACATTTTGAATGCATATTTTATTAGACTATTTCTGAAACACCAAAGTTTATGTAAATCCATGTCTAATCTGACCATTTTTTACAGTCTGTTCAATGTCTCACATATGTACAATACAACATTTTTTCAAACCTTTTGCTTTTAATATATTGTCAGACAAACCTGTATTATTAACTGAAATTGAAGTTATGCTCAGGGCATTGAGAGTTGTCTCGTCACTCAGTAATTCTTCTGCAATTTGGAGTTCTGATGGCACAGTCTGAATAGAGTTGAAAGCAAGTTCTGATGTGGTGATGACCGATCCCTTGCTGAAATACATTTTTAGAAATACTGTCATATTGGACTAATAAATGGGTTAATCGCATATATGAGTTATCTCTCACAGTTGAAAACATACACAAAGGCATTGCATTTAAAATTATCAGCAGTGAAGTATTCAGTATTTACCTGAATAGTAGCACAGTGACTCTAAGGAAGGAATGGAACTTCTTCAAATTAAGTGTAAGCTGTAATAAAGTACAGAAAGTTACAATGAAACTATGAGAAATATAAAGTATTTATGATTCATTAAATGTAAATAATTAATACGTTCATAATTTGAATGATTATATAGTGAATACAGTATGTGGGTTTGAACTCACGATATCCTCAACAAGCCTAGCCCTGTTTATGAAAGCAGGAGACTGTCGATCATTGAGGTCATCTATGAAAGAATCTTTAGAGCGGAATTCCAGCTTAATTTTCACTTCATTTACTGGCTCCTCTGTTGTAGATGATTCTGCTACACTAGTAGTGGATATTTCCGCAGTAGTTGTGAACGTGGAAGTCACTGTCGTTGTAGATGTTTCTGAAGCAGTAGTAACTGATGTTTCAGCCTCAGTTGTTGTGAGTGAGGAAGTCTCTATTGTTGAAGAAATTTCTGCAACACTAGTGGTGGAAGTTTCAGCAGGAGTTGTTATTGTGGAAGTCTCCGTTGTTGTAGATGTTTCTTCTACATTGATAGTGGATGTTTCAGCAGGAATTATTGGGATTGTGGATATATCTGTTGATGTAGATGTTTCTGCTGCACTAATAGTGGGTGTTTCAGTTGCAGGTGTTGTGATCATGGAAGTCTCTGTTGTTGTTGATGTTTCTGCCACAATAGTGGAGGATCTTTCAGCAAGAGTTGGTGTGAATGTGGAAATATCTGTTGTCATAGATGTTTCTCCTACACTATTAGTGGATGTTTCACCAGGATTTGACGTAATTGTGGAAGTATCTGTTCTTGTAGATGTTTCTGCTTTACTAGTGGTGGATGTTTCAGCAAGAGTTGGTGTGATCATGGAAGTGTCTGTTGTTGTAGATGATTCTACTGCAATAGTGGTTGATGTTTCTCCAGGATTTGTTGTGATCATGGAAGTCTCTGTTTTTGTGGTTGTTTCTGCTACACTAGTGGTGGATGTTTCAGCAGGAATTGTTGTGGTTGTGGAAGTCGCTGTTTTCATAGATGTTTCTGCTGCACTAGTGGTAGATGTTTCTGCTGTAGTTCTTGTAGACGTTTCTGCTGCATTAGTGGTAGATGTTTCTCCAGTAGTTGTTGTGATTGCGGAGGGCTCTGTTGTTGTAGATATTTCTGCAGTGATAATGGTGGATGTTTCAACTGGGGTTGTTGTAATTGTCGAAGTCTCTATTGCTGTAGATGTTTCTGCTTCAAAAGTGGTGGATGTTTCAGCAGGACTTGTTGTGATCATGGAAGTGTCTGTGGTTGTAGATGTTTCTGCTGCACTAGTGGTAGATGTTTCTGCTGTAGTTCTTGTAGACGTTTCTGCTGCATTATTGGTAGATATTTCTGCAGTAGTTGTTTTGATTGTGGAAGGCTCTGTTGCTGTAGATGTTTCTGCTTCTCTAGTTGTAGATGTTTCAGCAGGAGTTGTTGTGATCATGGAAGTAGATGTTTCTGCTACTCTATTGGTGGATGTATCAGTTGGAGTTGTTGTGATCATGGAAGTGTCTGTTGTTGTAGATGTTTCTGCTGCACTAGTGGTAGATGTTTCTGCAGTAGTTTTTGTGATTGTGGAGGGCTCTGTTTTTGTAGATATTTCTGCAGTGATAATGGTGGATGTTTCAACTGGAGTTGTTGTAATTGTCAAAGTCTCTATTGCTGTAGATGTTTCTCCTACACTAGTGGTGGATGTTTCAGTAGGAGTTGTTGTGATCGTGGAAGTGTCTGTAGTTGTAGATGTTTCTGCTGCAATGGAAGTGGATGTTTCAACAGGAGTTGTTGTCATTGTGGAAGTCTCTGTTGTTGTAGATGTTTCTCCTACACTAGTAGTGGATGTTTCAGCAGGAGTTTCTGTGATCATGGAAGTGTCTGTTGTTGTAGATGATTCTACTGCAATATTGGTTGATTTTTCTCCAGGATTTGTTGTAATTGTGGAAGTGTCTGTTGTTGTAGATGTTTCTGCTACACTTCTGGTGGATGTTTCAGCAAGAGTTGTTGTGATCATGGAAGTGTCTGTTGTTGTAGATGATTCCACTGCAATAGTGGTTGATGTTTCTTCAGGCGTTGTTGTGTTTGTGGAAGTCTCTTTAGTTTTAGATGTTTCTGCTACACTAGTGGTGGATGTTTCAGCAGTAGTTGTTGTGATCGTGGAAGTCTCTGTTTTTGTAGATGTTTCTGCTGCAAAGGAAGTGGATGTTTCAAGAGGAGTTGTTGTGACCATGGAAGTAGATGTTTCTGCTACACTAGTGGTGGATGTTTCAGTAGGAATTGTTGTGATCATGGAAGTGTCTGTAGTTGTAGATGTTTCTGCTGCAAAGGAAGTGGATGTTTCAACAGGAGTTGTTGTCATTGTGGAAGTGTCTGTTGTTGTAGATGTTTCTGCTACACTACTGGTGGATGTTTCAGCAAGAGGAGTTGTGATCATGGAAGTGTCTGTTGTTGTAGATGATTCCACTGCAATAGTGGTTGATGTTTCTCCAGGAGTTGTTGTGATTGTGGAAGTCTCTTTAGTTGTAGATGTTTCTGCTGCGCTAGTGATAGATGTTTCTGCAGGAGTTGTTCTGAATGTGGAGGGCTCTGTTGTTGTAGATGTTTCTGCTGCACTAGTGGTAGATGTTCCTGCAGGAGTTGTTGTGATTGTGGAGGACTCTGTTTCTGTAGATATTTCTGCAGTGATATTGGTGGATGTTTCAGCAGGGGTTGTTGTAATTGTCGAAGTCGCTATTGTTGAAGATGTTTCTGCAAAACTAGTGATAGATGTTTCTGCAGGAGTTGTTGTGATTTTGGAGGGCTCTGTTGTTGTAGATGTTTCTGCTAGACTAGTGGTGGATTTTTTAGCAGGAGTTGTGGTGATCCTGGACGTGTCTGTTAGTGTAGATGTTTCTGCTGCACTAGTGGTAGATGTTTCTGCAGAAGTTGTTGTGATTGTGGAGGGCTCTGTTTTTGTAGATATTTCTGCTGTGATAATGGTGGATGTTTCAACTGGGGTTGTTGTAATTTTCAAAGTCTCTATTGCTGTAGATGTTTCTGCTGCACTAGTGGTGGATGTTTCAGCAGGAGTTGTTGTAGTTATCTTGGAAGTGTCTGTAGTTGTAGATGTTTCTGCTGCAATGGAAGTGGATGTTGCAACATGAGTTGTTGTGATTATGGAAGTGTCCGTTGTTGTAGATGTTTCTGCTGCACTAGTGGTAGATGTTTCTGCTGTAGTTCTTGTAGACGTTTCTGCTGCATTATTGGTAGATATTTCTGCAGTAGTTGTTGGGATTGTGGAAGGCTCTGTTGTTGTAGATGTTTCTGCTTCACTAGTTGTGGATGTTTCAGCAGGAGTTGTTGTGATCATGGAAGTGTCCGTTGTTGTAGATGTTTCTGCTGCACTAGTGGTAGATGTTTCTGCTGTAGTTCTTGTAGACGTTTCTGCTGCATTATTGGTAGATATTTCTGCAGTAGTTGTTGGGATTGTGGAAGGCTCTGTTGTTGTAGATGTTTCTGCTTCACTAGTTGTGGATGTTTCAGCAGGAGTTGTTGTGATCTTAGAAGTGTCTGTTGTTGTAGATGTTTCTGCTGCAAAGGAAGTGGATGTTTCAGCAGGAGTTATTGTGATCATGGAAGTGTCTGTTGTTGTAGATGTTTCTGCTGCAAAGGAAGTGGATGTTTCAGTAGGAATTGTTGTGATCATGGAAGTGTCTGTTTTTGTAGATATTTCTGCTACACTAGTAATAGATGTTTCAGCAGGAATTGTTGTGAATGTGGAAGTTTCTGTTGCTGTAGATGTTTCTGCTTCACTAGTTGTGGATGTTTCAGCAGGAGTTTTTGTGATCATGGAAGTAGATGTTTCTGTTACTCTATTGGTGGATGTATCAGTTGGAGTTGTTGTGATCTTAGAAGTGTCTATTGTTGTAGATGTTTCTGCTGCATTAGTGGTAGATGTTTCTGCAGTAGTAGTTGTGATTGTGGAGGGCTTTGTTTTTGTAGATATTTCTGCAGTGATAATGGTGGATGTTTCAAATGGAGTTGTTGTAATTGTCAAAGTCTCTATTGCTGTAGATGTTTCTGCTACACTAGTGGTGGATGTTTCTGTAGAAATTGTTGTGATCGTGGAAGT
Organism: Carassius gibelio; assembly: GCF_023724105.1. Lineage (NCBI taxonomy): Eukaryota > Metazoa > Chordata > Actinopteri > Cypriniformes > Cyprinidae > Carassius > Carassius gibelio. The sequence continues at coordinate 37,950,933 of NC_068371.1, forward strand.
GTTTGTAGTTGTAGATGTTTCTGCTGCAATAGTGGTTGATGTTTCTCCAGGATTTGTTGTAATTTTGGAAGTGTCTGTTGTTGTAGATGTTTCTGCTACACTACTGGTGGATGTTTCAGCAAGAGGAGTTGTGATCATGGAAGTGTCTGTTGTTGTAGATGATTCCACTGCAATAGTGGTTGATGTTTCTCCAGGAGTTGTTGTGATTGTGGAAGTCTCTTTAGTTGTAGATGTTTCTGCTGCGCTAGTGATAGATGTTTCTGCAGGAGTTGTTCTGAATGTGGAGGGCTCTGTTGTTGTAGATGTTTCTGCTGCACTAGTGGTAGATGTTCCTGCAGGAGTTGTTGTGATTGTGGAGGACTCTGTTTTTGTAGATATTTCTGCAGTGATATTGGTGGATGTTTCAGCAGGGGTTGTTGTAATTGTCGAAGTCGCTATTGTTGAAGATGTTTCTGCAAAACTAGTGATAGATGTTTCTGCAGGAGTTGTTGTGATTTTGGAGGGCTCTGTTGTTGTAGATGTTTCTGCTAGACTAGTGGTGGATTTTTTAGCAGGAGTTGTTGTGATCCTGGACGTGTCTGTTAGTGTAGATGTTTCTGCTGCACTAGTGGTAGATGTTTCTGCAGAAGTTGTTGTGATTGTGGAGGGCTCTGTTTTTGTAGATATTTCTGCTGTGATAATGGTGGATGTTTCAACTGGGGTTGTTGTAATTTTCAAAGTCTCTATTGCTGTAGATGTTTCTGCTGCACTAGTGGTGGATGTTTCAGCAGGAGTTGTTGTAGTTATCTTGGAAGTGTCTGTAGTTGTAGATGTTTCTGCTGCAATGGAAGTGGATGTTGCAACATGAGTTGTTGTGATTATGGAAGTGTCCGTTGTTGTAGATGTTTCTGCTGCACTAGTGGTAGATGTTTCTGCTGTAGTTCTTGTAGACGTTTCTGCTGCATTATTGGTAGATATTTCTGCAGTAGTTGTTGGGATTGTGGAAGGCTCTGTTGTTGTAGATGTTTCTGCTTCACTAGTTGTGGATGTTTCAGCAGGAGTTGTTGTGATCATGGAAGTGTCCGTTGTTGTAGATGTTTCTGCTGCACTAGTGGTAGATGTTTCTGCTGTTGTTCTTGTAGACGTTTCTGCTGCATTATTGGTAGATATTTCTGCAGTAGTTGTTGGGATTGTGGAAGGCTCTGTTGTTGTAGATGTTTCTGCTTCACTAGTTGTGGATGTTTCAGCAGGAGTTGTTGTGATCTTAGAAGTGTCTGTTGTTGTAGATGTTTCTGCTGCAAAGGAAGTGGATGTTTCAGTAGGAATTGTTGTGATCATGGAAGTGTCTGTTGTTGTAGATGTTTCTGCTACACTAGTAATAGATGTTTCAGCAGGAATTGTTGTGAATGTGGAAGTTTCTGTTGCTGTAGATGTTTCTGCTTCACTAGTTGTGGATGTTTCAGCAGGAGTTGTTGTGATTGTGGAGGGCTTTGTTTTTGTAGATATTTCTGCAGTGATAATGGTGGATGTTTCAAATGGAGTTGTTGTAATTGTCAAAGTCTCTATTGCTGTAGATGTTTCTGCTGCATTAGTGGTAGATGTTTCTGCAGTAGTAGTTGTGATTGTGGAGGGCTTTGTTTTTGTAGATATTTCTGCAGTGATAATGGTGGATGTTTCAAATGGAGTTGTTGTAATTGTCAAAGTCTCTATTGCTGTAGATGTTTCTGCTACACTAGTGGTGGATGTTTCTGTAGGAATTGTTGTGATCGTGGAAGTGTTTGTAGTTGTAGATGTTTCTGCTGCAATAGTGGTTGATGTTTCTCCAGGATTTGTTGTAATTTTGGAAGTGTCTGTTGTTGTAGATGTTTCTGCTACACTACTGGTGGATGTTTCAGCAAGAGGAGTTGTGATCATGGAAGTGTCTGTTGTTGTAGATGATTCCACTGCAATAGTGGTTGATGTTTCTGCAGGAGTTGTTGTGATTGTGGAAGTCTCTTTAGTTGTAGATGTTTCTGCTACACTAGTGGTGGATGTTACAGCAGTAGTTGTTGTGATCATGGAAGTGTCTGTTGTTGTAGATGTTTCTGCAGTAGTAGTTGTGATTCTGGAGGGCACTGTTGTTGTCGAAAATTCTGCAGTGATAATGGTGGATGTTTCAACTGGAGTTGTTGTAATTATCATAGTCTCTATTGCTGTAGATGTTTCTGCTACACTAGTGGTGGATGTTTCAGTAGGAATTGTTGTGATCGTTGAAGTAGATGTTTCTGTTACTCTATTGGTGGATGTATCAGTTGGAGTTGTTGTGATCTTAGAAGTGTCTGTTGTTGTAAATGTTTCTGCTGTACTAGTGATAGATGTTTCTGCAGTAGCTATTGTGATTGTGGAGGGCTCTGTTTTTGTAGATATTTCTGCAGTGATAATGGTGGATGTTTCAAATGGAGTTGTTGTTATTGTCAAAGTCTCTATTGCTGTAGATGTTTCTGCTACACTAGTGGTGGATGTTTCTGTAGGAATTGTTGTGATCGTGGAAGTGTCTGTAGTTGTAGATGTTTCTGCTGCAATGGAGGTGGATGTTTCAGCAGGAATTGTTGTGATTGTGGAAGTCTCTGTTTTTGTATATGTTTCTGCTACACCAGTGGTGGATGTTTCAGCTGGAGTTTCAGCAGGAGTTGTTGTGATTGAGGAAGTGTCTGCTGTTGTAGATGTTTCTTCTGCGCTAGTAGTGGATGTTTCAGTTGCAGTAGTTGTGATTGTGGACAGCTCTGTTGTTGCTTTAGATGTTGTAGCAGGAGTTGTTGTCGTTGATAGGTATTCTGTTGTTGTTTCATAAAAAATGCTTATCAGTTTAGAAGGCACTCTCAATAGTAATAACAAAAGAGATTAATTGTGTGTACATTTTGAATGCATATTTTAATAGAATATTTCTGAAACACCAAAGTTTATGTAAAACCATGTCTAATCTGACCATTTTTTACAGTCTGTTCAATGTCTCACATATGTACAATACAACATTTTTTCAAACCTTTTGCTTTTAATATATTGTCAGACAAACCTGTATTATTAACTGAAATTGAAGTTATGCTCAGGGCATTGAGAGTTGTCTCGTCACTCAGTAATTCTTCTGCAATTTGGAGTTCTGAAGGCACAGTCTGAATAGAGTTGAAAGCAAGTTCTGATGTGGTGATGACTGATCCCTTGCTGAAATACATTTTTAGAAATACTGTCATATTGGACTAATAAATGGGTTAATCGCATGTATGAGTTATCTCTCACAGTTGAAAACATACACAAAGGCATTGCATTTAAAATTATCAGCAGTGAAGTATTCAGTATTTACCTGAATAGTAGCACAGTGACTCTAAGGAAGGAATGGAACTTCTTCAAATTAAGTGTGAGCTGTAATAAAGTACAGAAAGTTACAATGAAACTATGAGAAATATAAAGTATTTATGATTCATTAAATGTAAATAATTAATACGTTCATAATTTGAATGATTATATAGTGAATACAGTATGTGGGTTTGAACTCACGATATCCTCAACAAGCCTAGCCCTGTTTATGAAAGCAGGAGACTGTCGATCATTGAGGTCATCTATGAAAGAATCTTTAGAGCGGAATTCCAGCTTAATTTTCACTTCATTTACTGGCTCCTCTGTTGTAGATGATTCTGCTACACTAGTAGTGGATATTTCCGCAGTAGTTGTGAACGTGGAAGTCTTTGTCGTTGTAGATGTTTCTGAAGCAGTAGTAATTGATGTTTCCGCCTCAGTTGTTGTGAGTGAGGAAGTCTCTATTGTTGAAGATATTTCTGCAACACTAGTGGTGGAAGTTTCAGCAGGAGTTGTTATTGTGGAAGTCTCCGTTGTTGTAGATGTTTCTTCTACATTGATAGTGGATGTTTCAGCAGGAATTATTGGGATTGTGGATATATCTGTTGATGTAGATGTTTCTGCTGCACTAATAGTGGGTGTTTCAGTTGCAGGTGTTGTGTTCATGGAAGTCTCTGTTGTTGTTGATGTTTCTGCCACAATAGTGGAGGATCTTTCAGCAAGAGTTGGTGTGAATGTGGAAATATCTGTTGTCATAGATGTTTCTCCTACACTATTAGTGGATGTTTCACCAGGATTTGATGTAATTGTGGAAGTATCTGTTCTTGTAGATGTTTCTGCTTTACTAGTGGTGGATGTTACAGCAGGAGTTGTTGTGATTGTGGAAGTCTCTGTTGTTGTAGATGTTTCTGTCGCACTAGTGGTGGATGTTACAGCAGTAGTTGTTGTGATCATGGAAGTGTCTGTAGTTGTAGATGTTTCTGCTGCAATGGAAGTGGATGTTTCAACAGGAGTTTTTGTGGTTGTGGAAGTCGCTGTTTTCATAGATGTTTCTACTGCATTAGTGGTAGATGTTTCTCCAGTAGTTGTTGTGATTGTGGAGGGCTCTGTTGTTGTAGATTTTTCTGCAGTGATAATGGTGGATGTTTCAACTGGGGTTGTTGTAATTGTCGAAGTCTCTATTGCTCTAGATGTTTCTGCTACAATAGTGGTGGATGTTTCAGCAGGACTTGTTGTGATCATGGAAGTGTCCGTTGTTGTAGATGTTTCTGCTGTAGTTCTTGTAGACATTTCTGCTGCATTACTGGTAGATATTTCTGCAGTAGTTGTTGGGATTGTGGAAGGCTCTGTTGTTGTAGATGTTTCTGCTTCACTAGTTGTGGATGTTTCAGCAGGAGTTGTTGTGATCATGGAAGTAGATGTTTCTGCTACTCTATTGGTGGATGTATCAGTTGGAGTTGTTGTGATCTTATAAGTGTCTGTTGTTGTAGATGTTTCTGCTGTACTAGTGCTAGATGTTTCTGCAGTAGTTTTTGTGATTGTGGAGGGCTCTGTTTTTGTAGATATTTCTGCAGTGATAATAGTGGATGTTTCAACTGGAGTTGTTGTAATTGTCAAAGTCTCTATTGCTTTAGATGTTTCTCCTACACTAGTGGTGGATATTTCGGTAGGAATTGTTGTGATCATGGAAGTGTCTGTTGTTGTAGATGTTTCTACTGCAATAGTGGTTGATATTTCTCCATGATTTGTTGTGATTGTGGACGTGTCTATTGTTGTAGATGTTTCTGCTTCACTAGTTGTGGATGTTTCAGCAGGAGTTGTTGTGATCATGGAAGTAGATGTTTCTGTTACACTATTGGTGGATGTATCAGTTGGAGTTGTTGTGATCTTAGAAGTGTCTGTTGTTGTAGATGTTTCTACTGCAATAGTGGTTGATATTTCTCCATGATTTGTTGTGATTGTGGACGTGTCTATTGTTGTAGATGTTTCTGCTAGACTAGTGGTGGATTTTTTAGCAGGAGTTGTTGTGATCCTGGACGTGTCTGTTAGTGTAGATGTTTCTGCTGCACTAGTGGTAGATGTTTCTGCAGAAGTTGTTGTGATTGTGGAGGGCTCTGTTTTTGTAGATATTTCTGCTGTGATAATGGTGGATGTTTCAACTGGGGTTGTTGTAATTTTCAAAGTCTCTATTGCTGTAGATGTTTCTGCTGCACTAGTGGTGGATGTTTCAGCAGGAGTTGTTGTAGTTATCTTGGAAGTGTCTGTAGTTGTAGATGTTTCTGCTGCAATGGAAGTGGATGTTGCAACATGAGTTGTTGTGATTATGGAAGTGTCCGTTGTTGTAGATGTTTCTGCTGCACTAGTGGTAGATGTTTCTGCTGTAGTTCTTGTAGACGTTTCTGCTGCATTATTGGTAGATATTTCTGCAGTAGTTGTTGGGATTGTGGAAGGCTCTGTTGTTGTAGATGTTTCTGCTTCACTAGTTGTGGATGTTTCAGCAGGAGTTGTTGTGATCATGGAAGTGTCCGTTGTTGTAGATGTTTCTGCTGCACTAGTGGTAGATGTTTCTGCTGTTGTTCTTGTAGACGTTTCTGCTGCATTATTGGTAGATATTTCTGCAGTAGTTGTTGGGATTGTGGAAGGCTCTGTTGTTGTAGATGTTTCTGCTTCACTAGTTGTGGATGTTTCAGCAGGAGTTGTTGTGATCTTAGAAGTGTCTGTTGTTGTAGATGTTTCTGCTGCAAAGGAAGTGGATGTTTCAGTAGGAATTGTTGTGATCATGGAAGTGTCTGTTGTTGTAGATGTTTCTGCTACACTAGTAATAGATGTTTCAGCAGGAATTGTTGTGAATGTGGAAGTTTCTGTTGCTGTAGATGTTTCTGCTTCACTAGTTGTGGATGTTTCAGCAGGAGTTGTTGTGATTGTGGAGGGCTTTGTTTTTGTAGATATTTCTGCAGTGATAATGGTGGATGTTTCAAATGGAGTTGTTGTAATTGTCAAAGTCTCTATTGCTGTAGATGTTTCTGCTGCATTAGTGGTAGATGTTTCTGCAGTAGTAGTTGTGATTGTGGAGGGCTTTGTTTTTGTAGATATTTCTGCAGTGATAATGGTGGATGTTTCAAATGGAGTTGTTGTAATTGTCAAAGTCTCTATTGCTGTAGATGTTTCTGCTACACTAGTGGTGGATGTTTCTGTAGGAATTGTTGTGATCGTGGAAGTGTTTGTAGTTGTAGATGTTTCTGCTGCAATAGTGGTTGATGTTTCTCCAGGATTTGTTGTAATTTTGGAAGTGTCTGTTGTTGTAGATGTTTCTGCTACACTACTGGTGGATGTTTCAGCAAGAGGAGTTGTGATCATGGAAGTGTCTGTTGTTGTAGATGATTCCACTGCAATAGTGGTTGATGTTTCTGCAGGAGTTGTTGTGATTGTGGAAGTCTCTTTAGTTGTAGATGTTTCTGCTACACTAGTGGTGGATGTTACAGCAGTAGTTGTTGTGATCATGGAAGTGTCTGTTGTTGTAGATGTTTCTGCAGTAGTAGTTGTGATTCTGGAGGGCACTGTTGTTGTCGAAAATTCTGCAGTGATAATGGTGGATGTTTCAACTGGAGTTGTTGTAATTATCATAGTCTCTATTGCTGTAGATGTTTCTGCTACACTAGTGGTGGATGTTTCAGTAGGAATTGTTGTGATCGTTGAAGTAGATGTTTCTGTTACTCTATTGGTGGATGTATCAGTTGGAGTTGTTGTGATCTTAGAAGTGTCTGTTGTTGTAAATGTTTCTGCTGTACTAGTGATAGATGTTTCTGCAGTAGCTATTGTGATTGTGGAGGGCTCTGTTTTTGTAGATATTTCTGCAGTGATAATGGTGGATGTTTCAAATGGAGTTGTTGTTATTGTCAAAGTCTCTATTGCTGTAGATGTTTCTGCTACACTAGTGGTGGATGTTTCTGTAGGAATTGTTGTGATCGTGGAAGTGTCTGTAGTTGTAGATGTTTCTGCTGCAATGGAGGTGGATGTTTCAGCAGGAATTGTTGTGATTGTGGAAGTCTCTGTTTTTGTATATGTTTCTGCTACACCAGTGGTGGATGTTTCAGCTGGAGTTTCAGCAGGAGTTGTTGTGATTGAGGAAGTGTCTGCTGTTGTAGATGTTTCTTCTGCGCTAGTAGTGGATGTTTCAGTTGCAGTAGTTGTGATTGTGGACAGCTCTGTTGTTGCTTTAGATGTTGTAGCAGGAGTTGTTGTCGTTGATAGGTATTCTGTTGTTGTTTCATAAAAAATGCTTATCAGTTTAGAAGGCACTCTCAATAGTAATAACAAAAGAGATTAATTGTGTGTACATTTTGAATGCATATTTTAATAGAATATTTCTGAAACACCAAAGTTTATGTAAAACCATGTCTAATCTGACCATTTTTTACAGTCTGTTCAATGTCTCACATATGTACAATACAACATTTTTTCAAACCTTTTGCTTTTAATATATTGTCAGACAAACCTGTATTATTAACTGAAATTGAAGTTATGCTCAGGGCATTGAGAGTTGTCTCGTCACTCAGTAATTCTTCTGCAATTTGGAGTTCTGAAGGCACAGTCTGAATAGAGTTGAAAGCAAGTTCTGATGTGGTGATGACTGATCCCTTGCTGAAATACATTTTTAGAAATACTGTCATATTGGACTAATAAATGGGTTAATCGCATGTATGAGTTATCTCTCACAGTTGAAAACATACACAAAGGCATTGCATTTAAAATTATCAGCAGTGAAGTATTCAGTATTTACCTGAATAGTAGCACAGTGACTCTAAGGAAGGAATGGAACTTCTTCAAATTAAGTGTGAGCTGTAATAAAGTACAGAAAGTTACAATGAAACTATGAGAAATATAAAGTATTTATGATTCATTAAATGTAAATAATTAATACGTTCATAATTTGAATGATTATATAGTGAATACAGTATGTGGGTTTGAACTCACGATATCCTCAACAAGCCTAGCCCTGTTTATGAAAGCAGGAGACTGTCGATCATTGAGGTCATCTATGAAAGAATCTTTAGAGCGGAATTCCAGCTTAATTTTCACTTCATTTACTGGCTCCTCTGTTGTAGATGATTCTGCTACACTAGTAGTGGATATTTCCGCAGTAGTTGTGAACGTGGAAGTCTTTGTCGTTGTAGATGTTTCTGAAGCAGTAGTAATTGATGTTTCCGCCTCAGTTGTTGTGAGTGAGGAAGTCTCTATTGTTGAAGATATTTCTGCAACACTAGTGGTGGAAGTTTCAGCAGGAGTTGTTATTGTGGAAGTCTCCGTTGTTGTAGATGTTTCTTCTACATTGATAGTGGATGTTTCAGCAGGAATTATTGGGATTGTGGATATATCTGTTGATGTAGATGTTTCTGCTGCACTAATAGTGGGTGTTTCAGTTGCAGGTGTTGTGTTCATGGAAGTCTCTGTTGTTGTTGATGTTTCTGCCACAATAGTGGAGGATCTTTCAGCAAGAGTTGGTGTGAATGTGGAAATATCTGTTGTCATAGATGTTTCTCCTACACTATTAGTGGATGTTTCACCAGGATTTGATGTAATTGTGGAAGTATCTGTTCTTGTAGATGTTTCTGCTTTACTAGTGGTGGATGTTACAGCAGGAGTTGTTGTGATTGTGGAAGTCTCTGTTGTTGTAGATGTTTCTGTCGCACTAGTGGTGGATGTTACAGCAGTAGTTGTTGTGATCATGGAAGTGTCTGTAGTTGTAGATGTTTCTGCTGCAATGGAAGTGGATGTTTCAACAGGAGTTTTTGTGGTTGTGGAAGTCGCTGTTTTCATAGATGTTTCTACTGCATTAGTGGTAGATGTTTCTCCAGTAGTTGTTGTGATTGTGGAGGGCTCTGTTGTTGTAGATTTTTCTGCAGTGATAATGGTGGATGTTTCAACTGGGGTTGTTGTAATTGTCGAAGTCTCTATTGCTCTAGATGTTTCTGCTACAATAGTGGTGGATGTTTCAGCAGGACTTGTTGTGATCATGGAAGTGTCCGTTGTTGTAGATGTTTCTGCTGTAGTTCTTGTAGACATTTCTGCTGCATTACTGGTAGATATTTCTGCAGTAGTTGTTGGGATTGTGGAAGGCTCTGTTGTTGTAGATGTTTCTGCTTCACTAGTTGTGGATGTTTCAGCAGGAGTTGTTGTGATCATGGAAGTAGATGTTTCTGCTACTCTATTGGTGGATGTATCAGTTGGAGTTGTTGTGATCTTATAAGTGTCTGTTGTTGTAGATGTTTCTGCTGTACTAGTGCTAGATGTTTCTGCAGTAGTTTTTGTGATTGTGGAGGGCTCTGTTTTTGTAGATATTTCTGCAGTGATAATAGTGGATGTTTCAACTGGAGTTGTTGTAATTGTCAAAGTCTCTATTGCTTTAGATGTTTCTCCTACACTAGTGGTGGATATTTCGGTAGGAATTGTTGTGATCATGGAAGTGTCTGTTGTTGTAGATGTTTCTACTGCAATAGTGGTTGATATTTCTCCATGATTTGTTGTGATTGTGGACGTGTCTATTGTTGTAGATGTTTCTGCTTCACTAGTTGTGGATGTTTCAGCAGGAGTTGTTGTGATCATGGAAGTAGATGTTTCTGTTACACTATTGGTGGATGTATCAGTTGGAGTTGTTGTGATCTTAGAAGTGTCTGTTGTTGTAGATGTTTCTACTGCAATAGTGGTTGATATTTCTCCATGATTTGTTGTGATTGTGGACGTGTCTATTGTTGTAGATGTTTCTGCTAGACTAGTGGTGGATTTTTTAGCAGGAGTTGTTGTGATCCTGGACGTGTCTGTTAGTGTAGATGTTTCTGCTGCACTAGTGGTAGATGTTTCTGCAGAAGTTGTTGTGATTGTGGAGGGCTCTGTTTTTGTAGATATTTCTGCTGTGATAATGGTGGATGTTTCAACTGGGGTTGTTGTAATTTTCAAAGTCTCTATTGCTGTAGATGTTTCTGCTGCACTAGTGGTGGATGTTTCAGCAGGAGTTGTTGTAGTTATCTTGGAAGTGTCTGTAGTTGTAGATGTTTCTGCTGCAATGGAAGTGGATGTTGCAACATGAGTTGTTGTGATTATGGAAGTGTCCGTTGTTGTAGATGTTTCTGCTGCACTAGTGGTAGATGTTTCTGCTGTAGTTCTTGTAGACGTTTCTGCTGCATTATTGGTAGATATTTCTGCAGTAGTTGTTGGGATTGTGGAAGGCTCTGTTGTTGTAGATGTTTCTGCTTCACTAGTTGTGGATGTTTCAGCAGGAGTTGTTGTGATCATGGAAGTGTCCGTTGTTGTAGATGTTTCTGCTGCACTAGTGGTAGATGTTTCTGCTGTTGTTCTTGTAGACGTTTCTGCTGCATTATTGGTAGATATTTCTGCAGTAGTTGTTGGGATTGTGGAAGGCTCTGTTGTTGTAGATGTTTCTGCTTCACTAGTTGTGGATGTTTCAGCAGGAGTTGTTGTGATCTTAGAAGTGTCTGTTGTTGTAGATGTTTCTGCTGCAAAGGAAGTGGATGTTTCAGTAGGAATTGTTGTGATCATGGAAGTGTCTGTTGTTGTAGATGTTTCTGCTACACTAGTAATAGATGTTTCAGCAGGAATTGTTGTGAATGTGGAAGTTTCTGTTGCTGTAGATGTTTCTGCTTCACTAGTTGTGGATGTTTCAGCAGGAGTTGTTGTGATTGTGGAGGGCTTTGTTTTTGTAGATATTTCTGCAGTGATAATGGTGGATGTTTCAAATGGAGTTGTTGTAATTGTCAAAGTCTCTATTGCTGTAGATGTTTCTGCTGCATTAGTGGTAGATGTTTCTGCAGTAGTAGTTGTGATTGTGGAGGGCTTTGTTTTTGTAGATATTTCTGCAGTGATAATGGTGGATGTTTCAAATGGAGTTGTTGTAATTGTCAAAGTCTCTATTGCTGTAGATGTTTCTGCTACACTAGTGGTGGATGTTTCTGTAGGAATTGTTGTGATCGTGGAAGTGTTTGTAGTTGTAGATGTTTCTGCTGCAATAGTGGTTGATGTTTCTCCAGGATTTGTTGTAATTTTGGAAGTGTCTGTTGTTGTAGATGTTTCTGCTACACTACTGGTGGATGTTTCAGCAAGAGGAGTTGTGATCATGGAAGTGTCTGTTGTTGTAGATGATTCCACTGCAATAGTGGTTGATGTTTCTGCAGGAGTTGTTGTGATTGTGGAAGTCTCTTTAGTTGTAGATGTTTCTGCTACACTAGTGGTGGATGTTACAGCAGTAGTTGTTGTGATCATGGAAGTGTCTGTTGTTGTAGATGTTTCTGCAGTAGTAGTTGTGATTCTGGAGGGCACTGTTGTTGTCGAAAATTCTGCAGTGATAATGGTGGATGTTTCAACTGGAGTTGTTGTAATTATCATAGTCTCTATTGCTGTAGATGTTTCTGCTACACTAGTGGTGGATGTTTCAGTAGGAATTGTTGTGATCGTTGAAGTAGATGTTTCTGTTACTCTATTGGTGGATGTATCAGTTGGAGTTGTTGTGATCTTAGAAGTGTCTGTTGTTGTAAATGTTTCTGCTGTACTAGTGATAGATGTTTCTGCAGTAGCTATTGTGATTGTGGAGGGCTCTGTTTTTGTAGATATTTCTGCAGTGATAATGGTGGATGTTTCAAATGGAGTTGTTGTTATTGTCAAAGTCTCTATTGCTGTAGATGTTTCTGCTACACTAGTGGTGGATGTTTCTGTAGGAATTGTTGTGATCGTGGAAGTGTCTGTAGTTGTAGATGTTTCTGCTGCAATGGAGGTGGATGTTTCAGCAGGAATTGTTGTGATTGTGGAAGTCTCTGTTTTTGTATATGTTTCTGCTACACCAGTGGTGGATGTTTCAGCTGGAGTTTCAGCAGGAGTTGTTGTGATTGAGGAAGTGTCTGCTGTTGTAGATGTTTCTTCTGCGCTAGTAGTGGATGTTTCAGTTGCAGTAGTTGTGATTGTGGACAGCTCTGTTGTTGCTTTAGATGTTGTAGCAGGAGTTGTTGTCGTTGATAGGTATTCTGTTGTTGTTTCATAAAAAATGCTTATCAGTTTAGAAGGCACTCTCAATAGTAATAACAAAAGAGATTAATTGTGTGTACATTTTGAATGCATATTTTAATAGAATATTTCTGAAACACCAAAGTTTATGTAAAACCATGTCTAATCTGACCATTTTTTACAGTCTGTTCAATGTCTCACATATGTACAATACAACATTTTTTCAAACCTTTTGCTTTTAATATATTGTCAGACAAACCTGTATTATTAACTGAAATTGAAGTTATGCTCAGGGCATTGAGAGTTGTCTCGTCACTCAGTAATTCTTCTGCAATTTGGAGTTCTGAAGGCACAGTCTGAATAGAGTTGAAAGCAAGTTCTGATGTGGTGATGACTGATCCCTTGCTGAAATACATTTTTAGAAATACTGTCATATTGGACTAATAAATGGGTTAATCGCATGTATGAGTTATCTCTCACAGTTGAAAACATACACAAAGGCATTGCATTTAAAATTATCAGCAGTGAAGTATTCAGTATTTACCTGAATAGTAGCACAGTGACTCTAAGGAAGGAATGGAACTTCTTCAAATTAAGTGTGAGCTGTAATAAAGTACAGAAAGTTACAATGAAACTATGAGAAATATAAAGTATTTATGATTCATTAAATGTAAATAATTAATACGTTCATAATTTGAATGATTATATAGTGAATACAGTATGTGGGTTTGAACTCACGATATCCTCAACAAGCCTAGCCCTGTTTATGAAAGCAGGAGACTGTCGATCATTGAGGTCATCTATGAAAGAATCTTTAGAGCGGAATTCCAGCTTAATTTTCACTTCATTTACTGGCTCCTCTGTTGTAGATGATTCTGCTACACTAGTAGTGGATATTTCCGCAGTAGTTGTGAACGTGGAAGTCTTTGTCGTTGTAGATGTTTCTGAAGCAGTAGTAATTGATGTTTCCGCCTCAGTTGTTGTGAGTGAGGAAGTCTCTATTGTTGAAGATATTTCTGCAACACTAGTGGTGGAAGTTTCAGCAGGAGTTGTTATTGTGGAAGTCTCCGTTGTTGTAGATGTTTCTTCTACATTGATAGTGGATGTTTCAGCAGGAATTATTGGGATTGTGGATATATCTGTTGATGTAGATGTTTCTGCTGCACTAATAGTGGGTGTTTCAGTTGCAGGTGTTGTGTTCATGGAAGTCTCTGTTGTTGTTGATGTTTCTGCCACAATAGTGGAGGATCTTTCAGCAAGAGTTGGTGTGAATGTGGAAATATCTGTTGTCATAGATGTTTCTCCTACACTATTAGTGGATGTTTCACCAGGATTTGATGTAATTGTGGAAGTATCTGTTCTTGTAGATGTTTCTGCTTTACTAGTGGTGGATGTTACAGCAGGAGTTGTTGTGATTGTGGAAGTCTCTGTTGTTGTAGATGTTTCTGTCGCACTAGTGGTGGATGTTACAGCAGTAGTTGTTGTGATCATGGAAGTGTCTGTAGTTGTAGATGTTTCTGCTGCAATGGAAGTGGATGTTTCAACAGGAGTTTTTGTGGTTGTGGAAGTCGCTGTTTTCATAGATGTTTCTACTGCATTAGTGGTAGATGTTTCTCCAGTAGTTGTTGTGATTGTGGAGGGCTCTGTTGTTGTAGATTTTTCTGCAGTGATAATGGTGGATGTTTCAACTGGGGTTGTTGTAATTGTCGAAGTCTCTATTGCTCTAGATGTTTCTGCTACAATAGTGGTGGATGTTTCAGCAGGACTTGTTGTGATCATGGAAGTGTCCGTTGTTGTAGATGTTTCTGCTGTAGTTCTTGTAGACATTTCTGCTGCATTACTGGTAGATATTTCTGCAGTAGTTGTTGGGATTGTGGAAGGCTCTGTTGTTGTAGATGTTTCTGCTTCACTAGTTGTGGATGTTTCAGCAGGAGTTGTTGTGATCATGGAAGTAGATGTTTCTGCTACTCTATTGGTGGATGTATCAGTTGGAGTTGTTGTGATCTTATAAGTGTCTGTTGTTGTAGATGTTTCTGCTGTACTAGTGCTAGATGTTTCTGCAGTAGTTTTTGTGATTGTGGAGGGCTCTGTTTTTGTAGATATTTCTGCAGTGATAATAGTGGATGTTTCAACTGGAGTTGTTGTAATTGTCAAAGTCTCTATTGCTTTAGATGTTTCTCCTACACTAGTGGTGGATATTTCGGTAGGAATTGTTGTGATCATGGAAGTGTCTGTTGTTGTAGATGTTTCTACTGCAATAGTGGTTGATATTTCTCCATGATTTGTTGTGATTGTGGACGTGTCTATTGTTGTAGATGTTTCTGCTTCACTAGTTGTGGATGTTTCAGCAGGAGTTGTTGTGATCATGGAAGTAGATGTTTCTGTTACACTATTGGTGGATGTATCAGTTGGAGTTGTTGTGATCTTAGAAGTGTCTGTTGTTGTAAATGTTTCTGCTGCACTAGTGGTAGATGTTTCTGCAGTAGTAGTTGTGATTGTGGAGGGCTCTGTTTTTGTAGATATTTCTGCAGTGATAATGGTGGATGTTTCAAATGGAGTTGTTGTAATTGTCAAAGTCTCTATTGCTGTAGATGTTTCTGCTACACTAGTGGTGGATGTTTCTGTAGAAGTTGTTGTGATCGTGGAAGTGTCTGTAGTTGTAGATGTTTCTGCTGTAGTTCTTGTAGACGTTTCTGCTGCATTATTGGTAGGTATTTCTGCAGTAGTTGTTGGGATTGTGGAAGGCTCTGTTGTTGTAGATGTTTCTGCTTCACTAGTTGTGGATGTTTCAGCAGGAGTTGTTGTGATCATGGAAGTAGATGTTTCTGTTACTCTATTGGTGGATGTATCAGTTGGAGTTGTTGTGATCTTAGAAGTGTCTGTTGTTGTAGATGATTCTACTGCACTAGTGATAAATGTTTCAGCAGGAATTGTTGTGAATGTGGAAGTTTCTGTTGCTGTAGATGTTTCTGCTTCACTAGTTGTAGATGTTTCAGCAGGAGTTGTTGTGATCATGGAAGTAGATGTTTCTGTTACTCTATTGGTGGATGTATCAGTTGGAGTTGTTGTGATCATGGAAGTGTCTATTGTTGTAGATGTTTCTGCTGCATTAGTGGTAGATGTTTCTGCAGTAGTAGTTGTGATTGTGGAGGGCTCTGTTTTTGTAGATATTTCTGCAGTGATAATGGTGGTTGTTTCAAATGGAGTTGTTGTAATTGTCAAAGTCTCTATTGCTGTAGATGTTTCTGCTACACTAGTGGTGGATGTTTCAGCAGGAGTTGTTATGATCATGGAAGTGTCTGTTGTTGTAGATGTTTCTGCAGTAGTAGTTGTGATTCTGGAGGGCTCTGTTTTTGTAGATATTTCTGCAGTGATAATGGTGGATGTTTCAACTGGAGTTGTTGTAATTATCATAGTCTCTATTGCTGTAGATGTTTCTGCTACACTAGTGGTGGATGTTTCAGTAGGAATTGTTGTGATCGTGGAAGTAGATGTTTCTGTTACTCTATTGGTGGATGTATCAGTTGGAGTTGTTGTGATCTTAGAAGTGTCTGTTGTTGTAAATGTTTCTGCTGCGCTAGTGATAGATGTTTCTGCAGTAGCTATTGTGATTGTGGAGGGCTCTGTTTTTGTAGATATTTCTGCAGTGATAATGGTGGATGTTTCAAAAGAAGTTGTTGTAATTGTCAAAGTCTCTATTGCTGTAGATGTTTCTGCTACACTAGTGGTGGATGTTTCTGTAGGAATTGTTGTGATCGTGGAAGTGTCTGTAGTTGTAGATGTTTCTGCTGCAATGGAAGTGGATGTTTCAGCAGGAATTGTTGTGATTGTGGAAGTCTCTGTTTTTGTATATGTTTCTGCTCCACCAGTGGTGGATGTTTCAGCTGGAGTTTCAGCAGGAGTTATTGTGATTGAGGAAGTGTCTGCTGTTGTAGATGTTTCTTCTGCGCTAGTAGTGGATGTTTCAGTTGCAGTAGTTGTGATTGTGGACAGCTCTGTTGTTGCTTTAGATGTTGTAGCAGGAGTTGTTGTCGTTGATAGGTATTCTGTTGTTGTTTCATAAAAAATGCTTATCAGTTTAGAAGGCACTCTCAATAGTAATGACAAAAGAGATTAATTGTGCGTACATTTTGAATGCATATTTTTAATAGAATATTTCTGAAACACCAAAGTTTATGTAAAACCATGTCTAATCTGACCATTTTTTACAGTCTGTTCAATGTCTCACATATGTACAATACAACATTTTTTCAAACCTTTTGCTTTTAATATATTGTCAGACAAACCTGTATTATTAACTGAAATTGAAGTTATGCTCAGGGCATTGAGAGTTGTCTCGTCACTCAGTAATTCTTCTGCAATTTGGAGTTGTGATGGCACAGTCTGAATAGAGTTGAAAGCAAGTTCTGATGTGGTGATGACTGATCCCTTGCTGAAATAAATTTTTAGAAATACTGTCATATTGGACTAATAAATGGGTTAATCGCATGTATGAGTTATCTCTCACAGTTGAAAACATACACAAAGGCATTGCATTTAAAATTATCAGCAGTGAAGTATTCAGTATTTACCTGAATAGTAGCACAGTGACTCTAAGGAAGGAATGGAACTTCTTCAAATTAAGTGTGAGCTGTAATAAATTACAGAAAGTTACAATGAAACTATGAGAAATATAAAGTATTTATGATTCATTAAATGTAAATAATTAATACGTTCATAATTTGAATGATTATATAGTGAATACAGTATGTGGGTTTGAACTCACGATATCCTCAACAAGCCTAGCCCTGTTTATGAAAGCAGGAGACTGTCGATCATTGAGGTCATCTATGAAAGAATCTTTAGAGCGGAATTCCAGCTTAATTTTCACTTCATTTACTGGCTCCTCTGTTGTAGATGATTCTGCTACACTAGTAGTGGATATTTCCGCAGTACTTGTGAACGTGGAAGTCTTTGTCGTTGTAGATGTTTCTGAAGCAGTAGTAATTGATGTTTCAGCCTCAGTTGTTGTGAGAGAGGAAGTCTCTATTGTTGAAGATATTTCTGCAACACTAGTGGTGGAAGTTTCAGCAGGAGTTGCTATTGTGGAAGTCTCCGTTGTTGTAGATGTTTCTTCTACATCGATAGTGGATGTTTCTGCAGGAATTATTGGGATTGTGGATATATCTGTTGATGTAGATGTTTCTGCTGCACTAATAGTGGGTGTTTCAGTTGCAGGTGTTGTGATCATGGAAGTCTCTGTTGTTGTTGATGTTTCTGCCACAATAGTGGAGGATCTTTCAGCAAGAGTTGGTGTGAATGTGGAAATATCTGTTGTCATAGATGTTTCTCCTACACTATTAGTGGATGTTTCACCAGGATTTGACGTAATTGTGGAAGTATCTGTTCTTGTAGATGTTTCTGCTTTACTAGTGGTGGATGTTACAGCAGGTGTTGTTGTGATCGTGGAAGTGTCTGTAGTTGTAGATGTTTCTGCTGCAAAGGAAGTGGATGTTTCAACAGGAGTTGTTGTCATTGTGGAAGTGTCTGTTGTTGTAGATGTTTCTGCTACACTACTGGTGGATGTTTCAGCAAGAGGAGTTGTGATCATGGAAGTGTCTGTTGTTGTAGATGATTCCACTGCAATAGTGGTTGATGTTTCTCCAGGAGTTGTTGTGATTGTGGAAGTCTCTTTAGTTGTAGATGTTTCTGCTGCGCTAGTGATAGATGTTTCTGCAGGAGTTGTTCTGAATGTGGAGGGCTCTGTTGTTGTAGATGTTTCTGCTGCACTAGTGGTAGATGTTCCTGCAGGAGTTGTTGTGATTGTGGAGGACTCTGTTTTTGTAGATATTTCTGCAGTGATATTGGTGGATGTTTCAGCAGGGGTTGTTGTAATTGTCGAAGTCGCTATTGTTGAAGATGTTTCTGCAAAACTAGTGATAGATGTTTCTGCAGGAGTTGTTGTGATCCTGGACGTGTCTGTTAGTGTAGATGTTTCTGCTGCACTAGTGGTAGATGTTTCTGCAGAAGTTGTTGTGATTGTGGAGGGCTCTGTTTTTGTAGACATTTCTGCTGTGATAATGGTGGATGTTTCAACTGGGGTTGTTGTAATTTTCAAAGTCTCTATTGCTGTAGATGTTTCTGCTGCACTAGTGGTGGATGTTTCAGCAGGAGTTGTTGTAGTTATCTTGGAAGTGTCTGTAGTTGTAGATGTTTCTGCTGCAATGGAAGTGGATGTTGCAACATGAGTTGTTGTGATTATGGAAGTGTCCGTTGTTGTAGATGTTTCTGCTGCACTAGTGGTAGATGTTTCTGCTGTAGTTCTTGTAGACGTTTCTGCTGCATTATTGGTAGATATTTCTGCAGTAGTTGTTGGGATTGTGGAAGGCTCTGTTGTTGTAGATGTTTCTGCTTCACTAGTTGTGGATGTTTCAGCAGGAGTTGTTGTGATCATGGAAGTGTCTGTTGTTGTAGATGTTTCTGCTGCAAAGGAAGTGGATGTTTCAGTAGGAATTGTTGTGATCATGGAAGTGTCTGTTGTTGTAGATGTTTCTGCTACACTAGAAATAGATGTTTCAGCAGGAATTGTTGTGAATGTGGAAGTTTCTGTTGCTGTAGATGTTTCTGCTTCACTAGTTGTGGATGTTTCAGCAGGAGTTGTTGTGATCATGGAAGTAGATGTTTCTGTTACTCTATTGGTGGATGTATCAGTTGGAGTTGTTGTGATCTTAGAAGTGTCTATTGTTGTAGATGTTTCTGCTGCATTAGTGGTAGATGTTTCTGCAGTAGTAGTTGTGATTGTGGAGGGCTTTGTTTTTGTAGATATTTCTGCAGTGATAATGGTGGATGTTTCAAATGGAGTTGTTGTAATTGTCAAAGTCTCTATTGCTGTAGATGTTTCTGCTACACTAGTGGTGGATGTTTCTGTAGGAATTGTTGTGATCGTGGAAGTGTTTGTAGTTGTAGATGTTTCTGCTGCAATAGTGGTTGATGTTTCTCCAGGATTTGTTGTAATTTTGGAAGTGTCTGTTGTTGTAGATGTTTCTGCTACACTACTGGTGGATGTTTCAGCAAGAGGAGTTGTGATCATGGAAGTGTCTGTTGTTGTAGATGATTCCACTGCAATAGTGGTTGATGTTTCTGCAGGAGTTGTTGTGATTGTGGAAGTCTCTTTAGTTGTAGATGTTTCTGCTACACTAGTGGTGGATGTTACAGCAGTAGTTGTTGTGATCATGGAAGTGTCTGTTGTTGTAGATGTTTCTGCAGTAGTAGTTGTGATTCTGGAGGGCACTGTTGTTGTCGAAAATTCTGCAGTGATAATGGTGGATGTTTCAACTGGAGTTGTTGTAATTATCATAGTCTCTATTGCTGTAGATGTTTCTGCTACACTAGTGGTGGATGTTTCAGTAGGAATTGTTGTGATCGTGGAAGTAGATGTTTCTGTTACTCTATTGGTGGATGTATCAGTTGGAGTTGTTGTGATCTTAGAAGTGTCTGTTGTTGTAGATGTTTCTGCTGCACTAGTGCTAGATGTTTCTGCAGTAGTAGTTGTGATTGTGGAGGGCTCTGTTTTTGTAGATATTTCTGCAGTGATAATGGTGGATGTTTCAACTGGAGTTGTTGTAATTATCATAGTCTCTATTGCTGTAGATGTTTCTGCTACACTAGTGGTGGATGTTTCAGTAGGAATTGTTGTGATCGTGGAAGTAGATGTTTCTGTTACTCTATTGGTGGATGCATCAGTTGGAGTTGTTGTGATCTTAGAAGTGTCTGTTGTTGTAAATGTTTCTGCTGTACTAGTGCTAGATGTTTCTGCAGTAGCTATTGTGATTGTGGAGGGCTCTGTTTTTGTAGATATTTCTGCAGTGATAATGGTGGATGTTTCAAATGGAGTTGTTGTAATTGTCAAAGTCTCTATTGCTGTAGATGTTTCTGCTACACTAGTGGTGGATGTTTCTGTAGGAATTGTTGTGATCGTGGAAGTGTCTGTAGTTGTAGATGTTTCTGCTGCAATGGAGGTGGATGTTTCAGCAGGAATTGTTGTGATTGTGGAAGTCTCTGTTTTTGTATATGTTTCTGCTACACCAGTGGTGGATGTTTCAGCTGGAGTTTCAGCAGGAGTTGTTGTGATTGAGGAAGTGTCTGCTGTTGTAGATGTTTCTTCTGCGCTAGTAGTGGATGTTTCAGTTGCAGTAGTTGTGATTGTGGACAGCTCTGTTGTTGCTTTAGATGTTGTAGCAGGAGTTGTTGTCGTTGATAGGTATTCTGTTGTTGTTTCATAAAAAATGCTTATCAGTTTAGAAGGCACTCTCAATAGTAATAACAAAAGAGATTAATTGTGTGTACATTTTGAATGCATATTTTAATAGAATATTTCTGAAACACCAAAGTTTATGTAAAACCATGTCTAATCTGACCATTTTTTACAGTCTGTTCAATGTCTCACATATGTACAATACAACATTTTTTCAAACCTTTTGCTTTTAATATATTGTCAGACAAACCTGTATTATTAACTGAAATTGAAGTTATGCTCAGGGCATTGAGAGTTGTCGCGTCACTCAGTAATTCTTCTGCAATTTGGAGTTCTGAAGGCACAGTCTGAATAGAGTTGAAAGCAAGTTCTGATGTGGTGATGACTGATCCCTTGCTGAAATACATTTTTAGAAATACTGTCATATTGGACTAATAAATGGGTTAATCGCATGTATGAGTTAACTCTCACAGTTGAAAACATACACAAAGGCATTGCATTTAAAATTATCAGCAGTGAAGTATTCAGTATTTACCTGAATAGTAGCACAGTGACTCTAAGGAAGGAATGGAACTTCTTCAAATTAAGTGTGAGCTGTAATAAAGTACAGAAAGTTACAATGAAACTATGAGAAATATAAAGTATTTATGATTCATTAAATGTAAATAATTAATACGTTCATAATTTGAATGATTATATAGTGAATACAGTATGTGGGTTTGAACTCACGATATCCTCAACAAGCCTAGCCCTGTTTATGAAAGCAGGAGACTGTCGATCATTGAGGTCATCTATGAAAGAATCTTTAGAGCGGAATTCCAGCTTAATTTTCACTTCATTTACTGGCTCCTCTGTTGTAGATGATTCTGCTACACTAGTAGTGGATATTTCCGCAGTAGTTGTGAACGTGGAAGTCTTTGTCGTTGTAGATGTTTCTGAAGCAGTAGTAATTGATGTTTCCGCCTCAGTTGTTGTGAGTGAGGAAGTCTCTATTGTTGAAGATATTTCTGCAACACTAGTGGTGGAAGTTTCAGCAGGAGTTGTTATTGTGGAAGTCTCCGTTGTTGTAGATGTTTCTTCTACATTGATAGTGGATGTTTCAGCAGGAATTATTGGGATTGTGGATATATCTGTTGATGTAGATGTTTCTGCTGCACTAATAGTGGGTGTTTCAGTTGCAGGTGTTGTGTTCATGGAAGTCTCTGTTGTTGTTGATGTTTCTGCCACAATAGTGGAGGATCTTTCAGCAAGAGTTGGTGTGAATGTGGAAATATCTGTTGTCATAGATGTTTCTCCTACACTATTAGTGGATGTTTCACCAGGATTTGATGTAATTGTGGAAGTATCTGTTCTTGTAGATGTTTCTGCTTTACTAGTGGTGGATGTTACAGCAGGAGTTGTTGTGATTGTGGAAGTCTCTGTTGTTGTAGATGTTTCTGTCGCACTAGTGGTGGATGTTACAGCAGTAGTTGTTGTGATCATGGAAGTGTCTGTAGTTGTAGATGTTTCTGCTGCAATGGAAGTGGATGTTTCAACAGGAGTTTTTGTGGTTGTGGAAGTCGCTGTTTTCATAGATGTTTCTACTGCATTAGTGGTAGATGTTTCTCCAGTAGTTGTTGTGATTGTGGAGGGCTCTCTTGTTGTAGATTTTTCTGCAGTGATAATGGTGGATGTTTCAACTGGGGTTGCTGTAATTGTCGAAGTCTCTATTGCTCTAGATGTTTCTGCTACAATAGTGGTGGATGTTTCAGCAGGACTTGTTGTGATCATGGAAGTGTCCGTTGTTGTAGATGTTTCTGCTGTAGTTCTTGTAGACATTTCTGCTGCATTATTGGTAGATATTTCTGCAGTAGTTGTTGGGATTGTGGAAGGCTCTGTTGTTGTAGATGTTTCTGCTTCACTAGTTGTGGATGTTTCAGCAGGAGTTGTTGTGATCATGGAAGTAGATGTTTCTGCTACTCTATTGGTGGATGTATCAGTTGGAGTTGTTGTGATCTTATAAGTGTCTGTTGTTGTAGATGTTTCTGCTGTACTAGTGCTAGATGTTTCTGCAGTAGTTTTTGTGATTGTGGAGGGCTCTGTTTTTGTAGATATTTCTGCAGTGATAATAGTGGATGTTTCAACTGGAGTTGTTGTAATTGTCAAAGTCTCTATTGCTTTAGATGTTTCTCCTACACTAGTGGTGGATGTTTCGGTAGGAATTGTTGTGATCATGGAAGTGTCTGTTGTTGTAGATGTTTCTACTGCAATAGTGGTTGATATTTCTCCATGATTTGTTGTGATTGTGGACGTGTCTATTGTTGTAGATGTTTCTGCTTCACTAGTTGTGGATGTTTCAGCAGGAGTTGTTGTGATCATGGAAGTAGATGTTTCTGTTACACTATTGGTGGATGTATCAGTTGGAGTTGTTGTGATCTTAGAAGTGTCTGTTGTTGTAAATGTTTCTGCTGCACTAGTGGTAGATGTTTCTGCAGTAGTAGTTGTGATTGTGGAGGGCTCTGTTTTTGTAGATATTTCTGCAGTGATAATGGTGGATGTTTCAAATGGAGTTGTTGTAATTGTCAAAGTCTCTATTGCTGTAGATGTTTCTGCTACACTAGTGGTGGATGTTTCTGTAGAAGTTGTTGTGATCGTGGAAGTGTCTGTAGTTGTAGATGTTTCTGCTGTAGTTCTTGTAGACGTTTCTGCTGCATTATTGGTAGGTATTTCTGCAGTAGTTGTTGGGATTGTGGAAGGCTCTGTTGTTGTAGATGTTTCTGCTTCACTAGTTGTGGATGTTTCAGCAGGAGTTGTTGTGATCATGGAAGTAGATGTTTCTGTTACTCTATTGGTGGATGTATCAGTTGGAGTTGTTGTGATCTTAGAAGTGTCTGTTGTTGTAGATGTTTCTGCTGCAAAGGAAGTGGATTTTTCAGTAGGAATTGTTGTGATCATGGAAGTGTCTGTTGTTGTAGATGATTCTGCTGCACTAGTGATAGATGTTTCAGCAGGAATTGTTGTGAATGTGGAAGTTTCTGTTGCTGTAGATGTTTCTGCTTCACTAGTTGTAGATGTTTCAGCAGGAGTTGTTGTGATCATGGAAGTAGATGTTTCTGTTACTCTATTGGTGGATGTATCAGTTGGAGTTGTTGTGATCATGGATGTGTCTATTGTTGTAGATGTTTCTGCTGCATTAGTGGTAGATGTTTCTGCAGTAGTAGTTGTGATTGTGGAGGGCTCTGTTTTTGTAGATATTTCTGCAGTGATAATGGTGGTTGTTTCAAATGGAGTTGTTGTAATTGTCAAAGTCTCTATTGCTGTAGATGTTTCTGCTACACTAGTGGTGGATGTTTCAGCAGGAGTTGTTATGATCATGGAAGTGTCTGTTGTTGTAGATGATTCTACTGCAATAGTGGTTGATGTTTCTCCAGGATTTGTTGTAATTGTGGAAGTGTCTGTTGTTGTAGATGTTTCTGCTACACTACTGGTGTATGTTTCAGCAAGAGGAGTTGTGATCATGGAAGTGTCTGTTGTTGTAGATGATTCCACTGCAATAGTGGTTGATGTTTCTCCAGGAGTTCTTGTGATTGTGGAAGTCTCTTTAGTTGTAGATGTTTCTGCTACACTAGTGGTGGATGTTACAGCAGTAGTTGTTGTGATCATGGAAGTGTCTGTTGTTGTAGATGTTTCTGCAGTAGTAGTTGTGATTCTGGAGGGCTCTGTTTTTGTAGATATTTCTGCAGTGATAATGGTGGATGTTTCAACTGGAGTTGTTGTAATTATCATAGTCTCTATTGCTGTAGATGTTTCTGCTACACTAGTGGTGGATGTTTCTGTAGGAATTGTTGTGATCGTGGAAGTGTCTGTAGTTGTAGATGTTTCTGCTGCAATGGAGGTGGATGTTTCAGCAGGAATTGTTGTGATTGTGGAAGTCTCTGTTTTTGTATATGTTTCTGCTACACCAGTGGTGGATGTTTCAGCTGGAGTTTCAGCAGGAGTTGTTGTGATTGAGGAAGTGTCTGCTGTTGTAGATGTTTCTTCTGCGCTAGTAGTGGATGTTTCAGTTGCAGTAGTTGTGATTGTGGACAGCTCTGTTGTTGCTTTAGATGTTGTAGCAGGAGTTGTTGTCGTTGATAGGTATTCTGTTGTTGTTTCATAAAAAATGCTTATCAGTTTAGAAGGCACTCTCAATAGTAATAACAAAAGAGATTAATTGTGTGTACATTTTGAATGCATATTTTAATAGAATATTTCTGAAACACCAAAGTTTATGTAAAACCATGTCTAATCTGACCATTTTTTACAGTCTGTTCAATGTCTCACATATGTACAATACAACATTTTTTCAAACCTTTTGCTTTTAATATATTGTCAGACAAACCTGTATTATTAACTGAAATTGAAGTTATGCTCAGGGCATTGAGAGTTGTCTCGTCACTCAGTAATTCTTCTGCAATTTGGAGTTCTGAAGGCACAGTCTGAATAGAGTTGAAAGCAAGTTCTGATGTGGTGATGACTGATCCCTTGCTGAAATACATTTTTAGAAATACTGTCATATTGGACTAATAAATGGGTTAATCGCATGTATGAGTTATCTCTCACAGTTGAAAACATACACAAAGGCATTGCATTTAAAATTATCAGCAGTGAAGTATTCAGTATTTACCTGAATAGTAGCACAGTGACTCTAAGGAAGGAATGGAACTTCTTCAAATTAAGTGTGAGCTGTAATAAAGTACAGAAAGTTACAATGAAACTATGAGAAATATAAAGTATTTATGATTCATTAAATGTAAATAATTAATACGTTCATAATTTGAATGATTATATAGTGAATACAGTATGTGGGTTTGAACTCACGATATCCTCAACAAGCCTAGCCCTGTTTATGAAAGCAGGAGACTGTCGATCATTGAGGTCATCTATGAAAGAATCTTTAGAGCGGAATTCCAGCTTAATTTTCACTTCATTTACTGGCTCCTCTGTTGTAGATGATTCTGCTACACTAGTAGTGGATATTTCCGCAGTAGTTGTGAACGTGGAAGTCTTTGTCGTTGTAGATGTTTCTGAAGCAGTAGTAATTGATGTTTCCGCCTCAGTTGTTGTGAGTGAGGAAGTCTCTATTGTTGAAGATATTTCTGCAACACTAGTGGTGGAAGTTTCAGCAGGAGTTGTTATTGTGGAAGTCTCCGTTGTTGTAGATGTTTCTTCTACATTGATAGTGGATGTTTCAGCAGGAATTATTGGGATTGTGGATATATCTGTTGATGTAGATGTTTCTGCTGCACTAATAGTGGGTGTTTCAGTTGCAGGTGTTGTGTTCATGGAAGTCTCTGTTGTTGTTGATGTTTCTGCCACAATAGTGGAGGATCTTTCAGCAAGAGTTGGTGTGAATGTGGAAATATCTGTTGTCATAGATGTTTCTCCTACACTATTAGTGGATGTTTCACCAGGATTTGATGTAATTGTGGAAGTATCTGTTCTTGTAGATGTTTCTGCTTTACTAGTGGTGGATGTTACAGCAGGAGTTGTTGTGATTGTGGAAGTCTCTGTTGTTGTAGATGTTTCTGTCGCACTAGTGGTGGATGTTACAGCAGTAGTTGTTGTGATCATGGAAGTGTCTGTAGTTGTAGATGTTTCTGCTGCAATGGAAGTGGATGTTTCAACAGGAGTTTTTGTGGTTGTGGAAGTCGCTGTTTTCATAGATGTTTCTACTGCATTAGTGGTAGATGTTTCTCCAGTAGTTGTTGTGATTGTGGAGGGCTCTGTTGTTGTAGATTTTTCTGCAGTGATAATGGTGGATGTTTCAACTGGGGTTGTTGTAATTGTCGAAGTCTCTATTGCTCTAGATGTTTCTGCTACAATAGTGGTGGATGTTTCAGCAGGACTTGTTGTGATCATGGAAGTGTCCGTTGTTGTAGATGTTTCTGCTGTAGTTCTTGTAGACATTTCTGCTGCATTATTGGTAGATATTTCTGCAGTAGTTGTTGGGATTGTGGAAGGCTCTGTTGTTGTAGATGTTTCTGCTTCACTAGTTGTGGATGTTTCAGCAGGAGTTGTTGTGATCATGGAAGTAGATGTTTCTGCTACTCTATTGGTGGATGTATCAGTTGGAGTTGTTGTGATCTTATAAGTGTCTGTTGTTGTAGATGTTTCTGCTGTACTAGTGCTAGATGTTTCTGCAGTAGTTTTTGTGATTGTGGAGGGCTCTGTTTTTGTAGATATTTCTGCAGTGATAATAGTGGATGTTTCAACTGGAGTTGTTGTAATTGTCAAAGTCTCTATTGCTTTAGATGTTTCTCCTACACTAGTGGTGGATATTTCGGTAGGAATTGTTGTGATCATGGAAGTGTCTGTTGTTGTAGATGTTTCTACTGCAATAGTGGTTGATATTTCTCCATGATTTGTTGTGATTGTGGACGTGTCTATTGTTGTAGATGTTTCTGCTTCACTAGTTGTGGATGTTTCAGCAGGAGTTGTTGTGATCATGGAAGTAGATGTTTCTGTTACTCTATTGGTGGATGTATCAGTTGGAGTTGTTGTGATCTTAGAAGTGTCTGTTGTTGTAAATGTTTCTGCTGCACTAGTGGTAGATGTTTCTGCAGTAGTAGTTGTGATTGTGGAGGGCTCTGTTTTTGTAGATATTTCTGCAGTGATAATGGTGGATGTTTCAAATGGAGTTGTTGTAATTGTCAAAGTCTCTATTGCTGTAGATGTTTCTGCTACACTAGTGGTGGATGTTTCTGTAGAAGTTGTTGTGATCGTGGAAGTGTCTGTAGTTGTAGATGTTTCTGCTGTAGTTCTTGTAGACGTTTCTGCTGCATTATTGGTAGGTATTTCTGCAGTAGTTGTTGGGATTGTGGAAGGCTCTGTTGTTGTAGATGTTTCTGCTTCACTAGTTGTGGATGTTTCAGCAGGAATTGTTGTGATCGTGGAAGTGTCTGTAGTTGTAGATGTTTCTGCTGCAATGGAAGTGGATGTTTCAGCAGGAATTGTTGTGATTGTGGAAGTCTCTGTTTTTGTATATGTTTCTGCTACACCAGTGGTGGATGTTTCAGCTGGAGTTTCAGCAGGAGTTATTGTGATTGAGGAAGTCTCTGTTGTTGTTGATGTTTCTGCCACAATAGTGGAGGATCTTTCAGCAAGAGTTGGTGTGAATGTGGAAATATCTGTTGTCATAGATGTTTCTCCTACACTATTAGTGGATGTTTCACCAGGATTTGACGTAATTGTGGAAGTATCTGTTCTTGTAGATGTTTCTGCTTTACTAGTGGTGGATGTTACAGCAGGTGTTGTTGTGATCGTGGAAGTGTCTGTAGTTGTAGATGTTTCTGCTGCAAAGGAAGTGGATGTTTCAACAGGAGTTGTTGTCATTGTGGAAGTGTCTGTTGTTGTAGATGTTTCTGCTACACTACTGGTGGATGTTTCAGCAAGAGGAGTTGTGATCATGGAAGTGTCTGTTGTTGTAGATGATTCCACTGCAATAGTGGTTGATGTTTCTCCAGGAGTTGTTGTGATTGTGGAAGTCTCTTTAGTTGTAGATGTTTCTGCTGCGCTAGTGATAGATGTTTCTGCAGGAGTTGTTCTGAATGTGGAGGGCTCTGTTGTTGTAGATGTTTCTGCTGCACTAGTGGTAGATGTTCCTGCAGGAGTTGTTGTGATTGTGGAGGACTCTGTTTTTGTAGATATTTCTGCAGTGATATTGGTGGATGTTTCAGCAGGGGTTGTTGTAATTGTCGAAGTCGCTATTGTTGAAGATGTTTCTGCAAAACTAGTGATAGATGTTTCTGCAGGAGTTGTTGTGATCCTGGACGTGTCTGTTAGTGTAGATGTTTCTGCTGCACTAGTGGTAGATGTTTCTGCAGAAGTTGTTGTGATTGTGGAGGGCTCTGTTTTTGTAGATATTTCTGCTGTGATAATGGTGGATGTTTCAACTGGGGTTGTTGTAATTTTCAAAGTCTCTATTGCTGTAGATGTTTCTGCTGCACTAGTGGTGGATGTTTCAGCAGGAGTTGTTGTAGTTATCTTGGAAGTGTCTGTAGTTGTAGATGTTTCTGCTGCAATGGAAGTGGATGTTGCAACATGAGTTGTTGTGATTATGGAAGTGTCCGTTGTTGTAGATGTTTCTGCTGCACTAGTGGTAGATGTTTCTGCTGTAGTTCTTGTAGACGTTTCTGCTGCATTATTGGTAGATATTTCTGCAGTAGTTGTTGGGATTGTGGAAGGCTCTGTTGTTGTAGATGTTTCTGCTTCACTAGTTGTGGATGTTTCAGCAGGAGTTGTTGTGATCATGGAAGTGTCCGTTGTTGTAGATGTTTCTGCTGCACTAGTGGTAGATGTTTCTGCTGTAGTTCTTGTAGACGTTTCTGCTGCATTATTGGTAGATATTTCTGCAGTAGTTGTTGGGATTGTGGAAGGCTCTGTTGTTGTAGATGTTTCTGCTTCACTAGTTGTGGATGTTTCAGCAGGAGTTGTTGTGATCTTAGAAGTGTCTGTTGTTGTAGATGTTTCTGCTGCAAAGGAAGTGGATGTTTCAGCAGGAGTTTTTGTGATCCTGGAAGTGTCTGTTGTCGTAGATGTTTCTGCTGCAAAGGACGTGGATGTTTCAGTAGGAATTGTTGTGATCATGGAAGTGTCTGTTGTTGTAGATGTTTCTGCTACACTAGTAATAGATGTTTCAGCAGGAATTGTTGTGAATGTGGAAGTTTCTGTTGCTGTAGATGTTTCTGCTTCACTAGTTGTGGATGTTTCAGCAGGAGTTGTTGTGATCATGGAAGTAGATGTTTCTGTTACTCTATTGGTGGATGTATCAGTTGGAGTTGTTGTGATCTTAGAAGTGTCTATTGTTGTAGATGTTTCTGCTGCATTAGTGGTAGATGTTTCTGCAGTAGTAGTTGTGATTGTGGAGGGCTTTGTTTTTGTAGATATTTCTGCAGTGATAATGGTGGATGTTTCAAATGGAGTTGTTGTAATTGTCAAAGTCTCTATTGCTGTAGATGTTTCTGCTACACTAGTGGTGGATGTTTCTGTAGGAATTGTTGTGATCGTGGAAGTGTTTGTAGTTGTAGATGTTTCTGCTGCAATAGTGGTTGATGTTTCTCCAGGATTTGTTGTAATTTTGGAAGTGTCTGTTGTTGTAGATGTTTCTGCTACACTACTGGTGGATGTTTCAGCAAGAGGAGTTGTGATCATGGAAGTGTCTGTTGTTGTAGATGATTCCACTGCAATAGTGGTTGATGTTTCTGCAGGAGTTGTTGTGATTGTGGAAGTCTCTTTAGTTGTAGATGTTTCTGCTACACTAGTGGTGGATGTTACAGCAGTAGTTGTTGTGATCATGGAAGTGTCTGTTGTTGTAGATGTTTCTGCAGTAGTAGTTGTGATTCTGGAGGGCACTGTTGTTGTCGAAAATTCTGCAGTGATAATGGTGGATGTTTCAACTGGAGTTGTTGTAATTATCATAGTCTCTATTGCTGTAGATGTTTCTGCTACACTAGTGGTGGATGTTTCAGTAGGAATTGTTGTGATCGTGGAAGTAGATGTTTCTGTTACTCTATTGGTGGATGTATCAGTTGGAGTTGTTGTGATCTTAGAAGTGTCTGTTGTTGTAGATGTTTCTGCTGCACTAGTGCTAGATGTTTCTGCAGTAGTAGTTGTGATTGTGGAGGGCTCTGTTTTTGTAGATATTTCTGCAGTGATAATGGTGGATGTTTCAACTGGAGTTGTTGTAATTATCATAGTCTCTATTGCTGTAGATGTTTCTGCTACACTAGTGGTGGATGTTTCAGTAGGAATTGTTGTGATCGTGGAAGTAGATGTTTCTGTTACTCTATTGGTGGATGCATCAGTTGGAGTTGTTGTGATCTTAGAAATGTCTGTTGTTGTAAATGTTTCTGCTGTACTAGTGCTAGATGTTTCTGCAGTAGCTATTGTGATTGTGGAGGGCTCTGTTTTTGTAGATATTTCTGCAGTGATAATGGTGGATGTTTCAAATGGAGTTGTTGTAATTGTCAAAGTCTCTATTGCTGTAGATGTTTCTGCTACACTAGTGGTGGATGTTTCTGTAGGAATTGTTGTGATCGTGGAAGTGTCTGTAGTTGTAGATGTTTCTGCTGCAATGGAGGTGGATGTTTCAGCAGGAATTGTTGTGATTGTGGAAGTCTCTGTTTTTGTATATGTTTCTGCTACACCAGTGGTGGATGTTTCAGCTGGAGTTTCAGCAGGAGTTGTTGTGATTGAGGAAGTGTCTGCTGTTGTAGATGTTTCTTCTGCGCTAGTAGTGGATGTTTCAGTTGCAGTAGTTGTGATTGTGGACAGCTCTGTTGTTGCTTTAGATGTTGTAGCAGGAGTTGTTGTCGTTGATAGGTATTCTGTTGTTGTTTCATAAAAAATGCTTATCAGTTTAGAAGGCACTCTCAATAGTAATAACAAAAGAGATTAATTGTGTGTACATTTTGAATGCATATTTTAATAGAATATTTCTGAAACACCAAAGTTTATGTAAAACCATGTCTAATCTGACCATTTTTTACAGTCTGTTCAATGTCTCACATATGTACAATACAACATTTTTTCAAACCTTTTGCTTTTAATATATTGTCAGACAAACCTGTATTATTAACTGAAATTGAAGTTATGCTCAGGGCATTGAGAGTTGTCTCGTCACTCAGTAATTCTTCTGCAATTTGGAGTTCTGAAGGCACAGCCTGAATAGAGTTGAAAGCAAGTTCTGATGTGGTGATGACTGATCCCTTGCTGAAATACATTTTTAGAAATACTGTCATATTGGACTAATAAATGGGTTAATCGCATGTATGAGTTATCTCTCACAGTTGAAAACATACACAAAGGCATTGCATTTAAAATTATCAGCAGTGAAGTATTCAGTATTTACCTGAATAGTAGCACAGTGACTCTAAGGAAGGAATGGAACTTCTTCAAATTAAGTGTGAGCTGTAATAAAGTACAGAAAGTTACAATGAAACTATGAGAAATATAAAGTATTTATGATTCATTAAATGTAAATAATTAATACGTTCATAATTTGAATGATTATATAGTGAATACAGTATGTGGGTTTGAACTCACGATATCCTCAACAAGCCTAGCCCTGTTTATGAAAGCAGGAGACTGTCGATCATTGAGGTCATCTATGAAAGAATCTTTAGAGCGGAATTCCAGCTTAATTTTCACTTCATTTACTGGCTCCTCTGTTGTAGATGATTCTGCTACACTAGTAGTGGATATTTCCGCAGTAGTTGTGAACGTGGAAGTCTTTGTCGTTGTAGATGTTTCTGAAGCAGTAGTAATTGATGTTTCCGCCTCAGTTGTTGTGAGTGAGGAAGTCTCTATTGTTGAAGATATTTCTGCAACACTAGTGGTGGAAGTTTCAGCAGGAGTTGTTATTGTGGAAGTCTCCGTTGTTGTAGATGTTTCTTCTACATTGATAGTGGATGTTTCAGCAGGAATTATTGGGATTGTGGATATATCTGTTGATGTAGATGTTTCTGCTGCACTAATAGTGGGTGTTTCAGTTGCAGGTGTTGTGTTCATGGAAGTCTCTGTTGTTGTTGATGTTTCTGCCACAATAGTGGAGGATCTTTCAGCAAGAGTTGGTGTGAATGTGGAAATATCTGTTGTCATAGATGTTTCTCCTACACTATTAGTGGATGTTTCACCAGGATTTGATGTAATTGTGGAAGTATCTGTTCTTGTAGATGTTTCTGCTTTACTAGTGGTGGATGTTACAGCAGGAGTTGTTATGATTGTGGAAGTCTCTGTTGTTGTAGATGTTTCTGTCGCACTAGTGGTGGATGTTACAGCAGTAGTTGTTGTGATCATGGAAGTGTCTGTAGTTGTAGATGTTTCTGCTGCAATGGAAGTGGATGTTTCAACAGGAGTTTTTGTGGTTGTGGAAGTCGCTGTTTTCATAGATGTTTCTACTGCATTAGTGGTAGATGTTTCTCCAGTAGTTGTTGTGATTGTGGAGGGCTCTGTTGTTGTAGATTTTTCTGCAGTGATAATGGTGGATGTTTCAACTGGGGTTGTTGTAATTGTCGAAGTCTCTATTGCTCTAGATGTTTCTGCTACAATAGTGGTGGATGTTTCAGCAGGACTTGTTGTGATCATGGAAGTGTCCGTTGTTGTAGATGTTTCTGCTGCACTAGTGGTAGATGTTTCTGCTGTAGTTCTTGTAGACGTTTCTGCTGCATTATTGGTAGGTATTTCTGCAGTAGTTGTTGGGATTGTGGAAGGCTCTGTTGTTGTAGATGTTTCTGCTTCACTAGTTGTGGATGTTTCAGCAGGAGTTGTTGTGATCATGGAAGTAGATGTTTCTGTTACTCTATTGGTGGATGTATCAGTTGGAGTTGTTGTGATCTTAGAAGTGTCTATTGTTGTAGATGTTTCTGCTGTACTAGTGGTAGATGTTTCTGCAGTAGTAGTTGTGATTGTGGAGGGCTCTGTTTTTGTAGATATTTCTGCAGTGATAATGGTGGTTGTTTCAAATGGAGTTGTTGTAATTGTCAAAGTCTCTATTGCTGTAGATGTTTCTGCTACACTAGTGGTGGATGTTTCAGCAGGAGTTGTTATGATCATGGAAGTGTCTGTTGTTGTAGATGATTCTACTGCAATAGTGGTTGATGTTTCTCCAGGATTTGTTGTAATTGTGGAAGTGTCTGTTGTTGTAGATGTTTCTGCTACACTACTGGTGGATGTTTCAGCAAGAGGAGTTGTGATCATGGAAGTGTCTGTTGTTGTAGATGATTCCACTGCAATAGTGGTTGATGTTTCTCCAGGAGTTCTTGTGATTGTGGAAGTCTCTTTAGTTGTAGATGTTTCTGCTACACTAGTGGTGGATGTTACAGCAGTAGTTGTTGTGATCATGGAAGTGTCTGTTGTTGTAGATGTTTCTGCAGTAGTAGTTGTGATTCTGGAGGGCTCTGTTTTTGTAGATATTTCTGCAGTGATAATGGTGGATGTTTCAACTGGAGTTGTTGTAATTATCATAGTCTCTATTGCTGTAGATGTTTCTGCTACACTAGTGGTGGATGTTTCAGTAGGAATTGTTGTGATCGTGGAAGTGTCTGTAGTTGTAGATGTTTCTATTGCAATGGAAGTGGATGTTTCAGCAGGAATTGTTGTGATTGTGGAAGTCTCTGTTTTTGTATATGTTTCTGCTACACCAGTGGTGGATGTTTCAGCTGGAGTTTCAGCAGGAGTTATTGTGATTGAGGAAGTGTCTGCTGTTGTAGATGTTTCTTCTGCGCTAGTAGTGGATGTTTCAGTTGCAGTAGTTGTGATTGTGGACAGCTCTGTTGTTGCTTTAGATGTTGTAGCAGGAGTTGTTGTCGTTGATAGGTATTCTGTTGTTGTTTCATAAAAAATGCTTATCAGTTTAGAAGGCACTCTCAATAGTAATGACAAAAGAGATTAATTGTGCGTACATTTTGAATGCATATTTTTAATAGAATATTTCTGAAACACCAAAGTTTATGTAAAACCATGTCTAATCTGACCATTTTTTACAGTCTGTTCAATGTCTCACATATGTACAATACAACATTTTTTCAAACCTTTTGCTTTTAATATATTGTCAGACAAACCTGTATTATTAACTGAAATTGAAGTTATGCTCAGGGCATTGAGAGTTGTCTCGTCACTCAGTAATTCTTCTGCAATTTGGAGTTGTGATGGCACAGTCTGAATAGAGTTGAAAGCAAGTTCTGATGTGGTGATGACTGATCCCTTGCTGAAATACATTTTTAGAAATACTGTCATATTGGACTAATAAATGGGTTAATCGCATGTATGAGTTATCTCTCACAGTTGAAAACATACACAAAGGCATTGCATTTAAAATTATCAGCAGTGAAGTATTCAGTATTTACCTGAATAGTAGCACAGTCACTCTAAGGAAGGAATGGAACTTCTTCAAATTAAGTGTAAGCTGTAATAAATTACAGAAAGTTACAATGAAACTATGAGAAATATAAAGTATTTATGATTCATTAAATGTAAATAATTAATACGTTCATAATTTGAATGATTATATAGTGAATACAGTATGTGGGTTTGAACTCACGATATCCTCAACAAGCCTAGCCCTGTTTATGAAAGCAGAAGACTGTCGATCATTGAGGTCATCTATGAAAGAATCTTTAGAGCGGAATTCCAGCTTAATTTTCACTTCATTTACTGGCTCCTCTGTTGTAGATGATTCTGCTACACTAGTAGTGGATATTTCCGCAGTAGTTGTGAACGTGGAAGTCTTTGTCGTTGTAGATGTTTCTGAAGCAGTAGTAATTGATGTTTCAGCCTCAGTTGTTGTGAGAGAGGAAGTCTCTATTGTTGAAGATATTTCTGCAACACTAGTGGTGGAAGTTTCAGCAGGAGTTGCTATTGTGGAAGTCTCCGTTGTTGTAGATGTTTCTTCTACATTGATAGTGGATGTTTCAGCAGGAATTATTGGGATTGTGGATATATCTGTTGATGTAGATGTTTCTGCTGCACTAATAGTGGGTGTTTCAGTTGCAGGTGTTGTGATCATGGAAGTCTCTGTTGTTGTTGATGTTTCTGCCACAATAGTGGAGGATCTTTCAGCAAGAGTTGGTGTGAATGTGGAAATATCTGTTGTCATAGATGTTTCTCCTACACTATTAGTGGATGTTTCACCAGGATTTGACGTAATTGTGGAAGTATCTGTTCTTGTAGATGTTTCTGCTTTACTAGTGGTGGATGTTACAGCAGGTGTTGTTGTGATCGTGGAAGTGTCTGTAGTTGTAGATGTTTCTGCTGCAAAGGAAGTGGATGTTTCAACAGGAGTTGTTGTCATTGTGGAAGTGTCTGTTGTTGTAGATGTTTCTGCTACACTACTGGTGGATGTTTCAGCAAGAGGAGTTGTGATCATGGAAGTGTCTGTTGTTGTAGATGATTCCACTGCAATAGTGGTTGATGTTTCTCCAGGAGTTGTTGTGATTGTGGAAGTCTCTTTAGTTGTAGATGTTTCTGCTGCGCTAGTGATAGATGTTTCTGCAGGAGTTGTTCTGAATGTGGAGGGCTCTGTTGTTGTAGATGTTTCTGCTGCACTAGTGGTAGATGTTCCTGCAGGAGTTGTTGTGATTGTGGAGGACTCTGTTTTTGTAGATATTTCTGCTGTGATAATGGTGGATGTTTCAACTGGGGTTGTTGTAATTGTCGAAGTCGCTATTGTTGAAGATGTTTCTGCAAAACTAGTGATAGATGTTTCTGCAGGAGTTGTTGTGATCCTGGACGTGTCTGTTAGTGTAGATGTTTCTGCTGCACTAGTGGTAGATGTTTCTGCAGAAGTTGTTGTGATTGTGGAGGGCTCTGTTTTTGTAGATATTTCTGCTGTGATAATGGTGGATGTTTCAACTGGGGTTGTTGTAATTTTCAAAGTCTCTATTGCTGTAGATGTTTCTGCTGCACTAGTGGTGGATGTTTCAGCAGGAGTTGTTGTAGTTATCTTGGAAGTGTCTGTAGTTGTAGATGTTTCTGCTGCAATGGAAGTGGATGTTGCAACATGAGTTGTTGTGATTATGGAAGTGTCCGTTGTTGTAGATGTTTCTGCTGCACTAGTGGTAGATGTTTCTGCTGTAGTTCTTGTAGACGTTTCTGCTGCATTATTGGTAGATATTTCTGCAGTAGTTGTTGGGATTGTGGAAGGCTCTGTTGTTGTAGATGTTTCTGCTTCACTAGTTGTGGATGTTTCAGCAGGAGTTGTTGTGATCATGGAAGTGTCCGTTGTTGTAGATGTTTCTGCTGCACTAGTGGTAGATGTTTCTGCTGTAGTTCTTGTAGACGTTTCTGCTGCATTATTGGTAGATATTTCTGCAGTAGTTGTTGGGATTGTGGAAGGCTCTGTTGTTGTAGATGTTTCTGCTTCACTAGTTGTGGATGTTTCAGCAGGAGTTGTTGTGATCTTAGAAGTGTCTGTTGTTGTAGATGTTTCTGCTGCAAAGGAAGTGGATGTTTCAGCAGGAGTTTTTGTGATCCTGGAAGTGTCTGTTGTCGTAGATGTTTCTGCTGCAAAGGACGTGGATGTTTCAGTAGGAATTGTTGTGATCATGGAAGTGTCTGTTGTTGTAGATGTTTCTGCTACACTAGTAATAGATGTTTCAGCAGGAATTGTTGTGAATGTGGAAGTTTCTGTTGCTGTAGATGTTTCTGCTTCACTAGTTGTGGATGTTTCAGCAGGAGTTGTTGTGATCATGGAAGTAGATGTTTCTGTTACTCTATTGGTGGATGTATCAGTTGGAGTTGTTGTGATCTTAGAAGTGTCTATTGTTGTAGATGTTTCTGCTGCATTAGTGGTAGATGTTTCTGCAGTAGTAGTTGTGATTGTGGAGGGCTTTGTTTTTGTAGATATTTCTGCAGTGATAATGGTGGATGTTTCAAATGGAGTTGTTGTAATTGTCAAAGTCTCTATTGCTGTAGATGTTTCTGCTACACTAGTGGTGGATGTTTCTGTAGGAATTGTTGTGATCGTGGAAGTGTTTGTAGTTGTAGATGTTTCTGCTGCAATAGTGGTTGATGTTTCTCCAGGATTTGTTGTAATTTTGGAAGTGTCTGTTGTTGTAGATGTTTCTGCTACACTACTGGTGGATGTTTCAGCAAGAGGAGTTGTGATCATGGAAGTGTCTGTTGTTGTAGATGATTCCACTGCAATAGTGGTTGATGTTTCTGCAGGAGTTGTTGTGATTGTGGAAGTCTCTTTAGTTGTAGATGTTTCTGCTACACTAGTGGTGGATGTTACAGCAGTAGTTGTTGTGATCATGGAAGTGTCTGTTGTTGTAGATGTTTCTGCAGTAGTAGTTGTGATTCTGGAGGGCACTGTTGTTGTCGAAAATTCTGCAGTGATAATGGTGGATGTTTCAACTGGAGTT
The DNA here is from genome assembly GCF_023724105.1 of Carassius gibelio. Classification (NCBI taxonomy): domain Eukaryota; kingdom Metazoa; phylum Chordata; class Actinopteri; order Cypriniformes; family Cyprinidae; genus Carassius; species Carassius gibelio. The sequence continues at coordinate 37,988,364 of NC_068371.1, forward strand.
GTTGTAATTATCATAGTCTCTATTGCTGTAGATGTTTCTGCTACACTAGTGGTGGATGTTTCAGTAGGAATTGTTGTGATCGTGGAAGTAGATGTTTCTGTTACTCTATTGGTGGATGTATCAGTTGGAGTTGTTGTGATCTTAGAAGTGTCTGTTGTTGTAGATGTTTCTGCTGCACTAGTGCTAGATGTTTCTGCAGTAGTAGTTGTGATTGTGGAGGGCTCTGTTTTTGTAGATATTTCTGCAGTGATAATGGTGGATGTTTCAACTGGAGTTGTTGTAATTATCATAGTCTCTATTGCTGTAGATGTTTCTGCTACACTAGTGGTGGATGTTTCAGTAGGAATTGTTGTGATCGTGGAAGTAGATGTTTCTGTTACTCTATTGGTGGATGCATCAGTTGGAGTTGTTGTGATCTTAGAAATGTCTGTTGTTGTAAATGTTTCTGCTGTACTAGTGCTAGATGTTTCTGCAGTAGCTATTGTGATTGTGGAGGGCTCTGTTTTTGTAGATATTTCTGCAGTGATAATGGTGGATGTTTCAAATGGAGTTGTTGTAATTGTCAAAGTCTCTATTGCTGTAGATGTTTCTGCTACACTAGTGGTGGATGTTTCTGTAGGAATTGTTGTGATCGTGGAAGTGTCTGTAGTTGTAGATGTTTCTGCTGCAATGGAGGTGGATGTTTCAGCAGGAATTGTTGTGATTGTGGAAGTCTCTGTTTTTGTATATGTTTCTGCTACACCAGTGGTGGATGTTTCAGCTGGAGTTTCAGCAGGAGTTGTTGTGATTGAGGAAGTGTCTGCTGTTGTAGATGTTTCTTCTGCGCTAGTAGTGGATGTTTCAGTTGCAGTAGTTGTGATTGTGGACAGCTCTGTTGTTGCTTTAGATGTTGTAGCAGGAGTTGTTGTCGTTGATAGGTATTCTGTTGTTGTTTCATAAAAAATGCTTATCAGTTTAGAAGGCACTCTCAATAGTAATAACAAAAGAGATTAATTGTGTGTACATTTTGAATGCATATTTTAATAGAATATTTCTGAAACACCAAAGTTTATGTAAAACCATGTCTAATCTGACCATTTTTTACAGTCTGTTCAATGTCTCACATATGTACAATACAACATTTTTTCAAACCTTTTGCTTTTAATATATTGTCAGACAAACCTGTATTATTAACTGAAATTGAAGTTATGCTCAGGGCATTGAGAGTTGTCTCGTCACTCAGTAATTCTTCTGCAATTTGGAGTTCTGAAGGCACAGCCTGAATAGAGTTGAAAGCAAGTTCTGATGTGGTGATGACTGATCCCTTGCTGAAATACATTTTTAGAAATACTGTCATATTGGACTAATAAATGGGTTAATCGCATGTATGAGTTATCTCTCACAGTTGAAAACATACACAAAGGCATTGCATTTAAAATTATCAGCAGTGAAGTATTCAGTATTTACCTGAATAGTAGCACAGTGACTCTAAGGAAGGAATGGAACTTCTTCAAATTAAGTGTGAGCTGTAATAAAGTACAGAAAGTTACAATGAAACTATGAGAAATATAAAGTATTTATGATTCATTAAATGTAAATAATTAATACGTTCATAATTTGAATGATTATATAGTGAATACAGTATGTGGGTTTGAACTCACGATATCCTCAACAAGCCTAGCCCTGTTTATGAAAGCAGGAGACTGTCGATCATTGAGGTCATCTATGAAAGAATCTTTAGAGCGGAATTCCAGCTTAATTTTCACTTCATTTACTGGCTCCTCTGTTGTAGATGATTCTGCTACACTAGTAGTGGATATTTCCGCAGTAGTTGTGAACGTGGAAGTCTTTGTCGTTGTAGATGTTTCTGAAGCAGTAGTAATTGATGTTTCCGCCTCAGTTGTTGTGAGTGAGGAAGTCTCTATTGTTGAAGATATTTCTGCAACACTAGTGGTGGAAGTTTCAGCAGGAGTTGTTATTGTGGAAGTCTCCGTTGTTGTAGATGTTTCTTCTACATTGATAGTGGATGTTTCAGCAGGAATTATTGGGATTGTGGATATATCTGTTGATGTAGATGTTTCTGCTGCACTAATAGTGGGTGTTTCAGTTGCAGGTGTTGTGTTCATGGAAGTCTCTGTTGTTGTTGATGTTTCTGCCACAATAGTGGAGGATCTTTCAGCAAGAGTTGGTGTGAATGTGGAAATATCTGTTGTCATAGATGTTTCTCCTACACTATTAGTGGATGTTTCACCAGGATTTGATGTAATTGTGGAAGTATCTGTTCTTGTAGATGTTTCTGCTTTACTAGTGGTGGATGTTACAGCAGGAGTTGTTATGATTGTGGAAGTCTCTGTTGTTGTAGATGTTTCTGTCGCACTAGTGGTGGATGTTACAGCAGTAGTTGTTGTGATCATGGAAGTGTCTGTAGTTGTAGATGTTTCTGCTGCAATGGAAGTGGATGTTTCAACAGGAGTTTTTGTGGTTGTGGAAGTCGCTGTTTTCATAGATGTTTCTACTGCATTAGTGGTAGATGTTTCTCCAGTAGTTGTTGTGATTGTGGAGGGCTCTGTTGTTGTAGATTTTTCTGCAGTGATAATGGTGGATGTTTCAACTGGGGTTGTTGTAATTGTCGAAGTCTCTATTGCTCTAGATGTTTCTGCTACAATAGTGGTGGATGTTTCAGCAGGACTTGTTGTGATCATGGAAGTGTCCGTTGTTGTAGATGTTTCTGCTGCACTAGTGGTAGATGTTTCTGCTGTAGTTCTTGTAGACGTTTCTGCTGCATTATTGGTAGGTATTTCTGCAGTAGTTGTTGGGATTGTGGAAGGCTCTGTTGTTGTAGATGTTTCTGCTTCACTAGTTGTGGATGTTTCAGCAGGAGTTGTTGTGATCATGGAAGTAGATGTTTCTGTTACTCTATTGGTGGATGTATCAGTTGGAGTTGTTGTGATCTTAGAAGTGTCTATTGTTGTAGATGTTTCTGCTGTACTAGTGGTAGATGTTTCTGCAGTAGTAGTTGTGATTGTGGAGGGCTCTGTTTTTGTAGATATTTCTGCAGTGATAATGGTGGTTGTTTCAAATGGAGTTGTTGTAATTGTCAAAGTCTCTATTGCTGTAGATGTTTCTGCTACACTAGTGGTGGATGTTTCAGCAGGAATTGTTATGATCATGGAAGTGTCTGTTGTTGTAGATGATTCTACTGCAATAGTGGTTGATGTTTCTCCAGGATTTGTTGTAATTGTGGAAGTGTCTGTTGTTGTAGATGTTTCTGCTACACTACTGGTGGATGTTTCAGCAAGAGGAGTTGTGATCATGGAAGTGTCTGTTGTTGTAGATGATTCCACTGCAATAGTGGTTGATGTTTCTCCAGGAGTTCTTGTGATTGTGGAAGTCTCTTTAGTTGTAGATGTTTCTGCTACACTAGTGGTGGATGTTACAGCAGTAGTTGTTGTGATCATGGAAGTGTCTGTTGTTGTAGATGTTTCTGCAGTAGTAGTTGTGATTCTGGAGGGCTCTGTTTTTGTAGATATTTCTGCAGTGATAATGGTGGATGTTTCAACTGGAGTTGTTGTAATTATCATAGTCTCTATTGCTGTAGATGTTTCTGCTACACTAGTGGTGGATGTTTCAGTAGGAATTGTTGTGATCGTGGAAGTAGATGTTTCTGTTACTCTATTGGTGGATGTATCAGTTGGAGTTGTTGTGATCTTAGAAGTGTCTGTTGTTGTAAATGTTTCTGCTGCGCTAGTGATAGATGTTTCTGCAGTAGCTATTGTGATTGTGGAGGGCTCTGTTTTTGTAGATATTTCTGCAGTGATAATGGTGGATGTTTCAAATGGAGTTGTTGTAATTGTCAAAGTCTCTATTGCTTTAGATGTTTCTGCTACACTAGTGGTGGATGTTTCTGTAGGAATTGTTGTGATTGTGGAAGTCTCTGTTTTTGTATATGTTTCTGCTACACCAGTGGTGGATGTTTCAGCTGGAGTTTCAGCAGGAGTTATTGTGATTGAGGAAGTGTCTGCTGTTGTAGATGTTTCTTCTGCGCTAGTAGTGGATGTTTCAGTTGCAGTAGTTGTGATTGTGGACAGCTCTGTTGTTGCTTTAGATGTTGTAGCAGGAGTTGTTGTCGTTGATAGGTATTCTGTTGTTGTTTCATAAAAAATGCTTATCAGTTTAGAAGGCACTCTCAATAGTAATGACAAAAGAGATTAATTGTGCGTACATTTTGAATGCATATTTTTAATAGAATATTTCTGAAACACCAAAGTTTATGTAAAACCATGTCTAATCTGACCATTTTTTACAGTCTGTTCAATGTCTCACATATGTACAATACAAAATTTTTTCAAACCTTTTGCTTTTAATATATTGTCAGACAAACCTGTATTATTAACTGAAATTGAAGTTATGCTCAGGGCATTGAGAGTTGTCTCGTCACTCAGTAATTCTTCTGCAATTTGGAGTTCTGAAGGCACAGTCTGAATAGAGTTGAAAGCAAGTTCTGATGTGGTGATGACTGATCCCTTGCTGAAATACATTTTTAGAAATACTGTCATATTGGACTAATAAATGGGTTAATCGCATGTATGAGTTATCTCTCACAGTTGAAAACATACACAAAGGCATTGCATTTAAAATTATCAGCAGTGAAGTATTCAGTATTTACCTGAATAGTAGCACAGTGACTCTAAGGAAGGAATGGAACTTCTTCAAATTAAGTGTAAGCTGTAATAAATTACAGAAAGTTACAATGAAACTATGAGAAATATAAAGTATTTATGATTCATTAAATGTAAATAATTAATACGTTCATAATTTGAATGATTATATAGTGAATACAGTATGTGGGTTTGAACTCACGATATCCTCAACAAGCCTAGCCCTGTTTATGAAAGCAGGAGACTGTCGATCATTGAGGTCATCTATGAAAGAATCTTTAGAGCGGAATTCCAGCTTAATTTTCACTTCATTTACTGGCTCCTCTGTTGTAGATGATTCTGCTACACTAGTAGTGGATATTTCCGCAGTAGTTGTGAACGTGGAAGTATTTGTCGTTGTAGATGTTTCTGAAGCAGTAGTAATTGATGTTTCAGCCTCAGTTGTTGTGAGAGAGGAAGTCTCTATTGTTGAAGATATTTCTGCAACACTAGTGGTGGAAGTTTCAGCAGGAGTTGCTATTGTGGAAGTCTCCGTTGTTGTAGATGTTTCTTCTACATTGATAGTGGATGTTTCAGCAGGAATTATTGGGATTGTGGATATATCTGTTGATGTAGATGTTTCTGCTGCACTAATAGTGGGTGTTTCAGTTGCAGGTGTTGTGATCATGGAAGTCTCTGTTGTTGTTGATGTTTCTGCCACAATAGTGGAGGATCTTTCAGCAAGAGTTGGTGTGAATGTGGAAATATCTGTTGTCATAGATGTTTCTCCTACACTATTAGTGGATGTTTCACCAGGATTTGACGTAATTGTGGAAGTATCTGTTCTTGTAGATGTTTCTGCTTTACTAGTGGTGGATGTTACAGCAGGAGTTGTTGTGATTGTGGAAGTGTCTGTAGTTGTAGATGTTTCTGCTGCAATGGAAGTGGATGTTTCAACAGGAGTTGTTGTGGTTGTGGAGGGCTCTGTTGTTGTAGATTTCTCTGCAGTGATAATGGTGGATGTTTCAACTGGGGTTGTTGTAATTGTCGAAGTCTCTATTGCTGTAGATGTTTTTGCTACACTAGTGGTGGATGTTTCAGCAGGACTTGTTGTGATTATGGAAGTGTCCGTTGTTGTAGATGTTTCTGCTGTAGTTCTTGTAGACATTTCTGCTGCATTATTGGTAGATATTTCTGCAGTAGTTGTTGGGATTGTGGAAGGCTCTGTTGTTGTAGATGTTTCTGCTTCACTAGTTGTGGATGTTTCAGCAGGAGTTGTTGTGATCATGGAAGTAGATGTTTCTGCTACTCTATTGGTGGATGTATCAGTTGGAGTTGTTGTGATCTTATAAGTGTCTGTTGTTGTAGATGTTTCTGCTGTACTAGTGCTAGATGTTTCTGCAGTAGTTTTTGTGATTGTGGAGGGCTCTGTTTTTGTAGATATTTCTGCAGTGATAATAGTGGATGTTTCAACTGGAGTTGTTGTAATTGTCAAAGTCTCTATTGCTTTAGATGTTTCTCCTACACTAGTGGTGGATGTTTCGGTAGGAATTGTTGTGATCATGGAAGTGTCTGTTGTTGTAGATGTTTCTACTGCAATAGTGGTTGATATTTCTCCATGATTTGTTGTGATTGTGGACGTGTCTATTGTTGTAGATGTTTCTGCTTCACTAGTTGTGGATGTTTCAGCAGGAGTTGTTGTGATCATGGAAGTAGATGTTTCTGCTACTCTATTGGTGGATGTATCAGTTGGAGTTGTTGTGATCTTAGAAGTGTCTGTTGTTGTAAATGTTTCTGCTGCACTAGTGGTAGATGTTTCTGCAGTAGTAGTTGTGATTGTGGAGGGCTCTGTTTTTGTAGATATTTCTGCAGTGATAATGGTGGATGTTTCAAATGGAGTTGTTGTAATTGTCAAAGTCTCTATTGCTGTAGATGTTTCTGCTACACTAGTGGTGGATGTTTCTGTAGAAGTTGTTGTGATCGTGGAAGTGTCTGTAGTTGTAGATGTTTCTGCTGCAATGGAAGTGGATGTTTCAGCAGGAATTGTTGTGATTGTGGAAGTCTCTGTTTTTGTATATGTTTCTGCTACACCAGTGGTGGATGTTTCAGCAGGAGTTATTGTGATTGAGGAAGTGTCTGCTGTTGTAGATGTTTCTCCTACACTATTAGTGGATGTTTCACCAGGATTTGACGTAATTGTGGACGTATCTGTTCTTGTAGATGTTTCTGCTTTACTAGAGGTGGATATTTCAGCAAGAGTTGTTGTGAATGTGGAAATAACTGTGGTGGATGTTTCAACAGGAGTTGTTGTGGTTGTGGAAGGCTCTGTTGTTGTAGATTTTTCTGCAGTGATAATGGTGGATGTTTCAACTGGGGTTGTTGTAATTGTCGAAGTCTCTATTGCTGTAGATGTTTCTGCTACAATAGTAGTGGATGTTTCAGCAGGACTTGTTGTGATCATGGAAGTGTCTGTTGTTGTAGATGTTTCTGCTGCACTAGAGGTAGATGTTTCTGCTGTAGTTCTTGTAGACGTTTCTGCTGCATTATTGGTAGATATTTCTGCAGTAGTTGTTGTCATTGTGGAAGTGTCTGTTGTTGTAGATGTTTCTGCTTCACTAGTTGTGGATGTTTCAGTAGGAGTTGTTGTGATCATGGAAGTAGATGTTTCTGCTACTCTATTGGTGGATGTATCAGTTGGAGTTGTTGTGATCTTAGAAATGTCTGTTGTTGTAGATGTTTCTGCTGCACTAGTGCTAGATGTTTCTGCAGTAGTAGTTGTGATTGTGGAGGGCTCTGTTTTTGTAGATATTTCTGCAATGATAATGGTGGATGTTTCAAATTGAGTTGTTGTAATTGTCAAAGTCTCTACTGCTGTAGATGTTTCTGCTACATTAGTGGTGGATGTTTCTGTAGGAATTGTTGTGATCGTGGAAGTGTCTGTAGTTGTAGATGTTTCTGCTGCAATGGAAGTGGATGTTTCAGCAGGAATTGTTGTGACTGTGGATGTCTCTGTTTTTGTATATGTTTCTGCTACACCAGTGGTGGATGTTTCAGCTGGAGTTTCAGCAGGAGTTATTGTGATTGAGGAAGTGTCTGCTGTTGTAGATGTTTCTTCTGCGCTAGTAGTGGATGTTTCAGTTGCAGTAGTTGTGATTGTGGACAGCTCTGTTGTTGCTTTAGATGTTGTAGCAGGAGTTGTTGTCAATGATAGGTATTCTGTTGTTGTTTCATAAAAAATGCTTATCAGTTTAGAAGGCACTCTCAAAAGTAATGACAAAAGAGATTAATTGTGTGTACATTTTGAATGCATATTTTAATAGAATATTTCTAAACCACCAAATTTTATTTAAAACCATGTCTAATCTGACCATTTTTTACAGTCTGTTCAATGTCTCACATATGTACAATACAACGTTTTTTCAAACCTTTTGCTTTTAAAATATTGTCAAACAAACCTGTGTTATTAACTGAAATTGAAGTTATGCTCAGGGCATTGAGAGTTGTCTCGTCACTCAGTAATTCTTCTGCAATTTGGAGTTCTGAAGGCACAGTCTGAATAGAGTTGAAAGCAAGTTCTGATGTGGTGATGACTGATCCCTTGCTGAAATACATTTTTAGAAATACTGTCATATTGGACTAATAAATGGGTTAATCGCATGTATGAGTTATCTCTCACAGTTGAAAACATACACAAAGGCATTGCATTTAAAATTATCAGCAGTGAAGTATTCAGTATTTACCTGAATAGTAGCACAGTGACTCTAAGGAAGGAATGGAACTTCTTCAAATTAAGTGTAAGCTGTAATAAAGTACAGAAAGTTACAATAAACTATGAGAAATATAAAGTATTTATGATTCATTAAATGTAAATAATTAATGCGTTCATAATTTGAATGATTATATAGTGAATACAGTATGTGGGTTTGAACTCACGATATCCTCAACAAGCCTAGCCCTGTTTATGAAAGCAGGAGACTGTCGATCATTGAGGTCATCTATGAAAGAATCTTTAGAGCGGAATTCCAGCTTAATTTTCACTTCATTTACTGGCTCCTCTGTTGTAGATGATTCTGCTACACTAGTAGTGGATATTTCCGCAGTAGTTGTGAACGTGGAAGTCTTTGTCGTTGTAGATGTTTCTGAAGCAGTAGTAATTGATGTTTCAGCCTCAGTTGTTGTGAGTGAGGAAGTCTCTATTGTTGAAGATATTTCTGCAACACTAGTGGTGGAAGTTTCAGCAGGAGTTGTTATTGTGGAAGTCTCCGTTGTTGTAGATGTTTCTTCTACATTGATAGTGGATGTTTCAGCAGGAATTATTGGGATTGTGGATATATCTGTTGATGTAGATGTTTCTGCTGCACTAATAGTGGGTGTTTCAGTTGCAGGTGTTGTGTTCATGGAAGTCTCTGTTGTTGTTGATGTTTCTACCACAATAGTGGAGGATCTTTCAGCAAGAGTTGGTGTGAATGTGGAAATATCTGTTGTCATAGATGTTTCTCCTACACTAATAGTGGATGTTTCACCAGGATTTGTTGTGATTGTGGAAGTCTCTGTTGTTGTAGATGTTTCTGCTTTACTAGTGGTAGATGTTTCAGAAGGAGTTGTGATTCTGGATATCTCTGTTGTTTTAGATATTTCTGCTGCACTGGAAGTGGATGTTTCAACAGGAGTCGTAATTGTAGAAGTTTCTGTTGTTGTTGTAGAGGTTTTTGCTGCAATAGTGGTGGATGTTGCAGCAGGAATATTGTGGTCTACAATAATGGAGGATATTTCTACAGGAGTTGTCGTAATGGTCGAAGTCTCTGTTGTTGTAGATGTTTCTGATTCACTAGTGGTGGATGTTTCTGCAGGAGATGTTGTGTTTCTCGGTGACTGCAATGTTGGTGTTGATATTTCAGCTGTACTAAGAGTACTCTCATAGGTAGTTGAAATGGTAGTTGTTTGCGACTTGGTCATTGCTAGAAAAGATAAAAATTTAGTGTTCTGTTGAAGTTTACATATACACATTTTGTTACGTATATAATGTTTTATTTGTCAAAACATTTCGAAAATTCATGTCAATTTTTTCCCCTTGCTAATAAAATCTTAAAATATGTTATAACTATGAATGTAAAAAAAAACTGACAAGAATCAGCCACTAGGTGGCAATATAGTATTTACGATCTCAATTCTCAATCTCATGTGGACTTCATTATGAAAAGAATATACTTTTCCGATGATAGAGGGCACTGCATGTTAAGAATATCATCAGAAATATTCAGCGTCTTTATGTACAGACATGTTCTCCACGAGTGTTTTAGAACCACCCTCCAAATTAATGTAGCTTGTTGGTGTTTTTTGTTGTTGTTGTTTTCCAATAAATAAATTTTAATGCAATATTATCGTTACTGTAATACTATCTGTGACGTTGAATCACTTACTGATAAAAATCCATATTATAACAAAAGTTCTCCACTCCATTGTGGAAAATTTCAAGTGGTGAAGAAAACAGTCTGTAAAGTAAGCAATACATCACTTAAGATTTGTATACACACATAAACATATTTTCCTTAATCAAAGGAAAATAAAGCACAAATCATTAATTCATTAAATTCATTCATTCATATTGCAATTTACAATTCACACATGCTGACCAAAGTACTGAACAATAAATATAACACATAAAATACAATAAAACATGAAATAAGATGAGTCACCTACCATATTGGTTAGAACATATAAACACACACGCACACACTAGCTTTAATCCTTTTAAATGAAAAAATTATAATAACACTTTCTCGATGGATGTGACTTCAGATTTTATGCGGGAGGTCGTTTTAGAGCCTTGGACCCACAACAGCAAAAGATAAATGAATAATTAAATAAATTATAAATGTAGTCTATGGGAACCACCAGTGTAAATTCAGACAATCAAACAGCATTTTAATTTAGTGACAGTTTCCGGAACTTTTACCCAGTGTCAGAAATAACAGTAGAGTACCTAAAACTGTTTTATTTTCTATTATATATATATATATATATATAAAAAATTAATTTATATTAATTTAATATATGAACTGAATAAATTATCATAAAACACATTTAGTAACACTACACACACTACACACTTCTGCTACAATCAATTTACTATCCCTTTTTTAACTTTTATTTTTATTCATAATTCACATACTATGAGAAATAAATGCAATTATTTTTTTCCTGTAGTCTGTTAAAATTCCCTGTTTACTTTATAATTAACACAAACATCTTTCATAAAAAATAGATTTATAAAATTACCTTACCTTATACTTGAGCAAATATCTTTTACACTAAACGGTAAAATGAAAATTGTTAATCCACTGTTGGTTTAGCAACTTCAAGGACTAGTTATCCTTTGCTCAAGTTTCAGCGCTTGACTCACCTGTAGCAATACTGCCTTAAATAGAATGCATGACGTGGTTGTTTTTTTCTTCTTTATTGAATTGCATAAATAAGCAAAGGAATGCTACTCGGCAGGGGGTTATATTATTGTGTCTTCAACAGTGTGTGGTTCTCTCTCTCTCTCTCTCTCTCTCTCTAATAATAGCTGTGATGAAGATGCTAAATGAAGGTTTGCTAGGTTTTAAAAATAAACGACTTGACACCCCTGTCTTCGAAAAGTTGATGATGAAAATCTAAGCATGAAAATATCATAGGATACACACTTTTATAGAGTGTATTTTTTATAGAACCTTGGGATTACTTTTATAGAGGAATTCTAAACTTGCTTTTTTTGTTTATTTGGTTGAAATCGTTATATTCTTTGTGATGTTAGAAGCTTATCTTTCTGTTAAACTGATTGTCATTATCACTGATACAAAAGGTATGTATTTCTAAAACTTTGTAAAAAAAGTTTTTTTTTTTTTTTTTTATGAAAAATGTACCAATTACAAGCATATTTAACTTTCCTTGAATAAAACGATAATTTGCTATTGAAACAAATATAAAACTGGAAGACTTGGATTCGTATGTGGTAGATTATCATGCAGCACATTTACATATAAGCATGTTTATTTTTGAAATGTCATATGTTCAAGATGTCAAAAGACACCTGGTTAACCAAAGCATTCTTTAAATTCTCTGCTTCGGGAAAAGTTTCCCACATACACCTTTTGAAATTTTTTTCACTAGTTAAATTCCTAGTGCTGACTGGGTTCATGTAAACTAAAAATGTTTAGTTTAATATGAAATTGATCTATTTCTTTTAGGGTTGGGCAAGTTAACGCGTTATTATCACTTTAATGAATTAACTGATTAACGCAGACAATTATTTTATCTCGCATTAACGCAGTTTTTAATTATTATGAATTCCATTGCTCACTGGCTCTGAATACACATACAGACAAATCATGGGTCACAGGAGTGGAGCTCCCGATCAAATTATTTAGGCTAAGCATCAACATTCACAAACCACTGTCCACTGTTATTTTTAACAGAAAAGAATGCAACAAGCTCATAATCACGACTTCATAATAGGGAAACAGGAAGTTTCCGATATCACGTGAAGACAGCATTGTTTTTTTTAACTTTGTGGTTTATTATTTAGAGTCATATGGGATGCGGTAACACATGGCCCTCTCACAATATATTGCTGTACACATCAATCGCTTTTGCCACTCAGAAATATTCACTCAGTCATGCAGCACATATCAGGAGATCTGCACTCCGGCGCGGTTAGCACTCACACTCACTGATCTATTTATAACTGGACCGCGCTCTGGCCCACCTCTTCCAACTGAGCTTGGGACTATTAAATGGAGCAATCACACTAGCCAAAGAACCAGGTTTTGGGGGTTAAGATTGCCTAGTGTGAGGACAACCTAATTATTCTCCCGCATCCCGCGCACACGAGAATCTACCTTCCCATCTAGTGCTGTCCTGCGCTGCACTCTACTGCAATGGGTCTCACGATTGTGCAGGTTTCTAATAGGAAGGTTCCTGTTATAATGTTATGATCGAGGCTCTGAACTCTGAGCATAACTTGCTTTTCTATAACAAACTATCAAATATTTTCTACAAATGTCCTGGCAGTGACAAATAGCTTGTTTTATATTTAATTTAATTACATTAATGTTACCAGTTAAGTGTGTGTGTGTTTACTGCTGTGTGTGTGCACTTTGGATGGGTTAAATGCAGAGCACGAATTCGGAGTATGGGTCACCATACTTGGCTGAATGTCACGTCACTTCTTTATACATCTGTCTTACAACTACCAACCCGATTCCAAAAAAGTTGGGACACTGTACAAATTGTGAGTAAAAAAAGGAATGGAATAATTTACAAATCTCATAAACTTATATTTTATTCACAATAGAATATACATAACATATAAAATGTTGAAAGTGAGATATTTTGAAATGTCATGCCAAATATTGGCTCATTTTGGATTTCATGAGAGCTACACATTGCAAAAAAGTTGGGACAGGTAGCAATAAGAGGCCGGAAAAGTTAAATGTACATATAAGGAACAGCTGCGGCAATATAGTGGAGCAATATCAGAAAGGAGTTTCTCAGAGAAAAATTGCAAAGAGTTTGAAGTTACCTGTATCATCATCTACAGTGCATAATATCTTCCAAAGATTCAGAGAATCTGGAACAAACTCTGCCCATGATCTTCGGGCCCTTAGACGGCACTGCATCACATACGGGAATACTAATGTAATGGAAATCACAACATGGGCTCAGAAATACTTCCAGAAAACATTGTCAGTTAAGACAATCCACCGTGTCATTAGCCATTGCCGGCTAAACTCTATAGGTCAAAAAAGAAGCCATATCTAAACATGACCCAGAAGCACAAATAAGTACACTCTTTCTGATGTTAGAAGCTTATCTTTCTTTTAAACTGATTGTCAATATCATTGATACAAAATATATATGTAATGTGGACGACTTGGATTCGTGTTTGGTGAGTAGCACATTTACATATAAGCATGTTCAAGGCGTCAAAAGACACCTGGTTAATCAAAGCATTCTTTACATTCACTGCTTCTGGAAACGTTTCCCGCATACACCTTTTGAATTTTTTTCACTAGTTAAATTCCTAGTGCTGACTGGGTTAATGTAAACTAAAAATGTTTAGTTTAATATGAAATTGATCTATTTATTTTAGGGCTGGGCAAGTGAATGCATAATTATAGCTTTAATGCATTAACTGATTAACGCAGACAATTATTTTATCTCTTTTTAGTTTTTTATTATTATGAAAGTCCATTGCTCACTGGCTCTGAATACACATACAGACAAATCATGGGTCACAGGAGTGGAGCTCCCGATCAAATTATTTAGGCTAAGCATCAACATTCACAAACCACTGTCCACTGTTATTTTTAACAGAAAAGAATGCAACGAGCTTGTTGAGTGAATCGTTTTGTTAACTTTAGGGTTTATTATTTTGAGTCATATGGGACGCAGTAACACACATCCCTCTAACAATATATTGCTTTACAGAGCTATTGTTTTTGCCGTTCAGAAATTTTCATGCAATCATGCAGCACTTATCAAAAGATCTCCACTCTGGCATGGTTAGCGCTCACACTCACTGATCTATAAAAAACTGAACCATGCTCTTGCCCACCTCTTCCAACCAAGTCAGGGACTGCTAAACGAAGCGATCACTCTAGTCAATGAACCAGAATTTGGGGGTATCTACCCGCCCATCAAGTGTTGTCCCGCGCTGCACTCTGCTGCGATGGGTCCCACGATCATGCAGATCTCTAATAGCAAGGTGCCTGTTGTAATGTTATGATCGAGGCTCTCGACTCTGAGCATAACTTGTTTTTCTATAACAAACTATAAAATATTTTCTGTAAATGTCCTGGCAGAGACAAATAGCTTATTTTTAGTTTAATTAATGTTACCAGTTAAGATTTACAAGATATTTTTACCTGCTACTACGTAAAGTGTTTGTAAACCAAATGTTTTTGCACTTTTGTTCATATAGCAGTACTTTTAAATGAAAAAAGATTTAGCATTTTCCAACATGACAATGCCAGACCACATACTGCATCAATTACAACATCATGGCTGCATAGAAGAATGATCCGGGTACTGATATGGCCAGCCTGCAGTTCAGATCTTTCACCCTTAGAAAACATTTGGCGCATCATAAAGAGGAAGATGCGACAAAGTAGACATAAGACATTTGAGTAACTAGGAGCCTGTATTAGACAAGAATGGGACAACATTCATATTCCTAAACTTGTGGAAATTGTCTCCTCAGTCCCCAGACGTTTGCAGACTGTTATAAAAAGAAGAGGGGATGCCACACAGTGATAAACATGGCCTTGTCCCAACTTTTTTGAGATGTGTTGATGTCATGAAATTTAAAATCAACTTATTTTTCTCATAAAATGAAACATTTACTCAGTTTAAACATTTGATATGTCATCTATGTTGTATTCTGAATAAAATATTGAAATGTGAAACTTCCACAACATTGCATTCTGTTTTTATATACAATTTGTACAGTGTCCCAACTTTTTTGGAATCGGGTTTGTACATTAGAATTTTGCAGTTTTAAATAAGCAGGTAAATAAATAAATAAATAAATAAATGTTGGAACAAAATAGCCAGGGTTCATCCACCATGTATCATGCTTGTGCCACATTCTTTTATTATGTGACTCTGTTTTAAGTCCTACATAGATGTGACAGAGAAATTTCCCTGTAATTACTAGACAGCTTCACCTTCAGGCTAGATCATTTACATAAACAGATGCATAGTTAAAGACTTCACATTTTGTTGATAGGGTTATTTCCTGAAAATATAAACACAATTTTCCCATAATCAGATCAGCAATAATTATATTAATAAAATAATTTCATAAAAAAATAACAACTGAATATTCACAACAGCGGTTAAATGCTTCTTCTCTCCATTTAAAGCTCTATTTGGTCCTTCTCCAAACCACTTTTTAATCTGTCTTTCCAATGGAATTTACTTAGTTAGAGGTTGAACTCATAACCATTTATAACACATAATTGGAAAATCATGTGTCAAGTCAGGTCAAGTCACCTTTATTTATATAGCGCTTTAAACAAAATACATTGCGTCAAAGCAACTGAACAACATTCATTAGGAAAATAGTGTGTCAATTATGCAAAATGACAGTTAAAAGCAGTTCATCATTGAATTCAGTTATGTCATATCTGTCCAGTTTTAATAGTGTCTGTGCATTCATTTGCAATCAAGTCAACGATATCGCTGTAAATGAAGTCACCCCAACTAAGCAAGCCAGAGGCGACAGCATCAAGGAACCAAAACTCCATCTGTGAGAGAATGGAGAAAAAAAACTATGGAGAAACCAGGTTGGGGGACCATTTCTCCTCTGACCAGACAAAGCCAGCAGTTCAATTCCAGGCTGCAGCAAGTCAGATTGTGCAGAAGAATCACCTGTTTCCTGTGGTCTTGTCCTGGTGGTCATCTGAGACAAGGTCTTTACAGGGGATGTGTATCTGGGGCTCTAGTTGTCCTGGTCTCCGCTGTCTTTCAGGGCTGTAGAGGTCCTTTCTAGGTGCCGATCCACCATCTGGTCTGGATACATACTGGATCCGGGTGACTGCAGTGACCCTCTGATATGGATACAGACTGGATTTGGTGGCTACAGTGACCTTGGAATAAGAGAGAAACAGACTAATATTAGCATAGATGCCATTCTTCTAATGATGTAGCAAATATATCGGGTGTTATGGGAAGTGTTCCCGGTTCCTGTTTACCTAATTAATGCAGCCTAAAAATATTTTAACGGATTTGGATATTAGAAGCATATTAGTGTAAGCCAGGTTAAAGAGATGGGTCTTTAATCTAGATTTAAACTGCAAGAGTGTGTCTGCCTCCCGAATAATGTTAGGTATTTTTTTCCAGAGTTTAGCACCAAATAGGAAAAGGATCTGGCGACTGCAGTTGATAATATCAAATTGCCTGAGTTTTGAGAAATCAGCAGATGTGGAGGATTATAATGTAACAAGAGCTCATTCAAATACTGAGGTGCTAAACCATTCAGGGCTTTATAAGCAATAAGCAAGATTTTAAAATCTATATGATGTTTGATAGGGAGCCAGTGCAGTGTTTGACAGGACCAGGCTAATATGGTCATACTTCCTGGTTCTAGTAAGAAACCTTGCTGCTGCATTTTGGACTAACTGTAATTTTTACTAAGCATGCCGAACAACCACCCAATAAAGCATTACAAAAATCTAACCTTGAGGTCATAAGTGCATGGATTAACATTTCTGCGTTTGACATTGAGAGCATAGGCCGTAATTTATATATATATTTTGTTAGAAACGTGGCTTTCTAAGAAAGATTGCTATCAAATAGCACACATGTTCTTAACTGATGACGAAGAATTGACAGAGCAGCCATCAAGTCTTAGACAGTGTTCTAGGTTATAACATGCAGAGTTTTTAGATCCTACAATTAACACCTCTGTTTTTTCAGAATTCAGCAGTAAGAAATTACTCGTCATCCAGTTTTTTTATATCGACTATGCATTCCATTAGTTTTTCTAATTGGTGTGTTTCACCGGGCCGCGAAGAAATATAGATCTGAGTATCATCAACATAGTGAAAGCTAACACCATGTTTCCTGATGATATCTCCCAAGGGTAACATGTAAAGCATGAAGAGTAGTGGCCCAAGTACTGAGCCTTTAGGTACTCCGTACTGCACTTGTGATCGATATGATACCTCTTCATTCACTGCTACGAATTTATGGCGGTCATATAAGTAGGATTTAAACCATGCTAATGCACTTCCATTAATGCCAACAAAGTGTTCTAGTCTATGCAAAAGAATGTTGTGGTCAATAGTGTCAAACGCAGCCCTAAGATCCAATAACACTAAAAGAGAGATACAACCACGATCAGATGATAAGAGCAGGTCATTTGTAACTCTAAGGAGTGCAATCTAATTTGCATCACGAAGAAGGAATATATTTGTGAGGATACTATCTTTTCTAGTATCTTGGACAGAAAAGGGAGATTCGAGATCGGTCTACAATTAACTAGCTCTTTGGGGTCAAGTTGTGGTTTTTTAATAAGAGGCTTAAACAGCCAGTTTGAAGGTTTTGGGGACATTTCCTAAGGACAAAGAGGAATTAATAATAGTCAGAAGAGGATCTATGACGCAGAGTGGGTATATAAGGAGCAGCGCAAGCAACTCACATTCAAGTCTTCACTAAGTAGCCGAGACAGTGACCCGGCCGTTCAGCGGAACAGTGATGTGGCAAGGGGACGTAATGTCTCCGTTCCCTCCTTCAGGGAGCGAGGGTTACATACGTAACCAAGACGTTCCCTTTCAGTCAGTCATGTTCGACTTTACGAATGGGGTCCCTTACAAAACGCCACATGGCTGTCTTCCAGCGACCCGTGTGAGTGATAGCACCCTGTCGTGAGGCCAGCACGAGTGAGGGCCTATAGCTTACACAGAATACACTGGGTAGCATTTTCCAGCTGGACGTATGCTAGCAGGTTGCCTGCCCGTGGGAGGACTTACAGAGGGCAGGTATCCACCAAGGATACATAAGAACTCTGAGGTACCCAGCCCGCAGGGTGAAAGTTTCAATGACAGAGCTGGCAAGGGGCTTGCCAAGGGAAAGACACATGCAGCGGAGAGACTTACTGTGGACATATACGGGATTGCCCAGAAAAGGGGAATCAGAACACATGGAGGCACCTAGTCCCACACAGGGCTGACAAAAGGGAATGTACGCAAGTGTTGGTCATTAACAGTGCTGGAGGAACCCAGGGTTCTGACTGAGGAACTCACCTGAGTGGAATAACACACGCATCCAGTCCGCGGAGTGGAATGGCGCA
This sequence comes from Carassius gibelio, assembly GCF_023724105.1. Taxonomy (NCBI): domain Eukaryota; kingdom Metazoa; phylum Chordata; class Actinopteri; order Cypriniformes; family Cyprinidae; genus Carassius; species Carassius gibelio. The sequence continues at coordinate 38,006,817 of NC_068371.1, forward strand.
GCAAGCGGATTGACACCAAGCAGGTCCTTACTGGCCCGAAGGGGTGAGTACCCGAGAGGACACAGGCTCAACACTGAGATTATAAAATCTTGTGAATGTGTTAGGTGTCGCCCAGCCCGCAGCTTAACAGATGTCTGTTAGCGAGGCACCATGCACCAGCGCCCAGGAGGAAGCTACACTACTAGTTGAGTGAGCACTCACCCCTAGGGGGCATGGCAGGTCTTGAGCCTGATAAGCCAGGGCAATAGCATCCACTATCCAGTGGGATAACCTCTGCTTGGAGACAGCCTTTCCCTTCTGCTGGCCTTCCTAACAGACAAAGAGCTGGTCTGAGGTCCAAAGGCACTGAGTTCTTTCCACGTAGGTGCGGAGCGCACGTACTGGACAGAGAAGTGCCAGGGCTGGGACTGCCTCCTCTAGGGGCAGCGCTTGCAAGTTCACTACCTGATCCCTAAAAGGAGTGGTGGGAACTTTGGGCACTTACCCAGGCCGGGGTCTCAAGATAACGTGAGAGTTAGCCGGCCCGAATTCCAGGCACACTTCGTCAACTGAAAATGCCTGCAGGTCCCCGACCCTCTTCACCGAAACCAAAGCAGTCAGGAGCACAGTTTTCAAAGATAAAAACTTTAGCTCTACTGAGAGCAAGGGTTTGAAGGGAGCCCTCTGCAGTGCTGATAGAACCACTGCGATGTCCCAAGATGGGACTTGCTGAGGGCAAGGCGGATTGAGCCTCTTTCCCTCCTCTCAGGAACCTGATGATCAGATCGTGCCTCCCAAGAAACTTACCTTCAACAGGGTCATGGTGAGCCAAAATGGTGGCCACATAGACCTTGAGGGTGGAAAGAGACAGCCTTCATTCCAACCCCTCCTGAAGAAAGGAAAGCACTGACCCGATCGGACATTTCCAGGGGTCCTCATGCTGTGAAGAACACCAAGTGACAAAGAGGTTCCACTTCAAAGCATAGGCGTGTTGGGTAGACACAGCTCTAGCTGAAGTGATGGTAGCTACCACCTGTGGTGGCAAAGTACCTAAACCTTCTGTGACCCTTCCAGAGCCCACACATATAGGTTCTACAGATCAGGACGTGGTTGCCAGAGGGTGCCCTATCTCTGAGAAAGAAGGTCCTTCCTCAGAGGAATTGGCCAGGGAGGGGCTGTCGCGAGTAGTACAAGTTCAGAGAACCAGGTCTCGTCCTCCCTGATCTTGCACAACGTCTGTGCAAGAAGGCTCACTGGGGAAACGCATACTTGCGCAGGCCCTGCGGCCAGCTGTGTGCCAGGGCGTCCGTGCCGAGAGTGCCCTCGGTCAGGGAGTAAAACAACTGGCAGTGGGAATTTTCTGGAGAGGCAAACAGGTCTACCTGAGCGTCTCTGAAGTGTTCCCAAATCAGCTGAACCGACTGGGGGTGGAATCTCCATTCCCCGGAGCGAGACTGCTGCCGTGAGAGCTCGTCGGCTGCACGATTGAGCTTTTCCGGAATGTGAATGGCATGAAGCGACCTCAGATGCTTGTGACTCCACAAGAGGAGATGGCGGGCGGGTTGCGACATGCGGCGGGAGCGTAGACCACCCTGATGGTTGATGTACGCTACGGTCGCAGTGTTGTCCATACGGACCAGAACATGCTTGTCCTTCAGCAGGGCCCTGAAGCGGTGCAGAGCAAGCCATACTGCTAGCAACTCGAGGCAATTGGCATGCCACTGAAGTTGGGGTCCTGTCGAGGAGCCTGACTCAGCATGCCCATTGCACATGGCACCCCAGCCCGTGGCAGAGGCATCTGTTGACACAACAACATGTCTATACACCGGTTCTAGGGGCACGCCAGCCCGTAGAAACGACGGGTCCAACCACGGGGTGAAGTTTCGGCGGCAGGCCAGAGTGATGGTCACTCAGAGCGTGCCCTGTTGCCATGCCCATCTCGGGACTCTGTACTGAAGCCAGTGCTGATGCGGTCTAATATGAAGTAACCCAAGTGGTATGACCACCGCCGCAGACGCCATATGCCCCAGGAGCCTCTGAAAGAGTTTCAGTGGAACCGCTCTCTTGCCCTCGAATTGTCTCAGGCAATTCAGCAGTGACTGCGTGCGCTCGTTCGTAGGCCGCGCGAACATGGCGACCGAGTCTATTTCCATACCGAGAAAAGAGATCCTCTGCACAGGTGAGAGCTTGCTCTTGTTAAAATTACAAATGACCTGCTCCTTGCGTCAGATCAAGGCTGCATCTCATTTCTAGTCTTACTTGATCTTAGTGCTGCGTTCGACACCATAGATCATGACATACTCATAGATAGATTACAAAACTATACAGGTATTCAAGGGCAGGCTCTAAGATGGTTTAGATCCTACCTGTCCGATCGCTACCATTTTGTTTACTTAAATGGGGTGTCATCTCATTTATCATCAGTAAAATTTGGAGTGCCACAAGGATCTGTCCTAGGTCCCCTTCGATTTTCAATATACATGTTGCCCCTTGGTAATATTATTAGAAAATACGGAATTAGCTTCCACTGTTATGCTGATGATACTCAGCTATATATCTCAACGAGACCAGATGAAACTTCTCAATTGTCTAAGCTAACAGAGTGTGTTAAAAATGTAAAAGATTGGATGACAAATAATTTTCTCCAATTAAATTCGGATAAGTCCACTAAAGGAGGTAGAGCTTTTTCACATTTGGCTCCCAAACTCTGGAATAGCCTTCCTGATAATGTTCGGGGTTCAGACACACTCTCTCTGTTTAAATCTAGATTAAAAACGCATCTCTTTCACCAAGCATTCGAATAATGTATCTCTTAAATTGTGAGTGTAGTTGCATCTGATCAAATGTGCATTTTTATTCATTAGCTTGGGTTAAACTAATTTTAGTTTGTTGGATCAGCAGCTATGCTAATGATGTCTCTATTTTGTTTCTATGTTTTGCCACGGGATTTACATCCGGTGATAACTAGGATTTACACAAGCTCCAGTCTGGATCCAGAACACCTGAGAAGAGATGATGCTGACCCTCAGAGGACCTCAGATGATGCTAACCCTGCATCAACAAACTAACAAATATTGCTACATGTGTGACTGCAATATTAATAATGTTCATCGTCTTGCTGACTACGTCTTGTATTATTTTTTTCTAAAAATCCTGTCATACGTGCACAAACTGACAGTCACCACCATAAGTTACTACTAAATATTGTAGAAACATTATTTTCTGTAAAGTTGCTTTGTAACGATTCGTATTGTAAAAAGCGCTATACAAATAAACTTGAATTGAATTGAGTTGAATTTTCCCAGTTGACCTGAAGACCCAGTCAGGCAAGGTGTCTGAGCACCAGATCCCTGTGCTCGCACAACCACTCTCGGATCAGCCAGTCGTCGAGGTAGTTGAGGATACGGACACCTTGTTCCCTGAGAGGAGCCAGGGCTCCCTCCGCGACCTTCGTAAAGATGTGGGAAGACAGAGTCAACCTTAATGAGAGAACCTTGTCCTGATATGCCTGCCCCTCGAAAGCAATCCGAAGAAACGGTCTGTGTCGAGGAAGAATGGAGTACGCATCCGTCTGTGCAGAGCTCGGTTCAAGGCATGCAAGTCCAGGATTGGCCGTAACCCACCTCTCTTCTTGGGTACTTTGAAGTAAGGGCTGTAAAAGCCGGACTTTATGTCGGCTGGAGGGACCGGCTCCGTGCGCATGACAGGGGCATCTTTGCCCACCATCGTCGCGTGGACACCCTGAAACCTGGGGAGACGCCGGGCAAACTGAGTCGCGTAGCAGAGCCTTGAGCATCCGGATGAGCCAGCGGGAAGGCCTGCGGAGCTCTAACCAAGCTCCCAGACACCGAACCGTGCACTCGTCTTACTCCAAGTAGCAAAGAGGGCATGAGAAGTGGCGGAACAAAAAGAAAATGAGAACAAAGGATTCTCCCCTGGCCCTCTTCTGGGGGAAGGAGTGGTCCTGCTACCATCTCCTGATGAGCTGACGTTTCCAACTCTGGGTTGCCCGTCTCAGGAACGACGCTTGGCCTGGCGTTTGGCAGGCTTAGCGGCAGAGACGGGTTACGCCACCCTTCTGCGGCCATCTCTTCGCTGCGGCTGGGGTGAAGGCTGCTGCTGTGGCTGAGCGGGAGTGGAGGAGGCCACAGGGGGTGCCCTCGGCGACAAGCAGGCTGAGGCGGCTGCGCCGGCGGCAGGGTGGAGGCATCAGTGGGCCGACAGGGCAGGATGTGTCTGATGGCCTCAGACTGCTTCTGGGCGGCAGAGAACTGCTGGGCAAAACTCTATACCGCATCGCCGAAGAGGCCATCGTGGGAGACCGGGGAGTTGAGGAGCTGAGCCCGATCAGAGGTCGGTAGCAGTGCGCACCTCCTGCAAAACCCCTGGGTCAGCACTGCCCTCGTGCAGCTGCAGGAGCAGCTTGGCTTGATAGACCTGAAGTGAGGCCATGGCATGCAGGGCAGAAGCGGCCTGACCCGCAGCTCTGTAAGCCTTGGCCACAAGCGTGGATGAGAACTAACAGGCCTTGGAGGGCAGCTTGGGACCACCACGCCAAGCGGAGGCGCTCTGTGGACACAGTTGCATCGAAACAGAACGCTCCACCGGGGGAATCCCTGCATACCCCTTGGGCGCCCCGCCATCGAGGGCAATGAAGGCGGAGGAAGTACCAGAACGGTTTCGGGCAGTTAAAGGTGCCTTACTTGAACTGGTTACTTCCTGGTACACTTCCGGGAAGAAAGGAACCAGAGGGGGGTGTTGGCGATCCGCATGAGCAGTCCCCAGGAACCAATCAACCAGCCTCAATCGCTCGGGACAGGGCGGAGGATTCCACTCAAGCACGATGCTCTCCGCTGCCCGGGAAAGCACGGCCGTCAGCTCGTGATCGGACTCGGACAATGCTGGCACTCCCGAGGGAGGCAACGCAGGCAAATCCTCATCTCCCGAAGGACTCAAGCCCGCATTGTGATGTGGCAATCGACATACTGTCCTCTTCGCGAGCCCCGAATGAGAGAAGCCTGAGAGGGTCCAGCAAACTCATCTGGAAACTCAACCGGCTGTGGCGTATGTGAGGGGGTGTGGCCTGAGGAGGTTGGCTCTTTGAGGAAGCCTACACAGTAACCCTCAGATCACCCTGGCCACCAGCTGAAGTAGCCCTCTTATGAGAAGAAGAGCTAGAACGGGGTGTGGCCTTTTAAGGTAATCGAGTCTCGATCTCAATGCCGAGATGGTCATGTCCCCGCAATGAGAACATGAGCCATCCACGAACGCAGTCTCAGCGTGCTGGAAGCCCAGACACGTGACACATACATACCCACTCTGTGGGGCGGAGCTTGTGATGCAAATCTCACAGACCAAGGTACTTTGTGTACCATTGGCTCGTTTTGTACCACTCGAAGGTGATTGGGCTCTCAGGCGAGATCCCATTCGTAACGTCGAACATGACCGACTGAAAGGGAAGTAGAATTTATAATTTTGGCTATATGAACTTTGCACAAAACTAAATAACGATCTGAGATATCATCACTTGGCTGCATAATTTCAACACCATCAACATTAATTCCATGTGACAGTATTAAATCTAAAGTATGATTTCGACAATGAGTAGGACCTGAGACATGTTGTCTAACCCCTATAGAAAGTGAAAAGTGAAAAGAAAGGGACGTGACATACGGCCAAGTATGGTGACCCATACTCAGAATTCGTGCTCTGCTTTTAACCTATCCAAAGTGCACACACACAGCAGTGAACACACACACACCATGAACACACACCCGGAGCAGTGGGCAGCCATTTATGCGGCGGCACTCGGGGAGCAGTTGGGGGTTCAGTGCCTTGCTCAAGAGCACCTAAGCCATGGTATTGAAGGTGGAGAGACCACTGTAGATGCACTCCCCCACCTACAATTCCTGCTGGCCCGAGACTTGAACTCATAACCCTTCGATTGCAAGTCCAACTCTCTAACCATTAAGTTCAGAATGTCTATAAATGCTGATCCCAATGCATCTTTTTCATTATAAACTTGGATATTAAAATCACCAACTATTAAAACTTTATATGCAGCCAGAACTAACTCGGATTTAAAATCATCAGTCTCTTTAATAAAGTCTGTATGGTGCCCTGGTGGCCTGTTTACAGTAGCCAGTACAAACATCATAGGGGATTTATCATTAACATTTGTTTCTCTGGATAATGTTATATGAAGCACCATTACTTCAAACGAGTTTTATTTGAAGCCTGCCCTCTGAGAAATCCTAAAACATTGTTATAAATTGAAGCAACATCTACCCCTTTGCCTTTTGGACACGGCTCATGTTTATAACAGTAATCTTGGTGGGTTGAACTCATTTAAAATAATGTAATCATGAGGTTTTTGCCAGGTTTCTGTGAAACAGAGCACATATAGATTATGATCAGTGATCATATTATTTACAAAAAGTGTTTTTTTAGAAATGGATCTGATATTCAATAACTCAAGCTTTATCATTTGTTTATCCGTATTGCATCTGTTTTTTATTTGTTGAACCTCAATTAAATTATTACTCTTAAATTGGTTTGGACATTTTTTAGTATTTTCCAGTTCGGGGAACAGACACATAAACAGAAACCATAAACAAAACCATGGTGACATGGCGTGTAGCATGGACTGAAGTGATGGAGGGATAATTTGTGGAGTTATCTCTGTGTACTTAATTTTAGCGAAGGTGGCGCTGCTCATTGGCTGACATTCACACGGGAGCTCCGATTGTTTGGTCAATGTTTGTTAGTATACGTTGTTTTTTTTCTTTTCTCTTCCAGTTTTTCTAGTTTTTGTTTGTTTATTAATTACGGTCCCACTGTGTCAAGTTGTGTATTTGAATATCGCGAGTGTAAACGTCTGCAATTGGATGTAAACAATGGACGGTAACATGGCTTATTTGGAAATCTTTCTGGCGATCACTCTACTCTCTCTACTTCTGTCAAACACTGAGCCATTCAGGATAACCTACGGCAGACATCAACTACTTCAGCTGGGCCCTTACAACACAGCTGCAGTGGACACCTCCAATGGATTTTCCCTTGGAATACCTACGTTCAACTGAACAGCGATTTGTCAGGACAAAGAGGAAGCGTGGCTCGAGAGGAGGAATTAAACACCCCGTTCGTGCAAGAGGATCTAAATCCCCACTACCAACCATGGTCCTCTCTAATGTGAGATCGCTAAGGAACAAATTAGATGAACTCCATGCCTCTACGCAATACATAATAATAATGAATACAGAGATAGTTGTCTGTTATGTTTCAGTGAGACTTGGTTGAACCATACAGTGAATGATGACAGTCTTTCCCTACCTGGCTTTGGTACACAGTTAAGACTTGATAGAGATCAACAAGCTACGGGGAAATCGATTGGTGGAGGACTATGCATGTATATTAACATCAAGTGGTGTAGACACCATATCATTAGACACACCATCAATTCCCCAGACCTTGAACTCTTATCAGTTTCCTTAAGACCTACATATTTACCACGAGAGTTTGGACAACTATTTGTATGTCTAGTGTACATTCCCCTTGACGCAAACTACAAAGCGGCTGCAGATGCGATATATCAACACATACAAGAACTTGAGGCAGTGTCTCCAGACAGTCCCAAATTTATTTTGGGTGACTTTAATGGCTGCTCTTTGTCATCTGCATTACCCCGCTATCAGCAATATGTGAATTGCGCAACGCATGGATCAAATATAATTGATCTATGTTATGGCAACATAAAAAAATGCTTACAAAGCAGTCAACAAACCAGCGATAGGCGGCTCAGATCATAACTTTTTATTGCCCTCTTATAGACAAAAATTGAAGAGGGAAAAATCTAAAATCGCATCAGTGCATGTGTGGGACGATGACAGTGTGACAGCTCTGCAGGGCTGTTTTGATTGCGCAGAGTGGAGCATTTTTGACTGTGTAGATCTCGACGAGCATGCGGATGTTGTCACGTCATATATTAACTTTTGTGTGGATAATGTGATCCCGACAAAACGTGTGAAACAATTTGCCAATTCAAAACCTTGGATTACAACTGAGATTAAAAAACTCTTAGTGGATAAAGAAAGAGCATTTAAAGCAAATGAAAGGTATGGGGGGAAGCTGATTCAGAAGGAAATACAGACGGAAATCAAACAGGGCAAGAGACAATATAAAGACAAAGTTGAAAAACAACTAAAGGAAAATAATTCACGTATGGCGTGGGGGGGTATTAAAATATCATAGGTCAAAATAACTGCTCTAATACCCCGGAGCATACAGTTGAGCAGGCAAATGCCCTGAACGAACATTTTGCGAGATGGGAGAGTGACGTGCCAGCCAATCCAATAAGCCTTGATGGAAGAGCAAGTGCTTCAATCAGGGTAAGCTGTGAGGAAGTGGGGCGGATCTTCTCCCATATAAGGACAAGGAAAGCTGTCGGCCCTGACAGACTGGAAGGCACCATCCTAAAGAGCTGCAAAGAACAACTGAGTCCAGTGTTCAGAGGATTGTTTCAGAAATCACTTGACACACATAAAGTTCCAAAGATATGGAAAACAGCGGAAATTTTACCACTTCCTAAGAAACCCAAACCAGTTGGACTAAACGATTTTAGACCAGTAGCACTCACTTCGCTTCTACAAACCGAAGCTCACATAGATACGTTACAGTTTGCTTATCGGGAGAAAAGGGGGGAGGAAGATGCTGTCACAACCCTTCTGAATGGAATTTACAAACACCTTGAAACACCTTCCTCTCATGTACGCATCCTGTTTGCAGACTTCTCTTCAGCTTTTAATACTATCCAGTCACACAAGTTGATAGAGAAGCTGACAAACATGGGTGTAAATCTCAATCTTGTAAAGTGGATTCAGGACTTTTTAACAGGTAGACAACAGTATGTGACGGCGGGTCACAGCGAGTCTAGAACCATCATGACAAACATGGGAGTGCCACAAGGATGTGTTTTATCACTATTGTTATTTATTTTATATACTAATGATTGTGTCAGTCACCATTCTAACTGTTCACTGATTAAGTTTGCAGCAGATAATGAAAAGGACAACAGGACTGAGGTTGACCAATTTCATGAATGGTGCAGTCAAAATTCATTCATTTTAAATATTTCAAAAACAAAAGAAATGGTGATTGATTTTAGGAAAAGGCCCCCTCCACTGCAACCTGTTACTAATCAAGGGACAGTTACTGAGACTGTTGAGGAGTAAGTATCTGGGCACTATTATTGAACACAAACTTACCTGGTCTGTTAACACATTAGCAAGATACTCGGAAGCACAGCAATGGTTTTATTTTTTAAGGAAATTGCGCAGTTTCAATGCTGATACAACAACTTTGACATTGTTTTATTTAACTTTTATTCAGAGTGTGGTGACTTTCGCCATCCAGTGCTGGGGGGGGGGGTCTTTCTGTCCAGAACAGGAATATGCTCGAAAAGGTGACAAAAATGGGCAGGAAAATTACTGGATCTGAGGTTAAAAGCATCTCCAATCTCGTAGATCAGTATACCCTCAATTTGGCTCTGAGGATACTGGATGATCCATCCCACCCCCTTTTTTCAGAGTTTTCACCCCTCCCCTCTGGACGCAGATTTTGAATGTCCCTAACAAAAACTAAACGTGCCATTACATCATTTGTGCCGAGGAGCATTCATTTACTGAACAGATCAGACATAAGCCCTATTCGGACGGGACTAGTTTTACAGGGGGTCGTTAGAGAAATCTGCGTTTCACAGACGTAATTGGTGATTTTAATCCCGTCCGAATCTGCCATGTCTGTGTTTTTCTCACACAACCTCTGTGATAATTCCAGAGCAAATTACCTACTGTTTTTCAGCAAACTCAGTGATCCTCTGAGAAAACTAATCCTGTCCGAATGCGAATGTCTGTGACTGCCGGTGATATTTTATTTCACAACGCGTTTCCTTGTGTGTTTTGGCCAATGTGACTTACCGTAGATGCTCTTACCGCGCGGATGTTTGAAATATTTGCTTAAGCAAATAAATAATAATAAAAAATAATAATAAAATCAAGAGCAAGATCACGTAAACTGTTAATACCGACTATTGTAATATCAGCATCAGGTAAGATTACTCACGTGCTTTTATGCATCGGTTACATAATGTTTTTATTACATTTAATAAAAAAAAAAAAAAGGAAAACAAGTTAAACTAAAGGAACCACACATTAACATGGTTTTGCTATACTAGCCATTTAGTATTTATTGTTTAATAATAAGAATGGCAATCATTCTGAATGAATGCAATGCAAGCATACAGAGCGCGTGACCTCTGTGACGCCCAGATGCACAAATCAGACCCTCCCATCTCTGTAATAAACACGGAGATGTTAGTCCCGTCCGAATTGGTACATGAAAATCACAGACGTCAGGTGGTAAGAATCGAAACTCAAACGTAGTTTAGAAAACTAGTCCCGTCCGAATAGTGCTAAAGGCAAAAAGACATTTTTTAATGTGTACTATTGATTATTTGTTTAATTATTTACTGATTTATTTTAGTGATTAGATTGATGATTGTATGTCAACACCATTGCTGTTTTGTTGTTTGTTTTGTTTTACTTTTTACTGTATCCTTTATGTTATCTGTGTTAAGGTTAAATGTGGCTCCCTTGAGTGCAAAACAAATTCCCCTCGGGGCAATAAAGGTTTCATCATCATCATGGCAAAGAAAAAGAAAAATAAAAGAGGGAAGAAAACACCTTCTTGCCTCCAGTTCGCATTGCAAAATGGATAAATCATATTGACCACGTCTAGCCACCTGTGCATCCAGATACACGACGCCTTTTTTTTTGGTTGGGCATTTCAGCACACAGAATTACGCATATCCCAAAGCAGTGCGTTGATCCAGGGAAAGCATGTTTATTCTGAAACAGCCACAAACATCCGGGTTCTGAGGGATCCTACGTGTTGATTCAGTTGAATCCCCAAGTATAGTGTGAGCAGTCAAATCGCAACTCGACGATCGGACCGTACAGTGAGCACACAAAAGTCATGAGCTTTGGCTTAACATCGCATGCGATCTACTCGTACAGTGTGAGTTGGTACCTTGCCAAAATCGCACAGAAATCGCACAGTGTATGCCCGCCTTTAGACATCCAGCCATTGAGTAATGACAATCTGCTATGCATCTCGTCACCACGGTAAGCAGGGAGGGGACCAGAGAATATTACAGTGTCTGACATCATCCTTGCAAGCTCACACACCTCTTTAATGTTATTTTTAGTGATCTCCTCGACTGGCGAAGTTGAACATCATTAGCGCCAGCATGAATAACAATCTTACTGTATTTAAGTTTAAATTTGCCAATATGTCAGACGCTCTGGCTCCCGGTAAACATTTGACTATGATGGCTGGTGTCTCTATATACACATTCCGTACAATAGAATCGCCAATAACTTTGATCGGAACAGAAGAGCAGTGTTTTGACCCATAACTATGCTGCCTCACTGTCACCCAGTTGCCCTGCTGCAGGGGCTCTGTTGCCAGAACCGAACAATGTACAGGAATCCCTGAACTAGACACAACCAAAGCCATATCTAGAGCCCTCACATTCTTACTGTCCTCAATCAAAGTTTGGATGCGTGTCTCTAATTCTGAAATCTTCTCTGTCAGCCTAACTATTTCCCTGCATTTATCACATGTGAATCACTCATCACAGACAGAGATAGATAAACTGTATATGTAGTAAGAGGTGCAAATAACAATAGCAGGAGAAGCCATTACTCACCTTGCTTGATGAAATATTCTTACCACAGTTGTTTGATGAACTTGTGAAAAACTGGAGCAAGAGAGAAGATAGGAGAAAAGAAATCAGCGATAGGTACGAATCAAAATGCTAATGAAAAGCTAATGAGTGCTAACGCAATGCAGCTGCACTGCACTCACACATTTAAAATAAAAGTGAACGATCAAAATTAATCTGATAAGATTGATCGATAAAATCTGAAATATGGTGGGAATTCAGTTTTAAGAATTTTAAGATAAGAATTTTATCACTTTAAACAACAGAGAGTGATAGTAAGATAAAGATTCTAGAGAAGAAACAGCTACACGGAGCTATGATCAGCAGCCAATGTGTCTGATTAAGAAAACCATCAATTAAGTAAAAAAATACTGAGACACCTTTTATAGTACAACAACAAGAAGTAGCATGTTTTACTGTAAATGTATCGCATCAAATAAGAAATGGAATATTGAGCATGATGTTGTGCACCACTTATTCTCCACCTCAGATCTTTATCTTAATCTAAATGGTAAATGTTCCCTGGACATTAATGGCTCTTCATGGAAACACAGTTGTCAATAAAGAACCTTTATTTTTAAGAGTGAAGGTGATCAATTTTAGCACTATGCAGAAGCCACACTGAAAAGGTTCATTAAGATTGTTAACTAAATGATCTCTAATACCACTGAAAAAGAGTGGAAGCATATTAAGCACAATTCAACATGCAATATATAAGAGCTCAGATACCCTTAAGGACATTGCAACAATACCGACACAACCCACACAGCAAACCACTGCAATGGTACAAACGTCATATATCCTGTCATGCTTGTGACACACTTTCTCAGAAATGGTTCTTATGTGAGCATTAGCATTTTTTTTCAAGTTCTATTGCATTGTTGTTACAGTCATTATTTAAACTAAGAAAGAAACTAGGTCAAACTTGGTATGTCGGATACTTTTATTTTTAATCAGCATATCAGGAACAGTAGAGTGCCTTCAATTTGGCTGTGGAAAGATAGCACTCAACCCTGATGTCCAACTAGACAGGTTGCATGCAAATTAAGCCAAAATCCTATTTTTAGTACCTGTTAGAGTAGATAACAATAAAATAGACAAAATAGTAAAAGGTGTTTAATAATAATTTGCTGTTCAAGTTCATTTTGTGATATTGGTGGAGATGTGGGGATTGCAGACATTATAACAATATTTTTCTAAATTACTAGGATTTTTGAAGTTGACACTGCAAGCAAATGGCATGCACAACATGAAAAAAATAAACAAAAAACAAAAGTCAGAAAGAGAGACTGTCTCTCTTATGAAGACTGGCAAATTAATCTGGGGACTTGGCGAAAGAAGCTGACAGACTGGTCTAACCAAACCGCCTGATAAGACATACAGTGGGGAAAATATTTATTTGATCCCTTGCTGATTTTGTAAGTTTTCCCACTTACAAAGAAATGAATGGTCTATCATTTTTATTATATGGTTTATTTTAACATTGAGAAAAAGAATACCAACCAAAGAATAAAAAATAAAAAAAAACTTTATTATAAAGGTTAGAAATTGATGTGCATCTCAGTGAGCAGTGATGCCTAGATCCCTAGAAACTGAGAAAATTATATAAATACTGTTCGTTCTCTTACACAAACCACTCATTTCATGTCTTAGGTCATCAGTGTATACTTACGATGGGGAATTGTTTAATTTGGACTTCTCTGTGCATGCTCTTTGAGGTGGTGACATAGACCTGCATTATATGAGTGACAGACAAGAACGGTTTGACCTAAAAATATCAAAATTGAAACTAGTGTGAAAACAAAGACACCTACATCTTGGATGCCCTTGAGGTAAGCTTTTGCCAAAGTTGCCAACATTTGTTTTTCAATAGGATTGAGGTCTGGAAACTGGCTAGGCCACTCCATGACTTTAATATGCTTCTTCCTAAGCCACTCCTTTGTTACCGTGGTGGTATCTTTCAGGTAATTGTCATGCTGGAAGACCCATCCATGACCAATCTTCAGTATTCTAGCTGAGGGAGGGAAAATATTTAAGCTTTTGTTTTTGTTTTTTGTTTGTTTTTTTTTTTACTTATTTAATATAACCGTATGTTTCAGTTCAGTTTTATCTATAATCAATCACGAAACTATCACAAAAATTAAGTATCCTGGGGATGATAGAGGGTATGCCCATAGCCAGCTATGAGGTCATCAAGGTCTGGACCTTGGTATTTTTCTGAGGCGTACTTTGTGAAATAATTGCCAAATATAGTATTAACTCTTCCTTCGTAAAGCAAAGATATTTAATCACACCAAGATTAATCTTAAACTTCCTCATCTGAGCTGCCTTAGTCATGTCACGATGACAGTCATTGCTCGTCAATGTCAAAAAAAATATTTGAAATGACAAACCAAATCAAAGTAGACAGGCTTTATGTTCACAGAAGCTGCATACCGCAGGGTACGGGGGTGAGATTTAGGACCTCAGTACATTTAAATCCCTGGCTATGGCCCTTATTGAGAGGCAAAAGCCATGCTGAGGGAAGGAGGTTCTCATCCAAGATTTAACAGAACATGGGCCCCTCAATGTGGTGAAGTCTCTTGTACCATTAGCAGAAAAACAGCCCCAAAACAGAATATTTCCACCTCCGTGCTTGACCGCAGGGATGGTGTTCTTTGGGTCATAGAAAGCTTTTTTTTTTTCCTCCAAACAAGGTGAGTCGATTTAATCCCAACAAAACAGAAAATTAAGTCCAACAAATTAAAGCAGGTAATTCAACTCATTTATCTTTCTCTCAGAAAGGTTTCTGAAGTCTGACTTGATTGTCACTTGTTTGTCACATGTCAAAAAGAAAACTTGATGATCTGCATGCATTTTGTAAATTCATCACACAACAGGAATCCTATGATGCCCTAAAATGCTGATTCATTTAGAAGCAACTGCAAATGTCTGTAGACCAACCCCCCCCCCCCCTAAAAAAACGCACAGAGCTTAATACAAAAATAGTATTTTGATCTAATCCTCATCTTACCTTACTTTCAGAAATTATTGTAAATTCCAAGAATTGATTCTGAACTAATATTTCCTATTTTTATATTCCTAATTTTTATATATGTACTGTATCTCTTGGTTTCCCTCCTATGAACTGTGACAGAATGCTGATCCTTTTAACAAGATGAACCGGGCTAAGGACTTTCTCCTGTATATCCAACAGGAGGGACGGCCTTTGGTGTTTCTGAGCATGCTGGTAAGTTGGAGAGAATCCATTACTGATGTGTGCTTCTGGATGGGACTAAAAAGATCATATGTTTAGATTCTTGACTCCTGATGATTGCCGCAGACCCGTAGCAGATTTTATAAATTACGTGCTAAAGATAAACGGTTCCGAGTTCCTTGTAGATGTGGAGGATCCTCATCCTCTTCTGGAAGCATGTCCCTCCACATACCACTCCAATGAGTCTGCTCCCTCCTTTTCAGCCCAGGAATGCCAGCCACTCGGAAATCAAGGCTGCCGGCTTATCCGCTGTCAAGCCCAGGAAAACGGGAGCTAGATTATGTCCCTGCGCTCCCTGATATGGCGCTACCCCCAGAGTTCTCAACTATCCTCACTCCAGAGTCCACTCTAAAAAAACTCACTTTGGTCTTTGTGGTGTGTTTTTTTCTTTTTGTTTCTCCTCATGTCTACTGCCACCATGCTTATGCTGGACATGCTCATGCTCATGCTGGATTTGTATTTTGTTGCTTTTGAACAGGTTGCCACAAAATTGCGTGGCCGAAATATGTGTGGGCTCTGCTATTGCAGTCCAGTCTTGTTGGTAAAGTGCAAGAGGTTTGCTCTGCCTTACCAATAGATCAGTCCCTTGATTATGATATAGTGAAATCTGTCATTCTACGAGCGTTCAAGTTAGTGCCTGAGGCATACCGTAAAAAATTTGGGTCACATTTGAAAACAGCCAAACAGACGTATGTTGAGTTCGCAAGGGAGAAGAAACCCCTTTTCGAGAAATGGTGTCTTTCATGACTCTTGATCAGCTTCAAGAGCTGCTCTTGCTGGAGGACTTCAAAAGTTCTATTCCAGAGAATGTTGTTGTCCATTTAAATGAGCGGAAAGTTGCAAACGTTTTCGATGCTGCGGTTTTTGCAGATGAGTTTGTGTTGACCCATCGGACTGTGGTTTCCCCCGCATGTCGTGTTAATGTGCCCCCTTCCACTTGCGAAGTATCTGATAGGGAAGCAACATGTGTTTTCTCACGCATTGGCAAAGGTGAGACTCAATCAAGTGCGCGCCGTAGGAATGCTTCAAATGATAAACGAGTTTGATTTTACTGTCTCGACAGCAGTTATTTAATTTCTGACTGTAAGGCATGGAAGCAAAAGAACTCTGATTCCAAATCTAAAAGTGTTGCACGTATGTGAGGAAAGCCATATGACCGCTCTGTCCTATCAGCCTTTCTTACTGACTGGTTCAGTGTCTGTCTCAGTTGACGCTGAGTGTAAACCTGTCACCATTTTGCAAGACACTGGGTCAGTTCAGTCATTTATCTTAGAAGAATTATTGCCCCAGTCAACCAAGACTTATTCTGGGACAGACGTGCTTATATGTGGAATTGGAATGCAGTGTATAAATGTTCCTCTTCACAATGTCTACTTAAAATCAGACCTTGTAACGGGTACTGTAAAACTTGGTGTACGTTCTCAGTTACCTGTCGAGGGAGTGGGTGTGATTCTTGGAAATGACCTAGCTGGGGGCGAAGTTTTTCCCAGACCAATTGTGGTCTATACCCCTAAATTGTGTGAGCAACCTGACCTAGCCCATCAATATCCTGCAGCTTTCCCTGCATGCGTTGTGACACGTGCCCAGTTGGCTAAATTCAGAGACATGGTGGATCTCTCTGAATCGTTTTTGGTGGCGCATGATGAACTTGTGGAAGATAAGAAGGTAGTAGAGGCAGAAGTTTGCCCTAATTACGAGAATGCAGTTATAGTTTCTTTAAAAGTTGCTAGGGAACAATTGGCTGTTGCACAGAAGTTAGACCTTTCATTGGTGAAATGCATTGAAGCTGCTGTCCCCCTGAGCCAAGTGTCTAATGCTAAGGTGGCTTATTTCTTTGAAGATACAGTGCTCATGCGTAAGTGAAGGCATGAAGTTCACGAGGATTCACAAGAATCGAACCAAATTTTATTGCCAGCTGATTACCGAGAGCAGGTGTTAAAATTGGGTCATGAAACATGTGCTATCAGGGCATTTGGCTGTCACAAAAACCTTTCATCGAGTTTCCCGGTACTTTTATTGGCCTGGATTAAAATCAAATGTATCTAACTTTTGTAGATCGTGTCCTGTATGCCAATACAAATATACCAGTTGCCCCTTTGCAGCTGATACCGGTTATGAGAGAACCTTTTGAGTGACTCCTTGTTGATTGTGTTGGTCCTGTACCAAAATCCAAGTCAGGACAAAAATACATTTTGACAATCCTGTGTACCGCAACACGTTTCCCAGAAGCGATACCTTTACGTTCAATTAGAGCCCAGGTGGTAATTAAAGAGTTGGTGAAGTTCTGCACTACCTTTGGTTTGCCTCGTGTTGTGCAAACTGATCAAGGTTCTAACTTTACATCAAAGGCATTCAATCAGACCCTTGCTGAATTAGGGGTTAAACATCAGCTCTCAAGTGTGTACCACCCTCACAGGGCGCACTTGAAAGATTTCATCAAACCCTTAAATCCATGTTGTGCTCTTATTGCTTAGCAAGTGGGAAGGATTGGGCTGAGGGTCTTCCATACCTTCTGTTTGCTGTCCGTGAAGCAGAGCAAGAGAGTATTGGATTTAGCCCCGCTGACCTTGTTTTTGGGCACACTGTGCGTGGTCCTTTGAAGTTGCTAAGTGAGCAATTATTAGCTAAAGCCTCCACTCCTGTGACTGTACTTGACTATGTCAGCACTGTTCTTGAGCAATTGCATAAGGCCTGCGAACTTGCTAGAGAACACTTGGTTATAGCCCAGTCAAAAATGAACACCCGCTACGATAAGAGAAGCATGAGTCGTAGTTTTTAACTGGGTGATAGTGTTCTTGTTCTCTTGCCTGATCTGGGTTATGTGTTCCAAGCTAAATTCTCGGGTCCTTATGAAGTCAAAGAGAAGCTCAGTGACACCAATTATGTCATTCACACTCCTGATCGCAGGCGAAAGACCCGTGTATGCCATATAAATATGTTGAAGCAGTTGAGAAATGTGCGTGGTGAGAAATGTGTTTCTTCCCTTGTTCCATCTGTGGCTGTTGCTACTGCTGGTGTGATTCCAGAGGATGAACCTGTTGGGAAGGATGTGCCAGTTGTAGCTAAACGGCTTCAAAACTCTGCCATATTGAGTGACCTGCAGAGCTTTCTTGTACACCTGACATGTGAACAGGATGAGCAGATTAGTCGAATGGTTCAGGACTATCCTTCAATCTTTTCTGACGTGCCTGGTAGAACAACCATGTTAAAACATGATATTGTGTGTGAATCTCTTCCAGTTAAGCACTGGAAGCATGACATAATGATATCTGAGGTGGAGTACATGCTGCAGCATAGAATAGCAGTGCATAGTCAAAGTCCATGGAGTTTGCCCTGTTTGTTAGTGCCCAAATCCGACGGCTCTTATCGTTTCTGTACCAACTATCGTAAGGTTAACTCCTTAACGAAACCTGACTCTTTCCCTCTGCCTAGACTGGAAGACTGTGTTGACAGGGTAGGCTCTGCTAGGTATGTCACAAAATTAGACCTGTTAAAGGGTTATTGGCAAGTCCCCTTAACTTCAAGGGCATCTGAGATCTCTGCATTTGTCACCCCTGAACACTTCCTGCAGTCCCACTTTATATTAGGTGGCCTTGTATTTTAAAATACTTTTGCTGCTATTGAGGTGGGATAGGGGTAAGGTTAGGGAGAGGGTTGGAGGTATGGGTAAGTTTAAGGGTGGGTTGAGGTGTAAAGTATGGGTCAACAGTGTAATTATAAATGTAATTACAGAAATTAAATACAGATGTAATTACATGTAGTTTTTTTAAATATAAGTACAATGTAAAAACATGTATGTACAGAATAAGTACATTGTACTAAATTATTAATTAAAATGTAAGTACATAGTAGTTAAGGCCACTTAATATAAAGTGGGTCCCTTCCTGCAATATGAGGTGTTAGCTTTCGGCATGAGAAACGCTCCTGCCACCTTCCAGCGCCTTATGCAGGTGGTTTTGACAGGAGTGCCAAATTGTGATGCGTACTTAGATGACTTAGTCATCTATTCAAAAACTTGAGAAGAACACGTCAAAACTTTGAAGTTAGTATTCAGTCGCCTGGCGGTTGCCTCCTTAACCTTGAATATTGCCAAATGTGAGATAGGAAAAGCTGTGGTAACCTATCTGGGGAAACAAGTTGGCCAGGGTTGTGTCAAGCCAGTTGAGGCCAAGGTTGCTGCCATACTTGAGTTTCCTACACCCCGTAACAAGCGTTAGTTACGCCGAGTGGGTATGAGTGGGCATGAGTGGGTACTATCGGGATCTTGTTGTAATTTCTCCACTGTTGTCACCCCTCACAGACCTTCTCAGTACTAAAAAGAGTTTTAAGTGGAACACTGAGTGTGACCATGCTTTTAAGGCAGCAAAAGATCTTCTTTGATATACCCCAGTGTTGTCTGCCCCTAACTTTGATCTGCCTTTCAAACTCCAAGTGGATGCCAGTGGTACTGGTGCTGGGGGAGTTCTGCTGCAGGAGGACACCCATGGAATTGACCACCCTATCTGCTACTTCTCCAAAAAATTCTAGAAATGCAAGCAAAGCTATAGCACAATTGAAAAAGAGGCCCTTGCTTTGCCTCTAGCTCTTCAGCATTTTGAGGTTTATTTGGGAAGTAGTGCCATACCTATCGATGTGTACACTGACCATAACCCGCTGATTTTTCTCTCCCGCATGTCCAACTCCAATCAGCGTTTGATGCGCTGGGCCTTAATTATCCAGGAGTATAACCTTAAAGGGGGGGTGAAATGCTCGTTTTCACTCAATATCCTGTTAATCTTGAGTACCTATAGAGTAGTACTGCATCCTTCATAACTCCTAAAAGTCTTTAGTTTTATTATATTCATAAGAGAAAGATAGTCTGTACCGACTTTTTCCGGAAAAACACGAGCGTCTGTAGGCGTGACGTGTGGGCGGAGCTAAAGAATCACGAGAGCCAGTAGGCTTTTGCGCTGATAGCGTTTGGAAGCTGTGACATTACCTGAGGACAAAACCAACCAAAACAAACCATTGCTAACAGTCAGATTCAGCGTATATTTATGATCCAGAGGCTGAAATTTAACAAGAGCAGCAGCAACGGCTCTATGTGGTATGTACTGAAACTTTATATATATTTGCTTAGCGGTTTTGGAAAATGATTAAGTTGCACTTTGTCGTTTTTTTTTTTTTTTTTTTTTTTAAGCTGTACATGTGGAAAGTGCAGTTTGATGACAACATCGCATGTTGTTTACTTGATGTGCTTACGCGCCGATAGCTAAGTTAACAACAAAGAGATATTTGAAGCAGTTTTACTAGAGCTGTAGTCAAGTCCGACTTTGTCGAGTCCAAGTCAAGTCCAAGTCCAGGACTAGTCGAGACCGAGTCAAGACCGAGTCCAAAGAGGTTCGAGTCCAAGTCAAGTCCAAGTCCAAAAGTTTCGAGTCCAAGTCCAAGACCGAGTCCAAATGAAAGAAAAAAGGGTCCTCTTCAAGACCACATACTAAACTACTGATAATGTTTGTGATGCGAGAGAAAGCATATCTCCTATTCTAAGAAAATCATTTTACATTATTATTTGTAATGATCAAAAAGCATGTGCAAAGTAACAACTCTGTAGGACAGGGGTCTCCAAACTACATCCTGGATGGCCAATGTCCTGAAAAGTTTAGCTCCAACTGGCCTTAAAACACCTGGAAGATTAGTGTGTCTAGTAAGAGCTTGATTAGGTTCAAGTGTGTATAATTAGGGTTAAAGCTAACAGGGGTGTTAAACAAGATCCTGGGCCCTGTGCATAGGCAGTCCTGATGGGCCCCCATGGCCCCCACCCATGAAAATATCCAGGTAAAAAATATATATTTCAGATTCATACTTTTCAAGGGCCCTCTCTTCCTTTGGGGCCTTGCTAATGAGTACTGGTTTTACTCCCAGTCCGACCCTGGGAGCTAAACTTGGATAAACAAACAAAGTTTGGAACTGTAAGGTCAAATAATTTTTATGTACTTTATTTTTTGTTGACATTATATCTGTGGTCAAAAATGTATATGACTATGCCTAATTGGAACAGTGCACAGACACACGCAAAGCTCGGGATATGACAAATGCGCGCAGCAAGGCTAGAATGGATACGTTTGGCTCTACTGGCCATGCGCACATAAATACAGCAAATTTTTTGTCCTACTGTGCTAGTGCTTGCATAGACTAGTCGAGCTCTGTCGGAAACAATCGACTACTCCAGCATGCATTAACCATAATGAATACAAAGTGTTTGCAAGTACGACGTGAATTTTAGAATTACAATATTGCGTGGAGCTGTTACTATATGACCTTATCTATGTTGCATGTAAAAATAAAATATGTAATGTAATAATTAGGGTTGTGCCTGAAGCCGAATACCTTATTCGGAATGGCAAGGATAATGGCTTAAAAAAACGAATAACGCTCAAGGAATAATTCTGCCTGAATACTCGGCTAAAGCTGACAGAGTCTGGTGTTTGCTAGATAACAGGTGAGCCAGGGCATCAGCGCCAGAAATGAATGAATGTAAACTATATGAGTGAAAAGAGAGCAAATCAAACACCGCATTGTTGTCGCCTCTCTGTGCATCTCTCAGAAATCAGAGCGTTGCAAGAGTAATTTTACCTATAATAATACATCATAGCTACACGTTATATTATTTGTATATATTTAAAAGGCAAATATTGAAAGCTACCATGATACGAATGAATGGAATAAGCACAGCGCGCTCACCAATCAAACAGCCGCGCTGCGCGTCTCAGTCTCTCAAAAACCAAATCAGTTCTCTCTCAAGAGTAGGCTAATAATCAGCTTTGATACGGATACATTGTCTACTTGTCCTACATGTTTGCATATTTACCTTTTGCTGGTTTGCGCGGAACACACACATCTGTTTAGTGAAGTTCATTAACATTAAGACTGCTCAAAGTTTTCTGCGTAATGAAAATGTGCGCATTGAATGGATTCAGTCGTGTTCAAATGATCACTAAACGTTTGTCATGACATCTCTCTGCTTGCATGATAAATATTATTTTAGAAATTAATAATTATTTCAGTTTAACACGACATACTTGTTCAGTGATAACTACGAAAAATATATAAAAAGTCATAATGGTCTTATCAAGTAACTGTACGATGTTGTATCCGAATGCAGATAGGAAAAATTTTGTGATTGTTACAGATACAAATACTGGCTGTTACATGAAAATGTAAATATGTAATGTCATATATATTTTAAAGTTTTTAAAATTTACATATGTAATTGTTGCATAAGGCTATGCATTAATACGCGTTTATTGATAAAAAAAAAAGGCTATCTAGGTGTAGACGTAAATAAAACACAATCTAACAGGTTGAAAATTAAATTAGGAACATTAATTTAACAGTAAGTGCACCACTGGTCATGCACATCCTTTCCCGGAACAATACTGAAAGCTAAGGCAAGATGGAGAAACAGATTATCATAGTTGTACAAGGATAGCCATTTTTTAAATGAATCTATTAGCAGAGCTACTGCAAGTGATTTTAAGTGAATTCCATTTATTATTTGCTGAAACTTCTTCGTCATCATGGAGAGCGGGTCATGGTTGCCCAGCAACAGCAGACGCCACTGGAGCGCAAGCGCAGGCTACAGAGTGCTTTGGAAATAAGGAGAGCGGTGCGCCTAGCGTTTTCCACACGTTTTCAGTCGCGACATCATGCAAATGTGGTTTTGTTTTGAGGGAGAAATTTTTTATTTTATTTTTTTGCTGGACTCGGTCGAGACCAACTAGAAGACTTGGCGAGTCCAATGGCCAAGTCCGAGACAAGTCCGAGTGCAAATTCAACGAGTCCGAGACAAGTCCGAGACGACAGAAAAATGTCTCGAGTCCGGACTCGAGTCCAAGACCGGACTCGAGTACTACAGCCCTAAGTTTTACTCATGCAGTTTGATGACAACATCACATGTTGTTTACTTGATGTGCTTACACGCTGACAGCTAAGTTAACAACACAGAGATATTTGAAGCCGTTTCACTCACCGCATGCGGTTCCAACACACGATTGTGACCCTTTTTCGTTGGGACTGCATTATCCTTAAGAAATAAACGATGTGCAAATCCGTCGTCAAACTGGGCCTTGTTTGTAAAACAAGCATCTTCAAAATGCAGTGGAACAAACACAAACACTTACACAACTCCGTTGATGCTCTGTAAAAATAAACTCCATCCACTGGTCCCTTAATGCTGTTTCTCTTTAGGTAATCTGTGCAGGGTTGTCTTGCCCTGGCAACCAAAAACACACTCCTTTTGTGACATTTCGCGACGCTCTTGCTTTGATCAGTGAAGTCTGTTGTGCTCTCAGTGCTGTGCTATACGGGAGTGCGCGCTCTTCCGGCAGACGCGCCCTCAGGACCCATGTAGCTGACACAGAAAAGGTGTATTTCTTGCTGAATATTTTGTTACCCTTAAAGTATTTGTTTGTTTGTTACAAATGTTGTTTAATAATTGAATGTTTATTTGAGTATTGTATATGTTTAACAATTGCAAATAGTGACACCTACTGGGGAAAATATGTAGCATTGTACGTATGTAGGTCACGTGGTTTGATAAGCTGCATTGCGCAAGCACGAGGTAATCACGGAGAAAAACTTCAGGAGCCGTTAGAGTGAAAAACGTGCATTCACGTCCTCTAAAGTGCAAGAATTCATCGTGAAAAATTAAGAGTTGCCAGCCCTCGTGGTGATCCAGTTGACCCGGTGGAAAATAGCAGCCGTCAGTGGAGGTGAAGATGTCGTCATTCAAGGGAGCAACGCGATTTCGTCGTATTGAAACTCCATCTTGCTTTTCGCGTGACTGAATTCCTTTCTGTGTAGAAGAGCAGCGCAAGAAGACATTTTGCAGTGACAACCGATAGCCACAAGGCGGCGACATTGCAAAGTTTGAACAATTAAGTCATCAATAAGAGTTGATACCCTTGGATTTGGAGGTCAGACTGTATTTTTTCAGCTTGAAAAATTAATTTCTTGGTTGATGTTGCATTAACATTTATTCTAATTGAAATTGTATGCAAATGGTTGAAAAAAGTTTTTGCATTTAATACTTCTCTGAGTTGAGATTAATGTGTAACTTGTTTAATAATTGACATTGTACAATTTCAATGTGTTAGTACAGCTGGCTATTAGAGTTTAAGGCTGAATCATTTTGTGGTTTAAACCAAGTTACCAACATGGATGTAAATAGATCAGACAGTGTCTTGGACCAAGTCATTCAAGCTCTTGAAGATGAAAAAGCGCAATTAGAGGGGAAATTAGAAACTGAAATTGATGTCTCAGAAAGACAAAAGTATGAAGAACGCCTTGCAGAAATTAATGCAGATTTGCAAGCTAATAAGACAAAACTTCAAGGGTCATCATCACAAGTTGAGCAAGAAGTTAGGCGTTCAGAAAGAGAAAGACGTCCAACAGAAAAAATGCTTGAGTTAAGACGTGATGAGTTAGCAAAAAGAGAAAAGAAGTTTATGTTCACATACTTAAACTTTAAAGCTGAAGCTCAGTTTATCAAATCTAAACTGAAAGAACAATGCTCTAAAACCGAGTTAGGTGATATGATAGTGACTGCAGAAAAACGTGAAGCAGAGTTAAAACAAACCTATGAGAGTATTCGTGCAATGAACGTCCCATCTCAAGATATAAGAAGGAAAATGGATAGCTGCACTTCAGTAACTAGTGAAGTAACCGTACTGTTGAAAAGATGTTGCGCAGAAGTTGACACTAAAGAGTTTGATGCGGAGGCTGTAAAAGAAACACTCCTCCAGTTACTGCAAAGAGATGACGCCAAGTCAATTTATGGATCAACTGTGTCGAGAGCTGAAAAGGAAAGTCAGCAGGGAAGTCATATGTCAGTAAAAAGAGCGGAAGCAGCGGCACGCTTAGCTGCAAAACGTGCTGAACTAAATCGAGAAAAAGAAATCTCAGCTCAAAGAAAAGAGGTGCTAGCCCAACAAGAGAGGTTAAAAATGCTGGAGGAACAAAGGGATCTTGAAGTCATGGAAGCTGAATATAGTGTGTACGCAGAAGAGGAATCAAGATTGAACGCTGAAATAAGAGAAACAAACGAAAAATGTGCTTTGCCTCCATGTCAGCATCCGCTGCAACACAATAGCCATTCGTGCACCAAGGTTTCAACCTTTCAACCTTTAGCTCAACCGTGCTCTGAAAATAAGCTAGAGACTAGGGTAGATGAGGTTGTATTAGTGAAAGCACTAACAGAATCCCTGGCAATGACCAAACTTCCAGCTCCAGAGCCATTCACCTTTACAGGTGACCCACTCAAGTTCATTGAATGGCGCACTTGTTTTAAAGCTTTAATTGAAACAAACTGCACAACTTCAGCACATAGGCTCTTCTATCTAAAAAAGTACATAAGTGGAGATGCTCTTAGTGTACTAGAGGGAACATTTTATAGGAGTGATGAAGATGCATACACGCAAGCTTGGGATGCCCTGAATAAACGCTATGGACACCCTTTTGTAGTTCAAAGAGCATTTAGGACAAAGCTGAGTAACTGGCCAAAAATAGGACCTAAAGAATCACTGAAATTGAGGGAGTTTAGTGATTTCCTTATCTCCTGTAAAAATGCAATGCCTCATGTACATGGTTTGGGAGTTTTGGACGATTGTGAAGAGAACCAGAAATTGCTTCAGAAACTTCCTGACTTTATAACAACTCGCTGGAATAGGCATGTCAGTAAAGCACTCGATGATGAAAAGCCATACCCAAGTTTCGCTGAGTTTTCAGACTTTGTGGCAGAAGAGGCACATATTGCATGTAATCCTGTTTCCTCTCTACATGCTTTAAAACATGCAGATGAAAGGTTAGGAAAGGAGCAAAAACGTTTCAAAGCCAGTGCTCTGATGCAAAATGTTAAACCCATTTCAAAGAACTTTAATGCATTGGAAAGAGAAACCAGTACCAAACTCAACCCTTCTGCCACTCGAGATAAAAGACAACTAGAATGTATCTGCTGTCAGCAAAATCACTTCATATACAAATGTGAAAAGTTTGCGGCAATGCCTCTTGAGGAGAAGAAAAGGTTTGTCATCAACAACAAGATGTGCTTTGGTTGTCTGAGAGTCGGCCATATCTCCAAAAACTGTAGAAAGCGAGCAACTTGCAACATCTGCAGGCAAAGTCATCCCTCTCCACTTCATGAAGAACGTTTTCAAGGAGGAAAACCAGAAGCTTCATCTGACGAAAGGGCTTCCATTAGCTTATGTAGTGTGGGAATGGACAACTATAATCGCACTTCAATGATAGTTCCAGTATGGCTCTCTTGTGCAACAAAGGACAGCCCAGAAATTCTAGCCTACGCATTGCTGGACACGCAGAGCAGTAATACATTCATCAATCAGGACATCTGCGAAAACTTCAAGTACATACAGAACCTGTGAAATTAAAGCTGTCCACAATGACTGATCGAGCTACGATAGAGGATTGTCAGAGAGTAGATGGGCTAAGAGTGAGAGGCTATAGTTTGCAAGAGTACATTGAGGTGCCACCAGTTTACACTCAAGACTACATTCCCTTGGAACGAGATAGCATTCCTACTTGCAAAAAAGCTCAGAAATGGACCCACCTGCTCAGTGTTGCAGACAAAATGCCAGATCTATTGGATTGTCCTGTAGGGCTTCTAATTGGCTATGATTGTCCAAGAGCTCTAAAGCCAACCCAAGTGATATCAGGGAATGATAACGAGCCTTACGCAGTCAAAACAGACTTAGGCTGGAGTATAGTGGGATCCATAGCTCCCAATAGTTGCTCTAGAGATGTAACAGGGTTCTGTCATCGCATATCGGTGAAGGAACTCCCAGCTATAACACCTGCCTCTATAATCAGGACATTAGAAGCTGACTTCCGGGATACAGATTCAAAAGAGAGGACAATATCTCAGGAGGACATTCAATTTCTTCAACAGTTGGATGAAAGGGTTCAACACAACAGAGAAGGACATGTGGAAATGCCCTTACCTTTCAGAAAGCGTCCTCAGTTGCCGAACAATAAGAAGCTTGCTGTGGTTCGTTTGAGATATTTGAAAAGGAAAATGGAGAGAAGTCCTAAGTACAGAAAGGACTATGTGAGATTTATGGACAGTGTCTTTAGAGATGGAGATGCTGAAGAAGCAACTACCACTGGAAAAGAAGACAGTACATGGTACATCCCACACCACGGGGTGTACCACCCAAGAAAACCAGAGAAAATAAGAGTGGTATTTGACTGCTCAGCCAAATTTGAAGGCACATCTCTAAATGACCACTTACTCACAGGGCCAGACTTAACAAATACTCTGACTGGAGTGCTGTGTAGATTTCGTGAGCATCAGATTGCTATTGTTTGCGATGTGGAGAAGATGTTCCATCGCTTTCATGTCAATCTAGATGATCGTGATTTCCTGAGATTCCTATGGTGGGAAGAAGGGAACATTGAAAAGGAACCCAAGGAATATTGCATGCGAGTTCACATATTTGGAGCAGCATCCTCTCCAGGGTGTGCGAACTATGGCATGAAATATCTAGCCAGCAAATATGAGAAGGACTACCCACTGGCAGCAAGTTTCATTCGCAAAAACTTCTATGTGGATGATGGTCTTGTCAGCATTGATTCCAATGAGAAAGCCAACAAGTTGATTAATGAAGCGAAGAGATGTTTTGGCCAAAGGAAAACTGCGCTTACACAAGTTTGTGTCCAATAGCAGAGAAGTTTTGAATGCAATTCCAGAGAGTGAACGTGCCAGTGTAGTAAAGGATGTTGATCTGAACTACAATGAGCTTCCAATGCAGAGTGTACTGGGAGTAAAGTGGAACATAGAGACTGATACATTCTCATTTAAAGTCGACCTTACTGAAAAGGCTGCTACTCGAAGGGGAATTCTATCAGTGGTTGCAAGTGTGTACGACCCATTAGGTTTTCTTGCTCCCTACATCTTTGTTGGAAAAAGAGTGCTCCAAGAAATGTGTAAACGAGGAGTAGGATGGGATGAACCTCTTCCCTCTGATCTGAAGCCAAAGTGGGATACATGGCTCCATGACTTGGAAAATCTCCAAAGGATTCGAATACCAAGATGCTTCATTCCTGAAAATATGGGCAAAATCCAGAAAATTGAACTGCATCATTTTTCAGATGCCAGCAGTGAAGGTTATGGACAGTGTTCATATATCAGGACTGTTGCTGATGAGCAAGTGCATTGTGCGCTGGTCATGGGAAAGGCCAGAGTAGCCCCTACAAAGGTTTTCAGCATACCACGCCTTGAGCTGACTGCAGCCACAGTTTCAGCATCAGTAAGTCATCTTCTTAGAGAAGAGCTAGATCTGGAGATAAATGAGGAGTTTTTCTGGACGGATTCCCAGATAGTATTAGGGTATATCAAGAACGAAGCCAGACGCTTTCATGTTTTTGTGGCTAATCGTGTCCAGAAAATAAGAGACTCTACAGATCCAAAGCAGTGGTTCTATGTGGAAACCAATCAAAATCCAGCAGACTGTACATCTAGGGGTTCCAAGGTGGCAGACCTAATTGACTCAAGTTGGTTGAAAGGCCCAAAGTTTCTATGGGAAAAAGAAATTGTTACTCATAAAACTTCACCAAAGCTTCTTGTAGGTGACCCTGAGGTAAAGGTCCTGAAAACAGATGCCTGTGTAAGAGACAACTTTCTTGAAAGACTAACAAGATTCTCAGATTGGAATACAGCAATCAATGCTATAGCTAGAATCAAAAGACTTGTGAAAAGAGACAGATCAGGGTTCATTAGTGTAGAGGAGAGAGAGAAAGCAGCTCTTGTGCTCATCAAGGCAGCACAAAAAGAAGCCTTTGAAGAAGAACTGAAATGTCTCAGTCAAAACCCTGCTAAGCTACCGAAGAATAACAGGTTATACCAACTTGATCCTGTTCTCCAGAATGAACTGCTCAGGGTTGGAGGACGGTTAAGAAAGTCTAACGCAGCATTGGAGTTGAAACATCCAATAATTCTTCCTAAGGAAGGCATTGTCACACAGCTGATACTTGACCATTGCCACAAGAAAATTCAACATCAAGGTCGAGGTCAAACCTTAAATGAGCTCAGATCCAGTGGATATTGGATAATGGGTGCAAGCAATGTAGTGGCCAAATACATCAAAAATTGTGTTACATGCAGAAAGCTGCGCAGACCAGTTGAAGAACAGCGCATGGCTGACCTTCCAGCTGACAGAGTAGAACCATCACCCCCATTCTTGTATTCTGGTATTGACTGTTTTGGCCCCTTCTACACGAAACAAGGTCGGAAAGAATTCAAACGGTATGGTCTGTTGTTTACGTGCCTGAGCTCCAGGGCTGTACATTTAGAAATGTTAGAAGATCTCACTACTGATGCATTTCTGAATGCTTTAAGATGTTTCATAGCAATCAGAGGAGCCGTGCGACAGATCAGATCCGACCAAGGCACAAATTTCGTGGGGGCAAGGAATGAGCTGGAGAAAGGTTTGAAGGATCTAGACCAAGAGAGGATCTCTACCTATCTTGCAAGCAAACAGTGTGATTTCCTTATGAATGTTCCTGAAGCAAGCCACATGGGAGGTGTGTGGGAACGCCAGATAAGAACAGTAAGGAGTGTGATGAATGCTGTTCTGGCACAAGCTAAAGGAAGACTGGATGACACCTCATTAAGGACATTCTTCTACGAGGCAATGTTAATTGTGAATAATCGTCCGCTTACCACTAACACAATAAATGACCCAGAGAGTCTTGAGCCCTTGACTCCTAATCATCTGCTTACGATGAAGACATCAGTGCCTCTGCCTCCTCCTGGCAAATTTATTCGTGAAGATCTGTACGCTAGGAAAAGGTGGAGAAGAGTGCAATACTTGTCAGAGCAGTTTTGGAGCAGGTGGCGTAAAGAATACCTGGCCAACTTAAGCCTCAGACAACAATGGCACAAACCTAGAAGAAATGTTCAAATTGGAGATGTAGTGATTGTCAAAGAGGACAATGTTCACAGAAATGAATGGAGGTTAGCTAGAGTTGTTGAGACAAGTGCAGATGATGATGGGCTTGTAAGAAAGGTTAAACTCCAAATGGGACAAAGTAAGTTAGGTAAAAAGGGTGAGAGATTGACACAAATAACTCTTTTGGAACGTCCAATTCAAAAAATAGTGGTAATAGTTGAGAACAATTCCTAAACTACGAGTATACACACAGTTGTCTTAACATACAGAGTAGTGTTGTTCAAAGAAAATGAAAATAACTCCTATGTTGAAAGTGTTGAAAGAAGAATGAAAGTTAACTGACAGCTTATAGGAAAATTACAGGCTTAATTGATTTCAGTTAAAAGGTAGTAATTTCATAAATCCTTGTAATTTTGGTGGCAGTGTAGCTGACACAGAAAAAGTGTATTTCTTGCTGAATATTTTGTTACCCTTAAAGTATTTGTTTGTTTGTTACAAATGTTGTTTAATAATTGAATGTTTATTTGAGTATTGTATATGTTTAACAATTGCCAATAGTGACACCTACTGGGGAAAATATGTAGCATTGTACGTATGTAGGTCACGTGGTTTGATAAGCTGCATTGCGCAAGCACGAGGTAATCACGGAGAAAAACTTCAGGAGCCGTTATAACCCATATAAGGAAATTCCGCTCCATCTAACGTCACACAGTGCCATACTCGAAAAAAACTTTCCGAAACTTGTGACAAACCGGAAGTAGTATTTTTGGAACAGAAATACTCCTTCAATCATACAACTTAATTTTTGAAACTTTGTCCATGTTTAGCATGGGAATCCAA
Organism: Carassius gibelio; assembly: GCF_023724105.1. NCBI lineage: Eukaryota > Metazoa > Chordata > Actinopteri > Cypriniformes > Cyprinidae > Carassius > Carassius gibelio. The sequence continues at coordinate 38,037,619 of NC_068371.1, forward strand.
CTCTTTAACAGTGTAAAAAACTCAGTATGCATGAAATAGCATTTCACCCCCCCTTTAACCTCCAACACATCCGTGGAAAAGACAATGTGGTGGCGGAAGCACTTTCTCGAACTGCAGATGGAGACTTAAGTGGGTTGGTTAACCAAGTCAGGTTTGAATTGCACTTCTATTGGTGTTCTAGGTGTAGTTTATTTTACAATCTGTGGGTTGTAAAAAATTAATGTTGGGGGTGTTGCGTCCTAAGACGCATTTTAAGACGTATTTTATTTGTAATCATTTAATGTGCTTTGTGGTGTGTTTTTTCTTTTTGATTTGCTGCCCATTAACCTCAGCTCCATTGATTGGCTGCAGTCGGGAGAATGTCAGCATATAAAGCCAGCACCATCTCACAACAAGGAGAGAGAGAGAGGGCTGCAGATGCTAACTTGCCACATGGACTTCTTTTCCCCTTGTTCCAGATAGCTTCATCCTGTTATGTTGTTGAAATCTGTTAACTATTGGGGCAATTGTAGATATAGTTGGAGACTTATGGTTTTGTTTAGAATTTAAGATTTTCTTTTAAGGAAACCTGTAAGGAGATGGGTGGCATTTTTATTTGGATCTGCTTTTCTCCTGGTTCTGGGTAGTTAGGGAGAAAGGGAACTTTATTTGTTATTTATTTACTTTTTGTTCTAATGTTTAGGTAAGTTATGGTTAAAACGGAGTTAGAAACCTTTTTGTTTGTTTTGTTGGCCTTTGCCCCCTCCTGAAGTTTGTTTCCTTTTTCTTTTGATTCAATAAATACTTTTTCTAAGTTTACTAGTTTTGGGATGTGTGTTACTGGGACTAGAGATAAGAAGGACCTGTGCTCTCTCTCTCCAAAACTTTGTTACTGCTATGCTTAGTTCCCCTAGACTTTAAAAGAAAAATAAAGCTAGCACGTAACAAATGCATTACATGTATGGTGAGTATGCTGTCCATGCAAGAACTGGGATCTTTCCAGCTTCCAGGAATTGTGTACAGATCCTAGCAACATGGGTCCATGCATTATCATGCTGCAATATGAGTCACAACAATGGACCTCAGGATGTCGTCACGGTATCAATAAAATGCACCTGTGTTCGTTCATACGCCTGCTCATACCATAACCCCACCGCCACCAGGGGCCACTCAATCTACAACACTGACATCAGCAAACTGCTCACCCACACGATGCCATACACACTATATGTCATCTTCCTGTACAGTGAAAACCAAGATTCATCCGTGAAGAGAACACCTCTCCAAAGTGCCAGACACCATCGAATGTGAGCATTTGCTCAATCAAGTCGGTTACGATGACGAACTGCAGTCAGTTTAAGACCCCTATGAGGACAATGAGCATCCAGATGAGCTTCCCTGAGACGGTTTCTGACAGTCTGTACATAAAATTCTTTGGTTATGCAAACCAATTGTTGCAGCAGCTGTCCGGGTGGCTGATATCAGACGATCTTAGAGGTGAAGATGCTGGACGTGGAAGTCCATGGGAAGGAAAAAGAGCAACAAAGGCTTTAGAAATTGTGTATTTCAGACAGATTTCTTTGGTAATTTCAAACTTGACATTTAAACATAACCTTTATTAACTGATTTTGATGTTTCCCCATCAAGGCCATCCTTGAGGTGGCCCAGCAGCAAATGGACCGAGGGGTATGTATGCCCCACTTACAGTCTCTGCCCAAATGACTAGTCTTGGGTTTTTCCAGTGAAGTTGAAATTGTAAAAATATGTAATAATATCTGTAGCAGATAATCTGAAACCTGAACCAAACTGCTTGTCACTTAAATAAACACCTGTAATAATCACAATATAGGACACACTACCACAAGCTCAGTTTTGACTGGCATTCATACAGAATCCATCATGTTTCAATGAGATGTAAAATGATCTTACTATAATTTAAAGTGCATGTGAGGTTGTGCAATGTTAACCAAAGGCAAAGGGTGTAACACAGGGAAACTTGTGACATTTTTGTGAATTCCTGTGCGTTAAAAATAACTCTGTCAACACCTAATGATCATTAGTCAACTTTTATGAAATGAAATGATTTATTTTATTTTTTTTCTGTTAGAGATTGGCTAACAAATGGTGCTGTGAGAAACATAACGGCCTGCAATGTTTGCCAAAAAAAAAAAAAACTTAAATAATCCCTATTTAATATGTATATATGCTTATGACCTTTTTGGCCGATTCCAACCAAAACATCACCAATATGACATATATGTCTTGTAGCAACACAGACACGCATCCATTCATGTGTAGGTTGTACTTCAATGCAGGTGAGCTTGGGAGAAGAGTTTTATCTGTCTGAGCACCTGCCACAGATTCACAGATGTGAATAGTTTTGCTAAACACATGCTTTCACTGAAAGTGCTGAGAGTATAACATGATATATACACAGTACAGACCAAAAGTTTGGACACAGCTTCTCATTCAAAGAGTTTTCTTTATTTTCATGACTATGAAAATTGTAGATTCACACTGAAGGCATCAAAACTATGAATTAACACATGTGGAATTATATATGGAATTATATACATAACAAAAAAGTGTGAAACAACTGAAAATATGTCATATTCTAGGTTCTTCAAAGTAGCCACCTTTTGCTTTGATTACTGCTTTGCACACTCTTGGCATTCTCTTGATGAGCTTCAAGAGGTAGTCACCTGAAATGGTCTTCCAACAGTCTTGAAGGAGTTCCCCGAGAGATGCTTAGCACTTGTTGGCCCTTTTGCCTTCTGTCTGCGGTCCAGCTCACCCCTAAACCATCTCGATTGGGTTCAGGTCCGGTGACTGTGGAGGCAAGGTCATCTGGCACAGCACCCCATCACTCTCCTTCTTGGTCAAATAGCCCTTGATCCCTTCAGTGTGACTCTACAATTTTCATAGTCAGAATCAGAATCAGAATCAGAATGAGCTTTATTGCCAGGTATGTTTACACATACGAGGAATTTGTTTTCGTGACAGAAGCTCCGCAGTACTACAGAATGACAGCGACAGAACATAAAACACATAATAAAAGAATAAAAAATACAAATAAGTAGATAGTGAATGACAATATACAAATGACAATTGTAGGCAGGTATATTACAAAATGAAGTTATGTACATACATATATATTGTGTGCAAAATTTAAGTGTATACTAAGTATGTGTGTTAGATAAATAAAGTGTGTGTGTATATAAATATAAAGTGTAGTGTGTTCGCCGTTATTATCAGCTGTTCATAAGATGGATTGCCTGAGGGAAGAAACTGGTCCTGTGTCTGGTCGTTCTAGTGCTCAGTGCTCTGTAGCGTCGACCAGATGGCAACAGTTCAAAGAGGGAGTGTGCTGGATGTGAGGGGTCCAGAGTGATTTTGACAGCCCTTTTTCTCACTCTGGATAAGTACAGTTCTTGAATAGATGGGAGAGTTGAACCGATGATTCGCTCAGCAGTCCGGACTACTCTCTGTAGTCTTCTGAGGTCAGATTTAGAAGCTGAGCTGAACCAGACAGTTACTGAAGTGCAGAGGATGGATTCGATGATGGTGGAGTAGAACTGTTTCAGCAGCTCCTGTGGCAGGTTAAACTTCCTCAGCTGGCGGAGAAAGTACAACCTCTGCTGGGCCTTTTTTACGATGGAGTCAATGTGAATGTCCCACTTCAGGTCCTGAGAGATGGTGGTTCCCAGGAACCTGAATGACTCCACTGCAGTCACAGGGCTGTTCATGATGGTGAGTGGGGGGAGTGCAGAGGGGTCACTCCTGAAGTCCACGATCATCTCCACTGTTTTGAGCGTGTTAAGCTCCAGGTTGTTGAGACTGCACCAGACAGCCAGCTCTTTTACCTCCTGTCTGTAAGCAGACTCGTCACCGTCCTGAATGAGGCCGATGAGTGTGGTGTCATCTGCAAACTTCAGGAGCTTGACAGAGGGGTCCTTAGATGTGCAATCGTTGGTGTACAGGGAGAAGAGCAGTGGGGAGAGAACGCAGCCCTGGGGAGCTCCGGTGCTGATTGTACGGGTGCTGGATGTGTATTTTCCCAGCCTCACTAGCTGCTGCCTGTCTGTCAGGAAGCTGTTGATCCACTGACAGACGGAGGTGGGCACGGAGAGCTGATTTAGTTTGGGCAGGAGGAGGTTTGGGATGATCGTGTTGAAGGCCGAGCTGAAGTCCACAAACAGGATCCTCACATAAGTCCCCGGTCTGTCTAGGTGTTGCAGAACATAATGCAGTCCAATGTTTACTGCATCGTCCACAGACCTGTTTGCTCTGTAGGCAAACTGAAGAGGATCCAGCAAGGGCCCAGTGATGTCCTTCAGGTGGGCCAGCACCTGTTTTTCAAATGACTTCATGACTACAGACGTTAGAGCCACAGGCCTTTAGTCATTTAGTCCTGTAATTTTGGGTTTCTTAGGGATGGGGATGATGGTGGAACGTTTGAGGCATGAAGGGACTTCGCACAGCTCCAGCGATCTGTTGAAGATCTGTGTGAAGATGGGGGCCAGCTGGTCAGCACAGGATTTCAGACAGGCTGGTGTTACACAATCTGGGCCTGGTGCTTTTTTCCTTTTCTGCTTCCGGAAGACCTGGCGCACCGCATCCTCGCTGATCTGAATTGCAGGTGTGGGGGAGAGGGGGGATGCAGGAGGTGAGAATGGTGAGAGTGCTTGATTGGAGAGGTGTTCAGGATGGGTTGCAGGAGCTGTTAATGGTGTGAACGGTAGTTTGGAGAGGCATTCAGGGCTGGTTGCAGGAGTTGTGAAGGGTGTGAATGGTTTTGTGGGGAGGCGTTCAGGGCAGGTGATGGGTGTTCTTTCAAACCTGCAGTAAAACTCGTTCAGATCGTCTGCCAGTCGTTGATTCTCTACAGTGCTGGGGGGTGGTGTCTTGTAATTGGTGATCTTCTTTAGACTTTTCCACACTGATGCGGAGTCGTTGGAAGTGAACTGAGTCCTTATTTTTTCAGAATAATTCCTCTTTGCCACTTTGATCTCCTTTTCCAATGTGTATTTAGCCTGTTTATACAAGACATTGTCCCCCTTCACGTAAGCATCTTCTTTGGCCTGACGGAGCTGTCTGAGTTTTGCAGTGAACCACGGTTTGTCATTATTGTAAATTATTTGAGTCTTTGTAGGAATACACATATCCTCACAGAAACTGATATACAGTTTTGTTCAAAATAATAGCAGTACAATGTGACTAACCAGAATAATCAAGGTTTTTAGTATATTTTTTATTGCTACGTGGCAAACAAGTTACCAGTAGGTTCAGTAGATTGTCAGAAAACAAACAAGACCCAGCATTCATGATATGCACGCTCTTAAGGCTGTGCAATTGGGCAATTAGTTGAAAGGGGTGTGTTCAAAAAAATAGCAGTGTCTACCTTTGACTGTACAAACTCAAAACTATTTTGTACAAACATTTTTTTTTCTGGGATTTAGCAATCCTGTGAATCACTAAACTAATATTTAGTTGTACGACCACAGTTTTTTAAAACTGCTTGACATCTGTGTGGCATGGAGTCAACCAACTTGTGGCACCTCTCAGCTGTTATTCCACTCCATGATTCTTTAACAACATTCCACAATTCATTCACATTTCTTGGTTTTGCTTCAGAAACAGCATTTTTGATATCACCCCACAAGTTCTCAATTGGATTAAGGTCTGGAGATTGGGCTGGCCACTCCATAACATTAATTTTGTTGGTTTGGAACCAAGACTTTGCCCGTTTACTAGTGTGTTTTGGGTCATTGTCTTGTTGAAACAACCATTTCAAGGGCATGTCCTCTTCAGCATAGGGCAACATGACCTCTTCAAGTATTTTAACATATGCAAACTGATCCATGATCCCTGGTATGCGATAAATAGGCCCAACACCATAGTAGGAGAAACATGCCCATATCATGATGCTTGCACCTCCATGCTTCACTGTCTTCACTGTGTACTGTGGCTTGAATTCAGAGTTTGGGGGTCATCTCACAAACTGCCTGTGGCCCTTGGACCCAAAAAGAACAATTTTACTCTCATCAGTCCACAAAATGTTCCTCCATTTCTCTTTAGGCCAGTTGATGTGTTCTTTGGCAAATTGTAACCTCTTCTGCACATGCCTTTTTTTTAACAGAGGGACTTTGCGGGGGATTCTTGAAAATAGATTAGCTTCACACAGACGTCTTCTAACTGTCACAGTACTTACAGGTAACTCCAGACTGTCTTTGATCATCCTGGAGGTGATCATTGGCTGAGCCTTTGCCATTCTGGTTATTCTTCTATCCATTTTGATGGTTGTCTTCCGTTTTCTTCCACGTCTCTCTGGTTTTGCTCTCCATTTTAAGGCATTGGAGATCATTTTAGCTGAACAGCCTATCATTTTTTGCACCTCTTTATAGGTTTTCCCCTCTCTAATCAAGTTTTTAATCAAAGTACGCTGTTCTTCTGAACAATGTCTTGAACGACCCATTTCCTCAGCTTTCAAATGCATGTTCAACAAGTGTTGGCTTCATCCTTAAATAGGGGCCACCTGATTCACACCTGTTTCTTCACAAAATTGATGACCTCAGTGATTGAATGCCACACTGCTATTTTTTTGAACACACCCCTTTCAACTAATTCAACTAATTGCCCAATTGCACAGCCTTAAGAGCGTGCATATCATGAATGCTGGGTCTCATTTGTTTTCTGAGAATCTACTGAACCTACTGGTAACTTGTTTGCCACGTAGCAATAAAAAAATATACGAAAAACCTTGATTATTCTGGTTAGTCACATTGTACTGCTATTATTTTGAACAATACTGTATGATGTTACGGTCTCTGTGAGTTCATCCAGATCGGTGGCAGCAGCTTCAAAAACACTCCAATCAGTGAGGTCAAAACAAGATTGTAAATCCTGCTCTGCTTCATTAGTCCATCTTTTTACAGTCCTTGATACAGGTTTAGCTGATTTTAGTTTCTGCCTGTAGGACGGTATAAGATGAACCAGAAGGTGATCAGAACGTCCCAAAGCTGCTCGTGGAACAGAGTGAAATGCATCCTTTATTGTGGTGTAACAGTGATCCAATATATTACTGTCTCTTGTGGGACAAGTAACATGCTGTCTGTATTTTGGCAGTTCACGGGACAGATTGGCTTTATTAAAGTCCCCGAGAATGATTAAAACAGAGTCCGGGTGTTGTTGTTCTGTCTCTGTGATCTGATCAGCGAGTTTCTGTAAAGCTGAGCTCACATGCGCTTGAGGATGGATGTAAACACTGACCAGAATGAACGAGTGAAACTCCCGCGGCGAATAGAACGGCTTGCAGTTAATGAAGAGTGTTTCGAGATTTGAGCAGCACGTCTTCTTTAACACAGTTACATCTGTACACCACCGTTCATTGATGTAAAAGCATGTCCCGCCGCCGCGCGATTTCCCAGTCGATTCTGATTCGCGATCCGCTCTAAACAGCTGAAAGTCCGGCAGATGGAGCGCGCTGTCCGGTATGGTGTCATTCAGCCAGGTTTCCGTGAAACACAGAGCAGCAGAGTGTGTGAAATCCTTATTTGTCCGAGAAAGCAGAAGGAGTTCGTCCGTTTTGTTGGGTAGAGAGCGGAGATTTGCCAGATGGATGCTAGGCAACGGCGTTCGAAATCCGCGCTTCCTGAGTCTGACGAGCGCTCCCGCTCGCTTCCCCCGTCTGCGCGTCCTGAAGCGCTTGATCAGCGCCGCTGCTCCTCCGATAACAACGTTCAGTAAAACATCTGAATAATTGAAATCCGGAAAAACATCTTGTGGTGCGTTCTGCCGAATGTTCAGCAGTTCTTCCCTGGTGAAACTGATGGCAGGAATATAACTAAAGACAGGACAAACTAACAAAAACACAAAAACATATGCGGAGCTCGTCACGGAGGCAGCCATCCTGTATCGGCGCCAGCGTGAAAATAAAGAAAACTCTTTGAATGAGAAGGTGTGTCCAAACTTTTGGTCTGTACTGTATATATATATATATATATATATATATATATATATATATATATATATATATACGGAGGCCAGCGAGTAGTGCTGTGCAGGTAAACCTCACTCCCCGATCTCAAGAGACGCACTAGCGACAGACGCTAGTGGCTGTAGCCATTTAGCCTCCTTGTTAGTGCGTCCGCCTCCCATGCTGAAGACCTGGGTTTGAGTCTAAATGAACAATGTTTAAAATCAAATTATGATTAATAAATTTAGTTTCATTTTGTTGGCTGCAGTGGAAGAATACAGTACTTCATTTTGAAACCTGAGTCTGGAAAAATAGCCAGAATCACTAAAAAAAAAAAAAAAGAAAAATCAGTAGTTCCTTTTAAAAAGGAACATGAGGTCTGAAGCATGTAGCCAGCTGTAATGTAATTCATGTCTTGGCTAGGAAAGCATCTCTGATTTTAGGCTTTCTGTTAGCCTCAAGATGTCCTGAGCTTAAGGTAAGACCACACGCTGTCTGCTTCATGTCTTTTCTGAGCATCATCAGGTCTCCTCTCAGGGCCGGATTAACCATACGGGCAACTGGGCAATTGCCCAGGGGCCCAAGACCTCTAAAGGGCCCAGGGCAGCAAGGGCACTAGCAAAAAACTGTATCTGGTAATCTCCCGCTTTATATTAAACGAACTGTCAACACAGGCTTTTGCGCGCTGCACAGAAGAGACGCTGCGCTGCCTATGACTATGGCTGAGAGTCAGTCTCATGCGCACTAACCAATGAAGAGAGGGCCTCAAGTTAAGACCCTCTCCTCATTGGTCGGTCCGCATGAGGTGGGTCAAATGTTACTACATGTTGCTACAACAGAAAAAAAGTCTCTGACATGGAGAAGCTAAGTGGCAGCGCGAAGCAGAAATTAAAATAGGAAAGGACATCAGAAATGCAGAAAATTTAAAGTATATACCTAAAATAGGCAATTCCTTCACTCCTGTTAATGTTGCCGACAGTTCTGTTAAGTCAGCTTCCATCAACGACGAGGACAACTCAGCTAGGACTCAGCTAGGACTTTTCTACACCGCCAGCTTACGTTTACAGCCCGGAGAGCGAAGAGCATTTCAAATTCAAACATGCACTTCATCATTATTTAGGACTTAAATTGTGTGTTTTGCCAGATTATGTAGCATTTATTTCTGTCTAGTCTTCTTCAGAGAAATAGGGTGCCAGATTTCTATAGAGCCTTCCAGGCGAAAACCCGGCTAAAACACACCGTAAACGGGTCTTAAAATGTAGCGGAGAAAACACCCAATCTGACAACACCATATAACTGGCAGATTTCAAATTGTTTGTGTTGGACTAATAACTTGATTGCCTTGTTGAATTCTGAGGAAACAGGGTCACCCTGTCAGGGTGATTTCTGCTTAAAATTAGCTGAGGACCAAATTGTTTCTTGATGTGTAGTCTGTGGTCTTCTGTTATAGGTCTATCAATTCAATACATTTCTATTGGGGATAAATGTTAAATAAACAATGGTTTGAAAGTGGTTGCTTATTTATTAATTTTTGTGAAAATGGAGGATATTTCCCTCCCTCTCAATGTAGTGGGTCAATTTTACCAGATTATACAAATGCTGATGTGTTTTGTTTTCATAGCATTAAATGTGAGTGAATGGCTTTAGTGCATTTGTAATTCTATGAGCATTTAAATATTTGTAAATCAAAATACACCTGATGACAGTTAGAATTTGAAGTATTGAGTATATTTACTGTATATTACAGTAATATATTCTGTATATGACCATATTATGGTGATCCTGGGGTCGTGATGATGGGGCCCTTGAATATTGTTGCCCAGGGTACAACAAAGTGTTAATCTGGCCCTGTCTCCTCTCGGTACAGAGAGTTGTCTTCATTGAGACCTCCACTAGCTAGAGCTCCGCTAGGACAGCATCTGTATGCTCTCTGTGAGCCTCCTTGCAAGATGTCCTGACTCCTGAGCATGGTGCGTCTTTAGGCCTCCTCTATTTTTAAAGTATCATCATGCTGAAATGCATTTTGTGCCTTTTCTAAAATCCATTTTTATGGTAAAACCACATGTTGACTGCTTCGTGCCCTTTCTTAAATCCACGGTTATGGTAAGGGTACACCCCATGTGCTTCGTGACCTTTCTATCTCTCTTAGACCCCACTTAAAAAGGGGTCCTATTATGCTTTTCCACTTTTTCAGCTTTAGTTAGTCTGTAATGTAGCTGTTTGAGAATGAAAAAAAAGTTCTTCAAAGTTACAAAGCTCAAAGTCCAATTCAAAAGGAGATATTTAACAGAAATCACTTTTCAAAAACTACACCGTTCGACTCGTTTGTACTACAATGCATATTTTCCGGGATTTGTGACATCACAAATACCAAGGAATGGGTTGAGACCTAGTTGAGCTGCACTGGAGAAGGCAACGAGTGTTATCACTTTCTGTGTCTGAAATCGCTCACTCATTCACTCATTCACTAATCCCTATATAGTGTATGGCAGTTGAGTTCACTATATCAGGAAGGAGCGAACAAAAAAATAAGTGAACGGATTCGGACAGTGACGTACAGCCTACACTGCGCGTGAGACTTGGAGCTGTTGCAAAAACATTGCCATATGTTCTTTTATATTACATGTAGGCCTACCTAATTTTCGAAAATAAAACTAGTAGCAATAATACTCAAAATTACCTTATATTGCTGTTATACATACCTCCGCATCATCTTTGCAGTGGTAACGTTATATAATTATTTTTTTTTTTTTTGTAATGCTTTTATGTTCATAATCATTAAATGCCATTAAAATAACATACTGAGAACAAAAATAAACACACATAAACACGTTCATAATTATGTATTTATTATTTTTAGTATCTTGACACTCGCTCAAGCAGCGTTTTGAGCTCAGATAAAATGGTTGTAGAGCGTCCTCAGGCGACCGATTTTACATCAGAATACACTACCTATTATTAACGAAAAAAAATTTATTATCCACCAAATTATCATCTTTTTTGCAAGTTAACAACGATGCCACCTCAGTAAATTAGTCAAATATTAAACTGGGGTATTGCCTACATAACACATTTTAATATAAATAATGTAGGAAAAACGTTAAAACAGAAATAATAAAGATGTAAACGTAATCTCTCATTCAAACTCGCTCACTCCCACTCTTGCTTCCAGCTCGACGCTACTCCGCATTGGATTGTGGGAAATAGTGCTTCAGTGAGTGTACATCGGTTGTACACTCGAAATCAGAATGAATTGTGGGTAAAAAGTAGTGGACAAATGTAGGGAATGAAGTAGTTCACTCGGAATTCGGACAGCACTACAAAATGGCTGACACCCCATATAGTGCACTATATAGTGGATAGGGAGCGGTTTCGGACACAGCAACTATGTCAGAGAGTGTTCCCAAAGCAGACAAACTTAGAGTTGTTACAATCATCCGGGCGCCAAGTGCAGCCAATCACAGCACACACTGGCCCAGCTAACCAATCACAGCACATTTCATGTTTCAGAAGGTGGGCCTTCATTTGATACAGGAAATATATTACAACCATTCATACCAGACTGGTGAGAGAGGTGGTATAATGTGAAATAAGTGAAAAAGAATGCTTTTCGAACAACTCAGTATGAGAACCTGTTTTAGCACACCGACAAAACAAAATAACTCTTTAAAAGAGCATAATAGGACCCCTTTAACCAGAGCAAGTTTGCCACGTTAAGTAAGCTCTCTGTGAGCCTTCTTGAAAACTGCAAACGTTGGTAGGTCTCCTCTTGTTGAGACCTTCTCTACCCAGAGCTCCACTTAAAGAGTAATGGTCAGTAGCAGGCTCATTGTAAGCCTCCTTATAAGACATCCTGAGCTCGGGGCATTGTCAGCGCAGCTCTCGATTTGGAGAATTGTTATGAGACTGAGACTACTGCTCTCAGCTAGGCAGTAGGGCAGTATGCTAAGTTGTTAATCTCTCTGTGACTCTCTTTGGATGCTGGCCTGAATAAGAATATAGTTAGGCTCCTTCTCTCCTGTTGAGGCCTCCATTCTTGAGAAGCTCTGGAATTCCCCCAGAGCCCTCTAAAGGACACAACATCTCATTCCTCATTCTCAGGGAAACATGGTAAAATGCTTCACCTGAGACATTATGTTTTGTAATGTTTTCATTTATTTTAATACATTTGATAGAAACACGTCTACGCACTTGAAGAAAAAAATAAATAGGCATTATAAAAGCAACTATAGGCCAATTCTACTTATAATTAAATGAATAGGCATAATCAGTGAAAATTAATTATTTATGTGTGCAGGCAAAACAGCATAAACTGATCTGTAAAAGTTTTTTTTAACTCTTTGTTTTGAATTGTGAAGCACAGAGATGGCAGCATGAAAAGAGACCGTGTGTCATATCCTTTGATTATTAAAGCTGTTAAAACAACTGGATTTTACTGGATAATAAAAGCACTTTGCTATGGTTAACTGCAAAAAAAATGTTCAATGGAGCTTAGGATTTATCCTTCTGTCCATGTCTGTGTTGCATGTTTGCTGTCCATCTCCATTCAGATAAATGTATCATAAGAATCAGCATGAAATTAAAATTGACCATTTACTATAAGGATACATTTTCCAAGGCTTATTGCGAACAGTTCATCCATGCATATTATCCTATAATATAAATTAATCTTTTTAATCTTTAATCATGCAACAACTTCCTTAGCCTCAGAAATGACTTTGTTTTAGACGATGCAACCCTCTTTTATTTCAATATCTGTGGTAACACCCACTTTTTCCAGTCAGTTTTAGATCAATCAATCAATCACCTTTATTTATATAGTGCTTTAAACAAAATACATTGCGTCAAAGCACTGAACAACATTCATTTGGAAAACAGTGTCTCAATAATGCAAAATGATAGTTAAAGGCAGTTCATCATTGAATTCAGTTATGTCATCTCTGTTCAGTTTAAATAGTGTCTGTGCATTTATTTGCAATCAAGTCAATGATATCGCTGTAGATGAAGTGACCCCAACTAAGCAAGCCAGAGGCGACAGCGGCAAGGAACCGAAACTCCATCGGTGACAGAATGGAGAAAAAAACCTTGGGAGAAACCAGGCTCAGTTGGGGGGCCAGTTCTCCTCTGACCAGACGAAACCAGTAGTTCAATTCCAGGCTGCAGCAAAGTCAGATTGTGCAGAAGAATCATCTGTTTCCTGTGGTCTTGTCCTGGTGGTCATCTGAGACAAGGTCTTTACAGGGGATCTGTATCTGGGGCTCTAGTTGCCCTGGTCTCCGCTGTCTTTCAGGGCAGTAGAGGTCCTTTCTAGGTGCTGATCCACCATCTGGTCTGGATACGTACTGGATCCGGGTGACTGCAGTGACCCTCTGATCTGGATACAGACTGGATCTGGTGGCCACGATGACCTCGGAACAAGAGAGAAACAGACAAATATTAGCGTAGATGCCATTCTTCTAATGATGTAGAAAATACGGTGTTATGTGAAGTGTTTCCGGTTCCGGTTTACCTAATTAATGCAGCCTAAAAATCCTTTAACGGATTTGGATATTAAAAGCATATTAGTATGTTATGTGTATGCCAGGTTAAAGAGATGGGTCTTTAATCTAGATTTAAACTGCAAGAGTGTGTCTGCCTCCCAAACAATGTAAGGTAGCTTATTCCAGAGTTTAGGCGCCAAATAGGAAAAGGATCTGCCACCCGCAGTTGATTTTGATATTCTAGGTATTATCAAATTGCCTGAGTTTTGAGAACGTAGCGGACGTAGAGGAGTATAATGTAAAAGGAGCTCATTCAAATACTGAGGTGCTAAACCATTCAGGGCTTCATAAGTAATAAGCAATATTTTAAAATCTATACAATGTTTGATAGGGAGCCAGTGCAGTGTGGACAGGACCGGGCTAATATGGTCATATTTCCTGGTTCTAGTAAGAACTCTTGCTGCTGCATTTTGGACTAGCTGTAGTTTGTTTACCAAGCGTGCAGAACAACCACCCAATAAAGCATTACAATAGTCTAACCTTGAAGTCTTAAATGCATGGATTAACATTTCTGCATTTGACATTGAGAGCATAGGCCATAATTTTGATATATTTTTGAGATGGAAAAATGCAGTTTTACAAATGCTAGAAACGTGGCTTTCTAAGGAAAGATTGCGATCAAGTAGCACACCTAGGTTCCTAACTGATGACGAAGAATTGACAGAGCAACCATCAAGTCTTAGACAGTGTTCTAGGTTATTACAAGCAGAGTTTTTAGGCCCTATGATTAACACCTCTGTTTTTTCTGAATTTAGCAGTAAGAAATTACTCGTCATCCAATTTTTTATATCGACTATGCATTCCATTAGTTTTTCAAATTGGTGTGTTTCACCAGGCTGCGAGGAAATATAGAGCTGCGTATCATCAGCATAACAGTGAAAGCTAACACCATGTTTCCTGATGATATCTCCCAAGGGTAACATATAAAGCGTGAAGAGTAGCGGCCCTAGTACTGAGCCTTGAGGTACTCCATACTGCACTTGTGATCGATATGATACATCTTCATTCACTGCTACGAACTGATGGCGGTCATATAAGTACGATTTAAACCATGCCAATGCACTTCCACTGATGCCAACAAAGTGTTCAAGTCTATGCAAAAGAATGTTGTGGTCAATTGTGTCAAACGCAGCACTAAGATCCAATAAAACTAATAGAGAGATACACCCATGATCAGATGATAAGAGCAGATCATTTGTAACTCTAAGGAGAGCAGTCTCAGTACTATGATACGGTCTAAATCCTGACTGGAAATCCTCACATATACCATTTTTCTCTAAGAAGGAATATAATTGTGAGGATACCACCTTTTCTAGTATCTTGGACAGAAAAGGGAGATTCGAGATTGGTCAATAATTAACAAGTTCTCTGGGGTCAAGTTGTGTTTTTTTTTATGAGAGGCTTAATAACAGCCAGTTTGAAGGTTTTGGGGACATATCCTAAAGACAATGAGGAATTCATAATAGTCAGAAGAGGACCTATGACTTCTGGAAGCACCTCTTTTAGGAGCTTAGATGGTATAGGGTCTAACATACATGTTGTTGGTTTAGATGATTTAACAAGTTTATACAATTCTTCCTCTCCTATAGTAGAGAAAGAGTGGAACTGTTCCTCAGGGGGTCTATAGTGCACTGTCTGATGTGATACTGTAGCTGACGGCTGAATGGTTGCAATTTTATCTCTAATAGTATCGATTTTAGAAGTAAAGTAGTTCATAAAGTCATTACTGTTGTGGTTTTGGAAAATGTCAACACTCGTTGAGGCTTTATTTTTCGTTAATTTAGCCACTGTATTGAATAAATACCTGGGGTTATTTTGTTTTCTTCTAAAAGAGAAGAAAAGTAATCAGATCTAGCAGTTTTTAATGCTTTTCTATAGGATATGCTACTTTCCCACCAAGCAATACGAAATACCTCTAGTTTTGTTTTCCTCCAGCTGCGCTCCATTTTTCGGGCTGCTCTCTTTAGGGTGCGAGTGTGCTCATTATACCATGGTGTCACTGTTTTCCTTAACCTTCCTTAAGCGTAAAGGAGCAACTGTATTTAAAGTGCTAGAAAAGAGAGAGTCCATAGTTTCTGTTACATCATCAAGTTGTTCTGAGGTTTTGGATATGCTAAGGAATTTGGATACATCAGGAAGATAACTTAAAAAGCAGTCTTTTGTGGTAGAAGTGATGGTTCTTCGATACTTGTAACAAGAAGTAGAATTTACAATTTTGGCTATATGAAGTTTACACAGAACTAAATAATGATCTGAGATATCATCACTTGGCTGAATAATTTCAACACTATCAACATCAATTCCATGTGACAATATTAAATCTAGAGTATGATTTCGACAATGAGTAGGTCCTGAAACATGTTGTCTAACACCAATAGAGTTCAGAATGTCTATAAATGCTGATCCCAATGCATCTTTTTCATTATCGACATGGATATTAAAATCACCAACTATTAAAACTTTATCTGCAGCCAGAACTAACTCGGATGTAAAATCACCAAACTCTTTAATAAAGTCTGTATGGTGCCCTGGTGGCCTGTATACAGTAGCCAGTACAAACATAACAGGGGATTTATCATTGACATTGGTTTCTCTGGATAATGTTATATGAAGCACCATTACTTCAAACGAGTTATACTTGAAGCCTGCCCTCTGAGAAATCCTGAAAACGTTGTTATAAATTGAAGCAACTCCTCCCCCTTTGCCTTTTAGACGCGGCTCATGTTTATAGCAGTAATCTTGGGGGGTGGACTCATTTAAAATAATGTAATCATCAGGTTTTAGCCAAGTTTCTGTCAAACAGAGCACATCTATATTATGATCAGTTATCATATTATTTACAAAAAGTGTTTTCATAGAAATGGATCTTATATTCAATAAGCCAATCTTTATCATTTGTTTATCCATATTGCATTTGTTTTTTATTTGTTGAACCTCAATTAAATTGTTAACCTTAACTTGGTTTGGACGTTTTTTGTATTTTCTAGTTCGGGGAACAGACACAGTCTCTATAGTGTGATATCTAGGTGAAAGAGTCTCCATGTGCTGAGAATTAACTGACCTCTGTGACGGGAGGCAGCTAGCAGACGGTCGGTTTAGCCAGTCTGTCTGCTTCCTGACCTGGGCCCCAGTTAGTCAAGTATAAACACTAAGACTATGTGCCATATTACTAGACAGAAGAGTGGCGCCACCCCAGGAGGGATGAAGACCATCTCTTTTAAACAGGTCAGGTCTGCCCCAAAAGCTCGTCCAATTGTCTATGAAACCTATGTTATTCTGTGGGTACCACTTAGACATCCAGCCATTGAGTGATGACAATCTGCTATGCATTTCGTCACCACGGTAAGCAGGGAGGGGACCAGAGCATATTACAGTGTCTGACATCGTGCTTGCAAGTTCACACACCTCTTTAAAGTTATTTTTTGTGTCGTAGTTCATGATGGTGATTCTTCCACCGCAGTTTCACCGGAAGGAGGGTCGATGATGTGGGTGAGGACTTCTCGGCGGAGATCCCACCCGATAGTAGCCTCAGGTTTACTATCGGGCTGACTCTTTTACCGGGCAAGAGTAGTTGTTATGATCAGAGCCTCCACAGTATAAACATAGTCCTTGGGACCTCCGCCGTTCCCTCTCCCTCCGGGACAGCCGAGCTCGACCCACCTGCATGGGCTTGTGATCGTCGACAGAACCGACCGTGTTCTCTCGACTCAAGCGCCCCCTACTGGGAGAGAATGGAAGTCTGGAAGGACTGTGTTGGCGGCCCAGGCGATTAAACCTGGCCTCCACCCGCAACGCCAGGTCGATGAGTTCGTTGAGAGTAGGGGGCAGCTCGAGGAGGTAGATCTCCTGCTGAACACGGTCGGATAACCCATGCAGGAATCTATCCCACTGCACCGCCTCGTTCCACTGGCACGCGGCCGCTAGGGTACGGAACTCGATGGAATACTCGGTGACAGATGAATGTCCTTGTCGGAGTTCCGAGAGGCGATGGGCGGCCTCCCTGCCGGTCGCGGCCCGGTCGAAAACTCTCTTCATCTCGTCAGATAGGAGGTGGAACGAGGCACAGCACGGATGTTGATTTTCCCACACCGCCGTTCCCCATAAGGCAGCCTTGCCAGATAGAAGGGTGAGCGTGAACGCTACCTTGGATTCTTCCGTGGCGAAAGTGCGGGGCTGCAGAGCAAAATGCATAGAGCACTTGTTAAGGAATGTTCTGCAAAAAGTTGGCTCACCAGCGTAATTCTCCGGCGCCGGAAGTCGCGGCTCTGGCTGGAAGTGGTCCTGGGGAATCCCAGAGGGAACGGTTGGCGCAGGCGGCGCGATGGGCGCAGTGGGGGACATGAGCTGATGGATCTGCTGGGTGAGCTCGGACACCTGTGCCACCAGCGCTTGGACAGTGCGTCCGGTGTTCGAGATGCTCTCCTGCTGCCGATCCATTCTCTTGACGCTGTGATGCATGAAATCGGTGAGGGTGTTGGTGCTCGCTGCTTCCATGTTTGGGTGAGATCGTTCTGTGACGGCTGGTGAAAGGACAGTGTGGAAACAATAGAGAGTTAACGTATTTAATGAGATGATGAGATATTGTACAAAGACACACAAAGACGATGATACAGGAACACTCCAGAGGGATGATTAAGGCGGTGAGAAGTCCAGACGGTAATGGAGTGCAGGTGAGGAGTCCGGGTGTTGACGGCCTGAGGCAGCAGGAGAGAGTGGCACAGGAACTGTGGGGAACAGAGCCGAAGGTAAGTGTCCGTGGCTGAGTTATCGTGCGGAGAGTGGATGAGGTTCTGGGGAAACACAGACATCCAAACGCAAACTACACAGAAGCCAGACGGGGGTAAACACATCGACATGAAACAACGATCTCACAAACACAAGACGTGAGACAAGCCATTATATAGGAGATGGGTAATGAGTGGCAGCTGTTGCTGATACAATTAACTGAGACGCCCACACCTAATCAGTGCAGACGCAGAACACACAGAATTCACCACAAAGTGTAAACAACCCGAGATCACGGTTTACCAACCGTGACATTATACCATCGCAAATACAGCAGAGTAAATAAGTATTGCTAACCGTGTTTCACATAGATTATCAAGGTGAGGTGAAGTGTGTAATAAATGCACTACTAGTAGCACCAAACTTAAAACTTTTTGGAAAAAAGTTGTTACCTTTGAAAGTCTGTTTCTGCCAGAGAAATTACACACTTTAAGGTTTCAAAATGTCCTGCCATGACATGCCCATTGATACCCCTTTGTCTCTTAATGCCTTCTTTACTTTTATCTCCTTTCTTTCTTGAGTGATACACCCATCCACTGTAATGTAATTTATGCCTTCCCTTTACTTAAGGGTAACCACTGCCCTTCCATACCATGCAGCGGGCAGAGACTGGCTTTGCCACCATAGACTTCAGCTTTCATGTGCAGAAAGTGTACTGAGGTCCAAGAAAGGCACATCAGAGGCACAGTGCATTTCAGGCAATATTTTTACTTGTGTGTGAATGTTTGACACTTTAAACACTTTTCAACCTTCAAAGCGTTAAATTACAACAAATAGGCTGCTGTGGGCAAGCTACAGATGGCATTATGCCACAATATCCAGGTGTTGTGCAGGATAGATATTTATCTCCTCTGCATTGTTCCTCTGAAGTTCTAAGCATGTGCTGTTGTTTTTCAACCATTAGCATGATGTGAACATTCACCCTTTACCAATTGAGCATGCAGATTAAATTGTGTTTGAATGTCAGTATAAACGTGTATGTGAGCACAAATGTATGTATGCATGCAGGTTTGTTTCTAAGTGCAGTCATGTAATATTGAAGAAACACATCCCCAGCTGTGAAAACATATGCCACATCTGGCTGAAGGTGATTAAGAAAATTTGCACACAAAAAAACAAAGAAAACATGTAACACTTTACAATAAGGTTCAGTCTGTTCACCTTAGATAATGCAGGTAACTTGTTACAATAAAATTATGTGAAAAATGAACAGTAACCAACATTAAACAACCTGTTAAATTCTCTCATAGTTTATGATTCCATACATTAGGAATGCAGAAATATTGTTTTGTTTTTTACCATTTGTTTTTCTCTCCCTAGTTTTTATCGTTCTTCATAACAACAGTAGCCTATATTATTTGTTTGATTACAGTAGCCTTTGTTAGTGAAATGCTGTCGATCTTGTCGATCGTGACCTGATTTATTTATGTAGGCTAATTACTTAGGCAATCGCAGGGGAGGAAATAGGAGAGTTAAAAACTGCAACACGTAGGGATGCTGGTTATTTAAATATAGCCTATGTACCTGTTGTACCCAAATCAGTCATCTCAGATGCAGGTGCCGAATTCTGAATTCCGAATGATCTTGGCTGTGTCATTCCATACCAGACCCTAAATACCTCCTTAATTGCATTTATTGTTTAATTGACAACGGTGCACAAGTAAGACAAAAAAGTCAAAATATTAACAAACAGAAACGTATAGAGTGTGTATCCATGCTATATGCACTTGCTTTTCATAACTATCTTTCCCCTTTCTAGCCAGCTTTAGCCCTTTAACTGCCCCACCAAGAAAAAAGCATTTGAACAATTTTTTGTTTGCATTTCTTATCTCTTTATGTCATTAGTTACCACACTCAATGTAATTTTTTTCAACACGTCCCATAATTTTTAAAATATCGGCCTCTACCAAATGGTTGATATGTCACTTTATGGCAAAAGTACCGGAATTCATACACATACTATGGAAATCAGAAAATATGAACTATAATGAATGATCAGAAAGTTATATTTCTCAGCAAATAGTACATTCTGACAGCAGAAAGGATTATCTGAAAACATTAGCTTAGCTTTTCTACGTTTACCATAAAGTGACAAATCAATCATTTGGTTGAGCAGGCAGTTAAAGGGTTAAAATGCACGTGTCTAATGATATAGACTTCTTAGTTTTTTATGTTATCTTATAATTTAGCATTTGCTAAGATATCACCCCGGAACTGGAGATTTTCTGAAATTACTACATTCCTCCATCACTCTATCATCCGTTTAAGCTTCAGTAAATGCAAACGTTGTTCATGCAACTAGTGAACAGTGCAGTAGGCCTCAGTGAACGAAAAGCATCTGCTAAATGAAGCGTAACCAGCTGAGAAAACACATCCATACTAATATGCAACTGTAACGGTTCGTAAAAGAGGAGGAAGCAATTGCAGGCAATCAGAAGAAGTTTATTGATAGTCCAGAATGTAGGCAATGGAAAGGAAGGTCTACGGTGGCGTGAGAAGAGCTGGATGGTGAAGTCGATGGTGAAGGTGAAGACGGTCAATGGATGAAACCAGGAACAGACCGGAACACTGACACGAAGACGACAACACGAATACAATCCAGCACACGAACACGGAGACGGTAATCCAACTAGGAAGTGGAGACATGAATGAGGATCTGACAACAGACAGAGAGATGAGTGAGTATATGTAGCTGAGTGGAGATGAGGATCAGCTGGAGCGAGACAATCAACGCACAGGTGACAACAATAACCCAAACGAGCACATGGAGACTACGGGAGTACAAATACAAACACGAAACATGACACGGAGGAAACAATGGATTTCCTACCGTGACAGTACCCCCTCCCCTAGGACGTCACCTGACGTTCCCAGCCTGCTTTACCTGTAGATTGTAATCATCAATAAGGCGGTGATCCAGTATGTCCCGAGCAGGAACCCACCTTCTCTCCTCCGGACCGTAACCTTCCCAATCCACCAAGTACTGAAATCCGCGTCCCCTCCGTCTAGAGTCCAGAATACGATTAACCAAATATGTGGTTTCCCCATTAACGATACGATGGCGGGTTAAGACGGGAAAAAATCACCGGTTTAATTTTGGACACATGGAACACGGGATGAACCCTCCTGTACGCCGGAGGAAGGCTAAGACGCACTGTTACCGGATTAATGATTTTGGTAACAGAAAACGGGCCAATAAATTTAGGAGCAAGCTTATTCGAAACGGAACGCATAGGAATATTCTGGGTTGAAAGCCACACTCTTTGACCGACGACGTAACGGGGAGGCTTCGACCGGTGGCGATCGGCTTTAGCCTTGGTGCGCGACCTAGCCTGGAGCAGAGCTCTACGAGCTCTGGTCCAGGTGCGGTGACACCTCTGGACTAGTGCGTGTGCGGAGGGGACCGAAACCTCGGATTCCGTACTGACAAAATTAGGTGGTTGGTACCCTAAACTACACTTAAATGGAGACATGCCCGTAGATGACACTGGCAAAGAATTGTGTGCGTACTCCACAATTGAGAGTTGCTGACACCAGGACGAAGGATTATTGGAAGCCAAACATCGCAAAACCCTTTCGACATCCTGATTGGCTCGCTCGGTTTGACCATTGCTCTGGGGATGGAACCCGGAAGAAAGACTAACAGTCGCTCCTAACAATTTACAAAACTCTCGCCAAAATTTGGACACAAATTGGGGACCCCTGTCAGAAACCACGTCTGTCGGAAGGCCATGTATACGGAAGACGTGGTCAATGACAGCTACCGCTGTTTCCTTGGCTGATGGTAATTTGGGCAAGGGAATAAAATGAGTCGCCTTCGAGAACCGGTCCACTACGGTTAAAATCACCGTATCGGTTCGGTGGGCAACGAGCCGGGGGCGTTACCCCTTCTAAGGCAGTCAACACCTTCGATTCGACCTCCCATCTGAGCGCGGAGATAATGATGGTCCCCGGTAAAATGGGCTCGGGAGTAGCAGTACGATCGGAACGCTCAAAAAGACGGGATAAAGCATCGGGTTTGATGTTTTTGGAACCCGGCCGGTAAGAAAGTGTAAAATCGAAACGACCAAAAAACAATGCCCACCGAGCCTGCCTGGAGTTAAGTCTTTTGGCGGTTCTAATGTATTCAAGATTCTTATGGTCCGTCCATACAATGAAAGGTACACCCGACCCTTCAAGCCAGTGACGCCATTCTTCCAGTGCAAGTTTGACTGCCAACAACTCTCGATTGCCAATGTCATAATTAACTTCCGCAGGAGATAAACGGTGAGAATAATACACGCAAGGATGCACCTTTCCATCTGAGGATGCGCGTTGGGACAACACTGCTCCTACCCCCACCTCTGACGCGTCGACCTCCACTATGAATTGACGTGAGCGATCAGGAGTGACGAGAATGGGAGCTGAAACAAAGCAGCTTCTCAGTTTGGCAAACGCAGCCTCGGCTGCGTCTGACCACCTGAACGTCAAACTAGGGGAGGTCAAGGCGGTCAGAGGAGCGGCTAGTTGGCTGAAATTGCGAATGAAACGCCGGTAAAAATTGGCGAACCCCAGAAATCTCTGCAGGGCCTTGCGAGACTCTGGGGATGGCCAATTTACCACAGCCTTAACTTTCTCAGGATCCATGCGAACACCCTCAGTCGAAATGATGTGTCCTAGAAAAGAAACAGACTGTGCATGAAAAACGCATTTCTCCGCCTTGACAAACAATCCATTCTCTAGCAACCGCAGAAGCACTCGTCGTACGTGTTGCATGTGTTCCTGGAGAGACGAAGAAAAAATCAATATGTCATCCAGGTAAACATATATGAACAGATCGACCATGTCTCGCAACACGTCATTAACGAGTGCTTGGAAGACTGCCGGCGAGTTCGTTAGCCCGAAAGGCATCACGCAGTACTCAAAATGGCCTCTAGGGGTGTTAAAGGCAGTCTTCCACTCATCCCCCTCCCTGATGCGGACCAAATGATAAGCATTACGTAAGTCCAATTTAGTGAAAACGGACGCTCCCTGCAACCTCTCAAAAGCTGAAGACATAAGCGGCAAAGGATAGGTATTCTTTACCGTTATGTTGTTCAGCCCTCGGTAGTCAATGCAAGGTCGCAAGGATCCGTCCTTCTTTCCCACAAAAAAGAACCCCGCCCCCGCTGGAGAAGAAGAAGGGCGGATGAACCCCGTTGCTAGAGAACTGGATATATATTTCTCCATGGCCGCCGTCTCTGGAATAGACAAAGAATATAACTTGCCCTTAGGTGGAGAAGTACCTGGCAATAACTCTATCGCACAGTCATAGGGACGATGAGGAGGAAGAGAATCAGCACGAGACTTACTGAACACCTCCTTCAGGTCGTGGTACTCCGCGGGCACGTTAGCCAAATCCACTGCTTCCCCCTGAAACACAGACTCAGAAACATTAACACCAGCAGACAAAAGACAAGACAAATGACACTCCTCGCTCCAGCTAACCACAGATCCGAGGCGCCAATCGATCCTGGGGTTGTGTTTCTGGAGCCAGGTGTGACCGAGAACAATGGGAGATTGAGGTGAGTCCGTGATGAAGAATGAAATCTCCTCCGTATGGTTGTCAGATGTGATGAGAGAAACAGGTAAAGTGGTCTGTGTGATGACTGGCAGTCTGTGTCCGTTGAGTGCAAAAGGTGCAATGGGGTGTTTGAGGGAGGTGAGAGGAATGTTGAGCTTACTAGCAAACTTAAAGTCCATGAAACTACCCTCGGCCCCAGAATCCAACAAAGCGTGATGATCGAGTGCGTGGGTGGACCACCGTAGACTCACCGGAAGGAGTGTCGATGTAGATGAGGTCTTCCTGGCAGAGATCCCACCCGATAGTAGCCTCCGTTTTACTATCGGGCTTGGTCTTTTACCGGACAGCGCTGGATGTGATGTTCTTGGCTGCCACAGTATAAACACAGTCCCAGGGATCTCCGCCTGATCCTCTCCTCCCGGGAGAGCTGAGCTCGCCCCACCTGCATGGGTTCAAGATCTCCAGGTGGGCTGACCGCAACCTCTGAGCGCTGACGCTGAGCCTCCGGTCTGGTCGCGAGAAGTGCTCTCCCCCTCCGTCTGGCGGCTTGGTCGAGTCGGTTGTCTACTCTGATGGTGAGGTCAATCAGGCCATTGAGAGAAGTGGGGAGCTCAACGGCGCGGATCTCCTGTTGGATGCGGTCAGCCAACCCATGCAGGAAGTGATCCCACTGCGCCTCTTCGTTCCACTTACACTCCGCCGCCAGGGTGCGGAACTCAATAGAATAATCGGCTACGGACCTGTCTTCCTGATGTAGGTCCGTGAGAAGTCTAGCCGCCTCCCTCCCGGCGACGGAGCGGTCGAAGACCCGTCTTATCTCCTCCGAAAGGGCGTGGAACAAGGCACAGCAGCTGTCTTGGTTCTCCTACACCGCCGTCCCCCAGAGGGCAGCCCTCCCCATCAGTAGTGACAAGACGAATGCCACCTTCATTTCCTCGGTGTAAAACGTGCGGGGCTGCAGGGCGAAGTGCAGAGAACAATGAGACAGAAATGATCGACAAAACTCTGGCTCACCCGCATATTTCTCAGGGATGGGGAGGCGTGGTTCGGACTGGGAAATCCCCCCGGAGACGATCGGCGGTGTGGGTGGCGTGGGAGGCGCAGCGGGTGGCGGTTGTTGTTGATGTTGAGCCTGGAGAGCGAGCTCGGACACCTTCGTCACCATTGCTTGGAAAGCTCGACCCATCTCATCTATCGCCTTGTCTTGGCGATCCATACGACCAACGGCTCTCTGCAGAAATTCCTCCAGATGAGATGGGGAGCGATCGCCTGCTGCTTCCATGATGGTCAGATCCTACTGTAACGGTTCGTAAAAGAGGAGGAAGCAATTGCAGGCAATCAGAAGAAGTTTATTGATATCAGAGTCCAGAATGTAGGCAATGGAAAGGAAGGTCTACGGTGGCGTGAGAAGAGCTGGATGGTGAAGTCGATGGTGAAGGTGAAGACGGTCAATGGATGAAACCAGGAACAGACCGGAACACTGACACGAAGACGACAACACGAATACAATCCAGCACACGAACACGGAGACGGTAATCCAACTAGAAAGCGGAGACATGAATGAGGATCTGACAACAGACAGAGAGATGAGTGAGTATATGTAGCTGAGTGGAGATGAGGATCAGCTGGAGCGAGACAATCAACGCACAGGTGACAACAATAACCCAAACGAGCACATGGAGACTACGGGAGTACAAATACAAACACGAAACATGACACGGAGGAAACAATGGATTTCCTACCGTGACAGCAACATCTTAAACAAATGATCACAAATGCAGCCAAACAGTGGCAAAATACCTTGTCTTCAATAAATTATTTAAAATAACAAAGCAAAGCAAAATTGAATTTTTGCCTAGTGGAACCAGTTTATCCTGCAGGAGTGCATAGCTTTGAACATGCCTAACAATATACTGCACACACCATGAGTTCACGCAAGTTCAGAGAAAAAAAAAAAAAACAGGTTTTATAGCTGTTGATCATATTCTGACAAATGTGATGATACTGTGATACCCAGACCAGTAGTGTTTATTTGAGATATATCAAATATATCTGACCCTGGACCACAAAAGCAGTCTTAAGTGTGTTTTTTTTATTAGTATTATTGAGATTTATGCATTATCTGAAAGCTGAATAAATATGTTTTTTTAAGATAGGACAATATTTGCCCGAGATACAACTATTTGAAAATCTGGAATCTGGGAGTAGAAAAAATTTAAATATTGAGAAATTCACCTTTAAAGTTATCTAAATAAAGTCCTTAGCAATTCATATTACTAATCAAAAATGAAGTTTTCATATATTTAAGGTATGTAACTTACAAAATATCTTCATGAAAGATAAATTTTACATAATATATAGTAATGATCTTTGGCATAAAAGAAAAATCAATAATTCTGACCCATACAATGTACTTTTGGCTATTTGTACAAATATACCCATTCGACTTAAGACTTGTCGTCCAGGGTCAAGTATATGTATGTATACCATGTCCAGCCTGAAGCGACATACATTTTTGCATAACAAAAGCTATTTGGAGTAGGCCTACTTAGGGTAGGTTTTGAAATCTTGTCTTTCTACATTCCAAGAAAAGCACATAAAGTGCACAATATGTTATTATATAGGAATTTGTATTGATCTGTATTGATTTTTCACAGGTATTCGAGCATATTTTGAATTACTTTGCATTTGTGTTGTGTTTTGGAATTAAAGGAAATGTCTTTAAACGTAATGAATAATGTCTTGGCAGAATTGTTTTCTTTCTAGTGACAGGTCTGATACATTTTCTGTCAGCAAGAGTATGCTTAAGTTCATTTTATGTAAAATTGTGTGCCACAAAATGGTGATTTAATCTTGGCCTGGGGTGAACATGTAGCCAGGTCATCAGTCATGTGTTTAATATGTGTTTGTGGGTGGCAGATCACTGGTGGTCTTCCTAGAATATGTAGATGGTAGACAGGAACACTTCTCAATTATCCTTCAGTACTTTTTTTTATTTTCAGTGCAGACAATGATTATCTCGTACAGGTAGCAGATGATGAACAGTATATTGGCCCTCTTATGTGGCATGTTTATAGTAACCCAAGCTGACAACATTTTTATGGTATCTTGAGTGGTGCTATAAGTGGTCAACATCATGTTCAATGTCAGGTTGCCTAGAAAAGTAATAGAACTACAACCTTTTCTTAAAAATACAGGTTGCAAGGTTTTTTTTTGTTTTTTTTTTGCCATAGAAGGACCATTTTGGGTTCCCCAAAGAACCTTACAATGTTTTGGAACATTTTATTTATCCAGTATTGTCCAGTAAAAAGTCCAGTTTTTGCTGTAAAGTCTTAACAATCTCATTTTATGGCATAATCGTAAGTGTGATACAGGGGTCCTGTGGAGAGAGTTTTTAGTCATAGTCAGGTAGTGTTGTTTTTAGCCTTGCTGCAGGCTCCATGGAGTCTGAACCATAATGACACCTGCCCTGTAGCGTTAACAAGAGTGTATATTGTGAAGAAAGATGCAAAATCATCTTTTTCTGACTATCCACAACTGTGATCCATAATTGTGAGGGAAATTGTGCATCTTTTGCACCAAAATAATATTATGTCAGAATGTTTCTTATATTCTTTAATACTGGGTAAAATATAAATTGTTAATATGCGTACATATAATTTTACTAATTTACAATGATAAAGTATGTCAGTTGTGTTATTTTAAGTCAATTGTTTAATTTGCGTAATTTATTTTTATTATTATTATTATTATTTTTAAGGTTTTTGTCAAATGGCAGTTATTTATGTTATGACCCATACCGACCGTAAAAAAGCTCTCTAGCTATCGTCGATTTAACAGCAGTTAATGCATCTGTAACAGTTTAGGTTGGAAAGTCATAAAAGTAATTTGAGCAAAAGGGGTGGGACTCGGAAAACAGGGCGTGGTTACGCACCCAAAACGAGTGGGAGATTGAGGGGCAACCCTGGTCCCCCGAAGCTGCACGACCACGGGACCTCAAGCCAAAAAAGACCAATTAGTTATAATTCCTATGTTAATTCTTTTGATAGGACATCATCGCGCAAATATGGAATGCTTTTGATTTAGTGACTTTGTGGTGCAAACATGTAAATCTGACAAAAAAATAAATAAATGTATTATATTTATTATTATGATTATTATTTTATTTATTTATTGCAACAAAAACCGTTATTTTACATTTAATACGGCATGGTTCCTCCGTTTAACGTTGTATTCCTTTCGAAGCATAGACACTCATGGGATGTTGGACAACGAGTTGCGACTTCGGACACCTGAAAACGCACTCCAAGGTGTCTGTGCTCTTTACCATGATCCTTATATTCACCTATTTATTCTATTGTCTCACTGGATACTGCGATTCCATGCCGAGTCCATTGTATGTCCATCAGACTTTTAGAAGTAAACTTTTCCTAAAAGAAGGGAAGAAACTCGTGCACTGGAACGGCTCCATCGCTCGCGAACTCCCCGAGCAGGATGCGACAGATGTGGAAGATGAGAAGCGGCAGCGAGGTGTAGGTTATGACACGTACAACAATCTCTCCGTGTCAAACAACTTTGGGACCAAAGAGTTTCCTAAGGCGATTATTATCGGCGTGAAAAAGGGAGGAACGCGCGCGCTTCTGGAGTTCCTGCGCGTTCATCCTGACGTGAGAGCCGTGGGCGCGGAGCCGCACTTCTTTGACAGATTCTATGGGAAGGGTCTCCACTGGTACAGGTGGGTCTCCCGTTAGTAGTTGTGAATAATATGTATAATTATCATTTTTCTATAGGGTTAGGAATGATCAAAACAGCCAGACGTGTATTGAAATTCAGCAAGTAACTTCATTGCCATACAGCCATCAATGGTAGGTTACCTTGCTGCTTGTTGAATGGACACTTAAGGCACAACTAAAATATAGTTTATTTTGAATTTTGTTTTGAGAGATAGATGAGAAAGTACCCCTTTTGTAAGTAAGATCTGTTATGTTTGTTATTTTGGTCTGGTCCCCTCCTGAAGTTTTTTTGCTCAGTGCTTAGTACTTTTTTTAATTATTATTTGTTAAATAAATCCATTTTCTAGACTGTGATGAAAGTCTGTGTCTGGTGATTTTTCTGTGGAGGGCTGGGATGGGAGAAGATCTTCCGGTGGTTGGTAGAAAAGTTGTCTTTTCTAGCTCGTTCATAAATTTCCTTGTTTTTGCCATCCCTGACCCTAGACAAGGGCAGCACGTAACAAATGTCTTTGCAATTTATACCAGTGGCTTTATTTTAAAGAAATATTGCACAAGCAAACGTGTTTGCAGGTGTTGTATCTAATAGATTGACCCTTTCATGCCTATATATGTGCAAGTACCTGTTTAGAGTCACTGTACATGTAAATGCAATATATATATATATATATATATATATATATATATATATATATATATATATATATATATATGTATGTATATATGTATATATATATATATATATATATATATATATATATATATATATATATATATATATATATATATGTATATATGTATATATATATATATATATATATATATATGTATATATATATATATGTGTGTGTGTGTGTGTATATACTGTATATACACACATACAGTAGAATAGACCTTACAGTATGTGGCCCTGCCCCTTTTCAGCACTACACTTGTTGTCCTCTGTCTTCTGGTTTGTGTTTCCACAGCGTGAAGGTAAGGTCGTACAAATTTATAAATGAAGCGCTCCTTGTAAAATCTTTCCAGTCTACTGGCATACATCCTGAGCATTGCAATGCTCATGATAAGTTTCATTAATTCTAGTCAATACATCCACACTTAACCAGCTAATTATTATTCAACAGCGATGCTATAGATGTAGGCCTACCGCAAAACATTTTTCTTGTTTATTATTTAATATGTATACATTTATTACAAACAGATCACAAATAATAGTTATTTGTTATATTATAATATTTCTATTATATATATATATATTATTTTATTACTGTCTTTATAATCACTCCCTATGGTTTTGATTCTTATAGACTGCAATTTTCTTTATCCATGTTACCCACTTAAAATCTTAAGAGTAGTGATTAAGTAAGCCAGCGAATGTTTTATCTCAAAGAGGACCAGTTTTCTAACAGACATTGTAATTTATGTAGAGCTCCTGAAATGCATGCATCCGAGGCCCATAAAGTTAATGCAGCTCTCGTCATAAAGTCTTCCAGCAAAGAAAATTGGTTTAATTAACTCCTCAAAAGAGTTACACACTGAGATTCCTTCATTCATCAGTTGTTTTGGGCCACTGTCAAAATTGCATGTTTAGACTGTATCAAGGAGCTTGCATTTATCTGCATAATCATAATTCTTTCATTCTCTTTAATGCCACTTGGTTCATTTATATCAACTGTCAATAACCCTAACCCCACCCAGTTTTAGAGCCGTGTCTCATTGGCAGGAAATTCAGCCCTCTGCCAATAAATTGACCATCAAATGGGACAAATGGAAATGTCTAAGTATTGCTGGGAAATTAATTAAAGGGATAGTTCAGCTAAAATGAACATTTTGTAATCGTTTACTCCCCCTCTTGTTGTTCCAACCCTATATGAACCTTTCTACAACAGCGTGTTGGTTATCAAACTTTTTTGGGTCCCATTGACTTCCATTGTATGGTTTCGGTTTCCAACATTGTTCAAAATATCTTCTTTTATTTTCTAGACAAGAAAGAAAGTCATACAGGTTTGGAATGACATGAGGGTAAGTAATGACAGTTTTAATTTTTTGGGTGGACTGTCACTTTAAAAATGTCTTTCAAGGAACGCTTTATTCCAGAATTAAAATCGTTTACTTTTTTGTCACAACATAAAAGGAAGTTTTTGGGTAAAACTTTAATAATCATGGTCACTGTTTCCTTTCTTGTCAAGAAAGCTATAGCTTGTGAAGTTACTTTGAGGTTTAGTATGATGATTTGTCTCTCTTTCTCGTGTGCACACACACACACACACATTTGTTCCAGCATGTGGTGACAGCCTTATGTAAACTAAATGTGCATGTATGGTTCTTTTGTAAAGTATAATTCGATATCCGCCTTGTCAACACCACAGGTCTTCTGTGTGTGTGCAGATGTGTAATGACAGCTGAGCTATTGTGAATGCCAGCTGGAAGCTGTACATGGAAGAGCTTTGTCACATGGTCACTGTGTGTATACGTGAGTGAGAAAGAGAGAGCAAGAGTGAGTGAATGAGTTGAGAAAGAGAGACATACAAGCTCTGTAAGTGACCAGGTGCTCATATAATTTAGTCATTAAAAGGTTTATGGAACTCATGACTGTAGCCCTTGCCAAAAATTTTACATTGTACAAATAACTGATTTTATATCCTGCAAATACTGTTTATAGTATATGTGTGTTTAGTGAAATATCATTGCATCGTTTATTTTATATATGTGTGTGTGTGTGTGTGTGTGTGTGTGTGTGTGTGTGTGTGTGTGTGTGTGTGTGTGTGTGTGTGTATATATATAAATACTACAAAAATATTTACTTATGATAATTATTAAATAATGTCAGGATGGGCTGCATAATTTAATAAAGAATTGTAATTAAGTTCTATATTTAATCTAAAATTCTTAACTGAAGATTTAAAAATTCTTCTGATCTTCTCATGAATTGATAATAGGCTGTTCTGATTAATATGTCCATGCCTTACATATTCTTCAATTGTGTTCATTAATCCATAAAACTGTAATTGTTCCTCCCCCATCAATGCAGGCTGCACCTTTTCATTACTCCATAAATCACTGTCCAGAATAAAAGTCACCTCCCAATCAATGATGTGTGCGGTGTGCGATTTCTCCTTAACCAACTTTATTGCACTTAGGCATAGAGATGGTTAATTAACATGCACATATTCAGTCTAGTAGACAAAGTGCTGCTGCCTTTTTCAGCTCTTGACATTCTTTATGACGCTCCAAGGTGCTTTGCAATAAAGGTTTATGTTTTAAGAGCTGTGTTTTAAGATAATGCTTGCTCTTGTAATAGGTTTAGTTCCTTGCTGTCTTGAGTGTTGTGTAACACAGAAGGCTCTTAGAAATGAGGAGGAGAGATATTTATATATTTCATGATGTCAAAGTGCTGATTTGACAGGCTTGATTTCCCATATAACCCGGGTGTCTAACATTAAACTAGCCATTGATTGATCAGGAAACCATCACGGCACACACCAGTGGTGCAATACAGAGACAGATGTGTTATCTATATCCTCAGCCTCATAATGAAGAATAAGTGTCAGGAAGCAACCGAAAAGGAGGTTTTCACAGCGATTCCATAAAATAACTTTATTTGATCATTTCAATATCCTGAAGAACCTTTTTCCCCCATAAAGAACCTTTAGTGTAATGCAAAGCTTCCATGGATGTTAAAGATTATTCAGTGGAACCATGGATGCCAATAAAGACATTTCTTTTAAAGAGTGTAGCTTTGCTTTGCTTGTGATTTTTTTTATGATGTGGTTAGCTGGATAATCATTTCCTCTGAGGTATTCAGTGGGTAGGTTCCAACCGATGCCAAGAGAAAGAAAGCTTCGACTTATCCCAAGTTGTTCACCAACCCACAATGGCATTGATAGTTTCTTAACAACTTAATGCATGTCTTCTCAGCAGAAATGCCTAGTCTTTTTTTAGGCCTGCTTTAGAGTAAATCTCACTCTATTTCTTTTGAATACTGCCCTCCCAACAAGAAAAGTATGATTAATCAGGCAATAAAACAGAGTGTTTAAAGACAATAATTATACTAGAACATCCCAATTCTGCAGCTGCAGTCGTTCTTCTGCGGATGACTTAAAGCTGCACATACGGTAGGCTGTTAACAAAGCCAGGGATGTGGTTTCCACTAGGCTGGTCTTAAAGGTTCATTATGCTGCTATACACTCCATATTGAGTCACTTAAAATTATGTGTGGTGCATATTTGAACAGATTTCCACTGAACGATCTGTTTTTACTTTTATATTCCTTCATGTGTGCATTGTTACTTCTTTTGGAGCTATAGATGATATCTGCTGCTTACATATAAATTTACTTCTGTTTTATAAATCTAATTCTCTAAGCCTCACTTCAGTCAGCAGTTACACATTTGTCACAAAAGTCACTGCACACACCATCATAGCATATAGCATACACTGTGCAGGTCTTCTTTTTTTTTCCAGGGTACTCTCTCCAAATTTGTACCAATAATTTATGCCAGCCAGTCTGATTAGATAATTAGGAGCTTCAGAAGAAGATTAAAAAGCAGGAAGAAAAGGAAGCACTTCCTGACAGAGCTTCAAGAAACTAATCAGGAGGATGTAGGTAGATCTGCAGTATTTAAAAATATATATTCTTTTGTTTTTGTGCAAATGACCAGATGAAAAAAAAGATAATGTAAAATTTAAATAATAATGAAGTATGTGGTTATAGTTAAAATATAAAATATAATATAAAATAAAAAATAATGTATTATTTAATTAAATACAATAATAACTTAAAAACTCTAAACTATAAAAACTACTTAGATATGTTTAAAAAACATTACATAAAATTATAATGAAAAAAATATATAAAATGTAAATGTATAAAGTGTAATATGCAAAAAAAGATGTCATGCCAATAATTGTAATTAAAATATAAATAAATCTAAATAAAATGTTTATCAGTAATACTCAAATAATACTGTTCAATACAATAAAATTGTGTATGTATATATAAATGTAAATAAAATAAATACTTTTAATGTTTGGTGTAAGTATGCAAATTAAAATTATTTGATTAATACTTAAAATATATTGTGTGAGACATGGTATTTTAGATGTTTTAGACATTTAGATGTTAACCAGCTGATAAGGTTAAATTAATAGCAATTTGTGATGGAATTCGGAGGGAATTGGCAGTGTGCTGAAATCTGACTGAAGTTGGAGTTTGTGTTTTTGTGTCTTCATCTGTGGGTGTGGTCGTCCTGCTGCTGCTTCACAGATAAACCCACACAAACACAAGCTCGCAGCAGCAATGCTGATTTTCCCACATGATAGAAAGAGCAGAAGGACCATTAGTTCCCCTCTTTCTCTCTCTCTCTCTCTCACACACACACACACACACGCACACACATGTCTGTAATCCCTAGTCTGTTTCCTGTTAATGCGGGACCTCATTCTCCCTTTCAAGGATGTGAGCATTTAAATCTTGGTTTCTCTTTTGACCTGTGGCTTTCTTGCTGTGCCACACATGTAGATCTGATGTTTCCCTGTCCACGGAATGTTTCTAAAATTAAGATATTTTATTTCTCTGACGCTGCTCTTTCAGAGCTTAACTAAGATGTCAATCTTGACTCATGGTTGTTTCAGATATTTGCTCAGCATTCATTTGGAGAAAAGCTGAGTAAAATGACTGTGTAAAATGTGTATCTTCTGTGTCTTAGAGAGGGCAAATTAAATTACTAGAACCTTTTCTCAGGAGAAAAACCTGAGAAGAAGCTTCCATTTCATACAACTGATGTGTAGGAGGAAGAATTGAGATGATATATATATATATATATATATATATATATATATATATATATATATATATATATATATACAGTTTTGTTCAAAATAATAGCAGTACAATGTGACTAACCAGAATAATCAAGGTTTTTAGTATATTTTTTATTGCTACGTGGCAAACAAGTTACCAGTAGGTTCAGTAGATTGTCAGAAAACAAACAAGACCCAGCATTCATGATATGCACGCTCTTAAGGCTGTGCAATTGGGCAATTAGTTGAAAGGGGTGTGTTCAAAAAAATAGCAGTGTCTACCTTTGACTGTACAAACTCAAAACTATTTTGTACAAACATTTTTTTTTTCTGGGATTTAGCAATCTTGTGAATCACTAAACTAATATTTAGTTGTACGACCACAGTTTTTTAAAACTGCTTGACATCTGTGTGGCATGGAGTCAACCAACTTGTGGCACCTCTCAGCTGTTATTCCACTCCATGATTCTTTAACAACATTCCACAATTCATTCACATTTCTTGGTTTTGCTTCAGAAACAGAATTTTTGATATCACCCCACAAGTTCTCAATTGGATTAAGGTCTGGAGATTGGGCTGGCCACTCCATAACATTAATTTTGTTGGTTTGGAACCAAGACTTTGCCCGTTTACTAGTGTGTTTTGGGTCATTGTCTTGTTGAAACAACCATTTCAAGGGCATGTCCTCTTCAGCATAGGGCAACATGACCTCTTCAAGTATTTTAACATATGCAAACTGATCCATGATCCCTGGTATGCGATAAATAGGCCCAACACCATAGTAGGAGAAACATGCCCATATCATGATGCTTGCACCTCCATGCTTCACTGTCTTCATTGTGTACTGTGGCTTGAATTCAGAGTTTGGGGGTCGTCTCACAAACTGCCTGTGGCCCTTGGACCCAAAAAGAACAATTTTACTCTCATCAGTCCACAAAATGTTCCTCCATTTCTCTTTAGGCCAGTTGATGTGTTCTTTGGCAAATTGTAACCTCTTCTGCACATGCCTTTTTTTTAACAGAGGGACTTTGCGGGGGATTCTTGAAAATAGATTAGCTTCACACAGACGTCTTCTAACTGTCACAGTACTTACAGGTAACTCCAGACTGTCTTTGATCATCCTGGAGGTGATCATTGGCTGAGCCTTTGCCATTCTGGTTATTCTTCTATCCATTTTGATGGTTGTCTTCCATTTTCTTCCACGTCTCTCTGGTTTTGCTCTCCATTTTAAGGCATTGGAGATCATTTTAGCTGAACAGCCTATCATTTTTTGCACCTCTTTATAGGTTTTCCCCTCTCTAATCAACTTTTTAATCAAAGTACGCTGTTCTTCTGAACAATGTCTTGAACGACCCATTTCCTCAGCTTTCAAATGCATGTTCAACAAGTGTTGGCTTCATCCTTAAATAGGGGCCACCTGATTCACACCTGTTTCTTCACAAAATTGATGACCTCAGTGATTGAATGCCACACTGCTATTTTTTTGAACACACCGCTTTCAACTAATTCAACTAATTGCCCAATTGCACAGCCTTAAGAGCGTGCATATCATGAATGCTGGGTCTCATTTGTTTTCTGAGAATCTACTGAACCTACTGGTAACTTGTTTGCCACGTAGCAATAAAAAAATATACGAAAAACCTTGATTATTCTGGTTAGTCACATTGTACTGCTATTATTTTGAACAATACTGTATATATATATATAAATTAAAAGTGAAATAAAATTTAAAGCAAGGATATAAAGTTTTACCTATCATGTGTTCCCGGGGAATCGAACCCCCAACCTTACACTTGACAGTACAATGCTCTACCACTTCAGCTACAGGAACACTATATATTTTCAATACATTTTTTGCTTTATTATATGATTTTGATTAGATTTAGATTTGCAGTTTTGCTCATTTCAAGATAATTTTTTTGAAAACTGACCCATTTGAGAATTCAATCAAAAATGTCTTATATATATAAAAATATATATATTTTGTATATACATATTGATTTTTACCTAATCATAACCATTCCAACCTATGAAAAAGACTCATATTGAAAATATCACTACTGAAATATCTATACTATATATATATATATATATACTCATTACAGACTCAAAAGAGATGTCTTTTTTTTTTTTTTACATTTCAGAGACCTCTATCTTCTACTAAAATATCTGTACCCATTCAGGCCCATGGTGAGCTCTTTAAGGGAAGAAACTTCCTCCCAGAGACTCATTGCTGCCAGATGTGGCAGAGATCAGGATGGGAACATCCCGGGTCACTGCTGCCAGACACAGGGCCTGTTCTGTCTGGATGTTTTCCTAATGGGAGAAAGGTTGTATCCTGTGGTTCATTCAAAAGAGGGATAGAAGATCCCACTCTGTTCTGATGTGTATTATGCAAACATCAATGAGGACTAGCTTGTGTATGTGTGTTGTGTAATAAGGCATGACTTACCACACAGTGTCTCTTTTTTATAGTTCAGCACGTTTTTGGTTCAGAAATGTATTTGAATATTTTGAAAAGTAACTCAGTAACAGCGCACCACAGAAACCTAAACCAAATAAAAATAGCCAGTCTGTATAATTGTTTGATGCCCAGAAAGAAACCATGTTATTTTGTATATAATTTGTAAAGAATCCAGATTGATCCAGATTGCTCATAACAATGACAATAAATTAACAAATACATATAAAATAAATATAAAATGTAAATTATACATTAATTAATTAATGAACTCCCTGCTTGCTGTTTTTAATAAAGTTAATACATTCAAAATACAATTAATTAATTAATTGTCTGTCTATAAATAAATAAATAAAAACATAAAACATTTAAAATATGAATAATATTTTAATAAACACACAAAGTATCCAGAGTGCTCATAGCAACATAAATAAATCCATACTTACATGCATACATGACTAAAGTAATTTAATATATTTAAAATAAGTAAATATATGTAAAAGTATAAATACATTTACTAATTTAAATTGATTAATTAAAATACAAATAAATAACTGTCTGTCTATCTATCTATCTATCTATCTTAAATATCCTATATGGATATAGTCATGTATTTCACCAGTAGCAAAATATAAAATGCACCAGACAATATAAATATTTTCTAAATCGCTTATGCAGTTTTACCTAGGTGAATCTATTTTGTTGTAAGGATGTTTAGAAATGTTAGGGCACTTCTAAAAACAATGCACAACAATGTGTTTTTCTTAACATTTTAATGCATTTTAAAACATAATTATTGATGTAATAACCAACTGAATGGCAAATGGATGAAGTCTGTTGATATGTTTTTAGGTGATTTTTTTTTTCTTCAGCAGGCCACCCGCAGCTGTGCCGTATGTACCAGTAAACAGGAATAAATAGTTGCCAGGTTCTGAACTAATAACCTTATACATACTCCAGGCTAGCATTCCCAGTCCAGATGCTAACCACTAACGCTACACTAGGTGTGATCAAAACAAACAGCATGGATGCTAGCCTAACAACTGCACAGGTAACAGCAGCTGTCATGAGCCACCAGATAAAGAACAAAACACACAAGTGCTCAGCTGGCGAGAGTTTAAAGGTTATCCGAGGTCGCTAGTAAGCTGCGTTTGCGAACCTGGACTAAATGAGGGCTTTATCTTGCGATGCTTCTTTGGATTGGGAGATCAAACGGGTGGACCACAGTGTGTGGGCCTTTGGCGTGAATTGAGAAAAGCCCAAACTTTTCACTGATTACCAGCCTGCTCTCCACAACATAAACATGATGTCAGCAGACACGGCCATTGCCATTATGGCTTCCATTAACTTGATTACTCTGAATTAAACATGCACTTAGCAGTGTGTACATAGCCAAACAGCACTTGCACTTTAGATGCAGGGTGAGAATGACAACACTGACATTAACCATGACATGCTCATGTAAGGCTTCAAGATCACATCCCTAAAAGCAGGCACTGGGAACATGCATCATGTAAACGCAATCAAAATTTAAAACATGGCTTCAGAAGTTGTACGGGCAATTTTCTTGGAGCTTAACATACTATAAAGTGGTGAACATGTGCTGCATTAAGAGTCATTAAAAATTCTCCTTAAATAATAACATACAATTTGGAATGATACCAGGGAGGATAAATAGTGATAAAATGTCATGATTTATGGAGCACTGTTTATTTAAGAGCATTGCATATCAAATGGCAAATCCAATTTCTCAATGTTACTCTTTATTCTCCTTTACAAACCCGTCAGCCTGATCCTCTGATTCTTGTCTCTGTGGTGAAGCTCTTAAAGAGGAATATGATTCATATTAGAGTTAATTATTAGCCTCATGGCAAAGAGATGATGGCCAGAGTCAGAGAAGGAAACAAAGAGAGATCGAGCCCTTTCCAAACCCTATCCCAGACCAGTGAAAAGTTAATCTACTGCATATGTTCTCTATGGAAATAATCAGAGTTAGTATAGAGACTTTTCCACTTGATGCAGGAGCCACTGAACAATAATTGAAGAGATTAACTGAACCTTAACCAATATGATCCTTAATATTTATACGTTTATGTGTCATTATCGCAAATGTGCACCAACTCCCTTCTCGCTTACGTTTATTTCACAAGGCTGGTTTTTAAAAAAGTCAGCTCTTATGTTTATTTAACAACACTTTACACTTTGCATTACTCAGGATAGAGTGAGTAATTCAGCACTGACCTCATCAGAGAAATGCTTTATTTGATAATAAAAAGAACATCTTTCATCATAATTAAATGAATTGCAAAACATGTGTGAAAGCTTTGTCCGCTGGCAAGAGCTGAAATGGTGGCAATTATCATGTCTCCAGAGTCACTCTTAATAAAGTTTTTCATTTTGCATTATTGCTTATAATTAAAGTTTAATATTTAGTTTGGATGCCACAGGTGCAGCCACAGAAAACCTGTCCCAAACCTGCCTACATACAGTAAATTACATTTTAGGTGCAGTCCAAACTGTTCCTGATGTTGGCCAAATTCTAATGCAGCGCTGAATCCTTAAAGGCACAGTTCACCAAAAAGGAAAAGATTTTTATATGTCGTTCCAACCGTGTATAACTTTTTCAAAATATCTTGTTTTGGGTTACACAGAAAGAAAATAAGCCATGCAGGTTTGAGATAACATGAGTGAGTAAATGATGATAGAACTTGAATTTTTTGGTAAATTATCCCTTTAAAAAATATATAACAAGAACAAATAACAATCGATTAAGTGTTTTCGCTATTTCAAGAGGATGCGGGTTATTTGTTTTAAATGGATGACCAATCAGAGCAGACTTGGCATTCTATCTATTTTTTTTTTTTTTTTGGAAAGGTGTTATTTAAAGAGACAGGAATTAAGGGAGTGTTTATAAAACATTTTTCAACTAAAATGGGAAAAAATTTATGTATTTTGGCTGTTCATGTACACGACATGTCTCAAAGTTTTGAAAGTGATTTTGAAAATAGTGAAAACGGGGATAGTATGTTCAGTATAGTGTGTGTGTGTTGGCTTATAGTGTTTCTTTGCAAAGTGACAACGCCAACTACTGGCCTGGCATGCATGATTCAGCATTTTTAGCCATTTTTGCTGATCTGTCAACATGGATCCTTTTGAAAATCTGTACACAAAAACAAATAAAAAGAAGAAGAAGATGAAGAAGAAAATAAAAATGTTTCTGTTTTTGTACATCAATGCTGTTTAAAGATACCCTAAAAATTAGAGTTTCAGGCAGCGGTACTGCACCTGTGTTCAGTATGAGAAAAATAATGTGATTTTAAACTTTGAAGCAGAATCCAAAAATATGTGGCAGGATTTGAGGTGTTTCAAACCATTTAGAAATATTGATCACAGAATAAATTTTTACTTTTTTGTTCTGTAGGAATCTAATGCCTCGTACTTTAGATGGCCAGATGACCATGGAGAAAACACCCAGCTACTTCATCACCCATGAAGCGCCATCCCGCGTCTTCTCCATGAGCCGCGGCACTAAACTCATCGTGGTGGTCCGTGACCCTGTGACCCGGGCCGTGTCGGACTATGCTCAGACCCTGACTAAAAACCCCGGCCTGCCATCTTTCCAGAATCTGGTCTTCAAGAACTCCACCACAGGTCTGATCGACACGTCCTGGAGCGCCGTGAGGATCGGCATCTACGCCAAACACCTGGAGAACTGGCTCAGGTATTTCCCACTCGCGCAGTTTCTTTTTGTGAGTGGCGAGAAGCTGGTGACGGACCCCGCGGGAGAAATGGGCCGGGTGCAGGATTTTCTGGGTCTCA
Source organism: Carassius gibelio (assembly GCF_023724105.1). Taxonomy (NCBI): domain Eukaryota; kingdom Metazoa; phylum Chordata; class Actinopteri; order Cypriniformes; family Cyprinidae; genus Carassius; species Carassius gibelio. The sequence goes on from NC_068371.1 coordinate 38,078,252, forward strand.
AACGGGTGGTGACCAATAAGCACTTCTACTTTAACCAGACTAAAGGCTTCCCCTGCCTCAAAAAGCCAGAAGGGAGCAGCAGACCGCAATGCCTGGGGAAATCGAAAGGGCGACCGCATCCACACATAGCAGCAGATGTGCTGCACAGACTCAGGGATTTCTACAGGCCTTTCAACATGAAGTTCTACCAGATGACTGGTCAGGACTTTGGCTGGGACTAAACACTTGCAGGACCCTTTGTGATAATATACAAAGCAATTAAACTGTCTATTTATGACTGATCAATGTTGATTTCCAGTATCTTTAGCTGAGTACGCTCAGAAATTGTTAATTTCAAAGAAACTACAGGTGCAAACAAGGAGATTGTTGGCCAAATTAAATCCAGACTGGAAAAGGTCTAACAAAAGTATATTTTATTATATAAACTATATGAAAAAAAAAACAAAAAAAACAATGCACAGTGCAAGTGAATTTAAACCTAGACCAGCATGAGCAAACATTTCAGTAAATTGCTTTCTTTCAACCACCATTCACCATTTTTCTTGATTACTAATTAGAGATAATCAGCTGGATTCAATTTGCAGGTGGACCCCAAAGAATATGTGGCATTTATACAAAGCCATTGCAGATATACTAGAACAACAAATAGTATAAAAATGCGAATCATTCAAATAATTACAAAAATGTATAAAAAAAAAAAAGGCACAAATTATAAAAATAATACAAACTTGCAAAGTCAACACATTTCCAAAAAGTAAAATGAAATAAAAACTTGCACAGTGTACTTTAATTTATATAAGAAATTCTCCAGTCTGGATTTAATTAAGTGTGCAGCCAGCCATTGAAACATTTTTATTTCATGCTCCTCCTCATCAAATGCATTTTAAAATGCATTTCACAGTATACATTTGCATTTTACACATGTATTTTAAACTGTTTTGGTGTGCAACAGATTCAAATGAGAACTATCTCAGACTGAACAGAATAACGGCTCTGTGATTTCTAAACGCTCCCTTATTTCAGATGCCCATAATGATACAGCTCAAAACACATTTGTACTTTGTGATTTATTGCTGCCAAAAAGAGCAAAAACTTGGATGTTCTCATTCGACCACTGTTATGTAATAGACATGAGACATAGAGGAAAGAAAAAAGACAGACAGCAATAGATACTGTATAAACTTTATTTATTTCATGTGTTTTTGCTCATTAAAATGAATTTCCTGCTTCAGAAAAAAAACACATTTGTTTTATAATGTGTTACAGTAAAAATGGTTAATGTTGACTCTGTTTCTTAGATTCTGGACCATGCATTTCATATGCCATACATTGTTGATAACAGAATTCTCTAAACATGTGTTTCCATAGTGAAATAGAGCTATGTAACCCTTTAAAAAGTTTATTTTATTTTTTCAAAATAATTATTAGAGATGTTATACAGCTGACTGAAAACAAAGTTTTGCTTCTGCTGTAAATTACTATTATTTATATTTATGAATGTAAAGACGTTTTGGTCTGTCAGTGTCTGAATATAAATTAAAATCAGTGAATCTTCTTTTTCTACAAAACTTATAATAAACATGATATGAACTAATCATACACACATTTTCTTCATTTTACTGTTCTCAGTGACCAATTATTGGTCTAGCTGTTGTTGTTGTTTTTCCCCAGTGTATAGAGATACATAATGAGTAGAAAATACATAGAATTTTCAAATGAAAAGCATATACTGTCTGAATAGTAAACAAAAATAAATAAAACATTAAATTTAATTTTCCAATTTAACCCATTACATAAAATACATTTGCAGTATCTGTGCATAGACATACTAGTTTATACCTTATTTTATAACTTTAAAAATAATATTTGTATAACTTCAGGGAAGAATTTGTAATTATAGCTGTCAGTGCCAACCAGGCTAAATGTGAAGTTAACATTCTGAGCTGAAGCTTTCTGATGTGTAAGCAATCAGTTTGCAAGGGTCATAGAGACTTTTAGGATGGTAATCTTTGACCCTTGATCCATTTTCAGAGCCTCCCCCCATCCACATTAATGTTACTCATCTAGAGAAAGCTTATTCATTCCAAAAAAATATCAAAATCAATAAGTGTCTGTTTAAGTTTATAGTTCCACTGCAGTGTGCCATCATCCATTTAGTCCCCATCACCATGATTTAATCCAGATCGAGTGCTTCTTGCTTCCAAACATCCATAAAGTGTTATTTAACGAAGGATTTACAGTATTTTCCAAATCCTGATATATTAACGTGGCCTGTATGGGTTTATATGAAGATGTGGATTGCCCAAACCATGATTTTGATCTAACAAAAAGACACACGGTTCCCCTTTTACCATTTCTTGCATTCTCTCTATTTATCCACCTTGAACTGAGCACAAAATGTAAGAGGTCAGGCTATTTTTTTAAGAACAATGTTCTTTTCAGCAAATGACATTAGATAAAAAGTGACAGTAAAGTATAATGTTTCAAAATATTAAAAATGCTATTCTTTTAAGCTTATATTCCTCCAAAAATCCTGAAGACTGGAGTAATGATGCTGTAAATCCAGCTTTGCATCACAGGTATAAATTACATTTTACAACATAAAAACAGTTACTCAAAATTGCAATAATAGTTGAGAATATTACACATGAAGACAGAAAACTGATGTCTTACTTGGAAAACGTCAAATTAACTGCTTTGAAATGTTCATTTGAAGTTATCTCAGATGTTTATGGTTTATGAGGACACTTCCTGTGTCCCTGTAAAACAAAAGGCTTAAAAACGTTAAAAAACCAGTGAGCCTGAAACTAAAGGTCAAGTATCAGCATAGTGCTGGAGAATCTCTTAAGTGCTCTGATATTCATGATATTCCTGCTGACATCCACACAGAAGTTCAGAGTGTTTATGAGTATAAAGATATACTTCAGGCTGTATTCATTTTTTATCCTGTCAGTATAGTATTGCCAGCAAATCAATTAAATCAGGATTATTATAATTAAATGAAATTAAAACAATAAAAATGATTTTATTACCTGAAACAAAATAAACTTTACAAATGAAATACAAATTGTACTTTTTTCAGCCAAGAATAAATGGTTAATTTTTCGATGTTTTTTTTTTTTTTTTTTTTTATGTACTTAATGAAAACTTATTTAACTTATTTATTTGAAACTTACTTTAACTTATTCATGTATTTATTTATTTATTTGTTTATTTATTTATTTAAAGAAAATTAATAAAACTATATAGACATGAAAAAACATCTTTTTTTTTTCTTTTTTGCTGCAAGACCTTATGTACTGTGACTGCAAAAATGTAATTACAAATGGTGAAAAATTAACTAAAGTATTTACCAATACAATATATATATATATGTGAAGATTTTTCAAAAGTTCAAAAGTTCTTTTATGTCCCACAGAGTGAATACCAGTATACAGGTTTGGAGCGACATGGTGATGGCAGAACTATTCCTTTAAGGATATGCCATACAAAGTAATGTCTATGACAGTTAACCCTTACAGAACAACTCTACTGGGACATACTGCAAAATATAATGTGATATATTACATAATACAGTTCCATATATGGGAAACTAGTGCTTATATTTTTCAATATACAGCAATATATACATTGACAATGTATGGCTATATATTGATGCATACAAATATATTTACAAATGAAGACAAAAATACATCTATTTTTCATAAAGTTTAATTCCTAATTAAGTAAATATTGCACATACTGTACAAGTTCCCATATAAATGTGAATGTATGAACACACATTTATGCACATACTTGTGGAATGAGATAAAGAAGATTTCTAGTTCCCAGCATGCTTTGGTTCTGACTGTTAAAGGAGTGTAAAAATTTAATAATTAAGTATTTTTGCTCAATATCATTACAGGGGGCGATCTGATAGTGTTTAATGTTGTTTTATTTTGCAATTTAAAATGGTTTCTGGTATGTGTACGTTTAGTGGGGTTACCGTTGTGCTAAAGAGTAGAGTCTGTGGTAAGGATGACGATTGGCCAAACACCATTAAGACAATATGTTTCTTTATTCAAAAAGTAATGGCTGTGCACATATCAGCACAGTGATAGTCTCTTCACTGAGTGCTTTGGTATGAGCAGGTGTGCTTATGATATTGCAAATTATTTTAAAATATGAAACATGTATGTGTGTGTGTGTGTGTGTGTGTGTGTGTGTGTGTGTGTGTGTGTGTGTGTGTGTGTGTGTGTGTGTGTGTGTGTGTGTGTGTGTGTGTGTGTGTGTGTGTGTGTGCAAATGAAGAGTGAAAATGTAATAGGATCAACTTTGATTTCATGTTGATTTGAAGTCATATTTCAAAAGAATAAAACCCTATCATCAGCAATATTTTTCCAGATACCTCTCATAACCAAATAACCCATTTACTGTAGCTGTTTGGTGGATCTGGCACCATGACAGATCTGAAGTAGCTGTTTCTTGACAAAAGCACTAAGTGTTTCTAAGATCTCTACTGAAGGGAGGGTTGGCCTCTCCTTTCCCACACTCAATAAAGCTTCCAGCTACATCATGATCAAATCATAAGAACTGGAGTGTGGATCAGAACTGCCATCTGGAATAGAATATGGAACTTTTGATGATTCAGAACCGCTTCTGTTCTATGTCGTCTCTTCTTATATGGGCCATGTGTTGGATCCCACATTCAAACACACATCCAACAAACCCAAAGACAGCCGTACATTTTATAAGGTTTCCTTTTTAAAAAGAAGTTACTATAAACAACAACAAAAAAAGTGAAAAACCATTCCATACATGTATAATTAAACAAAAACCTAATGCTCCATGATATCTGTTGTTTGTGTGACATGAGATCCTACAGTACATGACATTTTGGGCTCTGTAAGATTCTGTAACACTTTTGGAAGTGTTTTATGTTCACCAAGCAGCAAAATTGTAAAATATTATTACAATTTAAAATAACTATTTCCTATTTTAAGATGCTGTAAAATGTAATTTATTTCTGTGATGCAAAGCTAAATTTCAACTGCAGTCTTCAGTGTAACACAATCCTTCAAAAATTGTGATTTGTGAAAATCACAATTTTTGTGAAAAATTTTGAAAATTACTGATTTGCTGCTCTAGAAACATTGTACTTACACGTCTACTTACTTTTGAATAAAAGTATTAATTTCTTTAAAAAATAATAAATAAATCTGACACCAGACTTCTGAATAAGAGTGTATGGCATCCAGTGCTTCGCTTTATGTCTGTTAACATGCATTGTCATGCTTGTGTGATTATTGTGTGCGTATAGCATACTCTGGCTAGAATCTATCCCAAAGTGGCCAAGGCTTTCTACACATAGTTAAATGTGGCTACATGAGACGACTAATGGCTTTACATCACCGACTGAACTATGACTGATTTCTGAACCCATACAAGTAGATGCCAATAGAGACTGCAACCTGATTCTGTTGCAAATGTAATGTTGATGTGAAGTGACCCAAAACCAGGGGTGGAGAAGCTTCTGTATGCTCTCCATGACCTCTGACCTTATATCGAAAGCTTTTTTGGCCTGAAAGCCATGGCATGGCTGATTACAGGAGAAAGGAAGGCAGACTAGTCAGATTCATTAAAAAGTGAGCAGGCAGGGACAATGTGGGCTCCGGAGCTTTCTGTGGTCATGAGTGAGTAGTTCAGTTCCCTAAAGACGCTCGTTCCCCTGTACTGTGGTCAGTCGTTGTGTGTTTTCCAGAATTAAACAGCGGTACCTCTCGCTGGTCAGCTGTTATAAGAGGTAACCCCTCTTACCCCACATCCTGCGATCTACACCCCTCACCTTACACAAACTATACCTACACCTGATAGTTCATATTCGCCAACGTCTAACACAAGTCTCTGAGTATATATGATTTAAACTAGTCAGAACAGCAAATTAAAACAAATTAATTAAGTTACATTTTACAATATTCACATAGAAATCTGTTATTTTAAATTGGACAAATATTACTGACTTAAATGCATTTTTGAATCGAATAAATGTGAGTATCAGAGATTTCTTTGAAAAATTATTTTAAAAATCCAGCCAAACCAAAACATTTGAATTGTAGTAAGCAGATAAATGAATAAATCAAACAAACCAGCATGGATTTCATCATTTGGTTGGTACACAAGGTCTCAGTATTATAAGCTTCAGTATCAATTTATGTCAAAAAATATGTATTTTCACTTACTAATGGGGGGGATATCTCTGTGGGTAAGTGAAGGAGGGAGTGTTCAGACAGCTTATGAATGAATGTATGTAATCCAGTTATGTCTTGTGCATCACATGAATTCATCATCACAGTGACAGTGATGAACAGCCAAAGTTTTCCATCCCTCTCTTTCCATTCCAACGCCTGTTTTCAGATGTTGAAGCTATTTGCCGTCATACTCACACTTAAGTCATAGCAGTCTCAGCCTCAGACCGCACACAAATGCACCACCCAGGGGCCATTCACTGACACACGAAACCGTAAAGCAAAAGAAAAATCCAGAAAGTCCAGTCAGGTTATTGGACAACGCAACTTTAGGGTGCGTGTATATATCAGGATTAGGGATGTAGAATAAGGTCATGTAGAATACAGCATTAATATGTGCTTAATTACTACTAATAAATGACTAATATTCTAGTAATATGAATGCTAATAAGCAACTAGGGTTATTTACAGCAGACACTTTTATCCAAAGCAAATTACAAATTAGGAAATATACACGTTTTTATCATAAGAGCCTCTCAGGGAAAAAAAAGTTCTCACAGCTGTGTATGCCTTTCAAAAGGTTCTAATACATAGGCCTGTACTTAAGGTGCAAATATGTACCTTTAAAGTGCCACTTAGGTGTAAATTGGGTACAAAAATGCACCTTTTAGCCTTTGTATCCCAAGGCTTTGTGCAGGAAATATGCATGAATGTCAAATGTCATAGGCCTAAATGTTGTATGATTAAGTAGACGTGATTTGGTCATAACATCAGTGTTGTTATTGTTAACTGAAACTAAAACTATAATAATCTAATACCTCCTTAAAAAAATCAGAATTTTAACCCAGCTATTCATCACACACACTTCTTATTACCAACATGGCAAATGTCCATCTATCAGATCTGTCGCATTCAATCTGAATCCAAGTACTTCAATACATATACATGAAGATAAACTGTTATAATGCAATATATTCTGCAACATCTAACAGCCACTTATGCACCAGAGCAGAGAATCCCTCTATAGAAATCAATGAAATTTACTGCCAGGGTTTTAGTGTCGTCTTCACCACAGCTGCCAAAACGAGATGGAGGCATCAGATCAATACGGAGCTGGTGGAACAGGTAATAATATATTAATGGCTTTTATGTGAGGTCTGGAGGGATCGGGGCGGTGTGTAAATGAAGAAGGAGTTACCGGGTAAGACTGAAAGCATGTGTGATGTATTTTCACATATCACTGAGCTTGTCATGGTGATGATATGGCTGATTTGCAGTTCTTCTATTTCAAACTTAAATGATGTTATTCAGATCTTTGTACTTGACAGTGATTGGAGTTTGAAAGTCTTTGGGATGGAGGGAGATCTTATATGACACTGATTTATTTAGCAGTAATAAGCACACCTGGTCATTTATGGTCTTTCATTTCTGTATGAGAGATGAATTCAGCTTTTAGATCCTTGAACATTTTCAGATGAATACAGTGCCCCTTATTGTTACTGGATCTGTCTTTATTAAATTTGTACAACTGGATTTTATTCTTTCATGAAATGCCTCCAAAAGACAGAATAATTGAAAACATGCTGAAAGGAAAGACATTCGATGAATTGTGCGGACAATAAAGCATCGAACAGTACTGTACTCTGAATGTAATGATTGGCAAATGCAAACTGTAATTCATTCTGGATGAGGTTCCCTAAAGGAGTATACAGTATGTAAAGATGATGATACACATACAGTGGGGTCAAATTTTCTAAAAAAAAAAAAAAAAAAAAGAAGAAGAAGAAAAAACTCAGATTTTTCTTTATTTTTTTTTTATTTAATCTATGAAATAAGCAGAGTTTTAGGATTTTGAACAATGCAAACCCATACAGTGACTACATACTTAAGATTCTCCACTGTTTATAAGTAGTAACACTTATCATGCTTTTTGTACAGATGTTCTTATTCCACTGAAGTTTAAGATCCTCTAATGAGCTTCTGGAGAACTTGATCGGCAGGTTTTGCTCGTGTCAGCTCCAGTGCTCCAGTGATGTGACAGTGATGTGACATTGATATACAGCCAAGTATGGTGACCCATGCTCTGCATTTAACACACACACTCAAATTGTTATTTATTGTGTATAATTTCTAAAGGAAAAATTATTTCTTTAAATTAGAAAAATGTTTTAAATAGAAACTGTTTTCACTCATTTTCTCAGACATTCAGATTATTTATAAATTAAAAATGAATATGCATGACATAACACAAATAAATGAATACGAAAAGTTTGTGTTGGATATAACAATTATTTCTTTATCATGTATTATTTTATCTATTTTATTCTTCACGTGCCTTTTTGATGGTCTAAGAGGTCTGTATTATAATCATTAGTGACCCTTGGCCTCTGTAGAGAAGAATGATGCAGAAGAAAATGAATCTGGAGTGAAATTATGTCTTTTTCCCACATGGCAGTCAAGCTTGTGTAGCCCACATTGTGCAGAATATATGGTTCACTACAGAGTTGACTTTAGATTCTTGACGCCCGTGCTATTAGCTTTGTCTATATTACAAACTGTTTTTGGATAAGTGAATTAAAGTTTCAGACTCAAACAGTTTTTTCTTGTCTGAAAGACAAGTACCTGGTAAATCTTAAAGTCAAGGGTAGATTTTTAGAGCTGCTAGGCAACATTCTGTCGTAGGTCAAAACCTGCCTTAAAGGCACAGCAGAATTGTGCAATATTTCACCATTATTCATCCCTGTCTTCTGCTGATTATAACAATATGTTACATGATGGTGCAGGTAAGAAACCCTGTAGCGATTTGAACCGTCAAAATCTGAAGAAATTAATTGTTCTGGATGTGCTTTAATTTATACTGTGCATGTTTCAAACTCCATGGCTTACTTGACTGATCTGAAAAATACTCTTCATGCTAAATAACTGTGATGTTTGCGTGACACAGATCTGACCTAAAGTTCAGGGACTTTGTTTTTGAGTGCTTTTAAACTGGAATGGTTGTGTATGAAAGGGTGTGGGGTGTAAAATAAATTAATATATATACATATTTAAAGAATGAAATACTAACTCAATGCTTAATGAAGAGCATATGCTCTATACTGCCTGCTATTCATTAAAATAAGATGGGGTTTTGCATTATGTAACTATGTTTAATGCAAATGGTAGGATGCAACATTGTTGTCATGATATGACCTCATTGACATTGCATGTTTAATTTAGTTATGTAAAATAATGAGTTTAGTAGACATATATGATGCATACAGCAGAAATTGTGATAGTAGTATGTAGTAGTAGTATGCTAGTATGCAATGCCATACTCTGCTTCTTTTGAAATTGTAGGGCAACCAAGTGAAGAGCTAATGGCTAATAGTCCTTCTAGCCAAAATGTTAGAAGAAATATAGAAGAGAAAGAGAAAATTAGGAAGCTGAAAGACTGTTTGAGTAAATAATCTCATCAAATTTCTATTGAAAAGCATGTATGTTGTCAACATCCTTGTGTCTAGTGGCAAAGGTTGGTCTTACCGCCATCTGTTGGAAAAGTAGAGTTGTTACACGATAAGATGGTAAAGTATCTAACTATCTGTGTGTGCGTATCTGCTTTAATATTTTTCTTTTTTTATTCTCCTCCTTGTTCATATAAAGTTACAGAAACTCCGTGTGATAGATCAATGTGATGACCTCAGCTCAGTTCAGTTTCACTCTGGATTCTTTCTGTTATAAATGTCATGTGTCTAACACATGACAGCTATAGGACTATCACGAACAAACAAAGAGCGTAAATTCCATCGTCTTCTTTCCTTCCATCCACCATCATCTTCCTGCCCTCCTTGCTTAATTTATTATTACCTTTGCAATTATAATATTAGCAATCATTAACTATTATTACGTGTGCTCTTTTGAATTAAACCAAATGCAGAGAAGAAAACTTCAAAAGGCAGAGAAGAAAACTTATGTCATTTGGATTTTTCATTCTTGTCAATCTATTCCTTTAGAAATCCTTTGACCCATGCCAGCAGCACATTCATGCTCATGACTGTTTAGGTGGTCAAGAGGCCTCAGCCAATGAGCTGCAGACTTGTACAGTATGACACATGGACAGAAGGGCATTTATAAGATGGAGAGAGATCAGAGCAGAACTCCTGGGCCGCAGCTCAGAGAGCAGATACAGACCACAGGAACATCAACAGGACAGAGACCATGAGCACCCAGTTCAGCAAAGGACCCAGATTCGAACTGTCTGCTGATGTCAGGAACATGGTATGTGCACTATATAATACAAATGTCATAAACTGGAAAGCCCTCACTGCATACAAAAGTAAAACAAATGTTGTAGTTTAACAACTTTGCCCAACAGTTTTGCAAAGAAATACAAAATATGAGCAGTGCCCTATGGCAATTCTGTGCCTAAATTCATTTCCTCGTTAGAAAACAAGTGGTACAAATAAAATAGTATAAATATTTGAATACATTGATTCAGAAAAGAAACATGAACTTAGTTCGAGGTTAAACTTAAAAAAAAGAAATCAAAAGAGGTTAAAGGAAAACTCCTTTCATTATGGTACGAGTTGACAAACAGCAACATTTCCAAAACATTTGTCACGTAAAAATAAGAAGAACAGAACTTTTACTGAATCGGCACAAGGTAGTGTGTATATCTGCAATGTTTACATTTTGATGCATCACTCGTGTCACTCCTAATTAAATGTGTATGCATACTATGCTTGCTGGTGACATCCTAGATGTCATATTTTGAAATAGAAACTATGAGTCACATTTTTGCCATTTTAAGAATGTAACTGATGTTTGTTACAATACATTAGTAAATGCTTCAACTTTACCAGTATATGCTGTTCAACTCCAAGAAATGCAGAGAATGTAGATGTGTACAGAATTTAGCTCTAAGCACTGTTAGGATTAAATATCTGTTTAAAACACCAACGCAAACTGGCTTTTCTTTGGCACTATCAAAGTGCTTATTGATTTAAAGTGCAAATAGGTACAGAAGATAAAACAAACATGCAATTAAGAGTAGATTTGTATAAACAAGTAATGCAGCACAAGAGTCCAACTCTGATCGATCCACCATAAGCCTCAGAATGTGCCAACATGAGGCCACATGCTGCATTAAAGCCAAAATCACTGTAATTATGAGATGACTACTATGTTCATGTCCTCATCAGATATAGAAGATATTGTTTATTTTTATGCCAACACTCATAATAGTAAAATGGATGCATGTTTGGCTTGATTACTGATGACAGTGAAAAACTGTCAGTAATATGCTAATGAAAAATACTGAATAATTCAGAAAGCACACCAGTTACTTCTAGAAAGTTCAAGAAAGCCCTAAAAATTCTGAAACTGTTTTTGTCTTGTTATAGGCCAGAATGTTTGCTCTTGGCACGGCGAGACACAGACATTAAAGACATTAAAGTGCCATCTCAGGCTCACGTCTAGTGAACGACCACAAATACTGCGCCAAGTCCCTTTCTCCGGATCCCAGTCCAGCATAACTCAACCAAATAATCATCTTTATGTGGACAAGCATTATACAGTAATTGTTTAAATAGTGTATCAATTAAGATGTTCTCTGATCAATTTAAAGGGGATCATCTACTGCACAAAAACTTTTAAACTCAGAATCGACTGGTTAAAGTGCTTCATTATGGATCAGTTTGCCTTATATAACATATTAACCTTTATCTTTAAATTTCTCAAAATTTGATGTTATTGTATCATCCTTAGTATCAGAAGATCAGAAGGTAATTAAACATAAACTAAATATCATCAGTTAGTGTCTATATGTTGGGACAGGAATAAATATATCTACACGAAAGTAATGAAAGCATAAAATGGTTTTGTTATTTTTCTGAAGTGGGATAGAGACTAGACCTCATCCCCTTCATTTGGTTCCTTGACAGCAGTTATTAATTAATAGTCTCTGGGGTCATTAAAACAAAAAGTATTTTAATCCTTCACACTCAAAAATAGATGTTCAGAATATGCACAACTTGTGTAAGTATTGAGTAAGTGATGCAATGACATTTGCATATTTTACACACTTTTAAACTTTTCAGTCTGCATATGCCACGGCCAAGAAATATTAGTTTCACAAGAATGATTCTTCTCAAAGAGAACGTGCACATGCATTTTAGAGTTCGGCAGATATGTCCCAAAAGATATTATATCAAAACATTCTCACATTTTGTGATATAAAAACTTAAGTCAAAACACGCTTCTATAATACATCATTTATGTCAGCTATGACAACCACAATTGTTCATTTCAGAGATTAAGATAAATGAGCAAAAATGATAAATTATTTTAATTATGCTTCATATTTTGCCTGACACAAAGCGCTCTGGAATGCTTGCTTCTTATTGGCCATTCACTTCAATCTATGGTCAAGTATTTTTTGTAAAATGCACTATAATTGACCCTGGCTACCATGTTGCTTTGTTAGTTTCATGTAGGCCTACCTGTACATATACAAATATTGTTTAAGTTGCATTAGTAAGTGAATACTGAAACTGGAATACAGTTCAGTGGTTATAATACAAAGCATTTGATTGTGAAATGTTTTCATGGACCAATCAGAAACAAGTATTTCTGTGTAATATTTAGCAACATGCATACAGTTAATATAATTTCTTTGGGTGGCCTCCATCCTTACAGGACTTGTCGCCTTTGACAATATGCCTGATTTGGGAAAATGACTGGTTGAGAGTGTGTGGTCCCAACTGTGTGTGGTAATGAATCAGTAGAACAAAATTTTCAACTTAAAGAATGTGCGGTCTATTTTTTATTGTTCATAAAGTGTAATATAACTCTGCTTTACTTCCTAATCTGTTCTTTCTGTGTATTCTCAGATGTCATTTAATGACTTGATGAAAGTGTTAGGGCTGGAAACGTAGCTTTCGTTCTGGGGGTGGAGTGGTTAATCTGGATGACGCGGCGTCTGAGAGAACATTCCATCATATTTCAATTCTTACTGACTGTGTAAACCTTGAACCCGTTATTTAGCATGTCCTCACAACTCTGTGGCATGCAGTATGAAACGATTCATAGTCAGAACTTGCAGGTAGTAAAACTGTCATGTTATTTCAGTACACACTGCTGTAATTTCTGCAAGCTGTTACACCCGGCTGCGGCAGACTGTGATGATGCATTAGAGCAGACTTAAAGGATTTAGATGAAAGCACACACACTGAGAGGTTTGACAGATGTCGAAATCGTATCTGTTGTTCATTTGCAAGTGGATTTGGAGCTAATTGATAGTTTCCAATCTGTTTTGACCTCTGTTACAGCCATCTGTGTGAGGCATGAGATGAGCACAGCTGATCCACTATAAGTTTGCATTGGTGGAACTGATCACTGGCTCCCTCATCTGGACCTGTCCAGAGCAACAAAGGAAACGTCATGATTAGGGAAGAGCCAGAGCTTGTGCGGTCCAATCAGCAGGAGTTTCAGAAGCTGTAGGAGGCCAGTGATCCAGCCAATCACAAACCTCAATGCACCAACGGGCAGCTAAATAGATAGACTTATAAAAACAGATAGGCTTTACATTTACATCTTTTTCCTTACAGTTTACATTACACAGTTCTACACAGAGGAGTTAATTTTATTTGTTAGATTACTTTTAGAAGGTAAAAGCTAGTTTTCTTTCTTCTGATTGTTTGTCAGCCCCTTTAGGTGTTTTCCAGTTTTGATCCAAAGTATTTTATTTTATTTCTTTATTTTTTATCGTGGGTTTGAAAGATGTATTATTTAGTTCAATTTAACAGAGTTAATAAAACGTTTTTAAAGATGTGTGTAGTGTAAGTGAAAACTAGTTTAAATAAACCGATCTGCTAAAATAATACATAGCTTTGTATTTCATAAACACCGAGTGTGCACAGCAGGCTGAAACCTGAGTGTGAGTTTCATAGCCATGCCTTTGATTGCTCAATTTCTGATGGTGTTTGCCTTTTGTTTTCCTCGCCTTTTGTTTTCCTCTTTTGTGACTAGAATATTTCAGATAAGCTTGTTTCTGTATATGCACCTGGATATATATATATATATATATATATATATATATATATATATATATATATATATATATATATATATATATATATTTATATAGAACTGATCAACTGGTGAATATTTGTAGAAATATCAGCTTCAAATTCTCTTTCTTATAAAAAGGCACGGTTTATCGGCCAAAAAGCTTGTGTAACTCAACTGTAAAACGGTCGATCTTGTTACTCTTCTGTTTTTTTTTTTTATCACGATGTGAAAATGCGAATGGCCCTCGTTTCACAGAATGGCCCGTATGTAAATCGCAGAAGATACTGCTGTGTGGCTAACAGGGGACCGTTGATTGGTTGCTCCGTGAGTGCGGGCTGGAGGCTCGCCAGGGCACTGGCTGATCTGGAAACAGTCGGCGCAGTTTCAGCACGAACAAATAACTGGTCGACAGCCAGGTCTCTGCAGTCATCAAGCGTCTGATTTTGCAACGCCCCTCTTTTGGGAAGGGGATGGTCGGTTTTTAAGCCGATAAGGCGAGTGGACCCTTTCCAGTGTGTTTTGCGGGAAAAGTGAAACTGCATCTGCGAGGACTGGATGTCCGAAACCAGCTGAGGAAAAGCGCAACATCAAGTGCATAGAATAAAATAAACACCTCTAAGAAGAGCCGGATAAGGTTAGTCACTGTTCTGTCTGTGCCCGACGGATACGCATTTTTCTTTAGTCGCTTACAGTGGTAAGGAAGATGTCCATATGGAAGCACAATTAGAGCCGTTTCAGTTGGCTATTAATTTACCTTTCAACCCTAAAACTCAGCTTTTGATGGCATGCTCAAATGTATATTTTCTGAATGTGTTTGACTTGCTAATGTAAACTGAAATTATGTTTGATAAAGTTTCACAGTTCAGGGTGTGTGCTGCTGTTTGGGTCGACCAGCATCAGATCAAATGTAACCTGTCATCTCATCCTTGTCTTTGCAAAAGGGATCCCTTATCATTTTATTTAAAAATGCATATGTAGAGTCACTGTGGCACAACCGCATTGTGTTCAATCATATGTGTAAGGTGTGTCATATCCTGGTAACTCCCTCTTCAGGTACTTACAGGTGTTGATGTGATCAACTCTTTCTCATATGCTTGAGCAGGATGCAATACTTGTTTAGTTTAATATAGTCATATGCTATAAGAGGGTTTATTTTGTTTTTCTTAAATAAAGAATTTTTGAAGAGTCTTAATGCTGCTTTTTTTCCAATGAAAAATAATTCATAGTCTTTGCGTGAAAGTCTCGAAAAAAAAGAGGTATAAATTATTATAATAGTAAACCAAATGACTTATGAGCTGTATTTCAAGTCTTTAAAGACAAAATATAGCTTGTGCGATGAACAGACCAGGATTTAAGTTGTTTTTCACAGAAACTGAAGAAAATAAAATTGAAATAATCAGAACTTGAAATAAACCTTAAACTTACTAACTAAAATTGAAATAAAAGTACTAAAACACAAACCGAATTGAAATATGAAATATATTTTTTTATATTTTGTAAAAAATAATAAAAATGACAAAAAAGCACATAACAAAATGACTAAACCACTTAAATTAAAATGAAAACAAAAATATAAAAATGAATGCTAATTGAAAATATTAATACTAGTATACTAAAATTGCTTATAAAATAAAAATAGTATATCAAATACAAATAGAGTAATACATTGTTCACACACTTTTTTTTGGGGGGGGGGGGGAGGGGGTTTAACTCTTCCTTAAAGTATTCTCATTATATGCTTTCCACTTTAAGTACTGTTTTTATGGCCAGAATGAATTGTGCTGAGTTAGTTTCTGCTGTAATGGCCTTTAAATCAAGGAAAGATCCTCACTCAGCATGTCTGATGCACAAAGAAAGGAAGATAGATGGATGCCAGTGCTGGAAGAATACTTTAACTACATATGAGTGATCAAGTGTATCAACAGGGCTTTAGCTAAATGGACAGAAGAGCCATAGCTTCCTCAGGGCCTGACATACGATGGTGTTCTCTTCTGTCTGACAACCTTCATTATTTACTAACACAGTAAATGGTGACTTTATGACTTGTCTGTCTTACATTCACACTTTCCCTCCACCCCTCTAGATGGCGTCGGCCAATGAAACCCGTCATCAGACACAGGTGCAGAAGGATGTAGCCGATCAGAATTTTGACTACATGTTCAAGCTCCTCATCATTGGCAACAGCAGCGTTGGAAAAACTAGTTTTCTGTTCCGTTACGCTGATGACTCCTTCACCTCTGCGTTTGTTAGCACGGTCGGCATCGACTTCAAAGTCAAAACTGTTTACCGCAATGAGAAACGAGTCAAGCTGCAAATATGGGTGAGTTTGAAAAATGGGACATAGGAGTCATTTATATAGTTAAAATGAGGAGGGTGAGTAGAATTTCAACAAATTTTGTTTATTTAAGGTTTTTATTTAAATGTATTCTTTGATTGTATATTATTGTGGTATCTATCAACTACATTTTTAGATTTCCCTCCCCTACATGGCACATAAAAACAAAATAACCTCTGGTTGGATGTTTTAGATATCAATCAGAAAGACTTTTCCCGTCTAAAGGCATGTTTAAACCAAGGACGATAACTGTAATGACAAAGATATACTTATACAAATCGAGTCCACACCACATTTATAATGATAACGATTCAGAGGAACGATATCTTTGGAGTCACTTTCAGAATGGCAAAACAATGACAGCCAATCAGAATTCAGATTCTGATGGAGCGAACCCACGAAGGGGGGATGGTTTTGTTTTGCAGACCTGGCAACCCTGGAGGACAAGCCTTAACTTCCCATTCATTTTTCCCATAGGGTTTCTTTAAAGATTTCTAAGCCATAAACCAAACCAACCAGCTACAAGGTGAATCACAACATTTGAAACTTTGATTTGAAGCAAAACCTATTTGAAAATCAGACAAAAGGACAAGGCTGTGTACTCAATGGCTTAGAAATACAGTACCATGAAGTATTCCGAGTGTCATCGAAAAAAAAAAATATATATATTTTTTTTCATTATTATTATTATTATTATTTTTTTTTAAATAGGTTGAAATAATGCAGGTTGATGGTGTTGGTAGGTCTATCTAGGTCAGGTAGGGCTATCTAAAAAGGTTTTAAAGTTATTGTTAAAAATGTATTCCCCTATGGAGAAATTTAATAAGATTTGAACTTCTGGAACTTGACTGCTGCACTATACGAGACATTTGGTGCAATGCTTTTGGTTCCCATATATATGCATGTGTGTTTGTGTCTCATTGCCAAAGTCTAGTTTGTGAAAAGAGGATCTGTCAATCGTCTGTCAGCATGATTAGTGATATCTTGATCAAGATAATCTAGGTGAGGTATGTGTCAGCAACGATGGATGATGTTACAGAACATCCAGAGTTACCCAAAGCAGATGGCCCCATCATTTGATGCATTATTTGTGGAGCGCACACACACACACACACACACACACACACACACACACACACACACACAGGGCCAAATCCATTTTGAGGGAACCTTTAGAAAATGAAAGCCATAAAATCAAATTGGTTGTGCTTTTTGACAGTCCAGACCAGCATGCATCTGCCTTCTGCTTTAAATCACTAACTGAATCAATACCCAGACAGGAAATGGATCAGAATATCAACTACCCACGGCGCAGTCCTGCCAAGAAATTATTTGTGATCCAGTTATAGTCCAGAGTGTAGTTCTAAGTGAAATATACAGTTACACTCTTTTTGTTGTGCGCCGTTTCGCAGCCGCAGACTTCATCGACAGAGGAAGCGACAGCTCTTTCTGTTGATGAAAGGAAGTGGGTGAGAACGCCTCAGATGTGCCGAGTGGCATTTTCCCAGAATGCACTTGTGTGTTGATAACCCACCATAGAACAGCTCAGCTCTGCCTGCAGTTTTCTGAGATTGACGATAATAGAGCTTAAATAATTAGATTTTTAAATGCAAAACTAGTTTTGTTTGGTACCATTAAATAAGCTTCAGAAATATGACATCATGTCAAGTCTGATGGCTGCTTATGGCATAGTCCAAATTGTTATATCATATTTCTGTGATGCTTTAAAATACATTAGATCAGCGGTTTCACATTTTACATTGGACATCAAGTGGCGACCCATTGCATGGGTGTATTTATATATTTTTTCATTTATAGCTTACCATACAGGTTTATTACACAGAAATTGAAATGCATGCAATTGTGATTTACCTGTGATCCCATACTTAAAGGTGACATATTATTATGTCTCTGTTGTCCCCAGAATGTGTTTCATTCAAAATACCCCACAGATCATTTATTATATCATTTTGAAAATGCCTATTTTGAGTGGAAGCAGAAACACGCAGTTTTTCGTGCCTGTCCTTTAAATGCAAATGAGCTGCTGTTCCCCGCCCCTTTTTCCAGAATAGAGCTTACCTTTTGAAAACATCTGTTTTGGTTCTGATTATCATGTTTTATCATGTTATAAATAAATATTCAGGGCTCTGGAGTGCGACCTAATTTCTCAATGGACTAAAACAAATCAGAGGTCACACCGTTCAAGGGAACAAAAAGTCTCTGCGACTCTGAAAGTCTCCCTGTGGTTCAACAACGGACACTAGAGCCCTGCATTTCAGATCGGGCCAATTTTCACTTCATAGTTCAGACGCGGGCCGGACCTCCCGCCTGTTTTAGACTTCTACTTACTTTATATTTTAGACATCCATCAATTCATGCTAGAAAATTGATGCATACATTTATTTTGCTATTTTAACTAATGTTACTGTATGCATAATTATATAGTTATTTGCATTTTATTTTTTGCTTTAGGCATTGCATCTGTTTCAGGCTGCACCTGTAGGGAAGCGTAGTGTAAAATCCTCACTGATGGTGGAAACACATCCTTCATTCCTACTGTGTCTGTAGATTCGGTTTCATATTCTGTAGGTCCTCTTCGGTTGTCAAGCTCCAAGAGCGCAGACCAAGCCTTGTGATGTGTGTCTCTGTGTGTGTGGTGTATTTAGAGGGTGGGGAAGACACAGAGCCTTTTCTAAATGTCTGGAGGTGTTTAGTTAATAATCAGTCATGTTTTATTGACTATATAGCTATAGCAATGAGAATGTGCAGTATGAAGTAAACCAATGATGCCTGTGTCTCCATACACAAGTGTGTTATTATACATCCCACTAATAAGGTGAAAAATAAGGCCTTAAAGTATTAAAAAGTTTTGGTTTTTTTTTATAAATGGCCAGTGAATGTAAATATTATGTTTAGTTCATTAATAATTAAAATAATTTAAAATGTAGTATATATATATATATATATATATATATATATATATATATATATATATATATATATATATTATCCATTCAAAATTATGACATTATGACTATAAGTTTATTTCAAGACATCTGAAATGGTACAGGCACAAAACCTCATTGTAAGAGCTTAAGGTCTTTTATAGTATTTTATAGTTGATCTAATATTCTTTAGTTCCCAGAACACAAAAAACATGGGGATTTGTGGCTTCCAGTGCTTTTTATAAACACTTTGGACACCAGAGTATGTCTTATTTGTGGAAAGTTATATGTGCGTGTTCACATTTAAATATTCTCTGTTTACTTAAAGGAGGAGTTCTTGATTTAAAGACAATGACGAAAGTAAATTGAGTCATTTTGCTAGGAAGGAAGAGCAAATATTATACATGAACTGCTGTATTGCTGACACAGTCATGGCTGTTGGTACATTTTAATTTACATGTCCTGACTCTAAGGTGTGCTTTAAGGTCTTTCAGCATCTGAGATGGCAGTAGGCAGAATGTTTACAGATCTGATTCACTTCTCTTTGTTGTGAAGTTAGTCACCGTGTGTGTGTGTGTGTGTGTGTGTGTGTGTGTGTGTGTGTGTGTGTGTGAAGGGCAGGTGGCACATCGTATCTCTGTTGAAAGAAGGGGCTGAGGCTTTTGTCAAGCTCCCATTAGTTTAAATTCAGCTCTTCCACTAAAATACAATCCATGCATATACACAAGTCTCGAACAGCTGCCCAAACCAATGGTTACTATGGTTACCTGCATATGTGAGGTCGCAGCATTCTAAATCACGTCAGGGCTTCTCAGTATCATGGAAACTAATCAAACGTTGCCTAGTAACCACATTAACATGGCTGTTAAACTCTGAACATCTGACTGTTTGTTTGCATTGCATTTACTGCAGAAGTTAGGCAGACTGTCAAATATTCAAGATATATTTACAGGGAATTTGCTGGCAATGTGAAATTATCCAGCATTGTCAATAATGCTGTGATTTTTAAACACACATTTTTTTTTAGCCAACAGGTTTCCTAAAGATGACTAGTTATGTGATCCCTGTATAAGACCATGGTTACATTATTAAATACCTAATCAAAAATTGTTTATAATCCCCTTCTGGTATTTTACGTGTTTGAAAAGTTTTATAAAAAATACGTGGAGGAAAATATTTAAATTCAAATATTACAATTTGCTAAACTAATATAGTGAATGCTGTGTAGAATACATTATTTTAAAACAGATATTTTACTTGCATTAAACCTTGTGAATCTAAGTGTATTTTTTTTTTTTTTTTTTTATATTTCATTTTATATTACATAATATTTGTTGCACTATTATGGAATATTTACTGGGATATTAGACTCTTGTAATAAGAAATAACAGCAACGAATAATTAAGAAAAATAACTCATGAAGTTGACTATAAAAGCATAAAACAATGAACGCTTTCAGCAAACCATAGGCTTTCTGCTGTGCAGTTTTGAGAAAAAATGCTTTTAGATATGAGGTGTGTGTGTGTGTGTGTGTGTTTACTGAACTAAAAGAATACTGAAAGGAGACGTTGATGGCTGTATTTTTTTGTATGTGGTTCCTCAGGACACAGCAGGGCAGGAGAGGTACCGCACTATCACCACAGCGTACTACAGAGGGGCCATGGGCTTCCTGCTAATGTATGACATCACTAACCAAGAATCCTTCTACGCTGTGCAAGACTGGTGAGTTTACTTCCTTTATTTACAGTCCTAGAGTCAGATGCTAAATCCCAAAGTAAATCATCCTACTATGACCCCAGGTAGTGAGAATGATTGAAAGGTCAAATGTTCCTTGTTAAAGTGATGCACACGTTTTGAGCATGTCAGAATTGACTTCATTCGTGTGTTTGTGTGTGTGTTCCAGGGCGACTCAGATTAAAACGTACTCATGGGACAACGCTCAGGTGATTCTGGTGGGGAACAAATGTGATCTGGAGGACGACAGGCTGATGTCCAGGGAGGACGGACAGAGACTGGCTAATGAGCTAGGCATGTTACAGCACATATTAAAAACAGGCTTGAAAGGACATGCTGGGAGGATTAAATTATTTTAATTGTGGTAGACAAATTATTTATTGAAACCATGAAATGTTGAAGTTTAATTTAAAGCCAAATGCTACTCTCATTAAGGGCTTGGCGAGCGTTCATTTTGGACCCCGTTCATGCTTCACCACCCTCTTAATTTCCTTTGTGCTTCAGAGCCTTATATGGACAAAAAAAGACAGGAAGGAATGATACAGGCATTTCAAAGTACTGAGAGCAAGTGTGTTGCTCAAAGGGTGTGAATCTGCCTTTATTGCCCAATAGATGTTAGATATAACGCACCATGTAGTGTAGAATTATAGTGTATGCTGATGATCGACCAATATGGATTATTTGATGGCTGATATAAAATGCGTGTGTGTGTATATGTGTATATATTTATATATATATATATATATATATATATATATATATATATATATATACACACACACACACACACACACACACACACATACTACTGGTCAAAAGTTTGGGATCAGAACGATCTTTTGCTCATCAAGGCTGCATTTATTTCATCAAAAATACAGGGAAAAAATTAAATATTGTGAAATATTATTATGAACTAAAATAGCGTTTTTCTATTTTAATAAACATAAAAAGCTAGTTTATTCCTGTAATGAAAATATGTATTTCCAGCATCATTCCTCCAGTCTTCAGTGTCACATGATCTTCAGAAATCATTCTAATATGCTGATTTATTATCAGTGTTGCAAACTGTTTTGCTGCTTAATAATTTTTTGGAACGTGATACTTTTTTCCAGGATTTTTATGAATAAAAAGTTAAAAAAGAAGAGCATTTATTTAAAATATAAATCTTTTCTAACAATATACACTACAGTTCAGAAGTTTGGGTTCAGTATATTTGTATTTTTTTCTTTAAAAAAAATAAAACTTTTTATTCTGCAAGGATGATGTTAAGATAAATTATGTCAAATTGTTAAGAAGTGATAGCAAAGATTTATATTGTTATAAAATATATATATTTTGTATAAATGCTGTTCTTTTAAACTTTTTGTTAATAAAAGAATCCTGAAAAAAGTATAGAAAAAAACTTATATGGTTTAGAAAAAAATATTTGGCAACACCACGGTTGGCAACATTGATAATTCTAATAATAAATCAGCATATTAAAATGATTTCTTAAGGATCATGTGACACATACTGAAGTAATGGCTGAAGGAAATTCAGCTTTGCATCACAGAAATAAATGATATTTAAAAGAATATTAAATAGAAACCATAATTTTATATTGTAATAACATTTTGCAAGATTCATGTTTGTTTTCTGTATTTTTGATCAAATAAATGCAGCCTTGATGAGCAGAAGAGACTTCTTTATTATAATAAAAATATTCAATTTAAAGATAGTATTCATAACAATTTCTGTAATTAAATGATAATTATTTTAAATAATATATTTTTTTAGATAAATCCATTTGAAAAAATAATTTGATAAAAAAAAACCTTTAAAAAAAAGTTTACAAATTTGTAAAATAAACAGATTACTTTATACTTATTTTAACCAAATTTTACTTCACACAGAAATAATAATTTTGTAGCACAAGAAGTGGGTCTAACAGCTGGATTCACCAACATTTGTGAGGTTCATGTATTTAAATATTTATTTGATATTCAAAGACTTGTTTAAATGATATAAAAGTGTATATCTGGCTGTATTTGAAATAGTATTATACCATTCGTATTTCATTTACTATAACAAGTAAACCAATGAAGACAGAATAGGTGCTTTTGTGTGTCTGTCAAAATAAAAGTCCCACTTATAGGCCAAATAGAAAAATTGATTAAAATATAATTACTAGCAGAATACATTATTCACCTACACCTAGTGGCCAGTTAGTATTTGCAGTTTTTTGTATGAAACTTTATATATCCTCCTCTTTTTCCCTCTTACTCTGCCGTCTTTTTGCAGGCTTCCAGTTTTTCGAGGCCAGTGCAAAAGACAACATTAACGTCAAGCAGGTGTTTGAGCGGCTGGTTGACATCATCTGTGACAAAATGAACGAGAGTTTGGATGGAGACCCGAGCATGTTAATCAATCACAAAGGCCCGAGTCTGCAAGACACGCCCCCTGATGGACAGAGCAGCTGTGGATGTTAATGATCATCTCTCAACAAACACTCATACTTGAAGGCAAACATTCACACACATGCACTCACTCACTCCCTCTCTCTCTTACACACGTACACCAGAAGAGAGACTCTTTCACAAGTGTACTGCCAATATATAGTATGAAATGCCAACCAAACAGTAAGAATATGGCATAGTCACCTTATGCTTTACATCAGTTACATAAACAGGCCCCTCAGGGATTAATTGAAATGGGATGGGTTTATCTCAATGTGATGTGAGGCTGCCAATACACTGAACTGTGATATCATGAGGAGAACTAACCCAGCCGGGAAAATACTGCATGAAACTGCAGGAATCAGAAATTCACATGCCAAAAATCTCAGCTTTTTAGGAAAGTTTCAAATTACTCCAGTGCCTGTTTACAACATGTTCAGATAAAATGCATCTGGCTGTCATTGTGAAGTAGCTTTGGTTATTTTAATGGATGCAAGATCATGTTTTACTTCAATATAGGTGATAAAGCATTTTAGGACTGCTCTAGAAATATCCGGTCCGTATGACTTTGTTACTTGTTTCAAAGTATGTACTTAAGTCAGATTATATTGTTCTTGCCATTTGCTTTGAATGCAATAAATTTGCTTCCCTGTGGACACTAAAGGAGTATTTATATAATGTGTATATTTTGTGTGTGTGTGTGTGTGTGTGTGTGTGTGTATACATACTACCAGTCAAAGGTTTTTGAACAGTAAAAATCACTTTTAAAAATCACTTTTTTTATATGTGTATCTGCATTTTTTGTTGACCTGCCTGCTCTTACTCTAAAAAAGTGCTGTGACATTCAGACATTTGTTTGTGGTCTTTGTGCATGATACATAATTTCCCTTTTTGCATGAACCTTGTACGCTTGTGAGGATGTGAGCTTTTAGCACCTCTAGAAGAACCGTGTGTGCTGTAGGTGGGGCATGCACAGAATCAAAATAAAAGCACGAGCACATTCTTTAAGGGTGGATGTGGAGAAAACATTTAAGAGGTGCCAAAACATACACCTCTATGCCAGAATCACTTCTCCGCTCTGGAACTGCTTGACACCGCTGCTGATCTACAGGACGCATCCAGCTGATGTGAATATTTCTGTCTGTACTAAAGTTATAGTGGACAGGCTACTGCCAACATTCTTCAAAATATCTTTTTAGAAGAAAGAAACTCATAAAAGTTGGGAACAACTTGAGGGTGAGTAAATGATGACAGAATTAGCTTTAATACAGCGTACGATGTTTGGAGTTGATGGGCTTGATCAGCTTTTTTGGTACTCTGAAGAAGAAAAAAGCTGGATGCTCTTGGTTGTGAGTGTCAAATATATATATAAAAAAGTTGTGAATCTCAGACTATTCTCAAATTTCTTAATCTTAAAAGCTTAATATACTGCTTGTTTAAATTAGTCTGTTCTTTTTTCCCTTTCATTTCAGTTTTTCATCAGTGTGTTCATCATCTTCATCCTCCGGGTCATTGCTGCAGTGTTTGTCCTCCTCCCAAATACGGTGGGAAGAGCAAAAATTAGGATTGCTTGCAACATGTTATTCATTGTGGACTTGCATGACGACAGAACAACATGACACTGTTCAACTTTAATAACAATGATTAATTAACTTGATGATGAGGTCATAAAACTTCTGTGTCAGTAAATCCTCTTGTGGAATCATTAAAAGCTTGAAAACTGAAATAGTTTTATTAAATTATATTAGCCGATGCTTTATTCCAAAGCAACTTACAAATGAGAAGAGCAAAAAGAAGCAACCTTCCTTTCTGTTGTAAACTATAAAATATGAAGAATAACTGCATAGCTATAGCTTTATTTGCTGAATGTTGTTTCTTTTTTTATATATATTGCTCTTATGGATCTAACAGCACCAGAAATCTTAGAATGCTGCAATACTGCCCACATGAGGATCATTTCCATCATTACAGTTTGGATCACTGTCAAACCTATTTATCTTCTGAGCTTTTATTCATATACATAAGAACATTGCCTGTGTCATATTTATTCTTTAAATGATTGTTTATGTGTGTGTGCGCGTGTGTGTGTGTATTCTGTTTTACAAATTATGATTTGAATCTTTCTTGTTTTTTTACAGATTGGATTGTTTGCAGTTGAGATGAAGCACACAGAAAACTGTCTGGTCTGAAAAGATCTGTGTATTTGTGTCAGGTGAGCACTGACGCCATGTCGAAGGTGGAGCCTTGGAACGAGGGCTTGCGCAGCACAAAGAGAAGCTCGCCATCTTGGGCAAATCTCCGTACATCTCATCCACCGCAAATCATAGACACCCTTTCAAACACACATACAGAGAACAGCTCAGTCGTATGAACAAACCAGTGTGTGTTTCTTGACAATGAAAGACAATAAGAATATATGATTTGATATACTGTAAATGGCAAATAGCACCTGGAAGTTTCTATCAATCAAGTTGGTCTCAAATTCATCATCATCCTCTCCAAATGGATTTATGAGCTGCTCTGCCACCTGATAAAGAATTACACCATGAAACAAACAAACATTACTGACTGAAAAAATGGCTAATCTTGATACAATCTGAGTTCTTGTTTTATAGTAATGTTGTGGGCGGGGTCATATATGAAGACGGAGGGGCATCTAATTAATGTTTAAATCAAATCAGGGATTGTGATTCCTCATCTTTAACCAGCCAGTATAGAAAAAGAATTGCAGAAGGGTAAAGAGGGGGATATAAAGGTCAAGGTTGTGACCCGGATAACCCTGACCCAGGTACAGAAACTGTCAACCAATCAGACACACCAGAAAGAAACTGTACACCGCCAGAGTCACAACCTGAAATGGACAAGACTATCTGTTCATATTCACCACAAACACACATCCAGTCTCTCTTGTCTTAAGCACGGATGTGACCTGCGTGTAGACCAGGGGTATGCTCAAGCTCCTGGCAGAACATCAACGACAGGACATGAAAAAATATTTTATTTGAAATTATATTTATATTTATATTTATATTTATATACTCGCTGACAAATAGGTCAAACCTAGTGGTTTAAAGGATGGGGGGGGGGGGGAGACTGGTAAAGATTTAAAAAAGAAATTATTTAAAATTAATTTGTATTTTGGGGCTGTATTTTGGTGTCTTTTTATAACGTATAATTATTTTTATTATAAATATTCTTGACAATTATATGTAAAAAATGACAAATAATACTTAAAATATAAATACAAATCTCTCTATAGTTTGCAATGTCTTTTGAGTTTTTATATATTTAGCTGAGGATGGCATAAGAAATGCACAGGTGTTTATTTCTCCATGAGATTTCATCTGCTCTAAACAATTAACCCACAAGAAACAACTTTAGAAGAATTTCTGCCTTAGTCTGTTATTCAATTAACAACATATTGTTTTTCAATACTGTTCCCTTAGGACGGATGTATTTGCAATAAATGACTTTATTCAATAAATTTTACGTCAACCCAATTATTAAATGTAACTACAAGTGTTCTTACCTTTTCACCAGACGTCCCAGAGGAGATGCATGTCATGAGTGTGTTTCTGTCGTTCATGTTCTGCCAGGAACTTGAGGCCTCCTTCATCAGGAGTTTAAGAAAGGACATCATCTCTGTATCCTCCTAGACTCATCCAGATCGAAACACAGTCATCTCATCTCTGCAAAAACTCAGCTGAGAAAAATGCATCTGTATGTGTGAATGTGCAGAGGAGGGCGGGACAAAATGTCACGGGGGCTTTGACTCAGTAACAGTGCAGCTCAACTGCACAAATGTATTCACTCTTTAAACTGTTTTAAAAAATGTCTTAAACTATGCCCTCAAAATGATAATGTTATTATTAACGATCAATATATTATTGATATGGTAAACAGTCACAACCCATCACGCACCCTAAGGTCAAAAAACGCTGGACTTTTGGTCGTTCCTAGGATAGCAAAGTCCACTAAAGGAGGTAGAGCTTTCTCATATTTGGCTCCCAAACTCTGGAATAGCCTTCCTGATAAGGTTCGGGGTTCAGACACACTCTCTCTGTTTAAATCTAGATTAAAAACACATCTCTTTCGCCAAGCATTTGAATAATGTATCTTTTTAATTGTGTGTAGTTGCATCTGATCAAAGTTTGCATTTTTATTCATTAGCTTGGGTTAAACTAATTTTACTTTGCTGGATCAGCAGCTATGCTAATGATGTCTGTATTTTGTTTCTATGTTTCGCCACGGGATTTACATCCCGTGGTAACTAGGATTTACACAAGCTCCAGTCTGGATCCAGAACACCTGAGAAGAGATGATGCTGACCCTCAGAGGACCTCAGATGATGCTAACCCTGAATCAACAAACAGAACTAACAATTATTGCTAAATGTGTGACTGAATCATATAATAACTTAATTAATAATATTGATAGTTCATCGTCTAGCTGACTACGTCTTGTATTATCATTATTTTTTTTTTTTCTAAAATCCTGTCAAATGTGCACAAACTACTAAATACTACTACTAACTACTACTAAATATTGTAGAAACATAATTTTCTGTAAAGTTGCTTTGTAACGATTTGTTTTGTAAAAAGCGCTATACAAATAAACTTGAATTGGTAACAAGTCAGAGGTTATAAATAAGGGTAATTTTCAATGTCAAAAGTTCTCATATTTTTTTATGCTGTAATTTTATCAAATTTATTACAACAGACCAAACCAATGTTTGCAGCTTTATTAACTGTTCTAGTAATTTTACTATTTAATTAAAAAGCCTCTAAACAGTCTATAAAATACTTTAACATGATCTGGAAGATAATTTTTTTTTTTAACATTTTTAACTATCTCATATTTCAAACAAAGTTTTTTTATTATTATTATTATTGTGTCTGTGTGTGTGAGAGAGAGAATTATCCCCTTGAAACTAAATGTCCATTATTATAACACACACACACATATATATATATATGTACATTTGTTTTTTTACTTTAAGGACCATTGTGCTTTGAAAACGTTTTATGCTAAAAGTTCTTTATAAAACAATCAATAAAAAAACTTTATTTCTAAGCGTGTGAAATGAGTCATTCTTAAAGTGGGATTAAAATAAGGTAAGAGTGCCCAAACTGCTGTTTCTCACATAATGAAAGTCAGAGACTGGTCTGTTGCTTAGACTGCTTAGACTATAAAAGTCTTAAAACTTAATTATTTTTGCAAGACTGGTCATAACTTTTTTTAAATCCATTAAATAAAAACTTAGATTGGTCTAATCTGAATCTGAAAAGTAAGACTGATAACTGGTTAACTGTTAGTAAATCAAAGTAGTTCTTAAGACACTAACAAGGAGACTATCAACTGGCCCCAGTCTGTCAGTCTCCACATTAAACCAGCAGAAAGTATTTTCATGTCTTTTCAATCTGTACAATGGATTTAAATTTTTTTTATTTGTATTTAACAATGGAGAAGAAACACAAAACTAAACAGAAACAGCTTCAGCGTTCAGTTTGTTCCAGACAAACACAACTGTACGGCTTGTGAGCTACTATAGTGCTTTACTTTTACTGTACTGAAAAAGGCCTATATCCTGAAAACCTTTCCTTTTATTCTTAAAGGAAAAAAGACATTTAGATTGGTTTCCAAGAGCATGAATTCTCATTTTAAATAAACCATTCATTTAAAAATCAGACAAAAGTTTGGGGTCAGGAATATTTTAAATTATTGATTTATCTTAAAATAAATTCATACTCAGTAAGAACACGTCGAATTGATCAAAAGGGTGTTAAAGATATTGAAAATCTTAAATCAAATTATTGCATCAAGGAACAGAAGATTTATGTATAGATTTGTGCATTATGTACTGTTACTGTATAAATAAAAATGTGCATTATATATACACATACTACACGAGAGAGGGGCAATAACTAGTTATTAAGAAATTAATTACAGAAGACAGGTTTAAGATGGAGATGGCATGGGGGGCAAATCAGCATATTAGAATTTCTGGAAGATTACATTTTAAAATATAATGGAAAAACATTAATTTTTAATTGTAACATTTTACAATATTACTGTTTTTACTGTATTCAATCTGAGGTCACAAGACATGAGAAACAACATAAAGGTCTTCTTTCAAAAACATTTAAAATCTTACTGACTCCAGACTTCTGAACAAAAAAAATAAATACAAATGTGATCCTAAACTCTAAAATATTTTTTAGTTGTGTTGTTAAATATTTTAGCCTTACTAGACACCCCAAATATTTCTATTCACATAAATAACTGAACAGAAACACCTGCTGCAGTAGATGGAGGATAGCATTTTATTTTCTTTGAAACTTGGTGTGCTTCTACAAAAAGAAGCCAGATTTGGAAAGGCAGAAACAAGATAAAAGAGGACGAAGAAACTTAGCAAAACTGATTAATAACTGATCAAAGATTCAAATCTTTCGGTCCGATACACTGTCAGGTTTGTGAGGTCTTGTCCCTGGTGTTCATAAACTAAGGAGCCCACTGCTTCATGCTGTGAAATCACAAGAAAACACTTCACCAGCTCAGTATAGTATTGTGTAATAGTAGTCTCAGCTGACAGGCTGCAGGGTTTTTGTGGCTGGTTTAAACAAGCGTCTTATCTCCTTAGGGTGTGTGTGTTCCTGTGTTTTGACACAAGCAGACATTACTGCCAAATGATAAGAAGAACAGAAGCGAGAGGAAGAACAAGACAGCTCTCTCAAATAAAAGATCTGAATGGAAATTATCTTAAGTCATTACAAGACTATATAAATACAATCACTTTAACTGCAAAACTTAAATTAGATAAATTTAATCACAATGTTTATACAAAGTAATTACAGTTTGGTTCACTGCAACTAGAAGTCGATTAAATGCCAAATGCAAGTTTAAAGGGAAAGTTCACCCAAAAATGAAAATGTAGTCATTTACTCACCCTTGTTGTAACAAGCTTGTATGCGGTTTATAATTTGTGCATGAAATGCAAAAATAGAATTGTGAATTGCATTAAAATCTAGGGTTTGGAATAACGTAAGAGTAAAAATGACTGGGGGGGGTGAACTGTCGCTTTAACTGTATCATCTAAATGCATCATCTTCCCAAGTTTGGACCCTCTAAATTAACAACAATACTGACTAGTTCAGGAACCAAAGTAAAGTCTATTGATATTGATCAGAACCTGAAACAAAGTTTATGGTATCATTGACTGATCCTAAATCAGATCTGAACTGAACTAGAGACCGACATCTACACTGATACCGAATCAGAGTCCAGATGTACATTCCTGCACTGACATCAGTTTGAATCTCCTTTCTTCAGGAATGAGTGTTTTTTATGCTTAAATACATCATCACAAAGCAACATAAACCACCAAGACTTCTAAACGGGCCTTTTAACTCTCGGCCGACATTCATAACGGATCACTGGAGCATCATGGCGGCATCTATTATGACCAGAAAACCAGAGAGTGTGGAGAGAAAGTGTGGGGGGGGGGGGGGGGGGTGAAGGTGTGTGTGTGTGTGTGTGTGTGTGGAGATGTGAAGACCAGAGGGATGCAATGGTGTGTGTTTGTTCTGTGGAAATCATTTCAGTCACTTCTTGGGCAGGCTGTAGGGCTCCAGCAGCTGCTTGGAGAAAGTGTTGACCTTGTCCACTCCTCGAACCTCGTGAGGCAGCAGAGGCAACTTCACTATGTGGAAATCTTCATATAAATCCTCCATCTGAGAGAGAGAGAGAGAGAGAGAGAGAGAGAGAGAGAGAAGAAAAGACAAGAAAAATATGAAAAGAACAGGAAAGGGGAAAAAAATACAAAGAAAGGAAAAGGTACAGGAAGAGAAAAGGAAATGCATTTAGTATTACGGATAAGGAAGAACAAATGGGAAGAGAAAAAGTAAACAGGAGCAAGAAAAATTAAGAGACAGGAAAAAAGGAAGAAGAAAACAAATATTGAGGAAAAACAAAGGAATGTGAAATGAAGTGGGGAAGGAAAGGGAAAATAATTAAAATAAGTAAAAGTACAAA
Source organism: Carassius gibelio (assembly GCF_023724105.1). Taxonomy (NCBI): domain Eukaryota; kingdom Metazoa; phylum Chordata; class Actinopteri; order Cypriniformes; family Cyprinidae; genus Carassius; species Carassius gibelio. The sequence goes on from NC_068371.1 coordinate 38,110,005, forward strand.
GGAAAAAGTGAAGAAAAGAGATTAGATAACAAGTAACAAAGTAGGGAAAAGAAAAAAAAAAGAGCAGAAAGAAAAAAAGATGGAAAGGAAAAGGAAAGAACAGAAAAAGGGCATAGAAAAGTGTATAAAGATTAAAAAGCAGAGGAAAAAGAAAAGGTAAAGTAGGAAAAAGAATAAAGAGAACAGAAAGGAAAGGGAAATATTGAAGAAATGAGATGTGCAGTAAACTGTAACTGAAGTAAATTGTGCCTTTGTTTAGATCTGAATGTTATTTGATCCTCTAGTTTATGTTTTATCATAAAGATACTGAGACAAAAGTGGCACAGTATAGAAGGTTTCCATTCGATGAGAACAGAAATCCTGTTACAGTATAAATGTCACACACACACCTGGTCCAGGTACTTGGACTGAATCTTGTGTCGGGCTTCACACATCTTGCAGGGCCGTCGCTCGCTGTCAGGGAACACCAGCTGGTTGACGATAATGTTGTGTGTGTCGATGCGACACTTGGCCAGCTCCTGAATCAAACGCTCTGTCTCATACAGAGACAGGAACTCTGCGATGCACACGCAGATAAACGTCGTCTGCTCCTGTATGCCAAACAGGACACAACATTTAGGAATCAACATTTTTCATCTCTCTGATCAGGCATTAACGGGGACCCCTGAGGCGTGACACTCACCGGGTCCTTAAACTGCTCGCTGACTGAGCGGATGACAGGGAGCGTCTCCTCCAGTTTCGACGCCAGCTGATCTGCATTCATGTCTCCCAGGCCCAACATGTTACACATCTGCAATGGTTTGACAGAACTACAATTAAACCTGATATTTAACTCCGTTCAATTGTAGGAGAAATAGAGTTTTTTTTGTGAACCGATTCAGCGGGGAAAATAAGTATTTTGCACCTTATCTTCATGTGTCCAATACTTATTCCCTGTGTCATTTCACTTTATTTATTATGACTCAACTTGTATACTTAAATGTTGTGATTTCTTTGTATGAATTCAATATTTGGCTTGATGGCTACATCTGGTGGAAATTTTATCTATAGCCCACTTAGAAATCCCCTTACTGATAAAAATGCCAATGTCAAATACTTATTTTCCCCGCGGTATCATGCATTTCTCTGCAGTACACTATTGTACAAACACTGCAATTCCCAGAATGCCGTGCTGATACCTGTGAGATGAAGGGGCTGATCTGGTTCTTGATCTGCATGAGGCGGCCCAGTCCTCTCTCCACGATGGTGGGGAAGTTGAGCAGACGCAGAGTGTGTCCTGTCGGGGCCGTGTCAAACACCACCACCGAAAAATTCATGCCTTTCACTAACCTAGAAAAATAAATAAATAAAAAGAGACAGAGGTGGGAATGGGATAAATTAAGAAATTATTTCATTACTGATAAAGTAATACATTTCATATTAATTATATTTATATAAGATTTTTGTATTTATATTATATATTTTGACATTGGCGGTCAAAGGTTTGAAGTAACTAAGAATTATAATTTTGAAAGAAGTCTCTTATGCTCACCAAGGCTTTGATATCACAGGAAGAGATCAAGATATAAAATAAGCAGTTATTTAAAAAAAAAAAATTTATCAAATAAATGCAGCCTTGATAAAGATACAAGACACATTTAATTAAAAAAATCCAGTGCCTGTGTGTGTACATGCATATAAAACATAAATATGCTACATATATTTTTTTAAAGGCTTCAAAATGAATTGAATGTGTTAATAACAATGATTGTTGGTGGTTCGCCATCTAGATGTGGACAGTATTACTGCATTAAGAGGTCAGTTTAATACTGTAGAACTATTTTTTTTTTTCAATCACACAACTTCATTCCCTTATGAAAGACAATAAGTGCACACTTTTATCTGTCTCTTTCCAGATTTATTTATTTTTTTTGCTTTGAAGTGAAGTTTGTAATGCTGCGATTCATTTTGGAGCCCTTTTGTTTCAGTCTCAGCTTGCAACTCTTTATTGAAGAAGTGTTTGAAATGCTAATGAAGGCTGAAACCTCATCTAAACACCCCAGTGACAAGAGCTTGACAAAACAATGCAGCTTAGAAAGAACTATTGCATTATGAGCCGATTACAGTGCAACATGTTCAGTGCGTGAAGCTGTCTGAGTCTGACCTCATGACCTCTGCGTAGCTCATGGCCTCGTCGATGCCGGGAAAAGCGCTCATGGCTTCCTGCATCATCTTCTTCCCCATACTGAGCATGTTGTCCTCCTCGAAGAACTCATCGGGCAGCTCTGCCACACCCAGACTGGGGTCGATCTCCTACAGACAGACACGACGACGGAGAACAGTCTCATCTCATGGATTTCTAACGTGGTTATAATAAGCTAAATTTAACACTGGTATATTGAACTAAATTTCAAAGAATAGTAACCATTGATAATAAAACAGATGATAATACTGTGCATTTCCTAGTTTCATCTTTCCGTTTAATTTTTGCATATCTTCACTGTCAGAACGGAAAAGGATGCAATTTATATTTCTGGCAAGAACAGCACAAGTTCCTGAAGTAAATCACACACAGTCTAAGCAAGTCCCATGCATTTCAATTTTAAATTGACAGAGATAAACAGAGATTTATGACATGTAAAGCCGGGTGAAATACTAAATTAGATCACAACATATTTTCAATTATTTAATTGACAGATATATATAGATCCTGTACAAATTATCTAAATGATGCAGTTTATTAGATCTGCTTTTATGGTTGTGTACATGGATTGAGTAGGTGAACGTCATGGCATTGTTTTTAGTGTAAACACCGCAATGTAGTGCAAACAGTGTGCGTGTCGTTGATAGCGTACCATGGCAAACAGGTTGTCGTAGCCCTTGACTTTGGTGGGCACTTTGGAGAACTTCTGGTCGAAGGCATCTGAGATGTTGTGTGCTGGATCTGTGGATATGATGAGGACGCTCTCTCGCACCGCCGCCAACTGAACCGCCAGACTGCAACTGCAACACAACAAGCCAGAAAACAAACAACACTTAGTCTAGACAGAATCATTTACATTCAGAGAAGAAACCAGCAATCAGTGAATGACATTATATTATCTTATGTTAAAGACAAACCTTAAATATTGGCTTTTTTTTTATTTTATTAATATTATTTCATATTACCCGCTTTCATGTAATATATTTCTGTAACATTTTAATAAATAAGTAATTAATTATAAATTATTATAATTCCCAAAGAAAGCGGTTTTAAAAACTACCCACGCGTTGGTGTTTTTATGAAACGACCATTTCGACTCATGTAAGGTTTGCTGACAGGTTATATTTAGAGTATTGTTTTAACAGGTGTTCGTTTTTAAACAGATTTTAAGGGACACGTTGTTGAGTTTGAGAGTGTTTTTTAGCCTGTGTTTTAAATAAGTAAAAATGGCTAATCAGTGTTGTGTTGCTAAAGCAGCACTGACAGCAAACAGCCTCTCAGCTGTGAAAACCCCGACGTTCATTCACCCACCTGCACGTTGTCTTGCCCACGCCACCTTTACCACCGACAAATATCCATTTGAGTGATTTCTGCTCTATAATATTCTTTAATGTCGGCTCTAACGGCTCTACATCAGGAGCATCTTCAAACTCGTCTTCCACTGAAGCTGCCATCTTGCGCTCAAGTCAGTTGGAATACAGCAGAACGACAACTGCACACTCCGCCATTTTGGCTCCGCAACGGCCGAAAACACCGCCCTTAAATGAACAGAAGTAAGATCCAAAATGGCCCTTGTAGGGTGACCAGTTGCGAACGGAAGTTGGTTATACTGATGACTCAGCCGGACTGTACCAACTACTTTAATTCAAGGAGAATATTCCAAAAGTGCTTGCTCAGATTTTATTTTTTAATAGTTGGAAATGTAAGTACACTAATATTCTAATTATATCACATGTTGGGTGAGTTCATTTGTGTATTTGGAAGACAGAATCACACAAAACTTGTAGATATGGAAGAATTTGGCAACCTTTATTGTATTATAATACTATTCTTGTGCTGTCATTGCACATAAACAAAGCCACGTTTTTGTTGACATTTCTATTGCACCAACAAGCAAATACTTTTTTAGAAATGAATTTGGTTTTATTTTGAAACAAAATAAAATGTTGTGATGATTGTACTTCACATAATTATTACATTTATTTTCACGTTTGTGTTGTGCTAGAGCTACATTTCAATTCTGAATCATGAATAGAAAATTAAGTAATTCATCCAGTATGATATCAAAGAGCGACAACAGGTTGATTTTTAGATTTTCAGACACTGTTCTTGGTAGTCAATCACAATTTAAGTCACAATGATTCAGTACAGAGATACAGAGGAAGGCTAGAGCAGGATGAAATATTTTATGAATATGGTTTCAGGCTATACATGGAGCTCCTAACACAGTTCAGTCCGATTAACATCATTAATCCAGCACAATAACTGAGCAAACAAAACAACAAATGTGAAAATCTTCCTTGTTGCACAAGCAGTTCAGTGACAGGAACAAGATCATATATTCAGCTGACTTACACAAAAGACTCAAAGACATTACGAACAGTATCAAAACTGACTGAAGCATATGCTCCTTTTTTTAATTTTAATCTTTTTTTTTTATAAATTAAAAAAAAAAAGTTTGCATTGATCAGGGAAAAAAAGGAACAACTTTAAAGCTTCCACTGTAAAGGCTGACTTTAAGTCTGCAACATTTGAAGGTGCACAAAGTTTAGTGATTGTATTAATATCATTCTCATTGACAAATAAAGAAAGAAAACTACTAAAGACTGTTCATTCCAATTCCAAATAGACAAGGCAAAGCTAACTGGGGACATACAGGATCCAACATGTAACACCAAAAACAACCATTTAGGAAAAAGATGATTCAAAACCAGTCTAAAAAGGCATCTTACATCTCAGAACCCTGAAAACAGCAGCTGACGAGGCAAAAATCAAGAGTCTAACACTAAACCACTAGACGGGAGAAAATTATAGAAAGACTCTGTAAAACTACCACCTCAAACACCAGTTAGTGCATCACGAGATTGCAAGTAAAACGTTATCACGGCACGTCTTCTCGTAAATAAGGTTCTCTCATGTAATAAAGGTTTTTCAGCATTCTAATTGTGAGCCATAATCGGCACATTCACAGCCTGCAGAAATGAAACTCCGCCCACTGGACTCCTCAAATTCTCATTGGCGGAAGTTTGGCGATGGGCGGGTTTCATATCCAATCAGAAGGACACGAGTCCCTCTCGCATATATTGCACATTTCATGAATTTGGTTAGAACACAAAAAGAAAACAAGTATATAATGAATTCTATCCTAATATAAATTTCCTCTATCTTCATTAGAGATGCTTCAGTGGGTTTTCCACCTTGCCAAACTTCACATCTTCATCAATTACATGTATATGTGACTGAAAAGAGCTTTGACATGCAAGTGAGAGATTTTAAACATTCTTCTGGGGCCTTTTAAGTTTAACATTGGAACTGTTTACAGTCTCTGAACACACACACACACACAGTAACGCCACCTTCATTTGTTCAATCTACCGTCCCGAGTGTTTCGGGGCTCTTGGCAGACTCATTGGCACATCTCTCGTTATGCGCAGGCACTCTCAGTTTGTCTCGTAGGAAGACAGCAGTGCCGCGTCGACGGGCTCCATACAGGAAGGGCAAGTGAAGGAGCGCATGAGCCAGGCGTCAATGCAGTCCATGTGATAGATGTGCATGCAGGGCAGGAACCTGATCGGGTCGCCGTACTCAAAGTCCATCATGCAGATCACACACCTGTGGGCAGAGGGCAAACATTTTTACATGCAACCAACTAATTAGAATCAAATGTTTTTTGGGTATCACGCACTCTTTGATCTTCTTGTCAGACGGCTCTGAGCCCGGGTCGAAGATCCCACGGGGCAGGTGCTGGATGAGGCCGATGCGCTGAGCGATACGGACCTGCTCCTCCTCCGTCAGCTGAGAGGCCAGCCGCGTCTGACTGGGCGTGGGATAGTACACGGGCACCTGCACCCGCTCCTGCGTAGCATTCAATTGCACATAATTAATACAACCCTAAAAATAAAGGAATCTTTCCATTTTACAAAATGTTCTTTGGATTAAAATCACATTAAGATAAAATGGTTCTTTCAAGAATTGTTCACTGAGAGGTCGAACCAAAAATGGTTCTTCTATAGCATCACGGTGAAAAACCCACTTTTGGAACCTTTATTTTCAAGAGTCCAAAAGTGGGTTTTCAACGTGATGCTATAGAAGAACCATTTTATTAGCATGCATATAACTAGCATATTGGCAGTTTACTAGTACTTATAAAACATATATTAAAGCTCTATTATTCACAACCATATTTTAGATCCCTTAACGATACAAAAACTTAAAACATCTACTTTACTAACTACTAATAAGCAGCAAATTAGGAGTTTTCTCAGGGAAAACTCTTAGTTAACAGTGAACATGTGCTCCTTATTTTAAAGTGCTACCAATTTTTCACTGATTTTATCCTGTATTTGCAGCCATTAGTAGATATATCTATTTCTTATGTGACGATTATACTTTCTGCAACACAATATTTGAAGATCAATGATTTTTTAAATAGATTTTTTTGAAAATTAGTTTTTCTAATAGCTTTTTTTTTATGTTATTATTTTGCAATTTTTTGTATTTGCAAAGACATTAGTACAGATTTTTGCAATCCAAGGAGGCATTCCTTTAAAATGTATAGCAGACTTTCAAAAATATTATCTGGCCATCATCTTATTATTATACCTTTATATGGTATATTTACAAACTAGAATGCCACTGTAGTATAAGCAGCATGTCCAAAACAATCATGGTATACATTTTCTCAGTCATAGATCACAATCAATGCAACATACCAAAAAATGCATATCAATGACAAACTGCATTTCTCAAAACCTGCCTACAGCGAACTTGTCCTGTTCCTTTCTAGATCAAGATCACACTGTGATATCGGCTAGCTATTGCTATTACTACACGGTGTGTGGGACCTGGTAGGGCGGCGGAGGCTCTCCGGGCAGACTCGCCCCCTCGGACTCGTTCAGCAGCGACAGATCATCAGTGCCTTGAGAAGACAGACAGTTCCCCATCGAGTTGGCCCTGCACGACACGACAAACACGACGAAACACGTCTAGGTGGCCTTTAAAAGACTCGCCAGGCTTCCGTTGTGTTTAGGGATCGTCCTTTCTGCAGCCCGCTGTGTCTGATGTCTGTCTAGTATGTAGAAAAACAAACCCCTCGCCAAGCAGCGATCGGATTTTCTTTCTCACACACACACACACAAAATATTGTTTTAAAAAGACGGAATCCTTGAAAACATAAACTGGTTTAATTCTTACGGGTGTGCACCGCATGCAGGACATATATTATGCACTTATTATGGCCTGTACAGAGGAGTATTTTTAGGTAAGACCTCTTGACGACTCCATATCTCCTTTCATTGTTTACAAACTCTTGGACCGGAAGTGCGTTGATACGTGTGCATTGTGGATAATGTAGTTTTTTCACTGAAAGCTAACGCAAACCCATTTTAGGAAAACCATTTCTCCTTTGTATGTATAACACGATTAATTTAACCACATTGTGTATTGATAAAAAAAATAGTTTATTGATTAATAGATCATTGAAAAGTAAAATGTTGAACTTTATTTTATCCTTTTAATTTATTTAAAAAAAACTTCTGTATTATAATTCTGTTCTTTATTTCAATATTTTATTTAAAAAAATGTGAATTCTTTGTGTTGTGTTTAGATGGATAGATGTAAATAAATATATAAATAAATTAATGCTGTCAATTGATTAAAAAAACAACTAATCGCACTTTGTTCTGAAATGAATCACAGTTATTTAACTTTTATATTGCAATAATTTCACATTAAATTTTTCTAATTAATGTAGAAACAACATTAATACAGTATCTTTTTGATATTTGTTTAATGTCATTATTTTATGACTGAAGGCGAGTATCACAGATACCATTACTACCGATGTCTCTATGAAATTATTTTATTTTATTATAATTGAGTAATTGAGAGCTATACATTTTAACATTAAGTAGGCTTATTTAAGTGAACTTAAAACAATCCTCACATAACCCCATTATAATAAATGTCATATTCATTTGTAGGAAACAGAGAGAAATTTAATTATCAAAAATTAAATTCTAAATTAAATATGAATCCTTACAAATGAATCTACAAAGGTTATTGATTTCCTCTTTTTTTTCTTTTGTTCCTGATTAACAGACATCACAGCAGCTTGGTTAGTTTTTTTATCCATGTCCATGTTTTCTCTAAGGCAGTGGTTTGCAACCTGTGGGTGTGTATTGCAATGGTATTGCAGGTGGACCGCCAATTACTATTAAAATAAATAATAATATTGTTAATATATGTAAAAATGTCTAAGTCATAACATAATAACATAATTTAATATATAATTAAATAACAAAAAAATAATATTAAACTGTAACTATGCTTCCGAGCTCGCTGATTGGTTTAAGAATAAACCACCAATTTATCTTAGATATTTTTTTCTGCATATGCTACAGAACAACAAATTCAAACATGCATAAATGGCTTTCAACATGTTTCCTCCTGACTGCTTGCTCCGCTGTCTACCCGCTGCCGAGCTCTGCCTGGATCTGGTTTTCCCGTTGCCAGCCCTAGTTATTTTCTGTTCATTGCCAGTTCATTCAGTAAATACAGTTAACAATCTAGTTCCTGAGTACTAAGTTATTAACCCAACAATAGCGGAGTCAGTTAATTTTTGCAGTGGGCCGTGCAAACAAATGTGTTTGGTTGTATGGGCCGCGAGTTGAAAAAGGTTGGGAACCACTGCTCTAAGGTAAAAAACGAATTCAAACTGCCGTTCTCCTCCTTTCCGAGGGATGGCGGTGTGTCAGAGAACTACTTCCTCCGCCGCCCACCACCGAAGAAACGGACGCAGCGCACCTGACAGACGCGTGTTTAGCCTGCTAGCTAGAGAGCTACATCTGTAAACGCGTAAACCGGTCCCTCTCTTTCAAAGTCAAAACATTTTTCCTTCGGATATAAAAGTTCTGAAAGGGCCCGAATTGAGAAGAAAGGAGAAGACAAAAGCGGAGAAAGCAGCAATGCAGATCACACTAAAGACTCTGCAGCAGCAGACCATTCAAATAGACATCGACGATGAGCAGACGGTATTCACGCGCTTTCTCACGCTCAATTAAACAAGTTAATTACAAGTAGAAGTAACCTTAATCTGAGCGAACAACTAGTCACGAAAGCAGCATATTTCGAGCGATTTAAGTGGCGTTTATGAGTCACTGGGCGTGTCAGGCGATAGATAGATAGATGGCTAGAAGATAGATATAGAGAGAGATAAATGCAATTTAAAGTTAGTTCGTCAGGTTTGTGTACTATAGGAACATTTTGAAGATTCAGATAATATTTAAATAGTGTAACATTGTTATAACAGTATTATAAAAAGACAGGCTTAAAATAGCTAGCAGAGCATGTCTTGTTGCTTAAAATCCATGTGTTTTTTCCTTTGATGATGTAATGTATGATTTTAACATAAGCTTTAACATAACCAGGCTCAGAGTTCATGGGTTAATTAATATAAACATGATTATGAGTTGATCCCTTGTCATTTGAGATGTAGTTTAAAGCTTAATGAAGTGTTGGGAATACACATATATGACATTAAACACTTTAACTGTATATTTTCCGCATTCTTGTCGCTAAAAAAAGTCCTTTTCTGATTTGTTTGTGGTTTGCATATTTATTTATGTGGTATTTTGCATGGTCTATTATTAGAGGAGTGTCCCCTGGGTGGGAGTTTTAACGGAATCTTATCACTCAGCACACCCGGTTAATAAAAAATCAACACTTGCCACTGAGTTTTAAAAATAGTAATGATGGTTTTGACTCAGGTGAAGGCATTAAAAGAGAAAATTGAGGCTGAGAAGGGCCAAGAAAGTTTTCCGGTTGCGGGACAGAAGCTGATCTACGCTGGGAAAATCCTGCAGGATGATACGCCCATCAAGGAGTACAACATCGACGAGAAGAACTTCGTGGTGGTGATGGTGTCCAAGGTCAGAATTGGGAGATTTAACCACTGGTCATCTGAAATAAAATGAATTTGACAAGATTAGGCCAAATTTTTAAAATATATTTAATTTTTCTGTCCAGACAAAAGCACCAGGACCGACCGCTCCACCTTCAGAACCACCCAAATCTGTCCCTGCACCTTCCTCTTCTTCTTCCTCTCCTCCTCCTCCTGTTCCAGCCCCTGCAGCCATCCCCATCCCCAGGGACGAGTGTTTAGATGACCCTCCTGCAACCATCTCGCCTGCACACAGCCCGGACGGGTGAGACTCAAGCAGAGGCAATCTGAAAAAAATAAAAATAAATTATACATTGCTTAGTATGATTTAAAATGACCCTCAATACCAAAAGTATACCACAGAGCTTTTGTACTGTAAAAGCAGTGCCGACTGCTCCAATAAATACATCATTAATCATAATGTTTGATTTGCAGTGACACAGGTCTCATTGCTGATGGGGAAGATGCATCTTCAACACTAGGTAATGCAAAAATCATTCATTAATAAACCGTTGTTTTTTTGTCTGCCAGACGTTCATGTACATGTGTTTTGCAGTCACAGGTCAGGAGTATGACGCCATGCTCTCAAATATCATGTCTATGGGCTATGAGAGAGAGAAAGTGGTGGCTGCACTCAGGGCCAGTTATAACAACCCTCACCGCGCTGTGGAGTATCTGCTCAATGTGAGTCTGCTTGTCATACAAACACATGCTTCTCATGCTCTCTCTTTCCAAATGCATTTATTATGCCAGTCATTTTTTAAGAGCACTCCATGCATGTTTGTGAGTCTGATGTACTGTTGTGTCCTCTCTTAGGGGATCCCTACTGTCCCAGTGCAGGAAACCAGACCTGCTCCAGCTCAGCTCCCCACAGACACACAGCCCACAGAAGGTGAGATGGGGCTTGAGATAAATGTGCTTCAAAGGTGTTAAGGTCACTCAAATGAGAGGAACAATGATTTTAAACAATCTACACCACCATTCAAACGTTTGGAGTTGGAAAGAAGTCTCTTGTTGAATTTATTTGATTAGAATTACAATAAACGGTAATATTGATAAAATAGTTTAACTGTTTTCTGAATATATTTTAAAGTGATTTATTTATTTCTGTGATCAAAGCTGAATTTTCAGCACATTACTCCAGTTTTCAATGTCACATGATTCTTCAGAAATCATTCCAATATTCTTATTTGCTTATCAATGTTGAAAACATTTCTGCTGCTTAATGTTTAATTTTTTTTAGGATTGTTTAATGCAATCTCAAGTTAAAAAGAAGCACATTCATTTAAAATATTTATAGATGTCAGTACTGTCACTTTTCATCAATTTAATATATCCTTACTAAATAAAAATTAATAAAAAAGAAAAACAATCTTACTAACCCCATACTTTTGAATGGTGATGTATATTCTCAATAAAACAATTAAAAGTCATTCACACACATTAGCACAAAAATAATAATTAATTATTTGTATGCCATGTTTTTTTTTTTTTTTTTTTTTCACAAAAACATTCTAATAGGAAAAAACTCTACGCTGAAACTGAAAATTTAATGTCATTTTTTACTATTGTAATTTAATCTACTTTTAATAGGCATATGTAATGATTTTAGTCAACTAAAACCCATTCAAATCATTGGAATATTACTGTCATTAGGAAATAAATTGACTGTATTCAATATACTGCCATACCTAGCATAAAGACAGACTGGTGAGGTGACCGAGCGCTTGATGTTGTGTTAGGTGAGAATCCGCTGGAGTTCCTGCGCTCTCAGCCGCAGTTCCAGAGCATGAGGCGGGTGATCCAGCAGAACCCGTCCTTACTGCAGGCCTTCCTGCAGCAGCTGGGACAGGACAGCCCCGAACTACTGCAGGTGAGCCAACATCTCCAGCTCTAAGCCTCACAAGAGTCCGTTTGTACTGTTACTCACAGTGTGCTCATGTTTCACTGACATGCTGACCGCAGCAAATCAGACAGCATCAGGAGCTCTTCATGCAGATGGTGAACGCACCAGTGGCTGAGGGTGAAGGCGAGGGCGGAGAGTTTGCAGATCTGGGTGCGATACATGATGAAGCGGCATCTGAGGGTTACATCCCAGTGACGCAACAAGAGAAAGAAGCCATCGATCGGGTGAGTGAACGCCATCTGACCAGACAGGTTTCCTTGTACCATATTGAACATGTTTGGTTTACTTTTTGGTGAGTTTGAATGAAGTTCCCCAAATAACCTTAAGAGCTTCAATATTAACTTCCACCCATTTTTGCAGCTTAGTTTGTGATACATCACACCAGTGCTATTTTGAGATTTTTAGTTTGAATTAGCTTGTATCTGTCTATTTTCTTTAAAAATGTTGAAAACAGGTTTTGCTGCTTAATATTTTAGCAGAAACTCTAATAGACACTGAAGACTGGAGTAATATTCTGAAAATTCAACTTTGATCACAGGAATAAATTACATTTTATATTTTATTAAAATAGAAACTTTATTTTAATTTATTAAAATGTTTTTGTTCAAATAAGTGTAGCCTTGGTGAGAATTATTGCAAAAAATAATTTTAATTAATTAATTATTGCAAACTTTTGACTGTCTTGTAGTTTTTTTTTTTTTTTTACTTTTATTCCAGGTATATTTTTGTCTCATTACCGTCCAGATGGAATTAAAGTTTGATATATATATATATATGTATTATTATTATTTTATTTTTTTATTTTTTTTCAGTAGATGTTTGTTTTATTTCAAGTGACCAAAAAAAATGATTTTTTAATATTTTTAGTTAACTGTAATAAACTTAAGTCACACAAATGGAAAGCAAATAATCGAGCCTGTCTGTCTTTCTCTCAGTTAAAAGCTCTGGGATTTTCTGAACCTCTGGTGGTCCAGGCGTACTTCGCCTGTGAGAAGAATGAGAATCTGGCTGCAAACTTCCTTCTCAATCAGAATTTTGAGGACGAATGAGAGCCGCAGAGCGAGCGCCCACGTGCCCCTTCCCCCTCCACCACACAAGCGCTGCATCGACTCGGAGCACCGGTTTCCCTCATTATTTCTTTGAGTTTACAAGTCAAAGGGAAACTCTCAGACTGGTTGGGGATGGGGCGGATCCAATCAATCGGTGAAGAAATTCCAGTGGAATTGACCGCATTTGGGGCACTCTAGCATGTTAAAGAAGTGTGCTTGCACGCGTGAATACGCCTTCCCTTAGAGAATATTAACTTAATCAGCATCAATTGAAAGCAAACGCTCTTATAGTAGTATTATGGGTTCTGAGGAGGTTAGATGTGGGCACACACCTTTGCTTGTATGTTTTTTTTTTTTTTGTTTAAGTTGGGCAAAGGATTAAAAAAATTGTGTCTAATGGAGGTTTTATATATTTCTCTAAAATCTGAGATATTTCTGTATTTTTCCCAGCACACACCTCTGATGAATGTGATAACAGCATTGAAATATGAAACCGTTTGTGCAAACTACAGCATTTTATAATATTCTCAGCAAAACAAATGACCTAAATTGATGCTGTTTTGTAAATGAATCCATATTGTGTGAAATATCATAATCAGAGTGATGATCGGTACAGGTTTGAATGTAGTTGAATGGAAGAAACACAATAGGTCATGTGTCCTATTTAAAGTCAACATGAAAAGGCAATCGTAAGCTGTTTAACTCATGTAATCTGATGTATTTGAAAGTTTAAGAGGAAATCCAATTCACAAAAATGAGGGATTTGTTGCTTAATGCCTGACAGTTTAAGTTATTTTGATGGAAGATTGCACTAAAAGTAAAGAAAGTCGATTTCATGTTGACCTTAAAAGCTTCTTATTTAAACTGATTTCCGTTAACCGTTGAAGCAAAACAAATCTCAAATATACATAAGGATAGTTTTTCTTAGACATTAGCTCTGCTTATATTAATACGAGAGGACAAACCTGTATGTAAAACAAAGCAACAAAGGTTTTTGGCACACTAGAGCTCACTGTACTTCCGAAGCCAAAAGCAGAGACCTGTTACAGCGTGATGATACTCTGGGCCGCTCAAATTCTTCAGTCCTGTCAAAGAGAGGTTTTCTTGAATCGTGTTGGTGTAAAGCTGACAGTGGTTCATGTATTGAGAGTAAAGTCTTGTAACATTCACCTCTTACAGCAGGTTCAGTAGATGGCAGCAGCTCACCGTAACATTATTTTCGCTCCTTTATAACGTAGTGGCCAAACTGCCAGACAGTTATCAGCAAGCCTACATGAAGTCTGACCTAGCGGATTTTGGGAATTACAAATAAAAACGTAATCTTTGGTCAATGCATTGTTTTTATTGGTGGCCGAATAATGTATTAGTCAATTCTTTGATGTATTAATGTGGTGAAATCAGCAGAGATTTGTGGATGTAGATTTCATGTAGGCCTGTTTTTAATTTTTAATTTTTTAATTTTTAATTAATTTTTTTAATTCAGTTGATTTATTATAGCTTGAACTCCCCTGGGAACAATAAAACTTTGTTGCCAAGAAAAGTCTAATAGCGTGGCATTGATTTCTCACCATAAAACAAGCAGATATCAGGATTTTTGTACAGTCAAGAACATCATTTATTCAATCAGGTGCTGCTCTTTACAAACATTGTAGTTTTTTATAATGGAAAAGAATCTGTAAATAACATGCAGATTGCCAGAGGCTCTGGAGAGTGCTGGAACAGAGATACTTCTGTATCAAAACAAGCAAATTGGAAACACAATCTGAGTAGATATCCATGGGTAAATCGGGGCAGACTATGAATAAAAGTCTGCAACTAAAGTTTAATAATACTGACACAAGCCAGTGTGGATGTAGGGAAGATTTTACTGCTAACGTAACCTATTACTAGTCCAACCATAGATTACAAAGCTGCCACCACATCTGGATCAGTACTTGTAAATGCATGTCATATATTATTCTAAGTGCACTATGTCTTCTGATTTAATCGATGCATAAGGTGCAATTAGTAAATCATCGGGCAAGTTCTTTAAACAGCTGGTCTCAACCACTAAAAGGTGCTTTATAGAGACTTTTGAATTATGACTAAAATGGAAATAAATACACACAAACAAACACGACAGAGCTATTGTGCATCTTCTGGTTCAGCGCTCTCCACCGACAGCCCAAAATGATTTGGTACCAGGACCGCACCGCTTCCCAAGACACACCGGTACTGCTGGTCTCAGATTTAGGAAAGGTGAGCGGAGCCGGTCCTGGGTCGACTTCAACTCAGTGCTCACTGCGTTTGACCAAAGAGCAAGAGATGTGTATGATATAAACATGTGAAGCATACAGACAGGGATATAACAGAGTTTACAACATCTTGCTCGAGAGAAAAAGGTTCAACATTTTTTCATCAAAAGTAGGGAGAGGGAGGAAAGATAAGGATAGACATCTACGGTGCCAAGAGCGAGAAACTGATAAAGACAGGTACAGAGAAAAAGGGACCCTTTTTTTTAATCATCGTACAATAAAAGAACGAAATCACATCCATTTTCTTGTAATACTATACACTGTGTTTACAGCTTGGAAAAGCACAGAAGGAGGAAAGATGGGTGTTCATCATTTACAAGATGGTGTCTGTGAACAAAAGGCACTTTAAATGGCTCAACCTTTAAATGCTCACCTATACACTACAGCACGAACACTATGGGAGCTCATTTACATACAGGAACTGTTTCCAGGATGATAACGGGGTGGCCGTGGGGCACTGAATGTTTTTTTTTCCAGATGCGTTTTTTGCCTCTCATCTTGAACCACATGTGCTCTAAACTACAACGAACAAAACCCTACTCACATTAACATCGATACAATCTTCTCTAAATGAAGCCCAGAGTGAATGTGACGAACCCTCTACTCTATTCTCAATCGTGACGCTTCATTATAGCCGTTCCTCCAACCAAGACATGCTTTTCTGCATATTCATCTGCTATTACGGTACATTCAAGTCCTCCGGGAACGTTCGTATTTACGAGTTGTGAAGTCCTCAAGTGTGTTTAAATCCCCTTCTACTGTTCTTCTGAAAAATGGCAAATAAATAATGCGTATCAGGTGTGCATTTTGATTTTTATTCAATTCATGGAGGTGCTGTGAACAGAATCGTTGTGCATTATATTGCAATTGTGGAGTATTATCATAATTTATTATGCAACTTTATTGCAAATGTAATGTATATATAATTTCATACATTTTAACAAATTTAGATGCTGCATCAATTGCTATGACATTGTGGTGACGTTCCTTTGCTTTCAACTCATAAATACGATCTTTCTGACATGACTTGAATGCACCATTTGAAGAAGAAAGAATGGGCACTGCTTTCTTAAAGGTTGTAATAAAATGCCTTTTGTCAGAACCAAAATATATATATATAAAAATATGAAACCCCCTTAGTAAATACAAAAGAGAATAGGAGAGAAACAGAGGCTCGTCAGAAACAGTTGTTCTGGTGTGGTATTATTCGCATATGAGTATCAGAAGCACCAGTATTTCTTTTCTTTCATTTTTGTCATAATACATTTGCTTTTGTAAAATCATTCCTTCGGCTCCCCTAGAATAGTTTAAAAACAAAAGCTTACAAATAAAACATTAAAAAAAGATAAATGAAAAGTAAAAATTAACTTCCCCTCTTTAACACTTTGAAAGACTGGGATTCTTTTTGTGGCCCTTGTGTTTAGAGTCCAGGAGCTTGCAGACTTAATTTTTTTTGTCTTTTTTTTTCACTTGCTTCGCTTCCTTAAAAATCTGAAGAAAAACACAGATATCTACCCAACACATTGCACAAGGCTCAGTCCACAAAGAACTTCTTTTCCCTCTCAATAATAACACTTTTCAACAAAGAGAATTTTTGATTTCTCTGAAAAATTAGTTTCTGCTCTGAAGCTGTATTTGTGTCCTGTTTTTGATCTGCACTGACCTGATCCGACAGTCCTGGCGGTTCTGACAAGATGATACGATGTTTGTGGGTTTAACATGTTTGGACATTTCTGATGACATCACTGACTCGGGTCAAAGGTCAAAAAATAACTAGACTGCCATAGAGCTAATTTCACAGCGGAAGAACTAATATATATATATATATATATATATATATATATATATATATATATATATATATATATATATATATATATATATATATATATATATATAAACACACACACAGTAAAAGTACGATATGTTCTATAAATATAATGTTTGCAGTTGCTTATTTGATGTTTGACAAGTCCATGATACATATTGTACATATTTTCTGTAGCTTATACATGAAGTGAAGACCCTGAATTGCATGTAAAGGGGACACTGAGGCACTTTGATGCGTTTCAAGTGAATGATGAAATTGTCAGCTCTCAGCCAATCAGAGTCCCTGACAATGTGACTGACAGCCAGGCAGTCCAGTTATTTAGTGAGGTCAGTGGTTTAGAGTGTTTGTACTGAAAACATGACTTTGTTTTTTGAGTTCACCTAAAAGTTAAATACACTGTACTTTAAATAGGGTGCATATTGTAAAATCATGTTTGATATAGGGGTTTGAGTTTAAAGGTTTCCCTTTGTCCTTTAAGGAAGTGGGTGTGTGTCATTGTGCAATGTTTGTGTATGTGTGCATGTATCTTATTTAGTTGACCACTGTGCTGACAGGCTAAATATAATGGCAGTCGGCCGTGAGTAGATTGTTGTGCGAGTCAGGCTGTACCTGTGAACTGAAACAAAAAACCGAGGAGTGGAGGAAAAAAACTGATGGTAAATATACAAACTAACTGTAAAGTGATGGAAAACATGATTGACAGGAAGGGCAGAGCACTGTCGACATAATAACGATCTAAAACATCTGATTAATTAAGCTCTAAGAGGAAAAGATGAGATTGTCTGTTTGTTTGTTAGTCACATTCTAGTTGAAGGAGAGTTGATCTTAACCTGTTACTCTAAAAACAAAATAGCACAATTCCACATGCTGTCCAATCTGACGTTATACAAACTAAAATCACAAAAAACCAGATTTAAAAAACACAAGTGAATGGGCACGTCACAAAAACATATCCAGGTCACATCCCAGAATCAAAACCCATTTTTGGGTCATTGAGATTGACTGCATTGTGACTATATTTCTATGACAATTAAGCACATTTTCATCCATAATTCTAACTAGTAAATAATCAGTAATCATAACATAATAATAATAATAATCAAATAAAATGCTTTGCATTACAGCACAGTAATGAGATTAATAATTTTCCGTGAGAACATTTAGAGAAAATTGGCTTGATTATTAGGAAAATAATTTCACTGTTAAATGTTATTGATGAAGTTTTTTTTGTAATCATATTTCTTTATTACTTTCAAACATAATTTTAGAAATTTGGTTTTAGGGTGAAATATGACCTGGAAAGTTTTGACATTCACCTAAAAAAAAAAAAAAAAATACTGCAACACCAAACCAAATGCAAAGTAAAGCAGAAGAAGCCCTTGTTTGCAGGGTCGACTGTAGGATACTGATGCACAAGCATTGATTGATAGACGGTAGCGAAGAGGTCAGAGATGGATGCACCAAATGCACCCTCATTAGTTCATGCAAACCAGTTTTATGACTCAAATCACTGGCCTTTTAATCATTTAAAACACTACAAAATGAAAAATGATGAGTCACAAGCTTGACATTACAGTCACTCGTGCTTGACCCTTCCCATTCCTGTCATCAGCTGTCTATATGATGCTGTGATGCGTGTCTCAGTCTATTGTCTCAGTGTAGCGCTGTCATTGATGTGTGTATTGCTCATCTGTGTGTGCTTTACCTTACAAACATGTAGCCTGACTCCACATCACAAATCTAAGACAATATGTGCATATGTTTAGGTGAAATGCACTGGGTTAGTGTTATCTGTTGTTTTGCTTACAGTCTATTGCTTGTCAACTGGTAAACAGTGAGAGGATGCCGAGTTCACACTGTGGAACAGAGGGCATCACCAAAATCATCAAATCCAAATAAGGAAGTCTAAGCCTGAGCCAATCAGAAGGCTTCAGCCAAGTCTCTCCATCCAATCACATGTGTCCGAAATCAAAGGTCCATTTTTTATTATTTAATTTTCTAAAGAGTTCTGACTGGGAAGAGATGGATTTTCCTCAACATGGCATATGACTGGCGGATGAACAAATGAAGGAAAGGTAAATGGGGTTGGTTGATGTGCTGGATGTCTCAGGAAGATGACGATAGCATCAGTGTGTCATTTCTTTGTTTTGTTCTCCGAGCTATCCAGACTGGCAGGGTAATGATGAAGTCTTCCAGATCCCTCGATCCAAAGAGGGTGTCAGCAGTTTGGGCAATCGAGTGTGTATCTGTGCGTGTGTTTTGTGTGTGTGAGTGAGACTTTAAAGGGGGGGCCTGCGGGAAAGTTCCATACTTAGCTTTGTGACTCCATTTCCAGTTTTCATTGTGGATTTGTGTCTGTGTCATTCATGAAAAGTCTCGTCAAAGGAACCATGACTGTAAGAAAAGGAAATTAATGTGAGTCACCCTAAAAATAACTTTAGTTCATAAAAATAACCTTTGTTAAGTTTGCTGAGTAAATTAGATTGATATGTTTATTTATTTATTTGTATATATTAATAATTGTTTCAGCAAGGATGCACTATACTGACCAAAAGTGACAGTAAAGACTTTTATAATGTTGGTAAGCAAGGTTTCCACAAAAATATCAAGCAGCACAACTGTTTTCAACATTGATAAAAAATGTTTCTTGAGCAGCAAATCATCATATTAGAATGATTTCTGAAGCATCGTGACACTGAAGACTGAGTCAGATTTGAATCACGGGAATAAGTTACATTTTAAAATATATAAAATTTTTACTGTTGTTTTGATCAAATAAATGCAGCCTAGGCGAGCATTAGAGACTCCAAAATGTCAATAGTAAAACCCCCTTTCTAGTCTTGAAATTCACCATGGTAATATTTGTTTGAAACGTGGATTTGGAATGACATGAAGGCAGGGACAGCATATCCAAACACTTCAAAATTATTTTTTTCTGCTGAGTGAACTATTTCTGACATTTCCTGACAGTTTGACATCTCACATGATTCAACAGAAATGCTGTGGCAGTTCTCAGAATAACCACTAGAGGACAGTGGTCACAATATAAACACACACACCACCTCTACAGACCAGCTTAGCCTCATAGTGTTTAGATGGTATCTAAAGAGAAATATGTGACTTAAGAAGGTTACTGATTTTTTGACTCAGTAGAAGTCCTAGAATCTGTTGATTCCTGTGGGACCCATATTATACTTCTATCTCTCTCACTGTGTCCTCAGTAGTGAGGTCCATCCTTTTTCTTAAGTTCTCTCCTTAAGTTCAAGTTCAACTACCTATGACATCAAGTCTGGTTGCTGAGGGAAACCAGACATTCGGACGTGTCACCCTCTTCTCTGTCTGTCTCGCTCTCTCTCTCTCTCTCTCCTCAGTATGTCAGACTTTCTCTCTTGCATAGATCTGCGTGTTAAAACTACATTTAACACATGTGAACTAGGCCAATGCTCAGTCCGTACGTTAAAAATGAACAGGACCTTTTCTCCTCTTACAACTTTTTCCCTCAGTGCAAATGCTGTTACCTGAAGTTTACTAGGATGTGTCTAAGAGTTTTTCCCCTCTAGATCTCTACGTGGTGGCACATATGTGGAATATTCTTTGCAATAAGTCACCAAGACAATAATATATTACATATATATTATTTATAAAAAAAAAATTTATTTACAGTACTTTGAGCCTGAGAAACTTCTTTCAAAAACATTGAAAATCTTACCAACCCCCAACTTTTTTTTTTTTAAGTTTGAAACTTACAGTTAGAAATTTACCGTATTCAATCGTACTAAAAGTAATTCAAAATAACTTCACAGATGAGGCAAAAAGTATATTTTGGACCTTGCAAGTGTGTAAATGTGTATGCAGAAACATATGGAAGCATATGGGTAGCATTATTCAATTTGGGATGTAATATGCAAAATGACAATGCAATATGTAAAATGGCAATGCATTTCTGTATTTACATTTACATTTTCCAATACATTTGTGCAACTTTGGTGCAAAATGAAAATGAAAATTAAATTACATAATTTTCATTTGCCATTTACTACACCAGTTTTAAAATGTAAAATGAATATAAATTTTAACGCTTTATAAGTTGCAAAATTAAAATGAAAATGTATTACAGAAATGATTAGATATGTCTAACATGTTAAAGCAAAAACTGTGGCAAAAATATCATTTAAATGCTATTTTTCTTAATTGCATTAACACTCACAGTCAAGACACTTACGATTGCATTTTCATTCGGTGTCCCGCAATGAATGTAGCAAAACTCAATGTGCACATTGAAAATGCATTCCGAGCCGATCACGTGTCCCCGCCCTCGCGCCACGTCAATCATTGTGTGAACAAGGCGGGGCTTACAGAAGGTCAGAGACTCAAGTCTCAAGAAGAGGATTTAATCAAGCGAGACAACATGGACAAGACAGTTGGTCCGTGTATGTTTTGATCATTTCGGTTTATGGCTTCAATATTTCATTCGCACTTGTGGGCGGAGCTGAAACGCTGCTTTCATCTGATTGGTCGAATCGGATCGGTTTTCATCTGACAGCCTTCAGCTCGGTCTTGTCATTCTTTCAGGCAAAATAAGAGTCAGTGCGAGTGAAGCACTGAAATGTCTGAAACTATGCTCACTGTTAATTAGCATAATATTTGAATCAGATGTAGCTGGGCACATAATTCGTGCTGCTGAGACCTGCAAATTATTTCTAGGTTATAGTATTGTATGAATATTGTCCCACTGATAAATACAGTGCAAATAGTTCTGTCCCTTTGGATAACAGTGAAGTGGAAATTAAAATCAATAATAGACTGAACAGTTCCATGTCTGTAACATTTACCACTCTCATCTTTTAAGTCATAAGGCACTAGGTATGTGTGTGTGTGTGTGTGTGTGTGTGTGTGTGACATTAATAAATAATTGTAAAAATGAATATAGTTACATTTCTAAATAAAAATAGTAAAATTAGCTCTATGCTGCTCAGTGCTCCTGTAGCCTACCCCAGAGCGCCCTCTCGCGGCTGTAGACGGTAATGTTTTCTCTTGCTCTTGAATAAATGTGACATATAGTCCAGTGCGACTTATATATGTTTTTTTCCTCGTCATGACGTATTTTTGGACTGATGCAACTTATACCGAAAAATACAGTTAACATTATTATTATTATTTATTATGAGAGTAATTGACACAGACTAGAACTTTAATGTTTCGCCCAATTCAGCTCATATCTTTAGACTCGTCCGACTCGTGTTGCTTGTATAACTGGCCAGACTTACCTTACCAAAAAATCCTATTTAATTTTATTTCATAAATTTAACTATATTTATTTCCACTTTACTGTTATCCAAAGGGACAGAACTATTTGCACTGTTTTTATCAGTGGGACAATATTCATACAATACTACAACCTAGAAATAATTTGCAGGTTTCAGCAGAACGAATTATGTGCCCAGCTACATCTGATTCAAATATTATGCTAATTAACAGTGAGTGTAGTTTCAGACATTTCAGCTGAAGGCTGTCAGATGAAAACCGATCCGATTCGACCAATCAGATGAAAGCAGCGTTTCAGCTCCGCCCACAAGTGCGAATGAAATATTGAAGCCATAAACCGAAATGATCAAAACATACACGGACCAACTGTCTTGTCCATGTTGTCTCGCTTGATTAAATCCTCTTCTTGAGACTTGAGTCTCTGACCTTCTGTAAGCCCCGCCTTGTTCACACAATGATTGACGTGGCGCGAGGGCGGGGACACGTGATCGGCTCGGAATGCATTTTCAATGTGCACATTGAGTTTTGCTACATTCATTGCGGGACACCGAATGAAAATGCAATCGTAAGTGTCTTGACTGTGAGTGTTAATGCAATTAAGAAAAATAGCATTTAAATGATATTTTTGCCACAGTTTTTGCTTTAACATGTTAGACATATCTAATCATTTCTGTAATACATTTTCATTTTAATTTTGCAACTTATAAAGCGTTAAAATTTATATTCATTTTACATTTTAAAACTGGTGTAGTAAATGGCAAATGAAAATTATGTAATTTAATTTTCATTTTCATTTTGCACCAAAGTTGCACAAATGTATTGGAAAATGTAAATGTAAATACAGAAATGCATTGCCATTTTACATATTGCATTGTCATTTTGCATATTACATCCCAAATTGAATAATGCTACCCATATGCTTCCATAGAAACAAAAGAGGACACTGTAAAGTCATACTTGCTTACATAATAAATCTGATGAATCATAAGACATTTGGTTTTGGAATCAGTGAAGAGGAGGAGGAGGAAATGATTGTTTTCATGTGTATGGTCTTATTGTTAGTGCTTGTGGTTTTTGTAGCTGGTGAGAGTGGGAACACGGCCACAAAATTCATTTGAAATGAGCAGCGTGTCCCTCAGCAAACCCCCAGAGAAACACTGACTGCTACCAACCACATGCACTTAACAACGCTCAGACCCACGATACTCGCTGATCAAAAACACAGGATTGATGGATGGACTGAAGAGCCGATTTTCAATTTAAAGGAATACTCTTGGGCATTTTAATGTCTGCACACCACATCTTTAGCATGATGATGATTAGAAAAGACACTCACCCTCAGCTTGAATAAAACAAAGAGGACATGTGTTTACAGTAAATACACTTTCAATGGAAGCCTACCAGACAAGCAGGCCTGAGGGTCTAAATGCAAAAACGTGCCTTATTTGAGTGAAATCAAAATGGACAAAACACTCCTCATCTTGCTTGCTAAGCTTCAAATGAAACTTTGCTTACTGTAAACATGTTTCCCATTGTATACACAGATCATCTAAATAGAAAGCTAATCAACAGCATTGCACGCATGTCCCTAGAGTAA
This sequence comes from Carassius gibelio, assembly GCF_023724105.1. NCBI lineage: Eukaryota > Metazoa > Chordata > Actinopteri > Cypriniformes > Cyprinidae > Carassius > Carassius gibelio. The sequence goes on from NC_068371.1 coordinate 38,134,068, forward strand.
ATCTGCATGCATGTATGTACCTGAGTCTGCTGTGGGATGTTCAGAAAGTTGTCCCGTGATCCGATGCTGACAAACCTGTTGGAAGCTGAGGAGCCTGACGCTGGGTATGCTGCTGGGACACACACACGTCTGTCAGCATTCACAGCTGTGATGCTTGTGTTTGTATTGTAAAGATTTTAATAAGAAGCTCATATTTGAATCATTGGCATTAAAATGTAAAATAAGCAAGTGACTTAAATGTGAAGTGCGCATTTGTGGCATTAAATGGGATTGTGATCTGTTAGAGTAAATTAAGAAATTAAGGTTTGGCTGGTTTGAATTGGCCAATAAGCATCTGCTGGTTGATTATGAAAATACACAATTATGAGAGCAAACTCTTTTTACATTTCAAAGTTCCGATTTACCAGTCAGTAAGTTAAAAAACAACCAGCAGGGATGGAATTTACAGATTGGAATTATTATTTAATATTAATCATATTATATATATATATATATATATATATATATATATATATATATATATATATATATATATATATATATATATATATATATATATATATATATATAATATTCTTAAATATTAAACATTAAATTTTAGGATATGTTTTGTTGTTGACCTTTTTTCTTTTTGAAACATCTAATGGAGTTCTAATGTCTTCTGCTGCCTTTAATGACACATCTATTCTAGACGACCATTAATGACGATTTATAGAAAATGTATTACTTTCCTTGGAGTACTATGATAACCATATTTGCGTGCTCAGTGTGTGCTAACAATTTTTGGGTTTCGATAAATGGCTGATGCATATTAAACTGCAGTTTGGGATCAAGGATTTGAATGAAAAAAATGTTCAGGTGAAAAATGCCAAAATTGAAAATTAATTTATACTTTCTAAATTCAAATTCAGGGCAGTTTTGCGGAGTGGACTCCATGGAATATGAGGAACATTTATATGTTTGCAGAAGTGTTCATAAATGTGTATGTCTGTGTGTGTGTGTGTGTGTGGGGGGGGGTGTGTGTTATCTTCTTAATATGACTGAAAAAGGTTGCTGTGTGTGTAAAAACACTGAAAGATGAAAGATAAAAAATGAAGGGATGCAACAGGTTGAGACCAATACACCATTCCATAGATATGAAATGAACGAATGAGGAAAAACACAGAAAGAGAAAGAACATTAGCAAATGAGAAGGGAGAACAGGACGGGATGTTCTTCTCATAGATTTGCTCAACCAGGCTCCTCTTTTTGCCCAGCCGCCCTGCTGACAGCACCCGACACACACACATCCCAAGCAAAGACCAACAACCCAGTGCCGCCTGCTCTCACACACTGCCAGACACAAAATCCCTTCACCTGCACGTCTCCACAGATTTCCTTTTTGTATTTAGCTTGATGTGTCAATGGAAAGGCGCTCTTGCTGAATGCGGGGCATACATTTTTTATTTGTTTGTTTGTTTGGAGTCCATGCCAGCTGCCCTGAATTTGATCTCTTGAAGGAAGAAAAGAAAGAAAGGAAAATGAAAAGTGAGAGTGATGTGGAGGGAGGCTGATCTATGGGAGTGATTGGTTGGTGTTCTTGCTTTGATTCAGCCAATGAAATGTCAGTGACTGATTGCAATTGGATAAATAAATGAAAAAACAGGATGAAAAGGGAATAGAATGAGAAAAAATTAACAAAGAAAAAAGTCAGATGCAGAAGAGCAGGGCATCTAAAGACAGAAATATACTTTACGCAAGTATGCAAACAGGAATCCATAAAATAGCTGAGCCTATTATTCAGATATCTTATAATGAACATGTCAATCCTTTAACTAACCTAAAAAGAAAGAAAACTGACTGTAGAAGATAAAAATATGCAAATGGCCCCAATGTGCTCTGAAACATTTTGAAACACAGCTAGAACTATCTGCGTACTTGCGTAGGATATGTTTCAGGCCTAATGGTCAAAAATTTTGGTTTTATACTCGAAAAATGGATGAGTTATTTTCAGCGCAGCGGTAATGGGACGTTTTCGAGGGCTCTGGTGGGTCTGGTGCTTGAGCGGACACTTACAGGGCGAGGCCGGAGAGCCGCCTCCGCTCTCGGGGTGTGTGTGGCTGGGTTTGTGCTCGGGCAGGGGGAGGGGCATCGGCACCGGCCGCGCTACCGGAGGAGGAGGAGGAGGCAGTAAGAAGGAGCTGGGCAGTTTGTTCTGACCGCTCCCGTTAGGCTGCAGATACACACACACATACAGATGGTGAGGGGGTGAAAGAGGCACACGCACACACACACACACACACACACACACAGATACAGAAATGTGGAGGAGTGCAATCACAAAGGGTGAGATTGGAATGTTACAAATGCACAGACACATTCAAAAATTAATAAACACATGCACAGTTAGTAAAGTGTTATGAAACATGCCCTTTTAGTATAGATCTGTTTTGGAAAATGCAAAAACAATTGCAAAAGCAAAACAGACATTTTTCTAAACTCGCTATACAATTTCTGATTTCAGTCTCCACAGTTAATCGTTACTGCATTTTCTTGAAAAAAGGCAGACTTAGCAATATTCTCTCCAACATACATGAGGTTAATATTACTTTTTTTTTCATGTGTAATATTTTTTTATTTTTTTATAATGTAACTTTTCAGATCATTTTCATCACAACCATATGATGAATCCTTGATTTTAAACCCAGATGAAGAAAAATATAACAAGAAATAATTGTAAACACTACCATATCTGTTTAAAACAAGTGTTTTAGTGTTTTCTTTGTATAACAAATGAGGCGATGAAACTGAAATCAAAACAAGATAAATGGAGACTGTCAAGTGTTAGATAATGAAGAGAAAGAGAAAGGAAGAGAGGAGAAAGAGAGGGACTTTAGCAGAGATGTGTGTCAGTGAGTGTGTGCGTGTGTGTGTGTCCACACTGGTGCTGTGTTAATCATGATATTGTGTGTGTGTGTTACCTGTGCCCCTGGCTGCCCGGAGCCGTCAGCACAGACGAACTGGACGAACTCTTTGAGCGGGTCCTGATGGTGGTGATAGCGGATGGTGGGGTGGGTGAAGTATGGACTGGACTGCTGGATGATGGAAGGAGCAGGGAAATGAAGGGCAGAAGCTGAGGCACGCGGACTCCCTGAGAAAGACAGAAAGAAAGTGAGCAAAGTGTGTAAGAGACACAGAGTATTGTAATATTGTACTGGATATTAGCATTTGTGTGTGTGCTCATATAAACCTAAATTCTTCAATTTCCCCCATTTGTGAGTGTGACCCTGGAGCACAAAACCAGTCACTGGGGTATATTTGAAGCAATAGCCAAAAAACATTGTGGACCCTATCATACACCCGGCGCAATGCGATGCAAGGCGCAGCGCAAGTGTGTTTGCTAGTTTCAGTCCGGCGCCGTTTGCATTTTTCCGTCCTGCACCACGTCATTTAATTAGCAAATGCATTTGCGCTCATTTTTGCACCCATGGGCGTGCTGGTCTTAAAAAGAGGTGTGTTCAGGCGCATTGCTGGCGCATTGCTATTGTAAGGAGCTGAAAATAAACTGCACCATAAACTGCTCAAACCTGGTCTAAAGTCTGGCGCAATGATTTTTCTTTGTTATTGAAGGAACGTACATGCTGCTTATTAAACTCAAGGATGGACTGCAGCACACAAAATAACAAATATTAAAAATTAAATGATTGCAACGCATAAGATAATGTTTTTGAAAGAAGTGCTTTACACTTTGTGTTTAAATCATTAAAATAGTGCCCTGTATGGGTCAAAATTATCAATTTTTCCTTCACGCAAAAAATCACTAGGATATTAAGTAAAGATCATGCTCCATGAAGATATTTTGTAAATTTCCTAGCATAAATATATCAAAATGTAATTTTTGGTTAGTAATATGCATTGCAAAAAATTCATTTGGACAACTTCAACGGCGATTTTCTCAGTATTGAATTTTTTTTGCACCGTCAGATTCCAGATTTTCAACCAGTTGTATCTCGGACAAATATTTTCAGATCCTAATAAACCAAACATCAATGGAAAGCTTATTTTAAAAAAATAAAATAAATAAATTTAAGTTTTTAAGATTTTAAGTTCCAGGGTCACATTTTAATAGTGTTATAACCTTAATGGAATAGCATAACTTTTTGACATTATTTATTTATTTTACATTTATTCATCCTCATTTACCATATAATGAATGTAAATGGGGCTCCAAAAAGGACAAAAAAGTGCCAGAGAAGAAATCCATACAACTCATGTGCTTCACGTTAAGTCTTCTGAATTTACACAATAGCTTTGTGTAAGGAACTTTTTAAAGAAAACCACTATTAAGTCAAGAAGTAGGATTTTTCAAATGTTTTTGAAAGAAGTCTCTTATGCTCACCAATGCTTCATTAATTTATTCAAAAATACATACGTTATATTTTGAAGTATTATTCCAATTTAAAATAACTGTATTCTATTTGAATATATTCAAAAATGAGATTTATTTATAGTATTATTCACCTCTACTGTATGGAAAAAAGCAGCTTGGACATTCTGCGTAACATCTCTTTTTGTAAGCCACATAAGTCAGATTTGGAACGACGTGAGGATATATGATGACACAATTTTCATTTTTAGCTGAACTGTTTCTTTTAACGCCATTTCCATCATCCTCTTTTTCCTCTTATCTATCTCATCCTGTCCCTCTTTTTTGTCTATATCCAACTCCCTCTTTTTCTTCAGTCTTCTTAATCTCATTAGGTACTGGGCAGGAGCCAGGCACATGGGGTGCCAACAAACACACACACACACAGAAACAAACGCACTCATAAACACCCTTAACACACAAACAAAAATTATATCTTCTCAATCTCCACAAGAGTTCTTCATCACTCAAGAAAGCAAACCACAGTATCTCTCTCACAACAGCAGCCAACATCCATCCATAACTCACACAAACATATTAGAAACGGCAGCGAGACGGTCTTTCTCATGTGCATGCAGTCTGCCCTCGTCTCCCGGCTTAACACAAACCTTGCTTTTTCCACTGTCTGACTCTACATAAATAATCTAACCAGAAGCGTCTGCCGAAGAAAAACCTCCATAGTCACACGCACGTATAATCCACTTAAAGCCGCTGCTCTCTGTCCCGCTGACCTTTACTTGATTAGGGCTCGCCAGCTGCAGCCGGACCCGAACGGATAGCAATTCTGTGCTTTTCCCAGGGCCATCGGATGGGATTAAACATCTGGGACGTCAGAGAGAACACGGGAGGGAGCTCTGAATCGCTCTCCTTTGGGTGGGAATGGAGACGTTTGGGGCGGCCTGAGAGACTGCGGTCTTAATGCCTCTGAATATCATCGTTTTACTGACTGGATTTCCATGCCGCTTTGAGTGTGCCTGCCAAGAAGAGCCCGATAAGAGCACCCCCAATCATCATCCCCCACATACACATGCTCTCCTTCACATTTTGTCCTGTGCCAATACGACTGACAGCATGTCTGTATAACAAGCAACATGCTCGCTGGCTAATTTTGAAAACGGAGAGAGCGAAACGTACAGTTTTTATATGAGTCTCTTCTTGGTCACGCATCTGTTACACATTAGGAAGCTTTCTAAACATTCCCTCATGGCTTTCCCCGTTTATGTCTCTGTCCCTCTCCTTCACTTTTCTTCAACCAAATATAGGCTTATTCACAAGGATGTTAAAATGAGAATGTTTGAAATGAGAACAAAATGAGCAAATCCACTCTCTGACATTCAGATGAGAGCTCTGCACACTGTTGTTTAATTGTTAAATGAGTGCGGTTCATCACAAAGAGTAGAATATGTGTCCTGAGAATGGAGGAAAATATTTTTTAGTAGGGATCTTTTTGCAATTTGACTCTTTTGAGAACTTTGATTTATCATTTATTCTTTTTAGGAATTCTATACAGTACATTTTTGTGGAAAACTAGATTTTTTGAATGATTAAGATTGACTAAAAAGAACCGACTCAAAAGATGTATTTGTTTGGGAACTGGACTATACTGGCTACACAGATTTCCACAGCAAATTCAGCTGAACAGTGGTGCGAGAAACACTGTCAGAGTATTTTAGTATGGTTTTCATCCACACCGCACATTTAACAACTGTTATAAAGAGAACCAAAATCGATTCTATAAACCAAGCAAGAATTTTAAACTCCACTGTATGTGCACAGGATTTCACAGAACATCTTTAATATGACATCTACATGCAATGATGCATAAGTTGATTCAAATGAAATTAAAAAATAAAATAAAATGTAGGTCACACATTTGAAGAAAGCATCCAGAAAAACACACTTGAGAAATGAAGGTAAAAGCTGTGGATGAGATGATGATGAGAGAAGAGAGGAAAAGATGGAGAGCAAGAGGGAACGTGGATGGATGGTGCCGTTCACGAACTATGGCAGCTCCTTACTTTCTCTGTCTCTCTGCCCAGCCAATCAGAGGCCTCCATTAATAACTCACCACTGTTTAGAGCCAATCAAATGCCACTGAGGGCAATTTAGGACTAGTGTGGTGTCATAATGGGACTTTGGGACCAATCAGAAGCCTGCAATCTAAAACTTGAAATCCCTCCTTTCCCCCTCCATTCTGTCTCTCTCTCTCCCTGCTAGAGTGTGTCTGTCTCACCTGGTCTCACGCCTGCCAGCATGGGCAGCGGGTGGTGTGTGAAGGCCATTCGGGGGGACCTCGTCTGTGCTGACAGGGCGCTGAAATCGAATTTCCCCGCTGGCTTCTTTAGAGACCCAGGAGAGGACAGCCCTGCCAGAAACCACACGTCAACAACAACAACAGCACACACCAATCAAACACTCGCTAGCTCAACTGACTCAACTACACCTCAAATTATCACTGTTGGTTCTTGAAGGGATACCATACATACACTGGTCATTTTTGCTAGTATTTTAACAACAAAAAACTTTATATATTCGGTATTATTTGGATAATCTAATGAATTAATAGATACTTCATATGAGCTCTCTTTCTATGGAACCTGATCAACAAGTTCTAATATTTTTTAGATAAACATATTAATATAAAACATTATAATAAATATAATCGCTATAATTGTAACGTTGTTATTTTAATAACTTTGGTAATGTCTACTTTTGAACAATCTAGTGAATAAAACAAAAAATACTTCATCATATTTGTTTATTTTACCTATTTATTTGGAACTTGATTGACAGGTTCTAATATTTACAATACTTAAAGGGATACCTATTAATATAACTAATAGGTTTTTCCATAAAAAAAGTTTTATCAAAGCAAAAACAGATTCACATTACAAAACTCTTCAATTAAAAGACAGAAAACGGTGTAATCAATATTATAAAACTGATAGTTCTGAGCCACACTGCAAAATATCCGATATTCACACACCTGTGAACAAGTTGCGACATTGCTTGCCAAGCATAAAAAACTAAACTCAGTTTCACAACTTCTTCAATAAACAAGTTATTCCTCGTCTTGACTTGTTTAGGTCACATTCTACTTTGTATTCTTTGCCGTCCTTAATGTGTAAATAACATAAAGCAGTGATGTCCACAAATAGCCATGCAAATATAGCCTGTAGCTGTGTAAACAGTGACACATTTCTACCATCAAATAATGTGTATAGCATCATACCACCCAGCCGTAGTCTTTAACTATTAAATTAGCAACACCTCAACTAGTTCAATCCATCACCAGAAGGATGAAAGAGAGATTAAAATAAAATGAAAAGGTGAGATATTGCAGGAGAAAGTGATAACAGAGAAGGGATGGCTCATAATTGGAAGATAACCAAAACACATGCACAGTCCTCCTGGCACCCATTGCTCAGTATTACTCACACACACACACACACACACACACACACACACACACACACACACACACACACACACACACACTTAAACTTAATTTCAGTTTGATGCTATTTTTTTCCTCTCTGCATTACAAGGCATTAAATCCCATTTCAGCTTAATTCCCCTTCCTCGTTCACTTTCGAGTGCATTTGTTCTCGCATGTGTGTATGCGTGTGTGTGCCAGAGAGAACACCCGTGTGTGTGGGAGTGTGCAAATGCATGTGAAAGTGTTAAGTCTGTATATGTATATTTATCACAAAATGTGTACACATGCACTCAACACATCTCGCCTCCTGGTTCTTTTGAAATAAGAATTTGATGTACTATAAAAATAACACATTCAAAGATTCTCAGAACAAAACATTTACGAAAACTTTTATGAATGCCAGCTAGTTTATTTGTACGACCAATTTTCAGTTTTAAGCTTAATTTACACAGACATCTGGGACCCTCTGACAACATCCCCCATGTTTGAAATTAAAAGTTCACTTTCACTCACATTAAAAAGTTTTTTATGGTCAGTAAGATTTATAAAAAATAGTATTTTATGCTTACCACGGCTGATTTTTTTTCCCCTCAAAAATACAAAATATTATTACATTTAACAGAATTAGTTTTCTATTTGAATAAATTGTAAAATGTAATTTATTTATGTGATGCAAAGGTGAATTTTCAGCATCATTACTCCAGTCTTCGGTGTCAGTTTAATGCATCCTTGCTAAATAAAATTATTCATATCTGTTAAAAAAAAAAAAATAAAAAAAAAAAACAGCCAAACCTTGACCCACTGTTTAACATGGTGTAAGGGTCAGAGAGGCCCCAAAAATGAGTGGGTAAAACTAAATAATATTTCTGCTGCTGGAAACCTTTGCTAATATCATAAATTGACATAATGGGAAGAACTAAACTGCTTAAAAAGCAGTTTTCTTTTCTGAAAAAGGTTTGAAATGAAAAGCATTGCTTTCTGATTATGACATTCACACACAAACGTGGAGCAAATGTCTCCCACTATACTGTTGATACTCGGAAGTGCCATCTGGGACCAGAACACAGACTGAGAGTGTGTGTGTGTGTGTGTGTGTGGCTAATGCGTGGACAGAAGGTGCACCTGTGTTGTGCATTTTCTCAGTGATTGTTTGTGTGTATGTTGCTCTGACTTTGACTGTCCCATCTGGGTTCTTCCAACACTACTAGCTGATTGTGACCACAGCAATCATTTCGTTTAACCTTGTGTACATGTGTAAGTGTGTGTAGTATGTATTCTAACCATGGTAAGGAAACTGCACACCATCATTCTCATGTTTTATCTTCCTCTCTTGAATACTCGTCAAATGGTGCTGCACTGCAACCGGAGAAGGGAATTATTATTAACACGAGAGGAGAGAGGAAGAAGGAGAAAACATTGTGTTGAGATCATGAACATAATGCAATTGATCCCTTTTTCACCGATATGGTACCAATACCCGATCTATCCCCATATAGCCTATATCAGGTCAGTGGAAATCTAGGTCGCTTCTCAAAGGTTCTCTGCTACTGCCGAGTCCAGACTCTGGTATCAGCACCATTTCAGTGTAAAAGGCATGTTCATATGTACACGTGATGCTCACCTGCATCGACATCATTCGGCCAGCCGCTGGACTGGGAGCTGGTGCCAGCCGGAGAACGACTGTAGAAGACATCATCGACAGGACTCTCCATCTCACTGTCATCTATAGACTTACGCTTATTAGAGCTACAGAGAGAGACAGAGACCATGAGAGAGGTTAATCAATATCCCTGTGACTGATAGAGAGTAACACACAAGAGGACTGTGACAGACTTAGTACCTCCGAGGAAGACTGGCGTACAGCTCCACCTCAGACCTACAGAGCAAGAAGAACCACAGGCAAAGGAGAAACAGAAGGAAGGACAAAAAGGAGAGCAAAACCGATCAAATTTGTACTGAAGAGAGACTGAAATAGACACAAAGAGGAGGAATATGGTTGTTTGTGTGTTCACCTTGTGGATGGAGGAGAGGCAAGTGAACGTCGGCCAAGTGCTACTTGGTTGATATTGTAGTAACCGGGACTTTCCAGATCCGCAAGAGAGAAATTAGGACCGGATGCTGCTGCAACAGGGGCTGCGGAAGAGAGGAACGTGTTTGGAGTTTGAACTTTCCAAATGTAAAATCTAAAAACTTAAATATCAAATAGAGAGGGTGAAGTTACTAATGAATCTATGCTAAATGAATGTTAGATGTAATTTACTATACTTCCCATAAATACCATATCTGGGTATTACAACTTGCTTAAGGACGGCATCATTTTTTTCAGGATTATTATCATTAACTAAAACTAAAACTAAAAGCATTAAAACATCTTTGTTACTTGAAATAAACGTTAAAATAAAATACATAAAAAACTATTTAGTTTCAGCATTCCTCATTTTCTTTTAATAAAACTTTAAGAACTAAAATAATGTAAATTAAAACTGAAATAAAAATGTATCTTGAAAAATGAAAAACATTATAAAAAAATGAAAACATTATAAAAATATTATATATATATATATATATATATATACACACACACACACATTTGTAAATAATAACAGTATAATAATGACACTAAAACTACATTCTTTTTTATAAAAACAACTTTACAACAAATTGTAAAGATACAGTAACCTAACAAATCAGAATATCAAATTAGCAAATTGAGTCAGACATAATAACTTCAGCGAGAGGGTCTGTTCACCAAACTGTTCCACTGATTCATCAATAAGAATTCATCAATAAGCGATTCGTTCATGAATTTGGCAACACAGCTAATATTTTTTGCAGTGTGGTGTTCATTTCCGAAAACACTGGTGTGTTAGAGCACTTACTCTGAGACACTCGTACCAGCTCGGCTACGTTCCACACCCCTGAAGTCACAAAGCAGTCCTGAAAACTCAGGTGTCCTGCAGAGACAACACAAATCACATTGCTTTACTCAACATATTCCTCACCCATCTGGAACCTGGTCTCTGTGCTAAGAGACAGACATGAATAACTCTAGTCTAACACTCCTGCTCGTGTGATACTGCTGTACTGAAGTGTGGGGTAAATAAAAGAAAACTTCTATTCATGAAGTATGCATTCAATTGTTCAAAAGTTACGGTAAAGTTAATTATAATATTACAAAAGATGTCTATTTAAAATAAATGCTGTTCTTTCGAACGTTCAAATCAGCGTATTAGACTGATTTCTGAAGGACTGGAGGAATAATGGTAAAAATAGGAATAAATAGCATTTTAAAATATATTACACTTCAAAATTCAAAGTGTAAATTCTAATAATATTTCCCGATATTATTTTTCAAAATACATTTTTTTTAATCAAATAAATGCAGCCTTGGTGAGCATAAGAAACTTATTCATAAACATTTTTAAAAAAACGTTTAAATGGTATAACAGTGTGTAAGTCTCACCGTTTGGTGGGGGTTTGATGTCCACTTCTCCCTGTTGATTGGAATTGTCTGATTGCCCAGATTCTGCATTGAGAAGCAGAGAAAAGATGCATATAAATGTCAGAAAATGACTCATATTCAATTCCTACTGTTTGAACTGGATTGTTCGGTGATGTTTAGGCACTTAGATACTACAATATTGCAAGCAGACTTTATTGAGCCGTGTGAACACGAGAGAGAGAAAATGAGAAACGAGTGTCTAAGTACACACGCATGAAAGTGTGTGTTATCAGCACAGTTTATGGCAGGCTGCGTGTGCGTGTGTGTTTGTGGAGGTGTTGTAGGTGATAAGGGAACACACTGGCTCATGCCAGCATGATTTGATAGAGTGTGTAGAGATTAGGACAAACACACTCGCACAAACAAAAGAACAGCAGTCTAAACTGAGGAGAAAGAGCAAGATGCTTTCTTTTTTCTCTACATTTAGCGTGTTGTCTCCATCTCTCGCCTTCTCTTTCTCTTTTTCTGGAGTCCTGGCAGCCATTTTAGTCTTTGGCAGCCATCTTATTATTGGCGGTGCACACACATTCCTGCTAGCTGACGACATAGACACACAGGATAAACATAGGCCGAAACCCATGAACAAGGCTGAAAAATGTGTACAGTAGATTGTGTTTCTCATGGCATACAGCATCCCTAGTCCTGTTTGAGCTCACCGACGCTCGGACTGAGAGCAAAAGAGCTGCGACAAAACCGTCCACAATTCATTCAGCCTTAATGAGAGCTGGAGATCCCGGCTAACATCTGAGCTCGCTACACATTCAAAAGAAGCGCAGGTTGGTGTTACATAAGCAAATCTCAAAGGCATCACGTTTTTTAAGCTTGGCTGCGGCTGTCACACTTTTAATAAATATAGAGAAAAGAGCGGCTGGGATGTTCTTCAAAACGTCTCTTTTTGTGTTCTGTGAAGGCAAGAAATTCAAACATGTTTGTAATGACTAAAAGATGAGCAAATGATGACAGAACTTGTGAATTTTGTGATCTTTTGATACAGTGCCATTGGTTACACACAGATTGGTGCAGACTGAAAACACTGCAACAACACACAAGTGACCAAAAACTGTCGCTCTGCAGCTTCATCAATGACAGTCCTGACCCTCCTTGTGTGCTCTATAGGTGAGAAAAGACACAACCCAAAAACTCTTTTTTAAACTACATGTAACTGCCACTTTAATGTGTTCGGCCATTAAAACCCCAATCTAACTTTATTATTACAATTACTAATAACTTTTTATATTAGGATATATTTTCAAATGTCATTCATTCCAATGATTAAAGCTGTATTTTCAGCATCATAACTCCAGTCTTCAGTGTCCCATGATCCTTCAGAAACTGATTTGCTACTCAAGAAACATTTCTATTATTATCAATGTTGAAATCAATGACACACGTTTTTTTTTCAGGAATCGCTAACGAATAGAAAATCTAATAGAACATCATTTATTTGGAATAGAAATCTTTTGCAACATTCTAAATTATGTTACTGTCACTTTATCAATCTAATGTCAAAGCATCCATGTCATCTCTTTGATTTTCTGTCTTATTTCATTTTCTTCTTTTTCCTAAATTGTATGTAATGTAACTTTCCTATTTCCTCCCCCCCCCCCTTTTTAGTAAACTCTTTTTCCTAAAAAAAAAAAAAAAAACCTTGTGTGAGGAGTAGACCAAAATGTAATTAAATTCTTAACACAATTGTATTTACCGAAAGTCTTTCCATCCGCTGTGGCTGTCAAATGAAGTTTGTTATACGCTGCATCAAGTTTAATGTTTATGAGTGTCTACACAAGTCCTTTATACTAGAATTTATAATAACATCAGGAGGTACGTGTACATATCTCTCTGTGTCTTTTAAACACTCTCTCTCTGACCCAAACAGATGTTAAACCCCATACAGCCTTTTTCTTCGCCCCCTTCTTCGTCCCAGTTTATCAGCATGCAGTTGGGTTTCACTTAAGAGGTTTAGCATTATGTTGCTAAACATTCTGACCTTTTTTTAATCCATAATGCTCTTAAAGTGTTCCAAAGCGTCCTAATCCCCCTCCGCGGCTCTCCGCACTCGTTTATCAGCCAATACTCATCATTCTCCGGCTTTCTTTCGGCTCTAATTATTTATTTCTCATCCTGAGCTCAGTGTCACGATGAGAACTATCTCATAGCTCGAGGACATCCATATATGTGCGGTACTGGGCTGTTCGACTGCGAGAGCGGTGGATTACAGATGCTCGGGAGAAACATCTGTCTGCACTTACACATGAAGAGCTTTGGGGAGCAGCTCAGCGAACCTAAACTCATTCGTGAGGTTATTTTATTAAAAGCAAGCTGTTTTTCAATGTGCATTTGTGTGTACATTTTTCTATGTATGCATGTGTAAGTCTGTGTATGAAGGAGCAGGTGTGTGAGAGTGATTTCGGCACAGCCTGTCACCCATCTGTGTGCCCGTCTGCAGCCAGAGTGTGCCAACACACACACACACACACACACACACATATAGAGAGAGAATAAATGGAGAAAGAGATATACACGCATGAAGAGAGACGAGAAAAGAGCAGAAAAATAAAGATCTTCTTTCACACATTAATCCAATATTCTCCATCCATGTGTTGAGATAAATAGCATTAATACACATTCACACCAGTGCACAACACCCTGGCTAAAGTCCACATGTGATTTGGGCTCTTTACAAGCTTTTGATTAGATGGCACTAAAGACGGATAATAATTTGTTGAATGGAAATACAGATACAGTTCTATTTTACTCTTTTCTATTATATATTTTTTAAAAACTGTCAAAGTCACATTTCTATCTCATATTCAAGAAAAAAAAAGAAGAAAAATATAACTGCTATTTGGGTAAGTTTTTTTTTTTCAGAAAGAAATTCATACTTTTATTCAGCAATGATCCATTAAATTGATAAAAAGTGACAGTAAATACAATAATAATTGTACAAAAATAAATAAATGCTGTTATTCTGAACAATATATTCATATAAGAATCCTGAAGTGTTTTCAGCATTGATAATAATCAGAAATCTTTCCTAAGCAACAAATCAGCATATTAGAATGATTTCTGAAGGATCATTTGACAATGAATACTGGAGTAATGATGCTGAAAATTTAGATTTGAATCACATTAATAAATTATGTTTTAAAAGATATTCATTTCAAAAACAGTTATTTTAAATTGTAATAATATTTTGCCATATAGCTGTTATTATTTTATTCTTGAGAAAATAACATTCAAAATATTACAAACCCATACACATTTGAACCATAGGTTACTAAAAACAAAATCATATTTTCTTAACTTTATATCAGTAGTAACAATACATACAGAAATATTCTTAATTTCCTTTGTTTTTGCACTCCATTGCGACATAAACCTGATATTGCTAGGTTTACCTATCCCAGGTTATTCAAGTCTACTCTCTTTCTTCCCAGTAGGGGGCTCCTCAGGGCAGTGAGGAAGTCAGACATGTAAACAGCAGAGCTAAAAGCCCCAGAGCTTTGGAGACAGCAGGTGATGCGATTTGGGCCATTTCATGGCAGTCACAGGTGTGCAGACTGACATCAACAAACATCACCTTTCAGTGTCAATAAAAATAAACACAGTTTGTTGATATTTGTGCTTTGGTCGCTGTGGTTCTCTCTCCCAGCACAGTACAAGCACAGGCCCAATAAATGATATCATACACTACAACAGAGAAATACACTAATGATGATCTCTAGTGCTAAATCTGGCGAAGATGAATGCACATCCTTCTCCATTTGTGTGTGTGTGTGTGTGTCCTCAGAACACCCCATGACCCAGACAGGATGTGACTGTTAAACAGGCTTCACAATAGTTCATATGTGAAGGGCTGCACAGGATACCAGGCATAAGATACACACACATGCTCTCTCTCTCTCTCTCTCTCACACACACACACACACACAGGCATTTTAACCTGTATTACAAAATTTAGAAAATATTTATCAACTTTTCTAGTGCATGTTAGCAGGTTGCAACATAAACCTCCAAGTTTTGACATAAAAATCTTAGCTTTGCTTGGTTTTAGTGTTGCTCTCTGAGCCAGTCGTTGCTATTAGTATTGCACACTCAAACAATGATTTGATTGTTAATTTGTCAATGTTAATATTTAGAAACATTAAGATTTCGTTTTTTTTTTCTTTTCAAATTTAATATATATATATATATATATATATATATATATATATATATATATATATATATATATATATTTAAGATTATGTGATCAAAGCTGTATTTTCAGCTTCATTACTCCAGTCTTCAGTGTCACATGATCCTTCAGAAATCATTCTGTTGATTTTCTATATAATATTTATTTTGATCATAAACGTTGAAAAAAGTTGTGCTGCTTAATATTTTATTAAAAATGGCACTAATATGAAATATAAATCTTTTCTAACATTCTTAATGTATTAAATGCATCCTTAATATATTAATGAATTATTAATATATACTTATTTATTAATAAACTATTAATAATAATAAAAATCTTACTGACCCCAAACTTTTCAATGCTAACAACACCCTGGCAACAAAGCAGTGAGTTTTGTACAGACCAGCACTCTTGATCTTCAAAAATGTGCAGATCTTTTTGGATAATGCCACAGAGATCCACCAAACAGATTATGTGATGTAAAAACGCCACTTTGTGCCACAGAAAGAGAAAGAAAGTGATACAAAGAAAAAGAGCCCGAAGGAGGTCTGGGAACAGAAGGTTCTGCCAAAAAAAAAAACGGGAGAGAGAATTAGGAGGGGGAAGGCAGACAGGATCTGTTGCCAAGGAAAGTGAAGAGAAAAGAGGAGTACACAACATACATCTATACAAAGAGAACAGAGCGAACAGACAACTAATAGAGGAGGAGAACAAACAGAATAACAGACAGAAGATACACACTGATACATGAACACACGCACACTTTGACCCCCAGACATAGAGCCAGAAACCTAACATGCTTGCATGTGGACGATGGGGTTCCTTTTCCAGCCAATCACAGAGCTAGAACCTGAATACACAGGCCAATGACATATGGGGATCCAATCCAAACCCCGCCCCCTGAGCTGCCTGCCTTGCTGTTCTTTCTGTATTGTGTTGTTGGAGCACACAGATGCTCAATAAAGTCATGAGTGTGTGTTGTGTTTTGAGTCATTTCTTTTTATTCCCTTAATCTCTATATTTACTTGACTTGTATATGTACAGCACTTTGGGATACACTAGCTGCTTTTAAACGAGCTATATAAATAAACTGACCTTGACCTTGACCTTTTGCAGCGGGTCGAATGCTCATCTGAGGTCACAGAGGGTTAGCGAACTGTCAATCATCACAGCTGGACAAAGAGTAGAAATTTCTACGCATGGATACACAGGCCTCACATGAGTTTATCCACTAAAAATTGGGGCAAAATGCATGTCTGCGTTTATGTGCTCATAACTATGATCCTTTAGTTCTACCACACTTACAAATCTCAGCACATGATTACAGGATCCAATAAGGTTTTTTTTTTCCCCAGAATCCTCCAAACGTACACGTCAGACATCATGTCAACATACACAAACATAACAAACATCTCGACGAGGAAGTGAAGACACAGGTCAGAGTTTAATGACCAGCTGATCTGTGCTAACCTGAGCTCTGAGCGTGTGTGTCTCTGTGTGTGTGTGTGTGTGTGTGTGTGTGGTTTGGCTTTTATCTTATTAAATGAGGTAAGGAGCTTGAGGAGGAGCTTGTCATGTCTAGTTTCTTGCGGTTCATCTGATTCTAGACCTTCTCTTATCAGACGATGCCAGTCAGTCTGAGCAAAGTGTAGTAGGATGGTCCCAGGCTTCAATGGGGGCTTATTGAGCCCTTCCAAATGACAGAAACTCAACTGAAGTCAATTTTCACATGTTCTAAAGAAAATGTTTACCCATGTAGCACTTGCAACCACGATGCACAACAGTTGCAGAGTAACTTTATTCAAGGTTTAAACTCTTGACTTCTGGCATCCACAATCTTTATGCTATAATGATTTTTAGAATGTTACTATGTATGTAAAATTACACCCCCGAGTCTCCATGACATTTTTAAATGGTGCTGGATGCACCTGAAACACATTGTGCAATCCATTTTACACCCAATATAGGACCATAATATTACGGAATCACTGCAATAAACAACAAATCCTTAGAAGTAATTGGATCAAGAATAGCGGTGGGAGGAAAGGGGTTAAACATTAGGAAGAGTTGGTGACATCAGTTAACGTAGTTTCTGAATAAGAACAATTCATTCCATTTTGATGAAAGACAGGAAGATTGCATTAGCAAACACCACAAAAACATCCAAATCATTTTGTACAAACAACTAATATTTATGTAGCTGTAGAGCGATCATAAAACTGTTATTCTTTGAAAATCAGTCACAAACAAAGACATTTCAAGGCTGATGTGAGAATGAGGTTTCGAGATGCAGAGAAATGAACAGAACAAGAGAGAAAGAGCCATGAAGGTTTCTCCAGTGGAACGGCAAGTGACTGCATCTGTTTGGCAGCAGCTCAGAAAAGTCTAGTGTTTCAGCTTCCACACACACACACACAGAAAGCTCAGAGAGAGCTAGTGTTTCAGGCCTCGGCCTCAGGGACAGTTATTCCAGGCTAGTTTATGAAAAACAGCTTTATGTGGAAAAAAAGGGGGAAATGCTGGAAGGGAGAGAAAGTGAGAAAGTTGTTGAATCAAAGGGAGTCTGCAGTCAGAAACAAAGGCCACGTACTGTACACACTGCAAGTGTTGGAATGATAACTATTTTTAAAAGTGGGAGTTGAATCCCTAAAGTTACCAGTATGCGTGTATGTCAGAAGCACAGGTTACTTCTGAACCTATAATAGCTGACAAAGTGATGGCCATCGTACACCAGGAACACTTATGGCAGCAGTTTCATCTGGTGGGATTTGCACCAGAATTTGTGAATGAGTCCAAACCAACACAATGGTTGCAGCCATTTATATTAAAGGGGATATGTAAAAATGCAAATTACGTTATCATTTACTCTCCCTCATGTTGTTTCAAACTTTCACTGATGTTTTGAAGAATATTGACCTTTGTTGTATGGACAGACCAGGACATTTTTCTTCAAAAAAATCTACTTTTGTGAGTAAGTAGTGACAGAATTTCCATTTTTGGGTGAACTACAGGTGCTGGTCATATAATTAGAATATCATCAAAAAGTTGATTTATTTCACTAATTCCATTCAAAAAGTGAAACTTGTATATTATATTCATTCATTACACACAGACTGATATATTTCAAATGTTTATTTCTTTTAATTTTGATGATTATAACTACTATTATGACAACTAAGGAAAATCCCAAATTCAGTATCTCAGAAAATTAGAATATTACTTAAGACCAATACAAAGAAAGGATTTTTAGAAATCTTGGCCAACTGAAAAGTATGAACATGAAAAGTATGAGCATGTACAGCACTCAATACTTAGTTGGGGCTCCTTTTGTCTGAATTACTGCAGCAATGCGGCGTGGGATGGAGTCGATCAGTCTGTGGCACTGCTCAGGTGTTATGAGAGCCCAGGTGGCTCTGATAGTGGCCTTCAGCTCTTCTGCATCCTTGGGTCTGGCATATTGCATCTTCATCTTCACAATACCCCACAGATTGTCTATGGGGTTAAGGTCAGGTGAGTGTGCTGGCCAATTAAGAACAGGGATATCATGGTCCTTAAACCAGGTACTGGTAGCTTTGGCACTGTGTGCAGGTGTTAAGTCCTGTTGGAAAATGAAATCTGCATCTCCATGAAGTTGGTCAGCAGCAGGAAGCATGAAGTGCTCTAAAACTTCCTGGTATACGGCTGCATTGACCTTGGACCTCAGTAAACACAGTGGTCCAACACCAGCAGATGACATGGCACCGCAAACCATCACTGACTGTGGAAACTTTACACTGGACCTCAAGCAACATGGATTGTGTGACTTCTCCTCTCTTTCTCCAGACTCCGGGACCCTGATTTCCAAAGGAAATGCAAAACTTATTTTCATCAGAGAACTTAACTTTGGACTACTCAGCAGTAGTCCAGTCCTTTTTGTCTTTAGACGCTTCTGACGCTGTCTGTTGTTCAAGAGTGGCTTGACACAAGGAATGTGACAGCTGAAACCCATGTCTTGCATACGTCTGTGTATAGTGGTTCTTGAAGCACTGACTCCACCTGCAGTCCACTCTTTGTGAATCTCCCCCACATTTTTGAATGGGTTTTGTTTCACAATCCTCTCCAGGGTGCAGTTATCCCTATTGCTTGTACACTTTTTTTTCTACCACATCTTTTCCTTCCCTTCACTCTCTATTAATGTGCTTGGACACAGAGCTCTGTGAACAGCCAGCCTCTTTTGCAGTGACCTTTTGTGTCTTGCCTTCCTTGCGCAAAGTTGTCTTTTGGACAACTGTCAAGTCAGCAGTCTTCCCCATGATTGTGTAGCCTACAGAACTGAGAGTCCATTTTAAGGCTTTGCAGGTGTTTTGAGTTAATTAACTGATTTGAGTGTGGCACCAGGTGTCTTCAATATTGAACCTTTTCACAATATTCTAATTTTCTGAGATAATAAATTCGGGATTTTCTTTAGTTGTCAGTTATACTCATCAAGATTAAAATAAATAAATATTTGAAATATATCAGTATGTGTGTAATGAATGAATATAATTTACAAGTTTCACTTTTTGAATGGAATTAGTGAAATAAATCAACTTGAACAACTTGAATTTTTTTTTTAATGATATTCTAATTATATGTCTAGCACCTGTATATATTTAGGTCTCATGGCTATACTATTAAAACAGTATGTATTTTAATGTTTATTTCCAGATATAAATGCTTAATTAATTTGTGCATTTTCTCTCTCTTTCTCCCCAATAAGTGAGCAGGAAGTGAGGTCCATGTTTAACGTGAGGAATAGAGGAGGAGACATCTGCTCTGTCCTGACACAGGCCACAGATGCATCAACTCTATGACTCTCAGGCCAGTAGAGCACAGCTGAGAAGCAGGTGCTGTCTATCATCTGGCATCAAGCACAATAACCTCAAATGAACCAACTCTATTCCCGCCCTCAGCAGCCGCCGGGGTTAAGCGGGACAGACCGCCTCTCAGAGATACCTACAAGCCCAGATGTCATGCACTGCCAGAGCTGTATATCATTACACATTGCTTTCCAGAGCATGACGACCTGTAAAAAACATCTTGTCAGAAACAGAGCACAGGCAATGTGCTGTTTAATATGTTTAGTACTTAGATTTGTATGTTTTTCATAGTGTTTCAAAAGGACTGTCATTCCAAACCTCTCTGTCTAAATCTCTTTCTGTGCAACACTAGAAAAGCTCTTTTGGAAAGGGCTTCTGTGTCCATAAGGTAAATTAGAACTGAGTTCAAAACTGTTGTGACTAACTGTATGGACAAAAGCAGGTAAAATATTCTCTAAAACATATTCTTTTGACTTTATGACCACTAGAACAAATGTACATACACTAATACACAAAGATTTATTTATTTTTATTTATTTTTTAATAAATTAATATTCTAATTCAGCAAGGGCATATTGTATTAGTCAAACGTGACGGCAAAGACATTTATAATGATACAAAAGATTTCTATTAAAATAAATGTTTTCTATTCATCAAATAATACTGAAAAAATCATCATGATTAGCAAAAAAATATATATTTTCAATATCTATAATGCTACGAAATGTTTAATTAGCAACAAATCAGCATTAGAAAGATTTCTGAAGGATCATGTCACACTGAAGACTGGAGTAATGATGCTGAAAATTCAGCTTTGCATCACAGGAATAAATTACATTTTACAGTATATTCAAGTAGAAAACAGCTATTTAAAATTGTGATAACATTTCACATTATTTCTGTTTATACTGTATTTTTACTAAAATAAATGCAGTCTTGGTGAGCAGAAGAGACTTTTTTTGAAATACACTGAAAAATAGCACTGATCCCAGAATTCTGAATGCATAAATGAATACTTTTTGACAGGTGAGGTCACTATAAACTACAGTTCACAAATAATTCTATTTTAATAGCTGCCAGATTTGTAACGCAGGAGGGTGCAGATAATGACCAAACTTTCACTGTGTTGGATGAAATATTCCTTTAATGCTGCCAGATTTCAGTTGTATTCATTAATTTAATGTGATCTATGTGATTTGATTTCTTTTCAGCTACTAGTAGCAGCAGTCCAACCTTTTGGATCGCAACACCAGATGCAGCTCAGACATCTAAACATTTGCTTAGTGATTTAGTTTTCTGTTTTAGTTGGGTGGCGTTCACCTCACTGGCAGTAAGCGCACATACCCGGTGGCTGAGGCGCTGGGTTTTCCCTAGTTTTCTTCCTCTCCTTTTCCATCCGCTGTTCTTTACACAAGTATTTTTGTCAGCCACACCGACATCTGCAGATTCTCTAAGAGAGCACAGGAATTCCGTCACACACTTGCTGTTGAGAAGCGCCTTAAGATTCCCCATTTTCATCAGGGGTGTCGACAGAAAGAGAGGGGAAGGGATTGAAGATGGAATCAGAGAAAAAATTAGATAATTGCAGGAAAGTGGGATTATTAAGCCATCAGTATCCTTTCAGACTGAAACTGGAAGATAAGTGGAATCAGATGGAAAGACAGAGAGAGCGACACAGGGTCTGTCTGAGAGGTTGTGATGATGGTCAAGTGTCCAGCTTATTTATTGGCTCATCAGTGTTGTACTGTTGGGGGTTGATCCTTATCCATCGCCTAACCAACATTCAAAAGCTTGGGGTCTGTAAGATTTTCTAATGTATTTGGAAGAGGTCTCTTTTGCTCACCACGGCTGCATTTGGCTAAATCAGTAATATTGTGAAATATTATTACCATTAAAATAACTGCTTCTAATATGATGATTTGCTGCTCAAGAACCATATCTTGTTATTACCAATGATGAAAAAAGTTGTGCTACGTAGTATTTTTGTGGAAATGTTCTTCTGCAAAATGACATTTAAAATTTCTCCTTTTGGGTTGCTTGGTAGTATTCGGGTCTGAACCCAAATGATGATGAGTTCTGCTTGGACTTCTCCTGTAAACACAGCCACTATCATAATATCAGACTCTGAATAACCTGCTGAAGATGATCGACTGCATCATTTTAGAGAAGCTGAAATTCTGAGGAGTCTGTGAGTGTAAAGTCACTGTAGATTTAGGTATGGGACTCTTAGACATGTGTTTAGCTGGCCAGCAAGGATACATCATTTTCTCATTAGCTTTGAGTTGAGGTAGTTACATTCTACAAGCTAATTACTTCGTCCGGCATCTCTGCTGAATAACAGGACAGCAATCTCTAGAACAAAAGCGACTCTGAGTTCTGGAATCTCGAAACCTTCTCTGGTTCTTCGATCAGAGCAGCTGGGACCCATTAACACTGAATTGTCCTCCATTCCTCCTACACGTCTTTCTCTTTACTTCACTAATGTTTCAAGACTACCTGAGGACCCAAAGATGGCTGGGACAGGCAAAAAGGTATTTTACACCATTATCCCTTTCATTTTGCTCAGACACACTGCATATCCGGCTGAATCTAAGTGAGTGTATTTAGGCTTTATCTCTGCAGACAGTCAGTTATTCATTCTAATACTTCATGGCTTGTAGCCGTTGATCTGCTGTAAGTTTAGCTATAAAATATCATAATACCCTGCAGTCACACTGCTAAATACAGGCCTACAAAACACACTTTGAGGGGAGGTGCATGAGATTACTGAAATCATCCCCAAATGCTAGTCCGACCAGTGTAAGAGCCTTATAGCTCGGGAAAGGATAAATATATGGGGGAAAATTACACAAATATGCCTTAAATTCTTCAAACTCATGCACCAGAGACACAGAAATGATCTTAGACTGGCAAAGCAATCAGAGAAAGCAAGAATAAATGTGTTGCATCCAGTACTGTTCTTAAACATAGCAGCATCAAATCAGATACTAAGATGAATAGTGCAATTGTTTTGTTTGCAGATAAACTATCTACAATAGAACATGGCAAGCCTGCTAATCTCTTTAGGAAAACCGCTTTAGGGTGCAAATCAGCTTTACTGAAATATGCTACGTACAAATGACCACACAAAAAATAAAATAAAATAAATAAAAATAAGGGCTTTATGAAACACACATCTAAGAGGCATTTATTTTAAATAAAGTGCTTGCATTTTCATTTTTTATTGGCGCTGATTTTATCTAGAAACGGATGCAACTGGGATAGTAAATAAAAAAAGCAACATCTAGACATATTATAGATCTATAGACTGATATTGTGCAACTTTTTAACAGATTTTGAAATAAACAAATAAATCAATAATTCAGTAGTTTGGGGTCAGTAACAATTGTTTTTACATAAATAACTTATTTTCATCAAGGACAAAATGAACAAATGTACTTGACAGTAATGATATTCATAATGTATTTCAAACCTATATTTAAAATAAACACCTTTTTTTTCTTTTTATTCATCAAAAAACCCTGAAAGAAAACGTTTCCACAAAAATGTTAAGCATATTAAAATTAAAGATAAAATGATTTCTAAAGGACCATGTGACACTGGAGACTGGAATAATGACTGCTGGAAATTCAGCACTCATCGCAATAATAAATTAAGAATAATTCGAATAAATTATTATATCCTATTTTAAAATATACTGAAATGGAATGGAAATGTCAAATTTAAATCATATTTTGCAGTATCACTGTTTTGTATTTCTGATCAAATAAATAAAACCTTGGTGAGCAGAAGATACTTCTTTCAAAAACAAAAAAAACCTCCCAAATCTGAACTTATGAATGGTAGTTTATGTTGCCTGATGAAATATGGGGGGTGGGGAAGAAACAAGGAAGAAAGTGTTGTAGAAGTTTATTTGTATGATCTCTGTGTATATTGTAAGCAAGTTTTTGAATAAACTCTCTCTCTCTACAAATATTTCTGGGCAGTAATAGAGCTTCCATTGTTAAAGACAAGAGGAAGCAGGAACCTTATCCTCACTGACCTGAATGTGATGTGTGTGTGTGTGTGTGTGTGTGTGTGTGTGTGCTGATAGCTCCCCGTGATGCCCTTCCTCCAGACTCAGTGATGATCCTTCACACACACACAGACAGTAATATTACACAGTCTGTGTGTCAGTGTCCTGATCCTGTAGCCGTGTATGAGTGTCTTGTCTTAATAGACTGGTCACGCTTCTTACCGCTGCTAGAGAAGAGCTTTAATGTGGGTTCTGCCTCATAGTCCTGTGGCTGACATGCTTTAATCATACTTTCACTTCAATAAAACATTCACTGAAAGTGACACAAGAGTAGAGAAGCAAATCAAAACATTACAATCTGTCTTTCTTTGAGAACAATGTGGTATTGGGAATTAAATAACTACCAACCTAACTATTTAACAACTAATAAGGAAGCTTCTTCCTGCTACATGATACAATTTTTTAAAAAGCTATAAGCAACTTTATCTCACAATACAGACATTTTTCTCAAATTCTTCAAAAACTTTTTTCTTTCAATTCAGAATTTTTTTCTTAAAATCACTTTTCCAAACAAGTAATAGTGTAATAACTGTTTTTTGTCACATTATGTTGCACACGCAACTTTACAAACTGAAAAATAAACTTCACTCCTCCAACATACAGCTTCAATTTAGTTATCTACTTTTAAATAGGAATTTGTAGTGTATATAAATACTTTCAGTAGCTGTTATAGTTCCCACACATATCCAATGGTAAAGCACGTAAAGAAACACAGGAGGATGAGAACAGACAGTTCTCTGGCAGTCTCATATCTAATGTCGTCTTCTGCCAACTCTCTTTCTGTCTAGTTATGGTTATATTATTGCAGTGCGAGTAGACAAATGAAAACATTTGTCTGCCAATAGCAAGACTACAGAAGTCTCTCAACATCTCCAAATCTCACACTCCTTCATTTCCTTTCATGTTTTCCTCTTTGACGAACACACACACAATGCAGCAGACAGACATCTCATGACCCCCCCCCCCCCACACACACACGTTTCTCACACTGCAACACACCGTTTATCACTCACTCATACACATTAGCCATACTAGTGCATACATAGACGAAACAACTAGAAACTAATAAATCAATACACAAAATAAATGTGTTTTCTGTAATCTTCATAATTACATGACTTCAGGTTAGAGCCCACCTGCAGATGGCGATATAGAATGAAAATATGAATGTTTTGGTACAAAAAATGGAACAAAAAAAATGCCTGACTGCTACAGAGTCTAAAGAAATCGGCCAATATTCTACTTGCTTTCGTATTTTTACTTTACTTTTTATTTAAATAACTCTTTAAAATATTATGTGATTTCTACTATTAAATATAAAATGTTAATAATAATCTAATACATGAAAATAGAATAGAAATATGACCATGAAATAAAAACTTAATACATCTCTGAAAAAATAAAAGTTAAACTGAAATAGTACTAAAATAATACATCAAGTTCACATAAAACATACACACGCAAGTATGCAAACATATTGCAAGTGCTGTAAGTGCCTAAAGTGTTCTTGCATTGTTGTGACAGTAACAAATCTTTTTTTACATTTTTTTATTTGTGTTCACACCTTTGTGTCCTTATAAATCTTCTTGTTTTTAACCACAATCAATTCTTGACTGATGCTTTAATACACAGATACACACACACACACACACACACACACACAACTGACTGATCTCTCACAGGTCACTAAGCATCTTTAACTGATTACTCATTACATGACCAGAACTCAACAAATCAGCACTTTTGCAGCCCTAGCAGTAATTCTTGAGGTTATTTGAGATGTTTGATCTGCTGATCTGGTTCTGCAGATTCCTGATTCTGAAATGGTTTTGAGATTGTGTACATCCACGTGAGGTCAAAAGGTTACAGGGTGTTTAGTCCCTTAATGGAGGATTTAGCTACATAACAAGACAAATCTCAATCAATCAGAGCTCAACCTAAATTACATCCTAACACAGTTAGGTAAGACCAAATGGCAATACACACACACACACACACACACACACACACACAGTTTGCATGATTGTGGTGGAGTCTATCATTTGGTAGAACTGAGAGGATACACAGAAAAAATAACACTGGGCATGTTGGCACTTTTAAAACACACGCCGCTTAAATCTAGTGCCAAACCACTGGCACTAAGCTGAGAAACACTGTGCAATTACGGGAGTGTGTGTGTGTGTGTGTGTGTGTGTCTGAGGGAAATCTTGTCTAGTGGAGGCCCTTGAGAAATCTGTTTTCAAATTGAGCCAAAACATATTACAAACACACATAAAAAGAGAGAGAATGGAGAGACTAGATAGAGATACGAATGTTGTACATCAAGCCAAAATACACACATGAGTCCCTGAAGAAATGAAACAAATAAACATTTCTCACAAAGATAATTGAACAGAGACAGAACTTTAAAAAGGCTATGTACGAGACAGAGACAGAGACAGAGAGAGGAGGAATATTTTGAAACATTAATAATAACCCTGCATATTAATCTTTGGCACATCCTTCACAGTTAGAAAATAAAAATAAAAATAAAAATAAAAATAAAAATAAATTCAATTCACTACATTCTTTCTGCTTTCTAACGACTGGTTGGAACTCATATAGTATTCTATTCTATTTGGTGACTGTGTATTTTTATATAAATACAAAATAATTAGACTCGATCCTGTTTGGTATAAAAACAATACATTTATAGTAAATAAAAAACATAGCAAAAAAACTAATTCTAATTGAAAATTAAACAAATGAGAATGAGAAGTAATTTTCCCAGTAATATTAAACACAAAAAAAATTGTCTAATACTTTTAAAGATTTTTTTTATATATATATATATAAATGGTTATTTATGGCTTTTAATTTTTGCCTGGCAGATGAAAAAAAGGATCACACTGATAGCGGTACCCAAGCCATTTATAAGTACCAGAATATCCTAACCACCTAGCAACAATCCAGACCACTCTAGACTATATCATATAGAAACACTTTAGCATGAGAGTGGTGAGACTTACACTGACAAGCACCACCTCTCTTCAGAAATCTGTAAATCTAAAAGCTTGTAAAAATCGGACATGTAGTAATTATCTCACAAACACACAGAGCTGCCGTGCCTGACAGCTATTTTAAACTTTGACCTTCAGTTTGTTGTTGTTAACACGCATCGGCATGACCTGCACACGTGCTGTTGTATTAACCTCTGACCCCACGACATGCCTCAGTAGCCTCCAGGGAAACACTCTTCAAACAAGAGCGGGGGATTACTTTCACACTAACACAGCACCATATTACATAACACACAGATCCCCAAAAATACACTACCTCTGGCCTTCTACTCTGAGCTCTGAGCATTTCGCTTTCAGTGAGGAAAATAAAATGACTTGACTTTCAGTTAAGATGGGTACTGGGACTGCATTGTGGAGGCTAAATGGGAAAAATATCACATGTATCCTAATGAATATAATAATAAACAGTTGTGGCCTGAAGTCTGTTAAAAGAACACAAAGCACAGAAAGAGCAGGAATCAACACTGATTCTGGAACGAGTCTATAAATCGGGCAGCTGTGAGACGTCAGCCATATTTTCATCTTGTTTATATTAATGTTAAGGGAATGTTGACATCTTAGAGTGCCTCTGAACTGCCGTCTGAAGCTCGGTTTAGATCGTTTATTCAGCCAGTTTCACCGCTGAGAATCCCTGCAGCTCTGAGACAGATTTCAATCACAGTGTCCAAGGATAGTTGAGTTATTGTAAAATAATTAAAAAACTTTAATACAGACTCTGGTAGTCTGTAAGATAATCACTTCTGTGGGTTTGTTTACAAAATCAACCTAAGTAATATATAATTGCACACAGCTCTGTATGAATATATCACCCTCCAGAGGGCAAGACGTCTTCCCCCTCATGTGGTTTATGTAAAATGTTAGCAGAAGCATCCAACGTGTGCATACCAACTCAAAACGGTTTTACTGTGACAGTTATTATGTTAACAAGCAATTAATTAGATACTTTTTTCTCTTATACTCACCAAAGAAGCATTTATTTAATTAAAAGTTAGTCTTCACCAAAGCTTAAAGAAGCATGAAGGAGTTAAACTGCAAGACAAACAGTGAAAGTAAGGAGGACCCTCCTGCTTCAGTGTGTATGATGTCACTGCAGCGAGAGACTGCAAGAGTGAGAAATGTGGTGCAAAGAAAACAAATGACACAAATGTGTGATTGGTGGACGGCAAAGTCCAGAGAAAGACATGTTGTGTTGGGAAGGATGACACTGGATGACACACGCTCACACTTGTTCTGATTAAAGCCAGCAGACCATCAACACTCATGCTCGCCCATGTTATTCTGGTCCTGTTTGTTGTTTATGTACATTATCTTAGACCTCACGCTTAATGCTTTATGACAGGGATTCCCAAACTTTATCCTGAACCTAAAACCCTTTTAATAGTTAATATTTCAATAATTTGTGGTTCTCTGATGTTGATTAATGGTGACACAATATGCAGGCAAAATATTTTTTGTATAAATATATTTTTGACTATTTTAATTATTTCTTTTAATTTTATCCTTTTCATCGGCTCACTCCCTCAGCTCAGCTAAGATGGTGGAAAAAGGTAGGGAAATTGCAATTATGCATATGAGTATACAGTAGATGATAAAATATCTTTAAAAATATTATGTTAAAATGTTAACACCAAACTCGATTTTAAATACATCACATAAAGAAATTTTCAAAATTATCAGCAAAACAAAAATCATTAGATAAAATTGTACTAAAATAAAATACTATTTTTGTTGTTCTACTTCAAAATATAATGTTCAATTCAGCATATTACTTGCAAATTCTTTGTAAATACCTGTAAAAAATTAACTTTCAGTTTCTGAGTGTAAATGGTTTCTACATTTTCTTTAGGATTATGTCTCACATGTGCTTCACAAGAGAGGAGTTATTTATTTGTATCCTTTATGGTGTTGCAGAACATCGTTTTTTCTTTCACTGTACATTATAACTCAGTTTTTCTTCCGACGTTCAAGTCATTTTTTCCAAGCTCTTAGTCCAAACAGAAACAAATGAAAGCGGTGTGTTACATAGAAACAAACCAGCTGTAGGTTTTACTTTGCTATATTTCCTCTCAGATGTCTCCCCCTCCGATGATTTCATTAGACCCTGCAAAGCCTCTGAGCATGTGAGAAGGTATAAATTACTCTCATCTGGGATGGCCGAAGCACAGTCACTATCTTCTGCAGCACTGCCATACTCTCTCTCTCTCTCACACACACACACACACACACACACATAAACATATATATGAACTGCAAGAATCAATCAGAGTCCAAACAAGGAGCCCCTGTGGTGCCAGCGGTCCCCTGCTGGTTAAGAGCCGCCTACAGCGAGTACACCCACAAAGACAAATATGCACACACACAGGTAAAAAAACATGAGGAGAGCGAGCGAAAGAGTGAAAAAGCACACAGAAAGAATAGTTTTCTCAGATGTGGATCTATCTGACGCTCCAGTGTGGAAAATCTTCATCATGCAGAACTTATGGAGAAAACACGTCACCACCGCACACTCAGATACACACATATACCTACAGTACACTGCACCAGTCAAAAGTTATCATGCATTTGACTGAATTTATGTTTCAATTATTAATTTTTTTAATAAAATCCTTTGCTTGAATGTTTCAAATTTGACGTGCTGTAGAAAAACACAATTTTACTTGCTTAACAAAACACATAAACACAAACTACAGAAAGTGTGGGGTTGAAATAAGTCTCTTCTGCTCACCAAGGCTGAATTTATTTGAACAAAAATACTATCAAATCAGTAAATGTTACCATTTAAAATGACTGTTTTCTATTGAAATTTAATTTATTCTTTATTTTTATTGTTTGATGAATAGAAAGTTGAAAATCACATTTTTGAAACTGGAACCTTTTAGAAAATTTGAATAAGTAAGAAGTAGGAATCATTTATAACAAATTATGCCTTTTTTTAATTGAACTTTACTAAATAAACTTTACTAAATGAAAACTTATATGGTATCTCCATAATGACTTTACATTAATTTCTGTTATTTTATCACTTTATTTTATTATTATTTCTAAAAAGTATATAACAAAATGAGTCTGTCACAATTTTTGACTAGTATTGTAGCCCAAAGGAATCATTGCTTTGAAAGCCTTTTCTTCTGTTTTAAACTGGGTTACTGGTGTATTATGTTGTGTGCATGAACACAGTGCTCAAAAAGGGCATAAAGACTAAAAGTAGCGTAATAGCTGATAACCTTACACGTACATAAAGGCAAAGTGTGGTGAAATCATTTAGAATACATTAACCTTTTAAAACACCAAAATTTTCCTTCGTCAATCCTTTGTACCTTCCCTACCTGTCCAGAAACATTCTGCTTCACAGCTCGCTCTGTGAATACTAAATCGATTGCGAATGTGCCTTCTGACCTGTATTCCTCCTTGGCTATAACATTAAGGGAGCATGGAACATTTTCTTGGCAGGAGACGCCACTTTTTTACAGTTTCCTTCATCTCTCCTTATTTTTTAAAGGCTCTCTGCTGGTTTTTCTACCACAAAATTTTGGCTTGTGCCAATGGGAAGGAAAAAATACAACAAGTCTCAGGAGCACTTGGAGAACATCAAAAAAATGTGTGTGCACACACACCATCTGATTTACCTGCAAAGTAAACAAACAGCAGAGAGAGAAATATTGTAAATGAAGAGCAGTCCTGGAGTCTTGCATTGCAAGCATGTGGCTGACACACGGTCTGATCCAGTATGTGTGTATGATACACTGTGTCTAATGTATAACGTATACAGAGCTCTCAGACTGGACATAATGCACGTACTAAAGCACTTTTCATAATGCAAATGACCGAGTCAAGAGAGAGGGAGCGGAGAGAGAGTACAGTGTGTGTAGTTGATGTGCTTGTGTTGGCAGTGTTTCAGCATTCCACATTCCAATGTGATATTCTGCACTGTGACCTTAGAAAACCCACCACACACACACAGAGCACTTTCCTTTGACACCAGTGCTCGTCACATTCTCTCTCTTAATTCAGTCTCTTATTTCTCTCATCCGATTTTTTATCGTAGCCTTTAACCTTCCAATTCTCTATTTCTCAGTCGGACTTCCTTCCATGTCAAGCCATGACTTGTAAATATTCAGAGGGGTGGTGTGTGTTCTGCTCTCAGAATTCCTCGCTCAGATCTGTGTGTGATTGAAATCCGTCACCTGCTGTTTAGCTCTGAGAGTTACTAAAGAATATTGAGGTTCTCGTGTGCTTGAGTCCTAAAGGAACAGAATTCTGTAGGACACACACACAAGCTGGTGTTCTGGTGACAGCTGCAGTTACACACACACTGAACGCTTACGCTCGCCTCATCTCAGAATTCTACAGTCAACTTGATCTCTAGAACAATTATGTTCTCAAGTCTTCTAGAACCCTTGGAATAATGTAGAACTCTCAGAATTATGTTCTAGAACCCTACAGTTCTACAGTTAGAACCCTCAGATTAATGTAACATTCCACTGTACAGCACTCAATGTTCTAGAATTCTCAAAGTAACACACTGTATAGCTCTCATAATAACATTCTAGAATGTGTGCGACATCTCACAACAACAATGTGACATTGTAACAATGTTGTAACAACTCAACTTCATGTAGCGTGCTAGAACTTTCATTGTTCTACAATTCAAAATAAAACTCGTACTATAATAATTTAAAAGTTTGTCCTTTCAGAATGGACTTCAATACAGTATATCAATGTATGCGTTAAAAGGATTTTGGACATTGTATTTGTTTTGCATGCTCAGAAGTTCTCTATTAGCTTGCTACATAAAGTCACACCCTCCTCATAAACTACATCAACCTTAAATGACCCAAGTCGACATGCACAGAACACCTTCAGGCACTGCAATGAGCTCTGTGCACAAATCAAATCCTGCATACGCACCTGTGTATGTCAAATGTGTGTCAAAGAGAGAAAAAACTTCAGAGAGATCGTGACAGAGAGATTAAGAGTTCTGAAGATACAGTAAAAAGGCTGTTAATCCTAATCATGACATACACAAACACACTTAAGAGGTCAAAAACACAGACACACACACACATAGCATGTGAGCACATGATCCAGATATCACTTTTTTGTTTGCCTGTATGTGTTTAAACACTTTCACTTCCTTTAATCAAGGGATCCACTCCAAGACCAAAGGTGAAATATGGAAAATAATTCCCCGGGCGCCGCAGCATAAATGGCTGCCCACTGCTCCGGGTGTTTGCTCACAGTGTGTGTGTGTGTTCACTGCTCTGTGTGTGTGCATTTCGGATGGGTTAAATGCAGAGCACAAATTCTGAGTATGGGTCACCATACTTGGCTGAATGTCACTTCACTTTCACTTTTTTTCACTTTCATATGGGATTATACACACACACACACATTTAATTAGCTCTCTAAAAGACCTTTTGTTTTTTTTACCAAGCTAATTACGAAGTGTACAGACTAACCCTACTCCAAAAACCTAACCCTTTTGCAAATAAATAAAATAAAAAAGATATTTAGTCATATGAAACACTATTTATCTCACCCTGAAAAAAAAAATAATCAGTCTCCATAAAATTATTAAGCGGTGAGAAGCAAATCATCATATCAGAACGATTTCTGAAGGATCATGTGACACTGAAGACTGGAGTAATGATGCTTAAAATTCAGCTTTGCATGACAGAAATAAATAATATTTTTAAATATATTAAAATATAAAACAGTTAGAAAACTCAAATGCCAAAAATGCTTTACGGTATAATTGTTTTTACTGTAGCTCGAACTTTTCAACAGCAAAGATACAACAACTTTTGCTATTTTGCCCAGTCTTCTTTATAGACATTAGAGGCCACAGGCCATCTAGGGAAATATAAAGAGCATACGTACAATAAAATGTATAACATTTATCTTCTGTTCCTTGTAAACACACAATTGATTCTTGTGACATGCCTGCATAAGGAGTCAGCCAGACTATTTGTTTGTATTCTGCAAATAAGGCTAGCACATACTCCAGTCCAATGTGGAATATTCTGTGTGTGTGTGTGTGTGTGTGTGTGTGTGTGTATAAGAGAGATGCTTAAACATTGCTCAGCATCATTTAAAGCCAAACGCTGCACAAATACACACGCATACACACCTTCACAAAGACAGTAAACCCTGAAATAACCTAAATTTTTGGAGACCACCCAGTGTTCTATACAGTATGTATACAGACACATAGTGTTTATGATATCTATCTCTTAATAAATATTACTGCATTCTCCTCACATACAGTACACATAATAATGCACAAAAGAAGAAATATTCACAGACCACTGTAATTTGAACATAATTTGAGAGCTTTCTGGTCTGTGTGAATATTTGGCTTTCAGCGGATGGAGCAGATATTCAAATTTGTTTGCAGTTACAGAAAACAACAAAATCCTTGAACTGTGTCATGCAAAACCACTATCTATGTTTGTACAATATGTGTATGCATATGCGCAAGTTGAAATGTTCCAGTGCCTGTTGCAAAAGGAGAAACATCGGAGGAGTGAAATATATGTTTCTAAGCTCTGATCAAATTCAGAGAGCTTGTGTGAATACTGTGAGGTGGTATTAGTTTGGCTCCGAGACTAAACGTGGCCTACAGATGGATATTTGCTTCATAGCTTCAGGGTATTTAATGTGACAGAAAGACTGCAAATCATATGCATGCAGCTGAATATTCATGCGAGACGAATAGTGCAGTTCAAAATAGAGTACTGTACAGTCATTTATTATGGACGTGCTGTCTTTCTTTCTCATGTGTAGGAGGCAGCTCCGGGCAGCTAGCCATGCGTCAGAAATATGTGTGATGCTGAAAATCCTCTCTATATTTGAAAATGCATATTTCTCTACCTCTCTTTCTTACTGATGTTGTACTTAAGATATTACCCTTAAAATCCATCTGACAGAAATTATGTCTATCTCAACATTAGGCGAGACTCCATGTGAACTGTCATTGCCCCATAGAACCCTGAATGACAAGGTATGTTGGGTTATTTGGTTGCCATGACACCAGCCTAAATCATAGCCAATCCCACCACTGCCAGCGGACTGTGGAGGCGGAGCATGTGTTTGTGTGGGACTGCTGCTTTTTTGCTAAAGTTTTTTGTTAGAAAACTCTGTTACAGACTTAGTGGTGAAAATCAAATATTTCCAGAAAAGTTGTAAATGTCAAAAAAAAAAAAGAAGGAAGATTTGTATTTCCAGTGTATGAAACACCGTGTCTGGAAGGCAGCAAAAGAACAGTCTTTTAATTGTTTTAGTTTTAATATATTGATTTATATATTAAAGTTTTGGGTTGGTAAGATTTTCCTTTATTCAGCATGCATTTAAATGATCAAGTGTGACAGTAAATACATTATAGTGTTACAAAATGATTCATCTTTCGGTTCTTCAAAGAATGCTGAGAAAAAAAAGAAAAAAAAACGTACCATAGTTTCCCACAAAAATATTAGAATGATTTCTGAAGGATCATGTGACACTGAAGACTGGAGTAAAGTTACAGTTACCCTTACAGCTGAAAATATCTACACTTTGGGATGATTTAAAGGCATAATTTATTAATGCTTTCACATTGTGTTTGAAAATTTATATGAAAGACATAAAAATTACACATTGTAAATTAAACTCGATTGTAGTATGTTCAAGGAATATCAATTAATAACGTGCATTCTGTTAGTTGATTTATATATATATTACATAAAAAAAAAAAAATAATATGTATATATATATATCAGTTCACAATAAATGTCTTTTCTCTTCTAGGGGAAAAAAACCCAAAACATTGATGATTATCTTGCTCAGACTGAGAATGTCCTTGCCCTGCAACCAATCAGCAAGTTTCAAAAATCATATTTAAAGGCTATGACGTAACTAAAGCAGTTTACAACAATGTGTCAACACAGAACACAAAATAGCTATTTTATGTTTATATATATTTGAACACCACAGAGACCAACAGGTGCCAAGGACTGAACACACACTCACTCACACACATATACACTCTCAAATGTATGCCGAAACATGCACTTATGCAAATACACACCGATTCTTCTATGGGAACTCATAATTAAGCACACACAGAGCTCAACACACCCATATTCACAAACAAAAACACTTCTGTATGTCGATGCATATGTATAAGGCCTGGAGTGATCTAATGCAAACACACACAGACAGACAAACACTTCATATATTTGCCTATTAACACACTAATCATCTGCTATCCCACCATCACTTCATCCGGTGGCATACAGGGGCCCTCTGTCTCGGCACACAAAAACACACCCACTTTTTATTTCTCACACTCTCTCTTTCTCCTTCTCTCTTTTATCCTGTTATCTCTGTAAACAAACGACAGACTCTCCTCTGCTCCGACAGACTGGAGGGTGGGGGGGGGTTGCCTTTCATTGTCTTAAGAGCAGGAAGATGCTCCCGTCTGATGAATGGGGCTTTCTGGAGCTGAGAGCCATGAAGCTTTACACACTCTCATTTACAGGCCTATTTTTCACACTCTTATTATAAAACACACAGACACACAAAGCCTTTCTTTCCCTTGTTATCCCATCCCCCTGTTCCTTGCCGTTTTCTCTCCGGTTTCATCCCTTGTTCTTTGCGTTCTTTCCCACTCACCGAGACGGGCGGCCTAGATCTGTGTCCAAACTGCTTTCCAGGCCTATTCCCTTACACACAAACACATGCCAGAATTGATTTGCTGTGTTTCTGGTGTGCTTGTCAACCGTTTTCCCTTATTAGGAGCTCAAAAAAAAAAAAAAAAAACACACAACACCTTCACTCTTTTTGCATGCTTTAAGTAACACCAGAAAGAATTTATTTATAATGGCTCAGCCTTTTCACCAATCAGTGAGTATTGTGCCCTTTGTGCATCTGCTGGAAGAGGAAAGATTTGGAGCTGAGAAGCCCATGGGAGACAAACAGAAACTGACCTTTAGGTACGGCCAAATAATTTCCGCGATGTGGAAAACGCAGACGAAATCACGGAATCCAGAGAAAACAGAGAAACAATATCTTTGTAATCATTTTCAGAAAGATTTTTTCAGCTGATGACAGATACAAACAATGACAGCCAATCAGAATCCATCCTGTTATAACGAGCTCGACAATTTAAAACAGCAGATGCACGTGTGCTTAGAACAAACAGACCATATTGCTCACTGGTGTGGACGCTAATATCGTTATCTTCAGAGTTATCGCTCTAGGTGTGAACGGGGCTTAAGCCAGTTTAAAAAAAAAATGACACCAAAAAGTTTTACAATACTACACATAGAACTACATGTTAATTTACATAGGATTACATTTTTTATGACAATAACTATATCATATGAGCAAATAATTGATATCATATGATATCACATGAACAAATAATTTTATATTTTTTTATTTTGGTAACCGAGCATCCATTATCAGACACTTTTTCTTTAAATTAAAGACTGTGATTATAGTGCACTTCTACAATGGGAAAAGAGAAAGTTTTTTGGGATCCAAAAAATATGATTCAGTAGAATCAGAAAAAATTGAAATCATCTTAGAATTTTTTGCATGATGCTGCATCAATGTTGCAACAAACAAAATTATTGCACCTTTAATGTATACTAAAAAAGGCTAGTTAGTTGTGAGTTTGATATATAGTTAGTTTCAATATAATGACTCCTTAATTAAGTGAATCGATCAAAATGAGTTAACTGACTACATGAACAAACAAGTCATCTTCATTTGCCTATTAACATACCTATTAACATATATATATGCACCAATATATATATATATATATATATATATATATATATATATATATATATATATATATATATATATATGCACCAATATATTTATATACCTTCATAAATTATTAAATAACTTAAAGACTTAAAGAGTAATTTCTTCAAAAGTATTAAAAGAATTGTTAAAGGAATCGTTTAGGAACCAGAATTGCTAAGTCAAATCAGAATCCATATACCTATTAAAGAGATGGATGAAAACGCCTGCGCTGACTGAAGAAAAAAAAATGTCTTCGATGTCCAACAAAGTCGATTGAGGAAAAAAAAAGCAAGCAAACAAGCAGCACCTCCCTGCACACACGTCCACACAAATATGCAAAACAAAAATCTAATTGTATAAAAAAATAATTGCCGTAACTGTTGAGTTGAAAATAGGAGGACATATCAAGATGACGGAGGCGACGCTGGGTTGAGCCCCCCAAGAGAGCAGCAGAGAATGGGTGAAAAGAAAGGGAGAGGGGGAGGAAGAAAGGATCAGAGGGAGAGAGGTTGGCAACGATGAGCTTCTGGCACCTTCTACATAGAGCTCACCATACATGGTGCCAAAAAATGGCAGACGAGGCTGCCCCCGTTCCATCGCCTTTTCTCTGTCTCCCTCTCTCTCTCGCCTCTCTGCAATCTTGATCATCCCTTTCTCCTCTTTCTAAAGAGGTTTTATCTAATGAGCTTCCTTGAGAATTCAATCTAACTGCACTAATGCAGAACTTCAGCTCCTATGGACTGGAGTTATGGCTCAACTTTCCACGGCTCTTGCGTTGTATTTGTGTGTGTGTGTGTGTAATGAGTAGGCCTGTGCTGTTACTGAGCTAGGCATTGTGTTCTCTTGACTCGTAACCAGAGTCGCTGTGAGTGGGCCATATTACTGTCTCTCGATCTCTTACTCTCCAGGCACACACAAATACTTCTTTACTTTTTTCTTTTTAATCTTTCAGCCTTCTGATTTCTTATTTTTCTTATTTTAATAAGATGCACTTACAGATTTTCAAAATATTTAGAATATTCTTTTTCAGAGCAAGTTATTACATATAATTGTTTTTGAAAATGTGCATGTGTGTTTGTATATCTATCTATCTATCTATCTATCTATCTATACATATA
This sequence comes from Carassius gibelio, assembly GCF_023724105.1. NCBI lineage: Eukaryota > Metazoa > Chordata > Actinopteri > Cypriniformes > Cyprinidae > Carassius > Carassius gibelio. The sequence goes on from NC_068371.1 coordinate 38,172,482, forward strand.
TATATATATATATATATATATATATAAACACAAAATTTCCCAAACGTTATTAATAATATATTATGTATAGAATTTGATCTGACAAATAATATTCTAAATGTTTTGAAACAAGAAAATAAAATAAGAAAATAAATTGAAACATTAATAGTAAATAGCATAAAATAATTAAATAAAATAAAAGTAAAAAAAAAAATCAATGCATGTTTTAAAACTGATTGTTCAATAAATTAATAAGAATTAACAAGAAAAACATTTATATGTATTACGCAGTACAATGATTCAACGTGCTAAACAGCATTTACCTTTTTACATTTTTATTAAAACATTTTAATGAATGAAAAATGCATGCAAGGACTGCATAAATAAATAAATAAATGCAGATTTGAAATGATTCATAGAAATGAACAGAACTTACCAAAATAATACATTTTAAAATGCTGTTAAAACAATCTTTATTATAGATCCAAAATTATGTATAATAGAGGGATTTGAAAGGATTGATATTTAGAGAGTTGATAATATGTCATAAGCAAAATCATCTCAGACAAACGGTAAATAGCACAATGTAGACACACTATCACAGACCTAGAGAAAGAGAAGCTACTGAGAAAAGAAAAATGTAACCTTTTTCTCAGTTTCAGGATTTAACTTTTCCTTCTCTGTCTCTCCCTCATGTTGAGTTTAAGAGCAGGTGCTCATTCAGTCGAGCTGATTCTGGTATGTTTGTGTTAACATGTTTCACTTTTACAAATCTTCCTTTGTGCTCTTAAAAAGCCCATAAATGTCTGTGGTGAGCAGGGAGCTGAGAAAGTAAAACCCAGAGTAACATGCAGATCTACAGTTACACTTCACACCTTTCTTGAACAAATCCATTAGAATAAATCAAAAACAAAGACGTAAAGATCACAAAAATAGTGAAAGAATGCCAAAGGTGACGGAGACAAAGAAGGAGAGAGGAGGCACTTCGAAGAAGAGCGATGAAAAAAAAAAAAGAAATGCATTATGTACACTCGCTCGAAATGAATGACAACTGCTGAAATAATCTGTTTAACAGCTATTTCAAACATTTCATTTCCAAACAAAACACTCCCACAATGCCACATCCAGACAGAGAGAAATCACGACTGCATGCTCTTACGCATGTGCTCATTTTACGCAAGCCTCAATGTGCAAGCAAAAAAGCATTTTATTTTATTCCATAATAATACATTAAACATAATTAGAAAATATAGTAATAATTACTAAAATAAAACATAATTAACAGAAAACAATATATTCATTTATTACTAATCATTTTATGTGTAATAAGTTTAAGTATAATAAATTACAATATATAATAAAAATCAACAATTTAGCAGAAAAAAATACATACATGAGCATGCATGGATGTTTTATCAAGATTTTTCTTCTAAATTTAACAGGCATTTTTAATTCTAAAAGCTGAAGTTACATAAAATGGCAGAAAGCACATTTTTCACACTTTTTAAATATTAAATTTCCTGTGTGGCGTGTTAAAGCAGGGAAAAGTTTATATTATGTTCTCATAATAATGATATAAAAGCAGCACTAACCATACAGCACTGGATATAAAATTAATATTCTCTTTACCCAAAAGCCACATCCCTCCATTAGGACGACTTTCCCCATAATCACCATTCTTAATGGAAAAACATTTAACACGCATTTACCTTCAACACACCTGCATTACTACTTAGAGTCTTGTAAAAATAAACCATTCATTTCACACTTCATTTTAATCAAGAAAAATAAGCCTAAATTTAGCAAAATATGGAACATTTGAGTCAAATCCCAAAACTCTGTCAAGCACAAGACAGTGGTTTAGGATTCGGGCTTCAGTTCAAACTATGGCTATCCATTTTTAGGCATTTAAAATGGAAAGCATTTAATAAGAAAAAAGCCAAATCTCCAGCTACCTATTACTGCAGTAACAACACTTGTTATTTTTTAAGTTACGTTAAAGTTACGTTTCAGTTTTTTATTAAATGGCCAGAAAGAGAGCTGAAAATGAGTGCTCGAGCTCATACACACAAACAAACAAACACACAATTTCCCGCACCAATGGCATTGCAATAGTGCCAACTAGAGCAATTACTGTAGCAACTCCCATAGCCGTCCTTTCTCTTGTTTCTCTCGCTTTCTTATGAACACAAAAGAGGAATATTCAATTTGAGAGTGTGACAACGAAGGTCACATTTAATAGTGATAAACAGAGTTTGTGCGAATGAACAATCACAAGGACAAAACAAACACAAGAACCATTAAATTAAATAAACAGCTGAGCCAATGCATTCAAGAAAAAGAATGCAGAGATATTTTTTGGCACATTCAACAAATACCTGATCTGAACTGTCAAGCTATTTCAAATTAGGATAATTGTGGTGATGGTTAGGAATGCACAACTTAAATCAAGAATAAAATATCAGCTAAAAAAAATAGTGAATACCCTCAACCAGAGCAGCACATGGGGACTGTGTGTGTCTGGGGTTGAGCTCTGGCACAGGATGCCACCGGCCCTGGGATTGTGAGCGGCTGCCCTGCAGGGTGCCAGTCTCCAGTGAGGCTATTTGGAGCCTGATAAAAGCGGCAGTGCACACTGGAATTAGCCTGATAAGATAAGACCGCAAACCGCAAACATTCTGAGCGGGCAGCGCAATGGCCAACCCTGCTGGGCACTGAGTGAACCAGTGCGTGCGCTGACTAGGAGACTGAAAGACAACTGGAAACTGTTGAGCTGGTTTACAATTCAGCTGTGTGTAGTGTGTTAATTATCTTACAACGAACAGTTTTTAACAATTATGCCATGGAAAAAATAAGCTATTTTTTTTCAGTACTTGTGGTTTATTTGCAGTACTATAAAATGAAAATGAATTAGCAACAACAGCAAAAAAAGAAAGCAAGCAAGCGATTTCAGATTTGTAATGACAGGATTATGGATCTGTTGGCCTGAGTGTGTTTGGCCTGTCAGATCTTGTGTGCGTCAGAGAGAGTGTTGTTGCTGTGTCAGAAACAGCGTTTGGCAGGGAGCGTATGAGACCGTCCTAGTAACTTATCCACAGATTCACACACACATACACTCACTCCAAAAGGATACGACTCTAAAACGCACTGCCAATCAGAAAACAAGACGGCACTGAAGAATTGAAAAGGCCACCCGTCTTCAGTTTTCTTGTGAATACAACCAACATACTATTTATATTAAACACTGTCACACAAAAAAACAAAGCATCCTATTATACACAATAAAACATAGCAAAAATAATGAAGATACCTCATGAAATACAGCAAACAATGGCAGTAATACATCAGAGTTCTTCCCATTTCAGCAGGGTTTCCAATTAATTTGTATTTTTACATTTCTGGGAAGGATTTACGTTTAAATGGCAGGTATTCGTCTGTAGAATTAATAGATTTAAACAATGTTTTAGTGTACAAATGTCTCCATACAGCACAAAATCATTAAGATTTGAATGCTGCTGGATAGGATTTATTATAATAAAGAGCATAACCAGAGAGATTATAAATTAAATACATACATTTACCACTTTAGAAAAATAGCTCTTATTCACCTTGAGATCTGAATGCAGTTCGACAGGATTTAATCCATACAAAGCAGAGCCAAACAGAATATATACTAAATAGATAAACTTGCATGCTTGCAATGACTGTAATTTTTTTCATGCCTACAAATCACAACTTTAATATTCCTATATTTTTCTATGATCGTGGGAACCCATGTTAGAGGTGTAATTTTGTCTCTGGCTGCTCAAAGCACACATTTATAAGTGTGCTGGATGTGATGGTGATTATGTGGGTGTCATCTTACCCTGAATGCTGACCCCTCTTAAATAAACACATTCAAGTATCAGCAGCCGTAGGACAGAGAAAGAAAGTGTAACCCACTGACCTGGCATGTGGATGAAGTAGGCCAGGTACAGGTCCAGCTCTTTGACGGACACTCCAATGTGATGCGGCTGCACGCACAGGGTGTGGTTGGAGCACTGCGGGGACTTGACCAGTCTCTCTCCGTCCGTGCTCTCCAGTGGGCTCCCCTTGAACAGGATCACCATCACCAGGTCTAGACGCCAGACCTTGTCGGCCTGCCGCAGGCAGTCAATGCGACGGATCTTGCCTTTCTGGTCAGGGTTGGACAGCACGCAGCACGGCGGCTTCTTCCCCGTGATGGTGAGCACGAAGTCTTCGCGGAACTCCGGCCGGATGTCCTTGCGCAATTTGGCCAGCAGCCGCGACGCCCACTTCTGCTTGATCTCGGGCTTCTCGCCCAGGAGTTCGTCTTTGACGGCGCGCTCCTCATCCTTGGACATGCGCTTCTCATGCTTTTTGAAGTACTTGCGCTTGCGGGCCTGCAGATTGAACCAGGTGTAGGAGAACGCCCGCACGTGCGGGAGGAGAGCCTCGATGAAGGGATGGAATTCATCCTGGAGGGATGGAGAGAGGGAGGGAGAGACGGGAAGCAGGGGAGAGGAGAGGAGGGAAGCAGAGAAGACGTGAGAACATTGGAGCATGATTCGGCGGCGCTTTGTGAAGGAAGGTATGGTAAACACGCAAGTTCTTGTTTGCCAGGATGACAAACACACACACATACACACACATACACACACACACACACAAACATTCGTCATACTCATTAGCATCGCATAAATACAGACAATGTTATGCTAATTTAAAATTTAGGACAACAATTCCTAAACAACGTATATAATACATTTTCAGACATACATACTAAATTATAAGTAATGTCACTTTCCACTGCACTTTCTTTTTTTTTTTTTTTTACACAGACACACTTGCATTTCAAAAGATCCTTTCTCAGTTCAAAACAGACAATGATGTTTTTGAGGGACAGACGTTAAGAGTCCACAACAGCTGCTCACTGTCGGTCGTGCCAAACCGCACAACCAACCCCTGCTACCGCACGTCCTGATCCAAACTACATCACCACACTGCACAGACACAGAAGCAGCACGCCACAGACAAAACGCACAAGCCATGCAGCAAAACAACTAAATAAATGTCTGTAGTTACCATTCTGCACTTTCATTATAAACCCTGCTGGCCGAAATGGAGTGGAAAAAGTTAAAAGTCTTCTCCGCACTTGACTCGACACTACATGCCACAATTATTAGTGCACAATATCAGAGGTTTTTTATGTTGTTGCAAAAGGTAAAAAATAAAAAAATAAAAATAAAAACTGAAGAAAAAACTAAAAGCAAAAGTTTAGATTTTTTTTTTAAATGTCCAGTCGATGATGAAGAAAAAATCTGAAAATCTTGGAGGAGCCAAACAGTGACAGTTCTGGAGGTACAAAAAAATGTGCGAGGAATATTTAATGCACAAAACAGACTGGGAAATTAGAAAAAAAGGGGATTTTGCCAGACACCAAAAATTTTATATTACATATGAACACAAGAAAGCGAACTCGTAATCGAAAAGTATTGTACTCACTGTTAGAGAAAAAACATACACAATTAAATACACAAACACCGCAACAAAGAGAAAAAAACATTTGGCAAAGCAGTAAGTGGTGTTTGTTCAGATATGCGTGCTCTGCATTCGACTCACAGAGAGTGAGAGATAGAGAATGGGAGATAGACAGAGAAAGAGAGAGAGACAGAGAGGTGGTAGAGAGGAGTAAATGGTAAGCGCAAAAAAAAAAAAAAACAAGAGAACCAAATCAGTGTTGGAAGAGAGCGTACGACCGCTGGCAAACCCGATTGAAGCTTCCTTTTTTCCCCTTTTTCCTCTCCAACTCTATCTCTCTCTTCCTCTCCATGCTCTTTTCCTATCCATTGCCTCAGAGTGTGCCAGCGCGAAGCTGAGCCCACCTATTTGGCACCGGGTGCCCGATCGCTCAGCCAATACGCACGCTTGAAGGGCTGAATGGGAGGGAGGCAGGGACAGAGGGAGGGTGAAAGAGATGGAGCGAGAGAGCGAGGGGGGAGTGTAGGGTTCGGTCAGAGGGTTGGCTCCTTACTTTGCCAAATTAACAAGTTCCTATCTTGTGCAACTGCAAAGTCCAGAGCACATTAATTTTACATGTGCCAATCAGCGGAGCTGCCCGTGTTCAATTCCCACCCCGGTTTACCTCCATTTTCCTCCTCTTGTCTTCAAGAACCGAGCTCAGATGCACACAAGCACTTTTGCCATTTTCACCAATACACTTGCCATCACTTCCATCACATGAGCGCACAGCAGTGTCCCCATTTGCCCCGTCCCCTCCCTCCATTGAGCGGCGTGTGAACGCGCGGGCCAGAACTCCCAGCAGACGCTACAGACCAGCAGCTGCCTTTAGATTCAGCACACAAACAAAGAGCAAAGACAGAGACATGGTCCACAGCAGAACACCATTCTCTCTCTGAACTTATCAGAGGATGTGTCAACGTCAGATACCAATGTCTGGACACAATTTTAAAAAAGTATTTCACATTAAAATGCTTCTATAAGAAAGTGTATTAATAGTTGTTTCCTTAAAAAAACTAAAATCCCTATTCTCCTCATTATCCTTTTTACAAAACAGCAAAGCAGGATTCAACAATTAACTGACAACCATCTACTTTAACCCGTCTTGCCAATATTTTCAACAGTAACCAAAAATTGGATACATATAAATAAAAATTCCAAATAATAAACCAACCTTAAAAAAAGTTTACAAATAATTATATTTATAAAATATTAAGTATTCTTTACAAAACATAATAATAATAAAAATAATAGATTAATTTGAAATAACAGAATTATACTTGTATAAAAAACTCATAATGAAACATGAGGAACTGAATTTAATAAACATGCACCCTTTTTACAGGAAAACAGTGACATAGCACGATTTACTCTTTTGATTCTAACTGATGCATCCAAGACTCGTGCAAATCAGTATTGCAATTTCAAAGTCCTCATATCAGTTAAATACCAACAACATTCAATACATCACTGAAAACATTTTTTTTAGTTTTCAAAGGCCCATGTACATTATCTACGAACACCAGATGTATAATGACAACACAGTTTCGTGAACCAGCCTGAAACTCTCTCACACTGGCCCTGAGCTGTAGCACAAAAAAACATTCAATGATTAAATCCTGCTCCAAACTATATACAACATATTACAGGAATTCAGTCAATCCCTGTTTGCAATGATCTGGTATGATCCATAAGACAGAGCCAAGGAAATTGCTATCTTGAGCATTCATATCAAGTGATTTAATCTGGTTTAATCCCTACAATGAGTTTATGTGACATATGCCACTCTCTCAGGGCTACATGACACATTAGGGTGACCATCAGGCCCATCTGAGACCACCGGGTGAAGCAGTCTCATTTCTCAAAGCCACTCACTCACTACAGATCATGCAGTTGTCCATAGGCCCCTGCAATGTAAATGCACCGTTTCCTAACAAAGAAAGCCAAGCATCAGGTTGGTGTCTCATTTTGTTTATAAATGTTCCATTAGCTCGAGATTCACTTTGCATAATTCCAATACAAGTTAAAGGAAAGTTCTTCACAATTCATATCAGCTGTAGCCTACAAAAACAAGGTGTCTTTTATTTTATTTTATTTTTTTGCCTAGGTTGCCACAGTTCATATCTAATTTGGTTTGACACACTAGATGGATTTTGTTTCTGGTGTATTTATTTACATTAAGTAATGTCCATGTCTGCAAAAAAAGAGTTTGAAAGAGTCTAACGTTACTTTAAATTGCCTGAGGGGGAAAAATGTCAGTATAACAAATTCATTGTTCTTGCTTGAATTATTGGTTTAATGATTGCAGCAAATCTGAAAATCTTTATGACAGCATGAACTTTGTGTTGTTATCATGAGAATAAATTAGTATGCAAGCCATAAACGGCATATAAAACAGAGTTTAGTCACATTTGCGCGTCCCCGTAAGCTTGCTGGATTTTTTCACTGCCGAATGCCCTTATACAAACTCTTTTATACCACAGCCTCTCTTATCTTTGTATGACACACTCGTCTCTAAACAGTCAGCGACCTTTGTTTTAGGCAAGAAAAAAGGAGAGCGCTAGAGAAAGATAAAAAAAAAGCGTTTGAGAGAGACAAAAAAAAAGAGATTTCCACGAAAGGCTGTCTCACTCCGCTGCGTACTGCTTGTGTTTTTGTAGCAAGGCCTAACGTTACTTCTTCCAGAGAGAGAGGGGAAAAAGGCTGAGATTGTGAAAAGAAAACACTGACAGACTAACGTTATGCCCAGAATCTGTTCTTAAATGGTCTGTTACTCAATATTACACCACACAGGCGAGTCCCATCAAAATTAAGTGTCTTTGAGCACCTACGAGTTTCATCAAATTTCCTCTCCCGGTTTTTTTTTTTTTTTTTTTGGCTCATCAAATGTCTTACATTCCCTACATTTACAATATGACATTTTTAAAGATTTTTGTTTATATGATTGCCCTTTATTCCAGTCACTGCTAAGAACTATTTTACCCATCTCACTGAATAACAGTAAAACAGGCTTAACTGTTACTCAAGAGTAAGCTTTTCTATTTTACCTAACACTGAAACATAAGGTAAGGAAGCAAATTTAGTGACAATAACGACAAAAAAGGTTCTTTGTAAACAGGATTAGAAAAAAATACCATACCTCTGGCCTCTGTTCTTTTAAGATGATTGTGTTTTATTCTTTTCCATTGCTTGCCTTCTTTTTTTAAGGACCTGTAAACCTCTTAACGGTTTTTATATATTTTTTTTAAATCGCGTTGGCGGGAGCTCGAGCTCCTTCTCCTGCGCGAGACAGAAAAAAAGGCTGCGGAGGGAGAGATGCAGACACTCGCGCGGCTGACGTGAGAGAGACGGACAATCTGACATCGACTTGGGAAGTTTTGAAAGAAATATTTTTCACAAGAAAATAAACTTGAATGAAAATAGATTTACAACAGACGAAAAAAGAGGATTTATTTTCATCCTAAATACAAATGCCAAATATATTCATAATTTGCACATTTCTTGAATATTTTATTTATACTATTCATTTATTTTTAGTTCTAATGTACAAAAATGGAAAAAACGAAATCGAATATAACAAATAAATATTTCCAGGTACTGGAAACCAGCCGAATAGCGTGCCATTTTAGAGCATTTAATAACCGAAACATCAAAATACGCTAGTAAAATATTTTTTTAAAACAATATTTACGTGCCCCTTGCGCATCCTTCCATATTTTATCTCGATATGAACCGAATTTATGAAGCAATTAGGCTACTTTTTGCTTCTTAAATCTCAAGATCTGCCAAATTGGGTTGACTGAGCTCAGGGCTTTTTTTACACCGTCATTATTTAAACTTCTTCAGGAATATCTTTGTCGGATATATGCTATTAGTATTACTATTAAACTATTTCACGTTTAAATAACCATCTTTCAAAATCTTCTACAAACCTTTTCCATTCATAATGACAACCAACTCAAACACCTTAAAACTAAAATCATGAATCATTAATTTACCATATAATAGGTCGGTCTGCTAATGATAATTTGTCTCTCATATAGACTAAATAACATGCATAAATAAAGTGCTGTAGCTGGAAAATATTAAAATGTTTAATTACGCCTATATGCATTATGCACTTAGAAAGCAAGCATCTTGTGGATCCCAAGCCAAAACATGTAACCTGAGGATCAAATAAATTAAAATGATTTTTACTTACAAATCAGAGACGGAGCACGGCGGTGCTATGTGTGGAATTAATACAGTTTTATACAGAGACGCGTTTCCAAGATGCATCTGTGTAATTTACGTGTTTTCAGCTCCACACGTAAATATTCCTAATGCACATACTTTTGTGTCAGAATTCTAACAAAAAGACTTTTATATTTTTTTTTATTTATTACAGAATTACATATCAGAAAGAAATTGTGTTTTTCTTTAAAAAAAAATGTAAGTTGACATTTGAAAAAGATAACCTGCACAAGACGAATCACAACATATTTTCTTCAAACTAAGTTAGTCAATCCCCTAAAATTCAATAGCTACCACACATTAAACTCGATATTATTATCAATATAAACATTCTGATGTGATTTGGATACAGTAATTTACAGTATTAACGTTTGTTAAGGTGTCAGCCTGTACCTATATTAGCTACATGAGCCTAGCTGTAAGAATAACGCTCTTGATTTCTATTTAGATACTCCTGTTAATTACTGTTAGGAAAGTAGAAACATTCATCTTGTGAATGAGGGTGTTTCCGTCCGCGGGAGCGTGTCTGTAGATCAGAGAACTGGACTGGATGGGTGAGATCATTTAGCAGACTGATGAAGTGTAAACTGCCGAGAAAATGCCGAGACTAGCACGGCGTGACACCACAGCATCGCTTACACAGCGACTAAATACAACCGCTCCGACTGTCCAGGCACACTAAATATTGATACTGCCTACTGTGAGAGCACTGCACTCTCCCCTCCGAGTCTGTGTGTGTGTGTGTGTGTGTGAGATAGAGAGAGAGAGAGAGAGAGAGATCTCTATTTGTGGAGGCCTTATAGGTGAATGATTCATAAAGCAGCATTGTTTGCATATTATTAAAAAGCAAAGAGTTTTGATAGGGTCAGCCATAGTATGCAAAAGTGCATTTCTAGTAAAAAATAAAATAAAGATAAACAAATCACAGTAGCCTTGCAGGTAGAGTTTACTCCTATTTTTTGTAGTTGTAGTACAGCTTAATAGCCTCAGCTTAATTATTAGGCTAAATTAGCAGATGTCACTCATTATCTATTTATTTTAATTTAATTTGTACTTTTTTAAGCTGTTAAAATAAAAAAAGTAAAAAAAAAATAAATAAAAAAATCAAACAGAATGGTATTTACATGATCAACATTATCACTGACAATTTGATTAAAAAGAAAACATCTATATTTGTGAAAAAAACCATAAGCGATTCCAATAATTTATTTTGTAAGCAGCAATACTAAAAAGACATGAGAAAAATTGTTCTTCAGGAATCACATACGTTTTTATGACAGCCCTAGACTGTAAAAAATTGTGTTTCTATGGATGGGATGATTTAATTCAGTGGCTCTATCAGAAGTCAGCAAGACTGCTGAAAGCTGCATAAGCTTCATTTTACTCACCTGAACAGTCATTTAAAAACATTAAAGTTAATTCAATTAATTATTGTCCTCCCCTCTGTTCAGTGATGGACCAAGGCATTGTTTCTTAAAGGAAAATGCCACCATTTTTCAATATTCCACTATATTCTTCCCTCAGCTCGAATAAAAATGATAACTATATTTTATATAACTAGCTATATAGCAGCACTTCGACCTCGGCGCAGTATTATCATCATTCCTGAAAACTCTTCACGTTGGTTGTATTGAAGGAAGTTAGAGGGAGAGTTTTCAGGAGTGATGATATTACAGTGCCAAGGTCAAAGCACTGCGAAGTGCTCTTCCGCCATACATATAGTCATAATTTTTATCCGCTTAGGAAATCACCAGTTTATTTAAACTACTACTCATGTAACCGTCTTTAAATAGGGAAAATATGAAAGTGTTTGGTAGCTTCTAAATTCATCCCTGTTTGGATCATAATGAACGAATGTTGCTAAGCTAAACGCTAGCATAGTGGCGCTGCACGCTACAGCGACTGAGTGCATGCACTGAGACGGGAGAGGTACGTATTAACTCCTACTAAAATCAAAACATAAAATGCAACCAATATAAATTGTTTCAATGTAAATAAGATGCAACTGTGGATGGGACTATGCATCAAAACACCGGACAAATACATCCAAGTGACCAACAAAAAGTTCAGTTGCCTACAACAGAAAATAATTTTTGCATGGCAGAGCCTTATAATTTGTCATTGTCTCATTCGCACACAAGACTGATATCCTTCCTCAGTCACTAGGAAGTCGGGTTACTGCATATACATCCAATCACAACCTGAAAACAACTGCATGTAATTATGGTTGATATTTCAGCAGCTCCAGTGCCAAGTGGCAGGTTTAAACTATGTTCTGAGTTCTCCAACACAAACCCCTCCACCCTCGCTTTCATTCTCATTCTTTTCTTTACCTCCGCCACTTGGTGAGGCAAGGTGCCAACCCTTCTCCTAAACTGGGCATCGTGCCCTACCCTTTATGTAAATGAGGCACCCACCACCTCTTGTCTCTCTGCCCTCTATCTCTCTTTCCATCTTTCTCGTAAACTTTCTCTTCTCCCATTTTTTTCTAGTGTTGGCTCCAATTCCCTATCCCTACATTTCCGTCACTCAACTTTTAATTATTCTATCAAACAAACTCATCTGTCTCACATCTTTCTATGGGAAACCTTCATGCTTCAGTGAATTCACAGATGATATAAACCCTATTTCCTGAGCAACCTGTATTGTTATGTCACTATTACACCACACCAAGCACTTCTCCAGTATCGCACACTACAAGGCAATTTCATTTGCATTTGCGTTAAGGGTATTTACAGTAATTGTGCAAAAATCAAACTGACAAACATGCACTAAATACCCACAAACACTCACAGTTCAAATGTAAACACAAAACGCACAAACTCTCTCATGCACATCCATCTTGTGATATCTTAAGGCAGGGAATCCCAAACTTTTATGTCAGCCAAACCGCTTAGATATAAAATCTTTACTTGACATAAAACCCGAGATTTTAAGTTAATATTTCAATAATTTAACAACCCACAGACACTGTTGCTTCCAGCAAAAATACAAGTCCTGAAATAGTAATCTCGTCTGAATCAGGAGAGAAATATGAACATATCAAGCACCATTTACAAGCGAAAAGAGTCAAGACTTGTTCTAAACAAATACATTGGTGCATCTGCTGTGAGAGAACAACAGGTGATAAACTTGAACTGGTATTTTGGCCAGAAGCAATGGTTAAAATGCCTTAATGATGGATTTGTTTCTTACAAACATGCAGCTTTTCACTTCAGAGGACGTTAATTGATGGACTGGAGTGGTGTGGATTACTTGTGGATTATTGTAATATTTTTATCAGCTGTTTAGACTCACATTCTGACGGCACCCATTCACTGCATTTCCAACTCAAGTGATTCAGTTTTTTTATTTTGTTTCTGACATGTTTGTGTTATATCTTTCACTTGGATGTTATAAGCTGTACTAAGTAAATACAGCTGGAGTCTGGACAAAATAAAAACTTCATTTCAGGCTGCAAATCAACAAAATGTGATTATTTTAAAGGGGGATGATTCCTTTCTATGATTCTATTCACTGAAAGCTACAACATAAATATTTTTTGTCTTATCTTCTCTTTCAAATGTTCAAACTTTAAAGCTACTAACATCCTAGACAGATCCTCAAGCTTTCGATATTCTGGTGTCTTTGCAGCCTTTAAATTGACCCTGTCTTAATACTAAGTGCATTCTGTATATTACAATCTGTTATACCAACAAGTTGATTATTTCTACAATGATTCCTTGGGCCTGTGTAGATTTAGGCTTTATTTTCACATCTCAGCTGCACAGACACACTCTGCAGCTGCATGGCAGCACATTTACATAAGGTAAACATTGGCTTGCTGACTAGTCCACTACTTTTCTGGATGACTAGAGAAAACGAGTAATCGTGCAAGCCCTAGATCAACAATTTGAACACAAAACACAAATGCCTCACCGGTCACACTCTGTGATGACTGGATATAATTACACTACAATGGCAAAGGTGAGAGAGAATGGCAACTAGCTGCATGACACTCACACATGCACAATGAGGTACAATGCCTATGAGGAAATCCTTTGTTGAAGAGAAAATAGAGCTGATGGAGGAGTGTGTGTGTTTGTGTGTGTGTATGTGTGTGTGTGTGTGTGTTAGAATGTAACAGAAAATGAAAGGTTTTGACAAAAGAGTTTTGCCTAAATCACTTAATGAATTATTAATTAGTGGTTTTGTATAAATAAAGCTGATGTCTAAAGAGCTGAGAATAACCAATTTATAAACAATACTATTTAAAGACTCCATAAATCACAAAACTGTTGAGATACAAAAAATAAACAAATTCTGACTATTAGAAAACTCCTTACTTTTTATTGATAGACTGTCAATAGATTTTGAAACTATAATAAATCTCCAAATAATCGTCAAACATTGTCTGATTAATTGCCCTGATTATTATATATGTGTGTGTGTGTGTGTGTGTGTGTGTGTGTGTGTGTGTGTGTGTGTGTGTGAAAAATCAGCTTTACGTCAGAAATAAATTACATTTTAAATTATATTCAAATAGAAAAAAAGAAATGTAATAACATTTCACATTATTAGTGTTTTTACAGCATGTTTTGATTAAAAAAGCAGACTCGGTGCGCAGAAGAGACTTAAACAGACCCTAAACTTTTTAACATTAATGTATAAAAAAACCTGACACTTTGATTGCTGCATGACATTACAAGTTCATAATTCTTTTTCTGTTTCGTTTCTGACAGTAAACTCTCTCTGTCTGTCAGCATTTGTCTCATCTGTCAGTTGCTCTCTCTCATTAAGAGCTGTCCAGCATTAGTTCTGTCAGTTCAGGACAGGTGCAGTGGTAATGAGAGGGTATCTGCATGCACTGAGGGCTTTCCCATTATAGTAAGCTTAATCCAGGGGGAGGGAATGTGTGTGTGTGTGTGTGTGTGTGTGTGTGTGTGTGTGTGTGTGTGTGTGTGTGTGTTGTGTTTGAGTGTGTGTGCCAATACTGCAGCTGGGGTAAGAATGTGTGTGTTTAAGTGAGAGGGGGAAAGTCTTATTTGTGTGGCAGTTTCTTTGCAAGTTCATTAGCTTTCTACCCACAATAAAGTTATTATTCAAGCATTTATTTTGCTTGTCTTACACTGCCAGCCAGGGAACAAAAAATAATGTGTGTGTGTGTCTGTGTGTTTGTATATATATGCAGTTTTTCTTATTCTCAAGACAAGGCATGCAATATAGGAATGTTGAAAAAGCTCTAAGTATGAGAAAGGGTAATCAGCAGCAGCACCAATTAGGTAAAAGGTTTACACAAAGTAAAGTGGGAACTAAATAGAGATTTATAGGAATACACAGAAACACAGATAAAATGTAAGCATTTTAAAAGATGTTCAGAGTTATTTTACAGCACTGCTTTTTCTTCCATCTTGTCTTTAGATCCAGAGTTTCTCTCCAGAGCACAGAGATATAAATCCAGTGCACACACTCACAAAAACATAAATAAAAAGAGTTGGCCTGTTCAGGATTAATTATGATGCTTCTTGATTTTTCATAATGCCAGGAGGTTTAGCATTTATGCTGCATACATACACAAATACAGCAGATTTAAAGCTGGTCTGAACTGCACTGAAAAACTAAATGGTTTAGAAATGTTTTTCTTTTAGAAACTGCAAGCAAATTTCATAATTACAAAAGAAAAAGCAAGTTACAACCCCAATTAAACATGATATTTGTAGTAGAAAAACTGAACTGAATAGTAGTTTCTAGTAAACCTTACTCCAATAATCTATATTTCAAATATATTTTTTTAAGGGTGTAAGTGCAAGACTTGGAATATGAGAGAAAAAGTGAAATTGAGAAAGGGAGGAACCTTAGTCTCTCTGGACATAAGAAAAATGCTAGCTTGGTGAGAGCGACTCGACATCGGTTCACCAGAACACAACCCTTCTATAATAAACTTAAAGGAATGGTTCACTAGAAAAATGAATTGTTATAATTCATAACCAATTCCATGTCATTCCAAACCACATCTTCAGTGGAAGGCATTGTATACTAAAGAGATTTTTAAGTATGTCTTTTTGATTTTTTGTTGTTGTTTGAAATCATTCAGATAAGTAAATGATGAAAGAATCTGAATTTTTAGGTGAATTTTTCCATTAAAGGTCTGCTCTAGAAGCTCAATGCACAATTTGTCCGGTCGAAGAACAGAGAAGTTACCCAAGGGCCTGATCCGGTTTCTTCCACATTCACAGCACTTCGAGTTCCAGTGCTAAAAAAATCAGCAACTGTACAACGACTTCTTTAAATCCTTATGGGGTGTGGGCGGCAATGGACGCATTCCAGAGGACAAAATTTGGGAGTAAAAATTACATGATGCCCTGTCCTGGCCCCTTAAAAGGCTGTACAAAACGCACAGTGTTGTGCTTCTGAGTTCCTGTCTCGCTAAGATAAGATGAACAAAATACCTAAACCCTGCAAGGTGCATTTTAATAGCATGACACATTGATCAAACGGATAATATCTGGCAACTGTACAATTCAGATGCATTCCAAAGGACTGCGACCACAGAGAAGACTAGTGAGGGACGTCAAGCACAATGCACAAAGTTCCTGAGATCCCAAGACAGAACTTGGCAATCTGATGAGCCTCTAAGTGGGATAATATAGTTAACATTCCTTTGCATCCCCTTAAGAAATCCAATATGTGCATATCAATGCTTCTACCCGAAGCCTTACCTCTCAGGTACAAAGAAAGAAAACACTCACACTACCCAGCTAGTGTAATTAGGGCTGGAAATCAAGATTTAAAAAAAAAACTAGAACAGAATGATTAATGTCTGCCGATGTGCACTGAACACTGTACTGAAATACTTCTACTGAGGCCCTATTTTCATTTTAAAGGGTTCATTGGATGCCTATTTTGTACATGCTGTTCTAATTCTTTAGGGTCTTAATTAAAAGTCTATAACATACTTTGGTTAAAATTTCTCAATGGTAGTGTAAAAAAAACACCTTTTTAAACCTGTCAAAATCAGCTCTTTTTCAGCACGCTGTTCCTAGACCATGTTGCTTTAAATGCTAATGAGCTCTGCTGACCCCGCCCCTCTCTTCAGTGCAGTGATGAGCAGACTGTGAACTTCAGATGTGTTACTGAAATCTCTTTCGTGCTGTCTCACACTTGAATGGCTTAAAACACTTTCATGTTTAAACTGACAAGGCTCAACAAGGCTCTTTCTTGAGGAAGCAGCACTAGCCCGATCGTTCAGATTCAGGTGATTAATTAAACACTGGAGTGTCCTGTTAACCTCAGGTAACATTAAGCATATTGTGTTTGCAGGTGAACAAAAAATACCACTACTGGTGAGCCAGTCCAATGCAGATATGTCTGAAAGGTGATGATAAAAAATACAAGTCAGGTCATAAAACAAGGTTCCACAAGTACAAATCTCATTTGTATTTATTGATTTTTAGGAACAACTTATAAAACAAGATAAGCAATGTAATATAATTATGAATTTTCTACAAATGTTGAATTCACATTTACTTGTTGCTAACAAATATTGAATAGCCAATTACCCCATGAAAAACAACACCATCCAAATGCAGTCTATGGCTGCATCTCATTTCGGAGGCTGCGTCCTCCAGACGTCGCATTTGAAGACTGCAAACGTCATTAAGTCTTATTTAACAAAAGTAACCATAATAAAATTGACTGTAATTCCTTGTGAGGTTTAAAATACTAATAATTTATTTTTTATTTTGCAATTTAATGGTTACTTTTCTTAAATGAGACTTACCCGATGACCTTTGCAGCCTTAAAATGCATCATCCGGAGGATGCAGCCTCTGAAATGAGACGCAGCCAGTCCACCAATCAGAGAAGCCACTGTTACCATGGAAACAAAAAAATGCTTTTAAAAAATGTATGACCACCCACTCTGTTCACCATCAAATGGCTAATTTGTATATTTCACAATCTACTCAATACAATATACCATTAATAAAATATACTTCTTATTAAAGACTAAAAGTCCACAGGTTTATGTTATTGCATTTTTTATTCACTTACTGTTTTTGACTTCCTTCTGCATTTCAAAAATAATTTATTTTACTTCAGATCATCACAGTCATCTCAGAGCTTGTTGGATTGGTTCAGTTTATAGCTAAAGGACTTGATCCCAATTGCGAAAAATACTGTACTTCAGAAAACAAGGTGTCTGAAAAAGCATCCGGTTACTGTCTCAATTATTGGTTACTGCATGTCTTAAACCCAAATTAATTATCAGGTCATTTTATTGTGCACTGTGCATTCTCTAAAAGTGGCTCCTGAGCTGTGTAACGTGAGCACAGAGTCTGTACACAGAGAATAACAAGTGCTTCCAATGGAGGAGATAAGGACATGTTAACATAATAAAAGGAAAAAAGCTGGCCTCCAAAAGCTCCTTGTCGTACAGGTAAACTAGCACTGTGTTAATGCTAATGCTCAAGTTCAGTATGTGTTCTTGTTTGTAGACTTACTCTGTAACATCTTTTACTGATCCCAGAACATCCCTCCACCAATATCCTGTGATCTCTTTCTATTACGAAAAGCTCATGAATCAATTGATACAAAACCAGCTGTAATGAGCTGATGACATCATCACGAACTCCTCTGCGAATTATAAAACACTCATAAAACTCTCCTCCTTGACGGCAGGCTCAAGAGTAACGATAAGCATTGTCAAGCACTGCCAGATATTGAGCTCATTTAGTTATTCTATGAGAGTATGCAAGCAGAGCAGACGCTGCAAAAGTGCTAACCCGAACATGACCCAGTTCCTTAGCCTGAGCCTGCATTCAATGCCAAGATCACGATTACATCCCTGCCAAAACATTTCGAGTGAGCCTTTAAATACTGCCCTTTTCCTTTCCTAAGGTGGGCGGCATTGGTGAAAGGCTGGCATAACTCAGAGGACTGACTGTGCTATGCCTGCAGGTTAAGGTCTGGATTTTACCACCTCAATGAAAGCCAGTCTAAACACACATATCACAGGAGTGAGGCTGGAAGCTGGCAGCGCGCCACACGGCCTAAGTCACACCACTGCTTCGGACCCTGATTCACTGAGGCTAGTTGACTGAATGAAAAGACACTGGGAAGCCAGAGGCATTTGATGGCTGCAGAGAATATATTTCAATATAATTTCTCAGAAGCAGCAAACAGAACTGCAACAGTAATGGCTGTTTTCAAACAGGTTTCCTTAACTTTCCCTCTGTGTGCAATTGGTCAAACAAACAAGTAGTCCCGACTACAATTTATGCATTGGTTATGCCAGGATTGTCCCCATTCATTTTTTCCATTGAGATTTAAAATCACCTTCATTTGGAGAAGAATCTAACTAGCTGGAGAACTAAACTCCTACAAGGTGAATTACAACCTTACAAATGTTTATTTAAAAAAAAAGAAAGAAAAAATACAATCCCCATAATCCAATTAAAAACAATGGAGAAATATAAAATTATTGATAAGATGTTGATTGTGGATTTAGAAACAATGTATTGTTTGTTATTAAGTTGTTTGACCTGTCACAGTTCTCTGATTGGTAGAGGTTTTTCTGGGGAATCATGGGTAATGTAGTTTTCATCAAGAATTTCGCTGTTAAATGTGATTATTCTAAACAATCAATTAAAATAATGCAGGCTGATGGGTTTAACAAAAGCATGATTTACAACCTTGTAACTCACGTTTGGTCTGTCTCTAAAGGGTTCAAGTTATTGTTAAAAATATAAAATAACATTATTAACTGTGGCACTCCACTGGTTGAGTCGATGTTGGGTCAGTCTCCGGCCACAGAAATAGCACCCTGAACCTTTAAAATGCCATATACTGTACTGTACTAGCATTTTAAAATTTGAATTGCACTACCTACAACATTTGAAAGAATTGCAGTTCTTTCCAATTTTGTTAATTGCTCTTTTGTTTTATGAGTTTAGATGACCAATAAGACTGACAGTAGTCATCTGTTTATAGATGTGCTTTGATTAGATCACTTACATAAACAGATATCACAATTCATCATTTTAATTGGCACAACGTGTAGTAGTTTACCAACAAATCTGGTTCGAGTTGCCTGCAGAGATTTGCCTGCTGTGCTGACACTGTGCTTTGACGAATCATGAATCCTCTACCTCCAAAGGGAACAAGAAAGAAGAAAATAAACAGCTGCGCATCATTTGCAAACTGTGGAAATCAAATGCAATTGTACTTTGTGTATGCACATTTTGGCATTCATTTAGAGACTCTGACAGAAATTTTGTTCAGTTGCCAAGAGGCGTCTCCACACATCTCAGTATGTCTGAGAACTGCACAGCAAATGAAATTTATGAATATGCACACAGTGAGAAAAAAAACAGCCTCGCTGTCTACATAGGGAGCTCCCTTCTAAGGCACCATCCTCATTCTCTGATTTGGAATGTTCTACATATAAAAGAACTCTCAAATGTGACTCACAAAAGATTTCAACAATGTTGGACATCTGCATATCACTACGCTAATGGTGCAACACTGATATACATAAAAATGCACAGAAAACAAATAATTAAAACAACTAAATTATCAATATTTTTGTATTGAATTAATTAGAAAAATGTTTTAAAGATGTGGTCACTGTTGCCTTAATTTCACCAAATGTAGGTACAGTTTCTTGGAAGTTTTTGATGCCTGAAAATACTGGCTAAATAGACAACTCCTTAGGCTTCGGAACAGAACAAGTTTAAAAAAAAACAGTCACCACTTCTGCTGCACCCATTTATAACACCCCACAACAAAACAAACATCTCTTTAACAAAGGGGGATTACGGGAGACTGCTTTAACTTATTTAACATTCACCCTGGTCTCATGCCTGTTTAAATTACAAAGCTTGATTAGTTGTATGTGCACAAACTGTACAAATGTGCTGCATCTCTCTCCATCCCTGGACCTCTGCCATCCATTCTTCTTCAACGGTCCGCAAGTCAATAAACATCACCGTCACCGCAAGTCAATAAAAACCACCGTCCCTCCCTGAACTCGTTTAAAAACCGCTATCGCTCTCTCAAATCAAGATCCACCATTCCTCCTGTTTCACCACATTCCTCCCTAAATCCACAGAGTGACGGTGACACTGCCATATAAGCAAAAGTAAAAGCTTTTTAGCCTTAGAAAGCATGACAACAATGCAATAATGAGTGAAAAATATGAGAGACAACATAGAAGTAGTGAAAAAACGAAAACTAGTCAATTTAAACAAAAATGACTAAATTAAATAATTTAAGTAGGCTACTGTATAAACGCTGATGATGAGAATTAATTAGTAATTGAGAGAGCTGTATGTGTGTGCATATGTGTGTTTAGAAGGGGTAATGTATTTCATTTGAGGTTAGGAGTTGCACATGTTCTTGCATTCCACAAACATGATGCTTAGTTTAAGGGGGAGGACGTGTGTGCATATTACACATCTGCGATGGTTTACTGTAATGTGCGTTGACTTTAAAAGTTAATCTCAGATTGACCACATCTGGCCATAATTATCTGCCATTACGGGCAATTTCGATGATAAGCATCATAAATAATAGTCCATTCAGATTATATATCACAATCAATTCATTGCTAATAGACCAGAGCCAGATTACAAGACAAAACTTGGTCAGACAACATATGCTAGCAGCACCACACACGCTGACCACTGTAAAAAATGTGTTGACAAGAAATATTTGCTATTAATGAGCCACTGTTGTGAATGCATGAAAGCATGAGGTGATAGAGGCTCTGTTACAAACCCTAGCAAGAGACCTATATAGACAGGATTTTAGATTTTGGGCTTTTACCATTCTTTAATTTTTTTAAGAAATTAAGGGTGCATTAAATTGATCAGAAGGGACAGTATTAGTGTTTTCACTATATTTTTGATGAATTAAATCCAGCCTTGGTGTGCAAAATAGACTTCTTTCAAAAACATAAATCCTTACTGACTTTGGAATGCTATAGTGTATTTCTTTAACAGAACCAAAAATGCAGTGCAACAAGTTCAATGAAATAAACACTTTGTTTAATAATAAAAAAATAAACTATTTTTCAACACACTAACGCTAAATTCTTATGGAAATGCATTTTTTCACAAAGAGTGCTGTTTGTATGAAGCATACATGTTGCGGCCTATGTAGTGAAACCCAAATCACTCACTCATGAGACTACATTTCAGTTAGCAGCCTATGTAGGTAGTAAGGGAGCTCAAATTTTGGAACAAAGCCAGGCATTTTATTAGACATGTCAAATGACCTGTAGACATGAATAAAATAAACATCTGTGCAAATAAAACAATCGTAGTGTAAAATACTATTTTGTTTGTTTGTTTATGGATTGACAGACCGTAATCAATTCATACATCTTGCGATACCACATCGAGTGCCTCGAAACGGCAAGAGCCCGGAGCATGTGTGTCAACAGTCCCCCCACTGGAATGTTTGCATAAATGACAGAAAAGACTAATTGCTCTATTTTTCCCAAGATCGCAGTGCTCATGGGAATCACAGCCTAGCGTTCATAGCAAAGTAATGCAAAATTCTGCATGACTTTGGGAATATCTGTGCATTGAATGTTATGCTGCATAGTTACACACAGTTAAAAAACACAAAAAACATTTAATCTTTTTCAGCAGTTTTAAGTTATGTGATGTTAAGGTTTGTTGTCAGGTTTTCCCCGGCCTGTGTGCAGCACCAGTGCACTGCTCCACATGATCCATTCCAAAGGCCAAACAACAATATAGGGAGCAACTGAAAGCCACAGCAACAGTGCAAGGAATTCACGTCCATGCGAGTTTTGTAGATGCACACAATGTTAAAAACAATAAAGGTACTTTATTGGATTCTGCATACTCAATACAGTTTCAGCAAAGACCGCTATACTCAAAATATAACAAGAGTGGCAGAGCTGTGGTCATAGATGCCAACTGACCCCAAACCTACTGAATACACCCGTCACAAACCAACACACAGACACACAAAGCTTGTAGGACAGAAATAATCGACCTTGAGTGTTTTAGGCCCATCAGTGCAGCAGGCCTCTTCAGCTACTGTCCCTACTATAAACACTTGCTCTAAACCCTCCATTTATCACCAACACTGAGAGCCACGGGCTCATCAAACCCACTCACACACGTCGTCTTCGTCTGAAAGCCCTTTACAAAGCCCTTTTGTAGCTCTTAGGCTTTCCTTTCTCATTATGTGGTTAGTTGCAATCATAAAGACTCACACTTTGATGTAAATATTACTGAGGAGCTTCCTGAAAACACTGGAAGTATAGAATAGAATAGAATAAAAGCAAGTAAACAATATAATATTAAATAGGAATAAAAAGTTTAACAAAACAAAAAAACATTATTAAATTAAATGGAATAAAATAAGAAAATGGAATAAAAACGAATTTAAAAAACAAATAAAGTGAAAATTAAAAGAAACAAAATAAAATGGAATAAATGGAATACAAATTATTAAAGATTTTATATTAAAAGGAATACTAAATTTTTTTATAAAAAATAAAAATAGTGCCTTTATTCATTCTATGTCTGAGCCAGTCAAACCATTTTTTTAGAACCTGGATTCAAAGGATGTTTACTCACCCTAAAGTTAAATTATGAACTATAAAGAAAAGGCTTGACCTAGCATAAAAGCAAAATAACATATGCTTGTTCTTGCCTCAATATGACCGTGACCTTTCAGTGGAAGTTGGTTATTTCTGGCTAATGAAAGACACACATTAGTGAATTACAACAGCACTGGGCCAAAATGTCAGTTCTCTTTAAATGAGCAAAAAGAGAGGAGACAAATTCAAAAGTGTGGTCACCAGGGGGCAAGGAACTCGACCGGAAGTTGAAGTCGGGTGGGGGCTGCCATCTTTTAGCAGAACTTCACTTGCGTTAGCATCCCATTGACTCCCATTCATTTTGGCGTCACTTTGACAGCGAATAACTTTACATCTGAGGCATTTAAAGACTCCGTTTCTCCATTATTTATTTCTAAAGATGCACGACAATGTATAAAGGGCTCCATTACCTTCTATGTTACATTATGGCCCCGTATAAACAGTTTTTGTAAAAAATAGGCTAACGATTGCGTCATAACCACTCGTCTCTCTGTCGCATTACCATACAGACAGGAGGAGAAGCTCGCAGGCAATTAACTTAATATGGCGTACTGGCGTTACATTTTAAAATACTATACAAAATAATTAATCAGAATACTTACTCCTGCTCACTCACGCCAAAGAACTCCCCGCTCAAGCTCGCCGTCTCTGCAAGATTAACGATGGCAGTTTGCACGCACAGCTACTAGAAGATTTCCATCTGTCAGACAGGTAGCTGACGTCGTCAAGCTTCGTTTGAGTCTGCGCGTCAGAAACGGAAGTGCTAAAAAACGCTAAAAATGGACTTCACTTGTCTCAATTGAGTTCCAATGGGGTCGCTGTGTCCATTTCTTTTACTGTCTATGGTGGTCACTGCTCTGAAAGACGCCATTGGTACATAGTTGTGCTTAGTGATTATGTGAACATACTGAGTAAAATGTGTTTGACTTTGTGTTGTGCATTCAGTATGTGCATCCACAATGACTACAGAACAAATGTGCACGTTAATAAGAAAGATGGATAACTATTAGTGGGCTGTCGCCATCTTGGCAGCGCGTTGGCATGCGTTACTCCCGGATCATCAAAAATGAGCAAAAATGCAGGAGCTGGTTGCTGAAGCCACGCACACCAAGCTCAACAGCGGTGTCAGCAGCGGCAATCCACCTGTCAATCAAGTGGCCACGCCCTTAATTATGCAGAACATTAAGGCTTAATATAATTTAAACTGATGAGTTATAAAAAATATCTCCCCTCACAGTTGTCATGAAGGGAAAAATTAGCTGCATAGACCAAAAGGCTGTAAACTTTTTTTTTCTGCTGTAAATTTGGGCTTTTTAACATGGGGAGTCCAAGCGGATTTGACTTTCTTTTGGAGCCTCTAGTGGCCAGTCAATGAATTTCAGTTTTATTCACTTCCTTGTTGGCTTCACCAGAGAGCGGGAGGTTGCCGCTTGATGCTAATACAGAACCTTTTTTAAGAACGTAACACTTATTCTGCTTTAAAAGCTGACATGTTAGTTTTTTTTCTAGAACCTGAGGTTTCATTGTAGCACTTGAGCTGCGTCTTTAGCTGCCAGCTAAAATACAGCACATGTATTTTCTAAGACTCTTTGTTAAGGCTGTGTCTGCCAGAAACTTAAATACATCAAACAGTTATGCCAGCAGTACTGCAGCAGGGTCATGTTGGGCCATGAGGGAGTAACACCACTGCACCTTTTTAAAATGATTCATTCATGAGGAATCTGAAGCCGTTAACAATTTGCACCATCCTCTGATAGAAACTAGACACCTGAACAGAGTTAACTTCACGTTAACTCTCAATGTTGGAGATGTTCACACAGATGCTCTGCTTTGGTTTCTTTATGTGACGCTGTGGCTTGATCAGTACATCTGATGATTTATTTGCTTCAGTAAAATCAAAAACACGTTCAGCTGAATGGCGAGCACGTTAAGGAATTAGCCTAGGGGCGCACAAACATTCACAGTCATGCATTTTATTGAGTAAGACATTTTATAGACATTGTTTTTGTAATATTTTTTGCATATAGAAACGACCTATAATGGAGATCGAATGGTATTCCCCAGGGCTGCTGTCTTGGTCCCAACCTGTTCTCTCCTGCTTTCTGAAAGTATATACTACATTTCCCACACACTCTTTCCCATTTTAAAGCTTCTCGTTTCACCCATTTCCCTGCCAGGCAGAACAAGACAACTGGAGAAAAGAGTAGTTAATGTGCATGTTTGATGCAGTGTCTTCCAGAGCAAAATTCTTAAAAGGACCCTTATTGGAAGAGGAAATTCAATAGGTAGACAATGCAGAAGAATAGCATTTGTCATTACTGTTAAAATGTATCTGTTTATGAAAGCTGCAAGATCTATCAAGAGTGAAAAGTGAGGCCTGATAAAAGCAGCACTATCCAGGTGAACCAGGCTTATCTGAAAACAAATGTAAGAATAATTCTCTGTTTGGTCAAATTCAAATTGCTCAAGCAGCGGGTTCTCATTGCTAATCTGAGCCCAACAAATGATGAAAAAACTAAGAATGGAAGATACATTAGATATCAAGATTAATTAACATTCTGTTAGTCTGAGCTGTGGTGGGAAAAACAAGCAAAATAAAAATTTGTGATGGTGCAAGTTAACATGACTGACTGGTTTTAACACTTTTTTTCTAAATGTATTAAGCCTAGTTCTCATTTGCTCTGTCAGTAATATGCAAAAATATTTCCATTATTTGGCAATACCTAAACCTACACACACGAAAAAAAAAAAAAAAAAAGGTTTTAAAAGGGGGTTTCCACATTGATGCCATGGAAGGACTATTTTGGGTTCCTCAAAGAACCTTTCAGTGAATTGTTTTTAAAAGAACAATTTCTTTTTACTTGGCATGAAGAACATTTTAATAATCCAAATAAATGTTTTCTCATTATTATTATTATTATTATTATTATTATTATTATTATTTATATATATATATATATATATATATATATATATATATGTTTGTTTTTTTTTTTATCATATTTTAAGCAACACTATTGCTTATTCAGATGATAATGCCCCGGATCCCCATAATAATACATATCTGTCTTCAGCCACAAGACCTCCTGTTATATCTGAAAATAAAAGAACATAGGCCTAAATGTGAATACACATATTAAAGTATACTTGCTAAAGTTTAGGAAATAACATTAAACCCGCAATGTCCTGAGATCCACCCTTGCTGAAAAAAAAATAATAAAAGAAAAAAAAAATACATTATTAATGCTAACCACTTGTCCTGAGATACGTTCAAGGCCTTCAGACTCTCCAAACGACATTCGCACCACGGCACATTTGGCAACTCATGCTTAACTTCCATTACGTAGGAAGCTGGAGATCCCCCACCTGTTCGGTCCATTCCAGAAAACCTTTTATCAACGTTAATAATTCATTAGTTATTGTTTACATTTGTTGCTGCGCCTTATGCCTCCTCGTTTATTTAAATAATTAAACGTAATTAAATAAGACAGACGACTAAACAAACCTCCGGACAAGAGTTAGAGAGGGATCTCGGGGGATCGAGAACATCCGCGCAGCTGGAGAGGATTCCATCGGCTGCGCGGACACATCGCGCACACGCACGCACACACGAACGCGCGCGCCCTCCCCTCTCCCCCGGTCTCCATCTTCTCTGAAGGCACACAAACGTCCCATAAACCGCCAAACCTCACCCAAGTTTTCATTCCACATAAACATGGCCTGCCGCAGGATTTATTCAGCCTGCAATCTGAATCGCATCTAAAGCCACAGGAGACCAAGGAGGGATTCCTTTAACACACGCACTACGTGGCGCGAGTGCAGGTTTGAAGAGTCTTTTATCACTGCGATCAAAGTCACAGTCGAGCTAATGCCAACACGAGCTGAAAGATTTAAGACGAGGACGCAGTAAATCAGTGTGACGAAGTTTCACTCGTAAGCCTTGGCCTTTATTGCTCACATGTACACCCTGTTACATTCAAAAATAAATAAAAAGACATCTATACGTCATAATTACAAAACAATACAGATGTATCAATGATCAACTCTTGAGACAAAATACTTTACCAAACAAACGGATTCACAATGAAAAAAATAATTACCACATATGCAAATTATTTTTAAAAAAGCAGCCTACTTGGGCCTACAAAATATATGAAGAATACATTTCTGAAAGTCATTTAGAGGCCTTTTCTGAGGCTAAAAGTAGAAAGAAAATAAACTTGAATACCGTAAAAAAATATATATATATAGAAATTTTGCAACTAGGCAATTTTGTTTATATATATTTAAAAACTCTTGTTTGCCAAATAAGTCAGTGAGGTGTGATATTTTTGACAACAAAGCCATACAACAGAGAACATATTTAGAAGAAAAAAAAACATAATAAGACCTTTTGATGAATGAGCAACAGTTCAAACAGTGTTACTTTAAATATTTGCAGCCTATAGTGTAGGCCTATTAAATATTTTTTTACTTTGAAATATATTTGAAAGGTTTATTTCAAAATGGTTGTACCAGCATGAATAATAATAACAATAAAAATATTTTTCAAGAACTTGCAATGTATTTAAAACTGCATATATAAAAGTTGTATCCTTTTATCTAGGACATTATTAGCCACTGACCCTACTGTTTACTCTTCACTGCTAACTGGATCACCACCAATTGACCTTTAGGCCGACTGAACACTGCAAAGCAAACAGGCAACTGAAATATACAAACTAATGAACTGACGAATACAGAAACACTACAAAACCTTTACTAATAGTTTATGACAGCATAAAACTATAATACATTAAAACAAGAATAGGTATAGCCTAATAAGAAATAGACTTGAATGCGCACTACTGAACTAGTGCACTGACTAGGCCACAAGATGCAGCCTTGGAAAAGGACTGCAAATAGGCTACACTTTTAATTTTCTTTAGTTTTATTAAATAAAAATGCACACATAGGACTATCCTTTGATGAATGTGTGTCTCTTTTAAAAATAATAGCCTAGACATACTGCTTGCAGGCACTATACAAATGCTTGTCATTTCGGCCTACTTTACATTGGGGGAAAAAGACCTAGAGCTCGTCTTTGCTTTAAAAGCAAAAACATAATTTACAATAAAAAAATTATATGACACAAAACAAGAGCTGTCGATGCAAAATGAGAGAAGACGAGATTTCTTTTAGACACATTATACTGGATTCAGAGACAGTTTGGCATGACCCAGTCTGCAGTGTGGGGGGAAAAGAAAGGCCTATTTGCAGCCAAGAAATAGAAGCCAAGACCAAAATCGTCTAAAAATTAAGAAGGAAAGAAATAATTCAAAAAGAGGCAGCATAAATGTATATGCCTATAGGACATCAGCTATTGAGAATTCAATTACTTACTAATACCCCAAAGGAAAGTTATTTTAAAGACCTGTCGAATGTCTGCTACAAGGAATATTTAACAGTCAGAAAGAGCGACTGCCACAAAAGCGGGCCAAACAGCGCGAGGGAGGCTCTCCGAGACGACTCCCGCATGCGGCATGAAGCACAGACAAGCCCTGCGCGCATGGACGGCACACGACTGCAAATGCAATTTTTAAATAAACGCATCTTTGAAAAAGTTTGCTTCTTAAAAAAAAAAAAAAAAAAAAAAAAAAAAAAATAGGCTAGGGCCCTACTCCTTGTGCAAAAAGACTTCAATTGTAGGCCGTCAGAGATAAAGGCTATATATTAGGATACATTGTCTATACATTCCAAAACGTACATCTGTGTTCAAACAGGCTACATGACTACTAACAGCTTAAACACTGCTTAATATTTTTAAGCATTATATACGTGGCCAAAAATGAAAGCGAGTAAAGTACATATACAGTTTAAAAGAAAAATGTCTTTCAAAGATTGGTGACCGTAAATTTAGTCAGCGGATTAAACCTCGGCCTATAACAGCCTGCTGTCATGAAACTTTTCAAGGGAATAATTCAATTGTAATCTTGAAAGTAGCCCACTTGTATTACTCCTATGTTGATATTTGTAATGTGTTGCACAAACAATATATTTATGCATAAAAATGTCCTATAGGCCAGCGTGCGTATGGTAAGACTATGAAGAAAAAAAAAGTTCAGAAATTATGAATTAATTTATATATATATATATATATATATATATATATATATATATATATATAATTGAATAGCACATTTTAAGCTGAATATATACACTAACTTACTGAATAACGTAAAAAAAAAAAAAAAAAAAAAAACTAATTTCTCTCACTTCAGAAATAAACCCCGTCCATTTATCTACAATAAAATAAGCATAGGCTACTTAACTACTACAGGAGAACAAAACGCATCTCTGAAATGCACATGTAACATATTTTGGCAACATTTCTCAGTCAGGACAGGCAGATCAGTGTCACTTCATGTCTCTGAACTCGAGTGCGAGACATTCACGCAGTTCATCACAATTCATAACAGCTTGGGAATACAACTAAATTCATTTTTCTACAATAACGTTTTATAGTTTGACATCGAAAATTCAAACCGTTTACTTAGAAGAGCTTCCTCTCCGGGCAAACCCATCTCCTTTTATATAAAATAGATTTGGGAGAAGCGCCATTTTCTCTTCGATCCCATGTGCAACGAAATGCGCGAGAAGAGTTCCGGAACGATAACGCGCGAGAGCTGGAAGCTGGAAATAAACGCGCGGCCGAAAATAATGTTCTCAAAAGTGCAAAGCGTAACCTGTGATGCATTTATTAAGCAGCAACAGAGAAGACAAGACAGGGCATCGGTTCTATAATGCAGCATCCGCACACACAGCCACGACTGATTAATTAAATGAAGGCATTTTACCTGTGTCAGGCAGTACGGAGAGTACATAATTATCTCAGAGGCGGGAAATGAAACGCGTTTTGAAGTTGAGTGGAAGTTCGCTGCATTGCAATAGCACGCCGTCCCCCTTGCGCCTACTCCATGCTGCTCTCGCCGCTAACCCCGCCTCGAAGGCAGAAAGTGAAAGCTCAAACTTTAGGAAGGAAAAAAACTTTTCTCTCCTACTTGTTCTCCCCCTTCACCCTTTTCCTATTAAAAAAAAACAAGTTCTCTCCAACTTGCAAAGACTTACATTCATCTAGTGACAGAAAAGGTGAAATGCACAAAAACTTGGGTTTATAGAATACATCCATAGCATTTAAGGCCACAGTTTTTTTTAAACTAGTGAGATATAGCATTGCCATAACTGCACACTAGTTTCCAAAGCATGCAATACAGTTAATTTACTTTTGGCACATGTTAAAATGAATTACAGATCAATATTTCCAGGTCAGTTTTGAGTATTTCCCCCTTACTTCAACTCCAAATGCTAAATGGAATATAAATTTGCATTTGTATTTGAAGTATATATATATATATATATATATATATATATATATATATATATATATATATATATATATATATATATATATATATATATATATATATATTTTTTTTTTTTTTTTTTTTTTTTTTTAGTAAAGTTTGAGTAAATATGGTATAAAATTCATTCAAGTCATTAAGCCTTGGGAATCAGTGCAAATCCAATCAAATATGAACGGGTAGTTCAATGTCATCAGGACTGACTGCATTTGGTTTGCAATACTTTCCCCCCATGCAATCTGTATTTCGATCAGTCAATGGAAGGCAAGTAAGCCCTCTCTCCCCCTCTCTCTTATTCTATGACTCATCTATAGGCTCCAGTCCTGCATCACAGTATTGCAGGGTGGTCTCCTAAACCCACATCTGTTTTGTGGCAAACCACAGCGCCCAGGCTGGCTAGCGGCACGCTCAACTATGCTTATCTTGCACCTTCTCCAGCCGTGCAACTCTGCTGTGCCACTGCTGTCAAACTTTAAGAGGCAGATTAGCCTGCACTTTTATTAGGGCTGCTTTTCACAGACCACTTAAACCAACACCTCAAAAGAGATTTACTAATATGGCACAATTTAATCCAGGACTACAGGCATAATCCAGCACAAAGTTTAATCAACATCTGGGAAAACAGACCATGGAGAGTTAGTCAGAGAAAAAGGCTCACAGGTTGGCATTACTACATTGAAAGGCACAAATCCAAAACCACAGTATTCTTGCTTCACACACATATATCAATGCAGCCATTACTCCACAAAATAGCATGAGTTGAATGAAAAAAAAAAACAATTCAGCTTTCAGCGCACACATACTTTCACACACATACAAATACATGCACACACACGCGCACACACACCCTGTTCTTTGTTAAGCAGACCCACAGTTGAGTTGTGGTTGCAGCAGCTAAGACTTCCATTAAAACTCACATAAGAGAACCATATGCAAGAGATATAGTTCGTGTGTGTGGTTTCAACCCAACACAAACACACACACTTTGCTTTATACCATTCCCTTGTGGCTGGCAGTTAAATAATCCTGATGATATTTTATGTAGATATCTCCTGCAGCTGCTTCTCCACATAAACTCTGCATTCCTCTCAACACAAACCACCATCTTACCATATGACCATGTAAACACAGCATACGAGATTATAAACGGGCGATGAGATTTATGATGCACATGTACACACTGTTCTCTCAAAAAAAAGCTTTACCACACAGGATACGACACACATAATGAATCAAAAGCATTATAGGTTACATCTCTGCTCCATTAGAGTTTGATAGTTTGTTTAACCGATTACAGCTCATCTTATCTCAATCTGAAGTCCAACTCTGTCTGGCCTGAAAGCAGATTCATTACATCAGCCATGAGAAAGAAATCAAAGTTCAGTTTGTCATGTTACACTCAGAAAAATACAGAAACAAATAAAACAAACAATAACACGGAGGTAAAGAGGAAAATGGCTGGTACCCTGTAGGATTCAGGCACTAGGAAACACTCTGAGATGCCAGAAGCTCGATGGGGACCCTCATGCACCAGATACGATTCTGTGGCCTGTAATCCAACACAAAACAGATAAAGCAAATTTAGTCATAGGGTCATACAAAGTCTTACCAAGAGCTGCATCACAAAGCCTGAAACATAAGACTTTAGTGGAACATACCTCAGTCAATCACATGGTCTCTAACTCTTTTTGTTTCTCCATGTTCTATATGTGTTCAATGCGTGAATAAACCAGTATGTCAAGTAGAAAGTCTAACAGACAGCACATAGGCGGAGCATTCATAGAGCTGCAGAAAGCTTAACCTTCCTCTGTTATGCCTTCCCCAGGCATGCATGATGTGCATATGTGTTCTGTTCATTTGGATACTCCAGTAACAGCTGGTTGAGAAACAGTTTCCTCATCCCAGCTCCAAAGTGTTTTTTGTTTATTTAATTTTTTTTGGAAAGAAGCAAACACTGACTCTATTTTGCTTCTTTTACTTTGATTTACTTTGAAACAATTTTGTCTCATAAATTGCTAGAATATTTCACAAATAAATGGCAAGAAACATGTTGAATTAAATTAGAAATGTAAATGGTGGAAATAGTATTTTCTAGTAAAATGTACTTCAATAATTATTTGTTTTATTTACAACATGAAAAAAAATCTATTTTTATAGTGTCCACACTGAAAAAAACATATTCACTTCTGAAATGACTGTACATTGTAAAGCATGAACATTTAATAATAAATAGCATAAAAACAAGCTCAAAGTATGTATAACAATTTCAATTACATAAAGTAATATCCATATTAATATTCAACTAGACTCTCATTCAACACAGATTTAGTCTGCACTGAAATTACATTTGATGGTACTCCGATTTTAGCTCAAATTCTACAAACTTGCCAATTTGGTGCTGAATTTTTTTTATGGCAGCTGCATATTATTATAGTTATAGTATTTCAGGCAACACTGCACTTTAATGCATTGGATAAGACAAAAAAAAGTTTGCTTTTGAATCACTTAGCAATAAGAGTACTGCTAAATGATTATATGTGTAAATAATAATCGTTTGATTGCAGGATTTTCTGAATGATCTTTTGTTTAAATTTAAGTTTTACTTTATTGTCCTTTACAGGAACATTGCCTTGGACTCAAAAGCTGCAGTAGTACACAGCAACTGTAAAACAACAACAACAACATTATTAAGAAAAAATAAAATCCTTAAAACAACAGCAACTTTAAAGTTACACGTTTTGAATGGAATGCATGGCTCGATGGAAGGACATTTACTGTAGATGCAAGAACAATTCTTTACGATTTAAGGTGATGCAAACCTACATCTATATTAAAAAGAAGAGAAAAGCAAAAAGAACCATTTGAAAGAGTAAAACTCAAAATTTTACAAACCACACCAGGTATGTAGTGAGCCAACCAGGATCTGATTCAACAACCATTCACCACACACACCAGTAATATTCAAATATGAACAATATAATCTTTAACCACAAATAAACGTTTGAGTGCATAAATACATTTCAACATCCATTCCAGCACATACGCGCACACACAGTTTGCTCATAATAAGACCCAGGCATTGGCACCAGGTTCGGGCTGTGGTGAATAACAAAGCCTATTCATATCCTCCCAATGTAACATTAGCCTTCCCAGTTTTCCCTCACTTTTATAGGATCTTAGCTACGGTGCGCAAAAATCTCATTCAAGCAGGAAACAATTGCTGATTGGATTTATTAGAACATAAACATGCATTTTCATAATTAAAGAGAACGATTAAAAAGCACACGTTAAAAAGCACACATTGCTCAGACAAGTTCAAGGCTCTCGCTGTTCTGAGAAAGAAAAGCTAAAGAGTGAAAGCTGTGGGAAGGAGCATTTCATGCATGGGGCAGCAAATAGCAGTAAGCAGGAGAGCCCTTCACTGATGTTTGGTGAAGCTCTCCAGCTGTTTTTAAATAAACCTGACTGTCATTTAAAGAACATTAACCAAAAGCCCAAACATCTAGCAAAGAGTGACCCAATTGGAAGGTTGAAAGCACTTGCACAAATGTCAAAATCCCTGACAGACTCTGAATGCTGCTCGGTTGGATTTCTTTAAACGGATTTTAGCTATTGATTGACTCAAGTGTTTACTTTTGTTTAGTTTCAAGGTATTGATTACTCTCATGTTCCAGGAAATCAGCTAACCAGATTTCACCTTGCGCTCTTTCCGATGGCTCCCATCACTCTGAACCGAAGCAGAAAATGGAAAACCTTCAACTGACTCATTCGATTTGTCTTAATTTAATTGACTCGATTCTCAACCCCTAAGATAAACCAGCAAATTAAAGCCGTAAGCGAGGCCAGGCCGCACAATCCAGCTGAACAAACTCAACTCGACCGTATTTCTCAGGGCTGAGATCATCCGTTCATTTGTCTTGTCCACAGATGGAGAACAGAAGTCTACGTTGGCGCCTGGAGGAACTCAGAATTTCACTATTATCCTTATTTCGAAAGGAGGAACCTTCATACTCATCTTTGCCTCCAAAAGCTCCTATTTTTCTGTAGTGAGCTATTAATTATATATGGGCTGTATGCATAAGGAGCATATGCAGGGTCCATATGGCCAGCCCTCAGCCAGAATCTCAAGCCTCTTCTTAATTAACATTTTAGAGGCGAAACACACAGAGAAAAGAGGGACATTTCAAAGCAGCTCTGGGAGCCTCTGACCTAATTGGAGTCAATGGAGATGTATGTAAATGTGTTAATTACGACAAGTTTCCTCACTCTCGCCGATAAATAGAGCTCTTTGTTTAAAATGTTTAATTGAAGGGGTTCCTCCATAGGTCCTTATGGGGGAAGAGAGAGAGAGAGGTGTATATGGGTAGGAGGCATATGGCAATACATTTGTGGTTTAGTGGAATGTTAAAGTGGTTAAGTTCCTGATTTCTGAAGTTTTTCTCTCTCACACACACACACGCACACACACACAGACACACACTTTGTGGTTTGGAGTTTAAGAGTGAAGTGTGTAATTTCAGCGCCAAACAGCACTGCACAATTAATGACTGTTTCAAACCACTTCCAAACCCTCATTGACTATTGTTCGCGCAAACTGGTGGTCCCGGACCCAAGCTCATGTCATTGGTTGAGCCAATGTTATTTGAAAAATAACATAAGAAAATGTAAGGGATTAGTATCCATGCAGTTGGGTGGTCAATTTTTGAGACATTGAAACTAAAAATAAATTTGCTGTTATTTAAAACTGGTAAACAACATTAGAGCTCACTGACTTCCACTGTATTGACAAAAAAAAGCTTTTTTATAAGGATTTTTGTTAATTTTATATTTTTGGGTAAACTATCCCTTTAAGTTGTTTGCTGCCAATGGTTCTTGGACCCAAAAAACACTGACATAACAAGTAACTTTTTTTTTTTTTCCTGAATAAAATTATGTTTAACCAACAAACTACACTGAGATAGAGTGACTTGATTACTGCCAATTTAAAAACAAATGTGTGGTTACTACTTACACACAGTATTAAGCATAATGATTGACATTGTGTCAACAGAACTCTTCAAAATAATTCCAACCTCCAAAGGTTTCATTAAATCAATATTAGAATTCTTAGCTTGAAACCATTACCGTGTAATGCATAGGGTTAGCCGTTTTGAAAATTATCAAAATATGAGCAATAGTAATAGCACTTCTAGCCTTTTCTTATCAAAAAACATCTTTCACACAATTTCCAAAAACACAGTAATTCACACACACACACAGCATTGCAATTATTTGTTCACTCCAACACAAAGACTACATATGTATCTGCTAACTTTACACAGAACATTCCCACTCACAACACACCTGGCCTTCCTCCACACATCCAAAAACCAGCTGGCCTGAGAACAATCAGCACAAGTCGAACTCATTTTACTTTTTCTTTGTCTTTTTTTTTTTTGTCTCCAAATGACACAGCAATTACTATTAACACCATTGTTTTTTTTAATTATTATGATTTACTAACTGGCAATACCGAGCCAAGTCAGCATATAAACCTGTCCTCTATGGCAACTGCATCAAAGAGAGACAGAGAGAGTAAAAAAAGAAGAGGAGAAAAGAGGAATGAGAGAACGAGTGCTATAAAAGGATGAAGCGTCCTTTCTCTGTGTGTCTGCCAGAAGCACCTCGGGGAGAACTGGTGGAAAAATGTGATTTTTTTCACACCAGCATCTCGGAGGCAATAGCAGAAGGAGAAAGAGAGAGATGGCCAGACAGACTGATAGAGAGAATCTGGAACAAACGAAAGGCTATTAATTATTAAAGCTCTGTTTGGGGTTTTGACATGAGTTTTCTGGCTCACGCCAAACCCAGTTTGCACCCAGCACCTCTGATCTCAACTTTCACGGCTTCTCTTCTCCATAACGTGCTTGTAACATGTGCACCAGGTGCATGCTTTTGCTAGGAGTTTATAAGCGCATATGCATGAGCATTTGTGTGTGCAGGTGTGCAGTGGGGTTGTGGTGTTCGTCTGCACATGTTCATCACTGTTAATCGGCTGAATAAAAGTGAGTAGGTGGCTTTGCATTACAGCATCTCATGTGCCAACACAGATGCCACAAACACAAAACGTCCTCCCATAAGAAGTTTACACCCAGAAACAAGTTCATGCAGCCATCCACCAATCACTGCAGGGCACTGCATCCATGGCAACCCTGGCATTGTGACAACCAGTCAATCTAGAAAAGACGGTTCTGGAATTCACAGCCTGAGCCGAGTCTCCATAACTAAGTCCGTGAGGATATACTACTTCACACCGTCCAGATGCTTTAATCTGACTCAAGTGCTTGACCTCGCTCGTGGAGAATTAGTTAGCATTTCTTTTATTACGTAGATCTCACAGGTGTGCTTGGCTGAAGAAGGTGTTCATCACATTGGAAAGATTAGTCATGATATAAAAATGCTCGATGCAGGCAAATGTGGCGTTTCGTATTCAGATCCAGCCCCTTCAGCCTGCAAAGGCCTGTTAAGCTCACGTTTAAAGTCTGACTTAAAGCATAGAATTCTCCATCTGAACACAGCCTGATGTGCTTCCTGTGCAAATATTTATTCAGACAAAACTACTAGAGCGTGTAAATCTTAAACTAACACATAACTGGAAGTGAAGTTGCTCCTCTGAACGCATTTCAGGTTCTATCACACACCTGTGTAAGTCTAACACTGTAGGTTTAGAGAAACTGATCACAAGTATTCATTTGATATAGTTTCAACTTTCATTATATAGAGCATAACTGGTTCAAAATTTATAATGCTGTTCTTTTTTTTTCTTTTTTTTTTTTTTGCTGTTTGAAAACTGCCTCTTGAGCTGAAAAATCCCTTACTGAATATATTTTAAGATAACCTACCCTGCATGGCTCAAAAGATCAACCTGTGAGGTATTTAGACATGGCAAGATGTGCTGCCAGCTTTCATCACATTACAATGATAGTACGTCTCAGTAGTTGTCTTCTGACTGATGTTTTATTCATCTATTTATCTTTTAATTTACTAATTATATTTAAACTACTGGTAGCAGGAACATCACAACACTGGCCTACATGCTCAACCCCTGAAGAAAACCCTCAAAAACCTCTATAAGACAATCTACTGCAAGCAAATACTCTTGCAAACTTATATTAATTAAAAAAAATAGATTTACATCTTTTTAAAATCAGTTTAATTAGGCCAGATAGTTTTGCTTTATAATGTGGAACTGTGCGTGTGGATTTAGACCTTACCTGAACACTTCAATTTAGATGTTGCTTTTGGAGAAATAATGCCATCTGAATAAATATCAACGTTCAAGATCAAGCTAAAATTATCATTAAACAAAAAAATAAATAAAAGAATAGAAAAAAATACAATCAAGTCTAATGAGAATTATTTGTTTAAATTACGTTAATTTAGATCTTAAAGACTTATAACGACCATATTTTTTTTGTATCTCGAGGAATCATAATCATAATTACTATTAATAATAATTACATTATAATTATTATATTCCCTGCTAGACACCGATTTTTTTTTTAATGTTCTTATTTTAAAGCGTTTTCCTAACAGCTACACAACAGTTAGAAGCTAATAACTGCGTGTTGTATAAAAGAGGCTTTTTTTATATTTGAGCGACAATTATTTTGTGCTTTTTACATTTCTTAAATAGCTCTGCTTTGATGTTTGAAATCTGTTGGCTTCGATCTCTGCAAGCAGTGGGAAAGATATTGATTCTCATAGCACGTACCATTGTAGTTGAGGGGAATCTGCCAGCTCTCCTCAAAGACCCATTTTTCTTTAAACTTTCAGCGTCCAAAAAAGAGGAGAGGGAGCGGGTGCACCAGTCGGTTTCTCCGGTGATACCGGAAGAGAAAAAAGAACTCAACAAGTCGGGCTGTTTCCCGGAGCTTGTTCCGTCTGTAAAAGTAAAGCTTTCTCCGCCACTTTACGAAACGATGGATTATCGCCGTCTCCGGGCTCTGTTCCTAAACTGTTCCGTTTAAAATATATTCTCCTGTTGTCATCAGCCGAGCGATGGAGCCTCGCTGTCGGCACCGACCGGGGAATGCACAAGCCCGGTTGAAAGTCTCCGCGAGCGCCGGTGTAGCTACGCAGAACTGCTTGTACGAAGACGTTCTGCGTGACAGTGAGTGATTTTCTTCGTCTTTATGTCCTGAAGTCAGTTCCTGTTTGCCTTGAGTGCATCTCCCTCTTTCGATACTCCGACTGTCCGCACCATAACGGGACCCCCGCTGTTCCCGGACAGAAGAACGCGAGAGGCGTCCACGAATGCCGTTGCAGTCAGGCAACAATACGAGTAGTACACATTGCGACGGTCTAATCCGTGGACGCACTGAAAGGATCTTATGCCTGTTGGCTAAAGCTTACTGAGGCTGTATTTA
This sequence comes from Carassius gibelio, assembly GCF_023724105.1. Lineage (NCBI taxonomy): Eukaryota > Metazoa > Chordata > Actinopteri > Cypriniformes > Cyprinidae > Carassius > Carassius gibelio. The sequence continues at coordinate 38,211,639 of NC_068371.1, forward strand.
AATCACGGGAGAATAAACCTCCTCTCTCGTGAGTAGCTAAATATCGGTGGTAGCCTCAGTCCACCCGAGGCTGCTCCGGGGTAACGGGTCGGAGAGGCGTCGAGCTGGTGAATTATTGATCAGCGTGTGGCGCTCCGCGGCCGGCCGGTGTGGCAGCTGCAGCCTCGGGGCGTTAGTAGAGCGGTGGCGCGGATGACTGAAGACCGAACCAGACTCTACACACAGGGATAGACGGGAGGGAAAAGGAAATAAATAGAACACGACCCAAAGTGCTGGAAGTAAAGAAATACCAGAGTCCTATCTTGCCTGCTCTAGTCTACTGATGATCAATGCGCGAATTATTCCGCGTGTTTGGTGGGGTTGGGGGGTGGGGGTCATTTTAGGACGACTTTCTGTCAGTAATTTTCAAGACGCAATCAACTGAGGTTCGGCTAGTGCGGCCCAAATTGTCTTTTGATGCCCCTAGCACAGTTGTCTAATTTTCAACTATATATCTTTAAGACATTTTAAACAAACAGGGTATAGTTTGATATATGTAAATCAACAACGTAAATAATGACAGCTTTTGTTAGTTATGTAGATGGTTGCATTGGTTTTTCTTCATAAGTGTACGATAACTTCATTTTTTTTTTTTTTTTTTTTTTTACTAATTGGTTTTGGTTAATGGAAAGTTGTTTTCAAACGCTGTTGAATCGTAGGCCTACACACTTTTGTGAAAATACGTAGGCCTACTTTAAGAGGACAGTTCTTTTTTAATTTAAAAGACAGAAAACACGGGGGAAGATTTCAGTAATCGTTGCCTGCAGCGAATACAGGTGTAGACTGTCTCTCGAGACCGGTGTCTCATGCCACCCGTCAGATTCTTCTGAAACGCAACAGACATCAAGTGCTTATCATTAAAATAATAGAGTGCATCATCGTAACCTTCCAACAGGAAACTGTCCAACAGGTGCAGCATCGGATCACTGCTCATTTGAAATAAAATGGGGTTGCTTAGCCTACTTTTTTTCTCAGAAAGGATTTCATAGCCCCAATGGTCCAGAGTAGACCTATTAGGCTTCAATTGGACTTGTGCTTTAAGCAGTAGGCTAGAGTTCAACTTATTTTCTACTGACCGATCAAGCCACAGAGTCAGGGATATAAGATATGTTTATAATTGTGATTGAAATACAGGAACATTGAAATTGAGATCTTGATGAACACATTTTGAACAGTTTCAGTGTAATTTCACAAATCACAGTTTCAAAAAATCTAAAGTCTTCTGCTCTTATGTGACCTTGGGCAAATTTGAGGAAACTGTAAACTGTAAACCACTACAGTGGATTTCTAAATAATTTCCCCAAATTCTAACGACGTAACTGAGGAATGTAGGCCAGTTGGCCTATACAACTTTGAAAATGTTTCACTTAAGATTAAAATAAAACCAGGGTCAACCTTTTATTTTTTTTATTTTTTATTTTTTGTATTTCTTATTGTAAATTGTCTTTTTGATAAAATTAGTAAGAAGTGAGTGATCGATAGAGACAGCTTCGTCTTCCACGGCAAGCAGTCAGGATATTTAAGAAATTGTATTTATTTTTTACATGTAGCTAATATTTTTGTGTAAAAAAATTAAATTTAAGATTCAATAGAAATAATAATGATAATGCTAATGAATAATGCTAAATAAATAACAGGTTGAAGAATTTAGTTCTTGTTATTTGTTAACAATATAAGATAGGTATATCTAAATGCTAATATATGCTCATATGGCATAATAATTAAAAAAATGTTAAAATGTTATTTAAATATTTAAATAGGCCTAGGCCTAAGCGTCTCACAACTTCATTGATGATATATTTCATTTTCGTTTTACCAGATTATTCTTTAAATTAAATTAAACTGATCATTTATCAAAATAAAAATTTCGCATTTCGTAATATTTTATCCAACTTGCCACTGCTCTCATTGTGCATAGGCTATGAAATGACAAACAAAAAGTCTTTGTAAAATAAATAACAACTTTTGCATTAGTTTAGCACTAATAAGGCATATTATAAGAGTGATAATATATAACTAATAAGACTAGTAATTAATAAGGCGTATTATTAATTTACTGAGTTTATCCCTCGCTATTGGCCAACACTGATTTCGTTATTTTAGCTTAAGCAGCCTACTGTGTTTTTAAAGATTTCTGAAGCAATTTAACGAATTTTCAAAACTAATCAACCTTTTAATGAATTTTAAGCATAATTTAAAAAAAAATCGTATTGCAAAATGGATCAAATTAGAAAGAACGATTTAATCACCTAAATAAATCCATTATTTTGTACTTAAATGTATTTTTAAAAGTTTATACCCAAGGACAATTACTTAAATTTCGGGGCAATTTGTGTGTGTGTGTGTGTTTAATATAATAAATATGATTAAAATAAAATAAAGCGTTTCAGACAAAAACTATTTTTAAAATTGAATCTTCTATAATAATACATTTATTTCATAGGCCTGTCGGACAATACTCTGCATATAGCTCTAGACATTCAAATGTAAAATGGTTCAAATACAAACAGTTCTGAAAAATGAAAGTGAATCTCTTTGAACATTCTCAAATACAGGCCAGTATTATTTTCTCGATTTTTAACTGTGTTGGGGATTTAAATGAGGAATAGCCTAAGTCTAAATATTTACAGCAATAATAGAAGTAGAAAATGGACAAGCACTGCTACCGAGAAGATAATGAATCCTCAGCTTTGATCATCAAACGGTTCGTTTATCACCTTGTAATCGAATTCTGTGGACCTGTAAAATGCCCGGTGTGTGAGTTTATTGCAGTGAGTGGCCGACGAGCGTCTGACAGAGCTGAAAACAAGAACTTCTCACTGCAGCTTCTGTGAGAAACCTTCTCCGTTGGCTCGATTTCACACGGAACAATTAGAACCAACAGTAAACTTCGTTTTTTAACGATCGAATAATGCGTTCCAGGTCGAGTTTGGAGCGACTCGAGCTCGCCGTTAATTGCGCTCACACAGCGCGAGCGAGAGTAAGACCGGAGCGGGTTCAGCATCACTGAAACGACAGCTGAAGTTAATGAGAGTCTAGCGCTGCCCCGTTCACCACAGCACCTCTTAATGTGACCGCAATGCAGCGTCGGCTGAGCTGAGTCATGCTGGTTTAAATCCTGGCACAAGACAAGACATCAGCTGTAATAAACTCTCAGTGCTGCTGCAGAAACCTGTACTCCTGACCTGAATGGACCTCAACTGTAGGCTATATTTATATCTAAGAGGGGTCACAAAAATGTTGGTGCATGTGCTCAGATATGAAATATGTTAACTACACTGTGAAAAAAGGCAGGTGTATCTACATGTAATTAAATTGTATAACACTAATATACATGCTTAAATTATATATATATATATATATATATATATATATATATATATATATATATATATATATATATATATATATATATATATATATATATATATAAAAGAATTGTTACAATGACCTAATAACAACTGAAGGTTGTCATCAATAATAATATTACTGTCCAAATACTAAATACCATTAGTGGAACACCTACAGTAAAACAATGCTTTAGATATTACCTAAACAACACAAAATGAAACATAAACAATCCAACAACTAACTCAATAAAGAATTTTCTAATATATATAAATAAATATATATATGATGGTTCATAGATTTCTGGGAAAGGCATTTTAGTCACACTAGAAGATAAATAATTTTTGTGTACAGAATGTCAATAAAAATTATGATGATAAAAGAACAGATCATGAAAACATAAAAAAGAGTAGTACAATAAAAACATTAAAATGTTTTAAAATGTCTGTTCTGCTTATAAAAAAAAATGGTTTCAGCTGCTGGTTCCTGATGTGTAACCATTTTTTAATTGGTGGAAGACAGAGAAAAACTGCCATATGAGCTTCCTCTCTTGTTTTAATCTGGCTCTCTAAGTGCAGTTTTGAATGACAAAACATTATTTTCCCCCCGCCGCTTCTTTTCTTGGTATTCTGTAACTGTCTTCTGCTGTTCACTTTGAGGAGAAATGGAAGCCGGAGAGAGAGAGGGCGAGCGAGCGAGCGAGCCAGAAAACCCAAGAAAAACAGTTACTCCCAAGCAACAAAGTGGCAAGAATGCGAGTCTTGGCCTCGACTGCTGCTCTTAACATTTTCTCATCTAAAAGTGGACGTTTCCAGAGAGTCCAAATGGGTTTAAGATAGCTCTGACACAAATTCAATTATAATTCACTGCAGGACATGTGGACACATCCTGTTACGTAGCTATTGTAGGAAAAGGAAATGACACGAGAAAGAACATCATTTTTAATCATGAATTAATTACATTTTAACAAAAGCGAATCTTATTTTTCAAAAGGTGCCCTAAAACAAACCTTTAGAAAGAGGATTACACTAGCATCAGCTCAGGTTTGAGGCCGTGTGTGTGGTCATTGTAGTGAGGGGTGTGGTGCGCGGTTCGTTTATCTCCAGTTCACCACCACAGGCCTCGTGGTCTGATAGCTGTAGACTTGCCCGGCAGCCCACAGACTCTGGCAAAGCCACAGACCACAGCGAAGGCGCTTCAGTCCGGATAACCTATCTTTATATCTGAAACAGAGTGGCTTGGACATACGTGACCTTAGCCTTAACGTGCATGAGTCAACGTCACTGTAGACCACAAAAAAACAGCTAGACTTTCTCACTTTCTTATATGCCAAAGAAGGAATATGATGCAAAATAAAGGTTCACTGCTTTTACTCAAGATACATTTTCTAGCCTAACTGGTTTAATTTCATCCACTAAAATACCTTTAAATAAAACCATTAGAGGCCTCAGAATATATGCATTATCTTGCTGGTCCAATGACTAACATTTGTACCCAAACCTCTTCGTATTTCTTTCATAGCTGAGCTACAAAGATATTGAATGTTTTTCTCCACTCACACATTCTTTAATTTCTTTCTTTTAACACGTCTGTTTCCTTATACCACATGCATAATCCACGGAGTACATTTTCCCAAAAAGACGCCTCGACACAGGCATAATGTTTCAATTAGTGTTTCAGTTTGTGTCACTTTCCATTACAGTGTCCATGTTCCAGTGCTATTACGTAAGCAACTACTGAAATAATGTCCCACGAACAATGAGGACATTGTTATTGTTGCAGAGTTTTTGGTCAAATGTATAACATGGCTACTGAAGTGCACTCAATATTTGCACTGATGTAACCTTTGCCGGAGCATCTGGTGTCTAAAAGATGAGATGTAAAGTAATAGAGTGTATTAAAGCAAGATATTTTCATGTTTTTTTTATACAGTATTAAATCCATTCCTTGTGACTTTTTTTTATTTTTATTTTAAATGTAATGCTGAACAGGAAAACACATCTACACACTAATTCTTTCACAGCCTCATTATTTGTAATTGCATATGTATTTATAATTTTGCTCTTGAAAACTACTCTTACTAAATTTTTTTTTATTAAGACTGAAAGAGTTGCTTAATAAAAGTCATAAAATTAAAAAATAAAAGTTGTGTTTGTTAAGATCATCATGATGAATAAAGCATGTAACAGTCATGAAGTTTGATGGTCAAAGAGCTAATTAATTTTCTGCAATAATTTAAAAGCAAAGGCAAAGAATACTATTGGGTTTTTGTGGAGGATAATGCTGACTTCCAGGTTGGCCTTCACTGCAATCTTCACTAGAGCTGTAGTCAAGTCCAGCTTTGTCGAGTCCAAGTCAAGTCCAAGTCCAGGACTAGTCGAGACCGAGTCAAGACCGAGTCCAAAGAGGTTCGAGTCCAAGTCAAGTCCAAGTCCAAAAGTTTCGAGTCCAAGTCAAGTCCGAGTCCAAATGAGAGAAAAAAGGGTCCTCTTCAAGACCACATACTTAACTACTGATAATGTTTGTGATGCGAGAGAAAGCATATCTCCTATTCTAAGAAAATAATTGTACATTATTATTTGTGATGATCAAAAAGCATGTGAAAACTCTGTAGGACAGGGGTCTCCAAACTACATCCTGGATGGCCAATGTCCTGAAAAGTTTATCTCCAACTGGCCTTAACACACCTGGAAGATTAATGTGTCTAGTAAGAGCTTGATTAGATGGTTCAAGTGTGTATAATTAGGGTTAAAGTTAACAGGGGTGTTACACAAGATCCTGGGCCCTATGCATAGGCAGTCCTGATGGGAGCCCATGCCCCCCACCCATGAAAATATCCAGGTAAAATAAAATATATTTCAGATTCCTACTTTTCAAGGGCCCTCTCTTCCTTTGGGGCCCTGGTAATCAGTACTGGTTTTACCCCCAGTCCGATCCTGGGAGCTAAACTATAAAGGACACTGGCCCTCTAGAACAGAGTTCGGAGCTGTAAGGACAAATTATTTTTATGTTCTTTATTTTCATTTTATTTACTTAATAATGCTGCTTTTGCTGACATTATGTCTGTGGTCAAAAATTAAAATGACTGATGCCCAGACACACGCACACGCACAGAGACACAGTGCACAGACACACGCAAAGCTCGGGATATGACAAATGCGCACAGCAAAGAAGGGATACGTTTGGCTCTACTGGGCATGCGCACATAAATACAGCGACATTTTTGTCATACTGTACTTAGTGCTTGCATAGACTACTCTGCGCTGTCGGAAACAATCAACTACTCCAGCATGCATTAACCATAATGCATACAAAGTGTTTGCAAGTACGACATGAATTTTAGAATTACAATATTGCGTGGAGCTGTTACTATATGGCCTTATCTATGTTGCATGTAAAAATAAAATATGTAATGTAATAATTAGGGTTGTGCCTGAAGCCGAATTCCTTATTCGGAATGGCACGGATAATGGCTTAAAAAACGAATAACGCTCAAGGAATAATTCTGCCTGAATACTCGGCTGAAGCTGACACAGTCTGGTGTTTGCTAGATAACAGGTGAGCCAGGGGATCAGCGCCAGAAGTGAATGAATGTAAACTTTATGAGTGAAAAGAGAGCAAATCAAACACCGCATTGTTGTCGCCTCTCTGTGCATCTCTCAGAAATCAGAGCGTTGCAAGAGTAATTTTACCTATAATAATAGGCTACATCATACACGTTATAGTATTTGTATATATTTAAAAGGCAATGATTTAAAGCTTAGGCTACGGTATGATTCGAATGAATGGAATAAGCACAGCGCGCTCACCAATCAAACAGCAGCGCTGCGCGTCTCAGTCTCTCAAAAACCAAACCAGTTCTCTCTCAAGAGTAGGCTAATAATCAGCTTAGATATGGATACATTGTCTACTTGTCCTACATGTTTGCATCTTTACCTTTTGCTGGTTTGCGCGGCACACACACATTTGTTTAGTGAAGTTCACTAAACATTATAGACTCGCTTAAAGTGTTCTGCGTACTGAAAATGTGCGCATTGAATGGATTCAGTCGTGTTCAAATGATCACTAAACATTTGTCATGACATCTCTCTGCTTGCATGATAAATATTATTTTAGAAATTAATAATTATTTTAGTTTAACACGACATACTTGTTCACTGATAACTACGAAAAAAATATAAAAAGTCATAACAGTCTTATCAAGTAACTGTACGATGTTGTATCCGAATGCAGACAGGAAAAATTTTGTGATTGTTACAGATACAAATACTGGCTGTTACATGACAATTTAAATATGTAATGTCATAATTATAAAGTTTTTAAAATTTATATATGTAACTGTTGCATAAGGCTATACATTAATAAGCGTTTATCAATAAAAAAAAAAAGATTTAGTGTTTTCATTTGCAATAGCATGAACCACGAGTATAGCCGAGTAACTCAAGCATTTTTTTTATAAAAAAATCGGCTAGTAGAAATCAGAAGTCTTGCAACCCCTATACTGTACAACAATAATTAGTATTTCATTATTGTAAAGGGGACGTTTGAGGCGATCTAGGTGTAGACGTAAATAAAACACAATCTAACATAGAAAATTAAATTAGAAACATATAAACTTTTCAGGTCGCAGCAAGTGCACCGCTGGTCATGCACATCCTTTCCCGGAACAATACTGAAAGCTGAGATGGAGAAACAGATGATCAAGGATAGACATTTTTTAAATGAATCTATTATCAGAGCTGGAAATCCATTTATTATTTGCTGAAACTTATGCATCTTCATGGAGAGCGGGTCATGGTTGCCCAGCAACAGCAGACGCCACTGGAGCGCAAGCGCTGATTACAGAGTGCTTTGGAAATAAGGAGAGCGGCGCGCCTAGCGTTTTCCACACGTTTTCAGTCGCGACATCATGCAAATGTGGTTTTGTTTTGAAGGATACATTTTTTATTTTTTATTTTTTTGCTGGACTCGGTCGAGACCAACTAGAAGACTTGGCGAGTCCAATGGCCAAGTCCGAGACAAGTCCGAGTGCAAATGCAACGAGTCCGAGACAAGTCCGAGACGACAGAAAAATGTCTCGAGTCCGGACTCGAGTCCAAGACCGGACTCGAGTACTACAGCCCTAATCTTCACTTGAACATCTCACAACTCTCATGGTAAAGTTCAATCTTAACCCAAGGCCTGTCTGTGATTAGGTAAGGCCTGGGACCACCAGCTCTCCGCAAGTAACTCCAAACAAAGGACGTTTCTTAAAAGCCAAATCATGTTAGTTGTACTGGATCACCACAAAGTGACCTTATCAGTGGAGCACACTGCCTGTGGCGTTTGGCCATATATCGGCCCAGGGTCACGGCATACCCCTGGCTGCTCTTCAGGCTCACTCCTGTCCTTTGCTTACAGCTCAAACCCAACAACAAAAACCCAACAAACCGCTGTATGCCACTGTGAACAATCATTTAGTTTGAGAGTTGTTCCAATGCCTGTATGAATTTTCTTGCCTTCTACTGGTCCATCGCATGGGGTTGATCAACAAACCAGTGAGCGTCCTCATTGTCTCGGTTGGGCCTTGTTACCTCGTTTCTGGAAGCATCTGTGGGACAAGAGGTCGGGCTCCTGGGTGGACGCCACCGTTCCGGTCACTAGAGCATTCGAGGGCGTTGACTTTGGTGCTTTGGGGTCTTTCGGAGCCCAGCCTGGGGGCATTCAGGCAGATGCTGGGGGGTTATTGGCGTGTGAAAGAGGATCGCTGGATGCGGGACAGCAACAGTACTGTGGTGTGTGCATCCAGGGGGGCAGATTTATGTAGAGATTGAAAGGACTGAAGAAAGACAGATTGAAGTGAAAGACTCATATGCAACTTTATGATACAAATAAAAATTGCTGCTTCATGCCTGCTTCCATTGCCATTTTTATGGCCAAAATCAGGTTAAAATATGATAAAAATATCTAAAGATTAAAACCTGCATTAACTTAAAATCTTTATTTGATAAAAACTCTGAAACTGAATGTTCAATTTCAATTACGAAAAAACAAAAAGACACTGAGATTGAAGGTCTTGTGTCCTTCTGTTTTACTTTCTGGTAGCACATTGTCTGTCAACCATTATTCTGATTTTTCTCAAGGGTATACAGTGTAAACACGGCTGTTTAACTCTTGGTTGACAGCAGCTTTAAAGTGAAGGTACTTGGTGTGCAACAATGCAAGACTTAGTTTAATAAACACATTTTATAGCTGAAGTTTTGTTGAGTTTGCAACTCCTGACTGGGAGGCTTTTGTTCTAAAAACTTGTCTTTTTAAGATTTTTGGATGATGTCCTGTTTAATTAAAGCCTGATTAATTCTGCATATGTTTTTTTGCTGACTGTTCTTCCTTTGGCTTTTTCTTACAGGTCTCTCTTCCCTTAAAATTCCTGGCCTTTACCTCTTTTGCCCTTCTGTTCTCTCTCCCCATCTGTCTTTTACAGGTTTAGATTCTGTGGTCTTCTCTTCATTCTTACTCCGTTTCTCATCTTTGTTTTGTGAGCTTCAGCTGTTTTTCTTTTTAGATCTCCATCTGGGCATGATTAATTAAGTAAGTGATTCATATCAATCAGAAATCATTTCTGCATGAGCCATACCTGTATTGATCTGCTGTTGTTATATCAGCATTCTGTCTCTACCTTATGAATTCCTGACAGCAGCTGTAGAGTCGGAGGAAAATAAATCTTCCAAAATGTCTGAAGAGTCACTTACCATTAATGGGAACATAAAAAAAACAAGCATCATGGACTTTAATTAAACTGTATAGCAGTACTGAATCAACTTTCCATATAAGGCTATTAAAAGCTGTATTTTATCATTTAGAACAACAACAATATAGAAGATAGAGTAGAATATAACATAAAATTAATGCATTCAACTAAATAATATGTGCATTTAAAAAATGTAAATGACTGTAAAACTATGTCTTTAAAACCTCATTCAGTGCTCACACCAAAAGCAAAAAATAAATAAATAAATAAATAAATAAAATATGGCAATAAAAACAATTTCCACCATTTTTGTATTTTACCATTTCTTTATTTTTTGTTGTTCTTTTTGTATGTCTTAAATTACAATTCTGCAGGCTTTTCTCAGCAAATACTTTACTATGACTATATATGCAATTAATTTGGTAAAATATATATATATATACACATACATACACACACACACACACACACATGGTTTCATTTTATAAATTAGTCATTTTATAAAAAGCTTTGTTATACATACAAAAAGAGCTAGAGAGGAGACCATGAGGACAAAAGTAAGGAAGAGTTAATTCTTTGGCATTAGTGAGAATCATTTGGCAATGAAATTTCACTGAGACAATGAATATTTATGATGATTTGCTGAAACCACACACACTCACGCAGGCTCTCCAACACTTGGTCACAGCGCATGGAGAGCCAGCTGTTGCTAGATGACCTGAGCATCTGCCCTTTCAGAGAGTGAGATATTACAAATATCAGTGGAACTGTGACAGGAATGACTGGTGTTGTTTTATTACTGTCTCTCAACCAAACAATCAATTACTCTACCTGGTTTAATCTTAATGTCTCTCTCGTTTCACTTGGGATATTACAGTGAATTAGTATGCATGCATAGTCTACGGTGTGTGTTTGTGTGTGTATATATATATATTAAATGTCAATGGTTTTCTTGCCACTTCTCTTAATCTCATTAGTATACTAAGACACATACACCACACCCAGCTTTCTTTCAGTCGCATTAGTGCCAGTGCCCAGGCTGTGATGCCAGCAGTGCAAAACTCATGCCCAGACCTTCTGCCGCTCCAGATAATACACTGTGTATGTGTGTGTTTGTGTGCAGATGCACAGGACAGTGGGGATTAGTGAATAGATTTTTACATGCACCCTGTTTCACACACACACACACACACACACGCACACACAAACACACACACACACACACAGTGAGTTATTCATATTTCTTAGAAACAAGTTTAATGTTATTTTATTCATAATTACATTTATGACGATGTGTATTTCAACAATTATGATTCAAATGCAATGCAGGTTGCTTAGGTTTAAAGAATCTTCAAAATGCATAAACGTACATGGGGTCACCATGTTGAATAATTTCTTGCAGCTTAAAATACATAAAAAAAATGCTTAATGTAGTGTTTTTCCAATGCTCTAGAGGGTTTTATGAACATAAAACAATATACAAGCATAAAAAAGCTACAAAACCAAACAATACAACAATAGGCAATATACATTTAAAATTTTAATATTCACGTTGATAATACAAATGATACATTAGGACTTGCGTTTACTGACCTAATAAACTCCTTTGGAGTCAAGCAAAATGTCACCGGGCCCACTCATCGTTTTAATCATACACTAGATTTAATTATATCGCATGGCATCGATCTTACTGCTATAGATATTGTACCTCAAAGTGATGATATTACAGACCATTTCCTCGTATCGTGCATGCTGCGTATAACTGATATTAACTATATGTCGCAGCGATACCGTCTGGGCAGAACTATTGTTCCAGCCACCAAAGACAGATTCGCAAATAACCTGCCTGATCTATCTCAACTGCTATTTGTACCCAAAAATACACATGAATTAGACAAAATTACTGACAACATGGGCACTATTTTCTCTAATACATTAGAAGCTGTTGCCCCAATCAAATTGAAAAAAGTTAGAGAAAAACGTACTGTACCATGGTATAACAGTAATACTCACTCTCTCAAGAAAGTAACTCGTAGTCTTGAACGCAAATGGAGAAAAACTAACTTAGAAGTTTTTAGAATTGCATGGAAAAACAGTATGTCCAGCTATAGACAGGCTCTAAAAACTGCTAGGGCAGAGCATATACACAAACTCATTGAAAATAACCAAAACAATCCAAGGTTTTTATTTAACACAGTGGCTAAGTTAACAAATTACCAGATGCCACCTGATTCAAATATTCCACCAACGTTAAATAGTAATGACTTTATGAATTTCTTCACTGATAAAATAGATAACATTAGAAATACAATAGCGAATGTAGATTCTACAGCATCTAACACTTCAGTTTCATCCATCGCACCCAAACATAAACTGCAGTGCTTTACAACCATAGGACAGGAGGAGCTAAATAAACTTATCACTGTATCTAAACCAACAACATGTTTATTAGATCCTGTACCCACTAAATTACTGAAAGAGCTGTTACCTGTAGCCGAAGAACCGCTTCTCAATATCATAAACTCGTCGTTATCTTTAGGACACGTCCCAAAACCATTCAAGCTGGCGGTTATCAAGCCTCTTATTAAGAAACCAAAACTAGATCCTAGTGTACTGGCAAATTATAGGCCTATTTCAAATCTTCCATTTATGTCTAAAATTTTAGAAAAAGTTGTGTCTGCTCAATTGAGCACCTTCCTGCATAAAAATGATCTGTATGAAGAATTTCAGTCAGGTTTTAGGCCCCACCATAGCACAGAAACTGCACTTGTTAAAATTACAAATGACCTGCTCCTTGCGTCAGACCAAGGCTGCATCTCATTTCTAGTCTTACTTGATCTTAGTGCTGCGTTCGACACCATAGATCATGACATACTCATAGATCGATTACAAAACTATACAGGTATTCAAGGGCAGGCTCTAAGATGGTTTAGATCCTACCTGTCCGATCGCTACCATTTTGTTTACTTAAATGGGGAGTCATCTCATTTATCATCAGTAAAATATGGAGTGCCACAAGGATCCGTCCTAGGTCCCCTTCTATTTTCAATATACATGTTGCCCCTTGGTAATATTATAAGAAAATACGGAATTAGCTTCCACTGTTATGCTGATGATACTCAGCTTTATATATCAACGAGACCAGATGAAACTTCCCAATTATCTAAGCTAACACACTCAAAAAAATGAATTTTTAGTTTTGTTCACTTTACCTGAACAATTCATGTTGAATTAATGCCATTTTGGCTATTTTTCATTTCAACATGATTGTGTCATGTTAAACTGACTTAAACCTGTCTCTCGTTGGTTTAACATAAAGTTTTCATTTTGAAAGAACATGTTTCAATCAAGTCCCTCAAAATAAGTTTTACACTTCCCATCATGCTTTGCACAGGACTGGATATGGGGAGAGAAAATGTTGAAATAAAGTGTTATTTTATGCAGTTTTTAATAAAATGTGATAATAAGGAGACTTTTTCATGTATAATGCTCTATTATGTGGGCATTTTAAAAGACTTTATATTGGTGTATTTTGTGCGAGTTACCATTGTGGTGAAGTGTGGAGCTTGTGGTTGGGTTGAGGACCTGGTTGAAAGAACGTCTAAAATACTTAATTTAAAAAAAAGCAACTTTAATGAGAGTGCTAGTGTATGATGTACACATAGTAACATCCTTAAACTGCAAACAATTAACATAATGTGTAAAGAAATGTATATCTTACTTGCTAATGTTTTTATAACACTTTGGCTAAACTTGCATGGACAGTGGTTCTACATGATGTAAACATATTATCTCTACTCAGATATTTCATGTAGGATGAACTAAAGCAAACTGAGTAAACTCAACTAAAGGTAGACAAGTCCTTATAACTTGATTTATTCATGTCCAAATAACATGGTACAAACATGTGGAACCACTGTCCATGATAGAATCATGTTCAGCCAAAGAGTCATTTTTTTGAGTGCAGATTGTGTTAAAAATGTAAAAGATTGGATGACAAAGAATTTTCTCCAATTAAATTCGGATAAGACGGAGATATTAATTATTGGACCAAAAAACACTACACAGAATCTTGTAGATTACAATCTGCAACTAGACGGATGTACTGTAACTTCCTCTACAGTCAGAAATCTGGGTGTTATATTAGACAGCAATTTGTCTTTTGAAAATCATATTTCCAATGTTACAAAAATTGCATTCTTCCATCTTAGAAACATTGCCAAGCTACGAAACATGTTATCTGTTTCTGATGCAGAAAAGCTAGTTCATGCATTCATGACCTCTAGACTGGACTATTGTAATGCACTTCTAGGTGGTTGTCCTGCTTCTTCAATAAACAAGCTACAGGTCGTCCAAAATGCAGCAGCGAGAGTCCTTACGAGGTCAAGAAAATATGATCATATTACCCCAATTTTACAGTCTCTGCACTGGCTACCTATTAAGTTCCGCATCAGTTACAAATTATCATTACTTACCTATAAGGCCCTAAATGGTTTAGCTCCAGCGTACCTAACTAGCCTTCTACCACGCTACAACCCATCACGCACCCTAAGGTCACAAAACGCTGGACTTTTGGTAGTTCCTTGGATAGCAAAGTCCACTAAAGGAGGTAGAGCCTTCTCACATTTGGCTCCCAAACTCTGGAATAGCCTTCCTGATAATGTTCGGGGTTCAGACACACTCTCTTTGTTTAAATCTAGATTAAAAACACATCTCTTTCGCCAAGCATTCGAATAATGTATCTTTTTAATTGTGAGTGTAGTTGCATCTGATCAAAGGTGCATTTTTATTCATTAGCTTGGGTTAAACTACTTTTACTTTGTTGGATCAGCAGCTATGCTAATGATGTCTGTATTTTGTTTCTATGTTTTGCCACGGGATTCACATCCCGTGGTAACTAGGATTTACACAAGCTCCAGTCTGGATCCAGAACACCTGAGAAGAGATGATGCTGACCCTCAGAGGACCTCAGATGATGCTAACCCTGAATGAACAAACAGAACTAACAATTATTCCTAAATGTGTGACTTAATCATATAATAACTTAATTAATAATATTGATAGTTCATCGTCTAGCTGACTACGTCTTGTATTATTATTATTTTTTAGTTTTTCTAAAATCCTGTCAAATGTGCACAAACTACTAGCTACTACTAAATATTGTAGAAACATAATTTTCTGTAAAGTTGCTTTGTAACGATTTGTTTTGTAAAAAGCGCTATACAAATAAACTTGAATTGAAAACTTGAATTGAATTGAACATTTATTTACTTAGGAGGTGGTATTATCCAAAGAGAGTTGCAATGCATTCAATGCATGCTTGTTATCAGTTTGTGTGTCGTCTGGGAATCAAACCCATGACCAAACCCAGCAAAGGCTCCACCAGCTGAATATTTAACACAATATAACACCACACACAGCAAACAGCCAATTGAGGACAGACACGCCAGCATGAAATTCCAACAAATGCAAGTTGAGACTGAAGAGGCAGCACTTAGTAAAACAGCATCCATGCCAACAGGTGTCAGTGTATAGCCAAAGATCACTGATATAAAGAGCCAGTTAAACAAAGCAACAAAGTCCTGATAGCAACTTTAATTATCTACATGATGATCCTTGAACATACCAGTGTTGTTGTGTTTATTCTTCCAAACCTTTTGAAACGTATATGTTAATTGATTTCTAATTTAAGTTTCCTAAATATTTCCCTGGACAATGGCCCTCTCAACAAATGATGTACATTCCTGCAAAAAACTAGTTGATATTCAGCATCTACATTAAATGCATCATTTTCAAAAAAGTGTAAACTGTAGATAAATAGATAGGGTTAAAAGGATTTGAGGTCTTGCGTTAGTTCAGCACTGGTGAGTGAATTAAAGGGCATCAGAGCGTACGGTGCTCTCAGCTTCACATTAGCCGCTAACTGAGAGCCGCGTCTCACAGGACGGAAAAACACTCCTCTGACACCAGGAGTTAGTGAAAACCTTTGTGAGGGTCTGTGTGTGCGAACAAGAAAAGTGTGAGAGAAAGACTATTAGTTGAAGCTGTGATTATCAAGGCAGTTAAAAGCATGGCACTGCCTCAGTGTGTGTGTGAGTGTGTAAAGTGCCTGGCGCGAGGTGCTAATTTAGAGGAATTAAAGAGCACTAGACAGAGCGCTTTTGTAGCAGCAGTTCCTGGTCTAATCTGCCCGTGCCTCAACGGACACACACACACACACACAGAGCTGAGAGTGGGCAGCAGGCCCATATCACTCCAGACTATATAGAAAGCTACAACCACATGCACAGAGAGAGAGAGAGAGAGAGACAGAGATGCAAACATATAGTTTTCAAAATGCACACTCTCTAATCCTACCAACAAAACATTGCACTTCTTTGTTGGAAGTATATTCTTATTAGCATGCTGTGGTTTTGTCTTACTGCTCAAATTGCTCCCCCAGCGATCAGCTCCAGCAATCATCACACCACAACACATGCACTTTCTTCACCGGAGCTTTGGTAAGAAAGTGTCTGCCAAGATCATAAATGTAAACACACACCAAATTTAACCAACGCAGAGTAATAAAATTGCTTTCATACAGCGCTTTCAAACTGTTTGTCAGCAGACCCCCAGGGGACTGCAATGGGCGCAAAAAATTTAGAAAATTCAATTATGTTTTAACAGGGAAATAAAACTAAAAAACATGAATATATTTTAATTATCTTTAAACTATTTATCGGTTCTTTATTGAAATTCACATCTGTTTGAAAGATGATATTAAGATTTTTTTTTTGTTTTGTTTCTGAAACAAGTGTTTGCTCACCAGTGCTGCATTTATTTGACCAGAATTACAGTTTAAAAAGTAATATTGTGAAATATTGCAATATCAAATAACTGCTTTATATATGTATATATTATAAAATGTCATTTATTCCAGTGATGCAAAGCAGAATTTTCAGCATCATTACAACAGTGTCACATGATCCTTCAGAAATCACTCTAATATGATGATTTGATGCACAACCAATCTTTCTTATTATTAAAAATATTGAATAAATTAAAAAATAATAAAAAACGTACTGACCTCTAACTCTAACTTTTAAACAGTAATTTAGGTTTAAGTAGTTCAACCACACAAACGACAGCACCGAAAATAAAACATTTAACCTTTTGGGAGGGAAACATGCTGTTCTTTATGCAAAATTAATATTTTATAAATGTATAATATAATATTTATTAAAGTGTCTTGCATTTTGTACAATAACAACTAAACTCCACTAACTGCATTTTTGGAACAACATGCTCTCTTTATAAAAATCACAATCTCATTTGCATTTTATAAATGATCTGTATTCATGAAAATATCTAGTAGCCTGCCCCATTACACATTAAAATACATTTGAAAATCCCTGATGTCTAGTGATGTTAGTTTTCCAACATCGCTTCCCAGAAGGTCTTATGAAACTACAACAAAATGTATGTCCATATACAATAACTTTGCTGATTACCACAAATGACTAATTGTGTCCACACACATACATTTAATCACGGCCTGATTACAGAATCACAGAGTTCTGTATTTGATACAATGATGCAATTTGGCCCAGAAAACTATACATTCAAATGTCATATTTCCTTTTCTGGGTCTATTTATCTTCCCCCTCCCCCATCTATTTTAACCCCCTATCAATTTCTCTACCAACTTATTTCCCTTAATAAGTTTCAAAGGTTGCTGGGCAACATGTTGTTCTTTTTTAAGTTACCATGGCATTTATTTGGCATATGGTTTCCTTTCTAGCTGAGAACATTGGGGTTGCCATGGCATCGTGGGCACCTTATAAAGCAGACTATTGTTTGTGTGTGTGTGTGTGTGTGTGTGTGTGTGTGTGTGTGTGTGTGTGTGTGTGTGTGTGTGTGTGTGTGTGTGTGTGTGTGTGTGTGTGTGTGTAAAAACCGATGCCAGGTTCCTTTAAGTCTCAGACAATCTAGATGCCCAGAATATTGAAAATACTAGGCTGCATTTTATTAGCTACCACACAAACAACAGCACCATAAAACGCCAAAAAGCCTTAAAATGTATGCTTATTTAACTTTTACAGGGTTCTTAACCTAAAGAAATCTAAACCTTTACACCTAAAACATATGTATATACTCCTCCTATACTGTCTATTGTCTCAGAGTCTTAAAGGAGTCATATGATGCGATTTCAAGTTTTCCCTTCTCTTTAGTCTGTTACAAGCTCTTGGTGCATAAAGTTCTGTATAATTGCAAAGACTCAAAGCCAAAGAGATATTCATTATAAGAGTCAACCACGCCAACCTAAAATGGCTTATTGAAACACGCCCCCCAATATTTGCCTAACTCCACCCAAATATTCATGCAAAGAAAGAAGGCGTGACTTTTATTCTCACTGTAGCCACTGCTGCCATGCCATGGAGACGGCATTTCATTGTGAAAGCAAACATACTTTGTTTGGGCTTCCAAAAGAGGACACAACTAGAAATCAGTGGTTACACTGTTACAGAACAGTTCAACCAAAATATTTAGTGTGCAGCACATTTTATGGAGGACTGTTTCCTGATCCTGGGAGAGAAGACTGCCATCTCTGCGCTTCTGACTCACAGTCTGTAAGTATGTTTACATATGTAAAGGATTGGCCACTGATGATTCAAATGCAAGTTAGAGTAGAGCTTGATGTTTGTTCATTTCTCCAATCACAAATGCAGACAAGGTTTTGTTTAAGCAGCACAATTCAACGTAACATGTAAAAACACATTATAAGCCATTATAACCCTTAATTATGTCCTCACTGGATGCAACAAATGGCTCATTTGTAATGGGTCTTATTTTTCACAGCACTGGATAGCTGGCCAATCAGAGCACACCTCGCTTTTCAGAACGATGAGCTTTGTCAAAAAATGATGTGTTTCAGAAAGGCCAGAAAGGCGGGGCTTAGAGGAGAAACAATAATTTACAGTATGTGGAAAATACTTCTTTTTTTTCTTTTTTTTTTTACCTTAAACTCCATTAACAAATTTCATTACACCAAATACACCAAATAATGTTGTTGTTGTTTTTTTTGTGTTTTTTTTTAGCAACATCATGTCAGCTCAGACAAGTAAAGACTTCAAATATCTTCTTAAATTCATCAAATGTAGGCTATTTTATTGCATTTTTCAACCATATATTTTGTTGGTCAAACTGACTGAAAACATACAATTCTGCATATATTCCATAGTTCATAACTTCTGTGAACTGTGTATTTACTTCAGAAGAAAAGATTATAATAGTTAGGGCACAATAAATGGAAAATAAAGTTTAAATTGATTTTTGTACACATACACTGAGGTTTCTCAAAATATTATACATTTAAACTTCAAATAAATGAGAAGGGTTAATCATTCATGTGGACGATTCATTAGTGATGACATCTCATAGATGCTAATTTTGTATAGATTTGGTGGTGATTACATATGCTAAAGCCTAGTCTAACCCTCAAACAAACCTGTAGATTTAAAGCAAAACATGGTTTGACAGATTTATGAGAACGGTTTTTTATGTATTTTGTTTGTCCCTCACAAGTATAATCATACATTTACCACAAAATACACACACTTGTCAGGGTATCATAAATCGTAAATGGAGACGGGGTTTGTTTGTCCTTATCTGTGACAATAGTATTTGGCGCCCTCTAGTGGATTCATAGATTTAATACAACATTTAACGGATATATATATATATATATATATATATATATATATACACACACACACACACACACACACACACACACACACACACACACACACACACACACACACACACACACACACACACACAAGTGTTAAGTTTTCTTGTCGTTATATATGTAGATATTTTTCTACATCCTGTAAGATGCTATATAAATGCCCTTATACGGGCCCTAATATAAAACCATTTAAAAGAGGACCTTTTCATGAAACTGTATTCTGTGGATTTATTAGGATAAAGAAGTTTTTTTTTTAACTACTTTTATACACTTTTCACACTCTCACATAGTTTAATTTCAATTGTAATTTTGTGAAGTCCACTTAGATGTTAAATTATGAATTTTGTTTAATAGCATTCTGTGATTGAAATGACTTTTTCCTCATAGCTCAGATATTTCATGTAGGCTATCCTAAATACAAACAATTTAAATAATTTTTCACACATTTCCTTCAAGATTTTCACAGACAGTTTTTTTTTTCTCTTGATAACCAGCTAAACCACCACCACCAACGACAACAACAAAAAATAATAATAATTCAATAATAATTCAACATAATTAGGGACATTTATTCCTTGTGGACATAGATAATAGACAGTAATTTGAAAATATAATAAAATCTTTTTAAAAACACAAATAATAAATATTAAAATGGTATGTTTTCATTATACTCTTTATTAAAAGCATAATGGTTTTTAAACATGCAATTTCTTTTATAAATATATTCTCATAATTTATGATTGAAATTGTGGATCTAGGACAATTAAATATTAATAATGTCTTTGATAAAATGTATTTAAAAATTAGGAGAAAAACTTCCATTTCACCTCCATAGTTCGATTTAGGGTCAGGCCAGGTCTTGGCATACAGGGTCACAGATGGAGCACAACACTCAATATATTTGAGAGACTGGCATAGTTACCCAGCCGTGCCATCTGCTTCACACACTCTTCATATGTACACATATCCACTTCCAGAAACATATAAACACTTAATCTGGAGAGCGGATGTATTCAGGCCGAAAACCCCCATCACTTCCATAGCCCTAGTGATCACTTGACCTTGAAGAGAATAAAAAACCCTCCCCTCTGATTTCTTATCTCCAATGTGTTATAGAGTCTGTGCCAAAGACAGGAGAGGTGTTAAAGACGGATAAACTCAGTCATCTTGCAGGTGTTTTTATCAAAAGGCTCACCCTACAGGGCCAAACTCAGCCTGGCAGAGTCTTAATGTCATTCTCAGGAGATGTATGTCATTGATAATGTATGTGTGTGTGAGAGTGTTTATTCTGCACCTGTCAGATGGTGGGAGGCAGAGTGTGAGATAGAGAGATGAAAAAGAAACCATCTGTTTTTCTAAAGGAACAAAAAAACAGGAAAACTAAAATCTAAAAACCTTCAAAAATAATGCATTGACAAAGTAGTCTATGTCTAAAGGAAGCGTGCATATGATCAGTACTGCCGCTCCCTATAGTACGCAGAGTAGGCAACGCAGTTCAGGTGCGTGTATAATTATAATTATGTGTTTGCATTTTACAGTGAACGCAGTAGGCACTAGCTAGGCTAAGCACATATGACGTGCCATTCCCGCATCTGCATATGCACCCTCATGGCCGCCTCATTATAACTATAATTAATATTCATTTCAGTTCAACGCTGACCTCATACATCATCAGCCCGGAAGTACTTCTGTGTACATCAGTGAGCGCAAGCTGCATTAAAGTGATTATTACGTTTTAAATATAGTTTTTTTTTTTATTACAAAAACACATCGATTCACTACAGGAGGACTTTGTTTACCCCTCGGAGCCATGTGAGTCACTTTTTATTAAGGATGGGCGCTTTTTATTTAACTTCTTTTGGACTGATGCGCTGCAGCCTCCCTCTGAGTGCCATTAAACATCTTGAAAGATCAAAGACAATTTGTTATTATTTTAACACAACTCTGATTGCATTCGGAGGAGAAAGAAGAAAGTCATATACATCTCGGATGACTTCAGGGTGAGTAATTTATGGGCTAATTTTCCTTTTTGGGTGAACTAACCCTTTAAGGGCTTAATTAATTAATTTGATTGTTTGAAGTGTATCGGTGTACAAGTGATCAATATTATATAGTCATAAATGTATAAAAAAATACAGATGTCCTAAAAATATGCTCCGGAACCTTCTTCCACACCACACACGTGTTATAGAACACTTTTCTTAATAGAAACACGACGTAGCATTTTCCCGGGAAATCTGTCCAGAAAGCTCTAAATCAGAAATCATTAAAGACTTACCACAGTGTATCTGGGTAAGGTAATACATGATAATAAACATTGATAAACTTGAATGTTAATCATAAATTCTGCATTGATTTCTTAAAAAAAAAAATGCTGAAACTAAATAAGTTTTGTTTCATATCAGCATAATTACATTATTTTTGTCTTTTAGTCAGATGGTAAAATATAGGGACATTGGTGAATGCAAACTGAAACCTTGATTTGTGTAATATTATATTTATCTTACCAACAGATAGTCAATAAACAAAGCAGTGTAAGCTTTTACAAACATTTTAATAATGTAAAAAAAAAATGGTCATGTATCTTACAATAACTTTTGTATCAGGGTTGAACTGGTCAGCTTTATGAAAGCGAACTCTAAAATTAAAAGTGAAATTCCCAAAACACACACACAGGAAAAAACTATTTTTATTTTCTATTTCAGTTGCATTTTGCTCGATCCTAATAAGACCTGTAGCTGTATTTTCTCCATCTCTTTCTCTCGTTACTTTAACTGTGGGTGACAAGGGCACCTTGAGCTGCAGATGTTCTCACCGATGACAGATGGCATTGGCATCATCTGTGTATGTGTGTGTATGTGTGCGGCACGCTGGCATCATGCAGGGACAGCGGGCAGAGCCCATACCGGCTTAGCGCCACCTGCACCCCCTAAATTATAGCCCGAGACCCCTCTTCCACTTCCATATATAGAGCTATGCTTTCTGTGTGCATTTGTGTGTGGGAACCTGAATTCTAGGCAGTCACAAAAGCGAAAACAAAAACCTCTAAACATTTGAAATTGGCAATGAAAATCGAAAAACAATTTACCTAAAACTGGCATTCATGGTTTAGATTGGTGCCCGATGGGAGTCTGAACAAAAGAATGTGGATTCACAGTGAATTACAATTGCAGTTTTTGATGTAATACAGCTGTCCTGGATGTTTAATTGATAACAGAGAAGCTCTAATGGTCTCATTTATCTTCATGCAGACAGTGCAGGGTGGAGCGAAATGAAGGTTCCAAAAGGGCGTTTTTACAGCGATGTCCAAAAAAGAACCGTTCAAGAACCATAGATTTCTTAGTGCTTCTAGTCCACTGTAAAGAACCTTTTATGGAATTTAAAAGGTTCCCTGGACATTAAAGATCCCTCATGGAACCATCAATGCCAAAGATAAAGAACCTTTATATTTAAGAGCGTAACTGCAAACACAGTAAGAGTAGCATGTCAGTATGCTATTCCAACCACTGCCACATTCTCACAGCTCTTTTAAAAAAAAGTTTTGCACGCCATCTGTGCCATGTTTAACAAAAGCCATTTAAAAGCTCATGGCTGTGTCACTCACTACACCTCTCCGAGAATTGTGATCTCGAAATGAGCGAAGAATCAAAGTCCCAAATCAATCAGAGACTCTCTGGAGTCTGAGTGACATTCAGAATGCACACTCAGCTGTGCCCACATTTTCTCTCTTCGCTGCACTCCACTCAGCACAATTTGAGATACAAAATGGCTCCCGCGGGCACTTCCTGCATCTCTGAGAGTGATGAATTATTAAAGAGAATTCCATTTCCTCTTCCTCTTTCCCCTTGTGCACTCAAAAAGTCATGTGTCAAAGCTGAGGAAAAGACCAAGAATGAGCTTCTCGCCATTAAAACCTGGCATAAATTTGTGGAAGAAATTCATCAATTCTCTAACTTTGTGTCTTCTTTCTTTATATTTGAGACATTAGATTATCCATTTATATGCATCTGTTCCAAGTCATTGTGAGCTGCCTTGCTGTCTGCCAGGCATTCTTTTCTCTCTGTGTTCATCACAATGCCTTGTATGAAGAAAACATTACATTCCCTACCTTTTGGAACAGACTTCGTGTTGGGAAGCACATATGATGCCTTTAAACAAAGGCAGCTCACTAGGTGCCGTAACAGAGCGTATGTCTCCTGCTCTCTCAGGGTAAATGAACACAGTAATCCTGATGCCAGCAGACACCGGCACACATGGACGCTGAGCTCGGAAATATGGCACGGTGAGGCAGACGACAGGAAAATATGACATCAGGCACGGCTACACAAGATGCTTTCGCCAAATGTCTAACCTTAATTACCCTAATTGATGCAATTAGAGTTGTAATGTGACATCACCTGCATTTCACAGGCTTTATTCTATAATGTCTAATTAATATGTTTGCACGTCCCACAGGTCAAAGACCGAGACTGAAAATTGCATACATGTGTGCATGTAAATGAGAGTGAATGAGAATTAAAGTGAGGCTTTTACAGTAACAGTATCCTGTGAATGAACACCAACTGCAATCATGGCCTTTTATTTAAATGTATTCATTTTAATTTTAAAATGCTTTTTTCACTTTCTTTATTATGCCTACATGTTCTTGTATTAAAATTGGGTAGGAAATGTGCCACATAAAAACTGGCTTTGGCTTGCAAATTTGAGCTTCAATAACACAAGTCACACTGTCTACCTTTATGATACTTTTTTGTGTTTTATGTATTTTTTTGGAGCTTGACCGATGCATGAACAACAGAAGCTTGTCCATTTTCCCTTCCAGGTTCCATTGCAGAAAATAAAGAAAAAATGGTGGGTAAATAAATAATACCATTCTCATATAAATGAAATTTTCCTTCAATTCCATGAAGTTTATCTATGCACAATCTTCGCAGTTAGATATAGTAATAAACGATACCTTCAATTTCTTCTAAACCAAGAGAGTTTTTCTATGCATAATCTTCAGCGTAAGATACAGTTAGCTAACTTGCTACCATATATACTGTAAATGATTGTGATCTATAAAAGACCCTGGCTCTGTGTGCTCTACAGCTGCTTTGGGTTTATATATGGCAGGTTGAACATAAATTGAAGGCAACTCAGTGTCCAATTGTAATGAAGAACTGTAGATTCAACTGAAGCACTGGAAGCTTGTGGAGCCCTGCGGCACAAACTCCCAATGGCAATCATGTGCCAACCATGCCCAGCTGCTCCTAGGCATCCGTGCCACGTCCATGTCATAGCAACCGTACCATCTCTAAGTTTACCCTGGCATTTCACACTAAAGACCCTGAGGCCTGCAGGACCGTGGCCCTCTCACCATGCTTAGAGCTGTCAGGCCCAACCAATCCACCATCCACCCATGGACCAGCTTCAGACCCATGTCCCCATTTCAAAGGCCTCGATCAGTGCCACGTTATTAAAAAGGTTCAATATGCCAACTGGTCCACTCTCAGGAGATATGCAGTGCTGGGCATGTGTGTGGGGTGATTGCATATTAAACCAAGCTTAACACAATAAATGGGCTTAGTGACAAGTTGTGGGCTACTGGCTTTTGCACTGCTGTTCATGCTCTATCAGCTTTAAAACTAAAAAACTGATTTCGCTGTAATGCTTTAACCAAATTTCCCTACCAATATGCCACCCCGGGTTGCAACAGCAGCTTAATTTAACCACGCGACCCTCACGAGCTCACTATGAACACAGCACTTTCCTCTGATGCAGCTTTAATGGCGCGTTTCTCTGGCGTATTTTCCCGCCTTTCTTTGCTTGCTCAGCCTTGCACAAATACTAGGCAAGTATGTTGTCATTGTCTACCTTTAACGAGCTTACCGACGGTGCTTAGATTTCCCCGAGGCTCTGGTTCTTGGCGCGAGCGAAGCGCGAACCCAAATAAGACAAACGACCCCCGCCTCGTTCAGCGCTGCCATGGCAACAGCGCCCTCTAAAGCGTTTTCACTACTTATATAAAAAGCTCCACCTGTGTTGCACGAGGAACCACTTTGGGGTAAATAAATTATTAATCGACTTAAATTGACCTCATTAACCAGTGCACAGACTGACGCAGACCAGAAGAGCTCGTAAAATCCACAACAAAAGTGAGGAGTCTGTGGAGGAGTCGCGCGCGATGCACATTGCAGTAAGAAGCGATTTTGACAGACTGCCAAGGCGATGTAAAGAACCCCCTTGTTCTCCCTCGGGCGATTCCTCCTATAGGATGAGTAAACAGTGCTGCTGTCCTTCAGTATGGGGCGCCGTTTGTTAAATTAAATGTGTAAGAAAAACTGGTCAGATTTGTCAGATTTAATTAACTACAAGACAAATACATTTGTTCAAGATTTACAAAAAATAAGCTTTATGCAATATTTTACTACTTAAAAAATATTTTTCATAATTTAATTTAATTTATATATATAAATTCCTATATGATTATACTACAATAAACTATTAAAAGCAAATCTAAATATTTTATCTAAATCTTCATTTTAAATCTAAATGTTAAATGTTAAGTCCAAATCATAAATGTTAATCTTATATCTAAGTGTTTATATATATATATATATATATATATATATATATATATATATATATATATATATATATATATATATATATATATTACTATATGATTATACTACAATAAACTATTAAAAGCAAATCTAAATATTTTATCTAAATCTTCATTTTAAATCTAAATGTTAAATGTTAAGTCCAAATCATAAATGTTAATCTTATATCTAAGTGTTTTTATATATATATATATATATATATATATATATATATATATATATATATATATATATATATATATATATATATATATATATATATATATATATATATATATATACATATATAATGTTCTAAATATTTAGCTACACTTGTAAATATTTAGCTATATATATATATATATATATATATATATATATATATATATATATATATATATATATATATATATATATATATATACATATATAATGTTCTAAATATTTAGCTACACTTGTAAATATTTAGCTATATATATATATATATATATATATATATATATATATATATATATATATATATAAGATTAACATTTATTTTTTAACATTTATTTGGACTTAACATTTACATTTAAATGTAACATTTAGATTTAAAATGAAGATTTAGATTCAGATAAAACATTTAGATTTATCTTTAATACTTTATTGTAATATAGTCATATAGTAACAAAAAAATGTTAAATTATTAAGTTAAATTATTAAAAATATTTAAGTAATTAAAATACTGCTTAAAGCTTAGTAAATCTCGCACAGTTGTATTTGTTTTGTAGTTAAATCTGACCAGTTTGTCTTACACATTTTATTTTACAAACGGCGCCCCACTGTAGGGAGATTGCCATCAAAGTATTGAAAAGAACAATTGGGCAGCAACAGAGTCTAACAACGCTTGAAATGCAAGTTAAACCATATTGTTTACCTACACTGAATAACTTTTAATCCATATGTTCAATACCCCAGGTTAGAGCCCATGGTTAACGAATTTCCAATATAGCCTGACAACACACAGCACATAAATAAAATACAAAGAACAGAATAGCCTACATATTCTGTAAGTGGTTGCTTAGTTTGCTGCTATGAATAAAATTTAATTCGATGGCATTTAAACAAACACATTACAGGCATTTTTTCCCCAGATGTTTTATTGATTTAGCACATTTTCATTTAATACTTCCCCACTTTGAGTGGTATTTGTTGCTAGGTAGCCTACAGTTTAATTATTTAAATTTTTCTTCAAGAACTAAATTATCTGATAATGCCACAAGACTCAAATACATCTCAACAAATTACAACAAAAACACTTTGATCTGTAAGATTAATGATGTATAAGAAGAAGTCGAGAAAACCGGACCACTTTTAACAGGCACTGCAATGTGATTCAGTTTATCTCATTCACATTATTCTTTATATGTGTACGACAGAGTAAACTAAAGTATTAAAAAAAGATGAAATCATTTTCATGCAACAGCGACACTCATCGGTGAAGCTTTTAAATTACACTTTTTTTCTTAAATAATAAATTTAGGACCAGCATCGTCATAACAATTAACACAAAGATACCGCTGAACATCAGACGGCAGTTTACAGAAAGATTTTACAGTCTGAACCGTATTTCGGTCACTCGTCAGACACACAACACAAATCTTCAACATGCAGCCATGTGGCTTGGTAATCCTCAAATACACACACCATTGGTGCACTTAAATATTAGAACGCTTCAAATAAAAACTTTAAACTGCCTATTATAAATGAGACATTTCCGTGTTATGAACTTTGACCTCTTCACTACTAGTTTCGCATTTGCACTCTTCGACGACCATGACGCGCCTCTCGCGCACCTCTGTCCCGCAGCGCAGGGGCACGAGCACAGAGCGCGATTTAGAGGGCCCGCAGCGCGTGCACTGGGCTCCTTGCTGTGCACGAGACTCTCCGCTGGACGGGACGAACATGGAGCTGCACTGACCGAAGCAGAGGTTATTGTGAACGGTCACCGTCTCACAGCCGTCCTCCGTTACGCGCTGTGAACAGAAAGTCACTTTGAAAAAATATTGAACCAAAAAAAACAAAAGGCTAAATGAATAGGCTACACTCAATTTAATAACCATTTAAACGAAGTCAAGCTGTGTCAGACAAGTTCATTCAAGTTCGTTTCCGATTAGACTGTAAAACATGATCAGTTAAGTTGTCATTCTTTTCATTTAATGTTTAGTAGCTTTTTTTTTTTTCTTGTTAAATTCTCTTATATTTTCCCTTTGGTCACAATGTTTAAGTAACAATTATTACATGGATATAGGCCTATCTATCCATTTAATTATCATTTATGCTTAATTCATAATGTATAATTTGTTAAAACAATACTTAGGCCTACGAGAAAATATATATAAGAACATGACCACCTGTATACAGTAACAACCTTCGCTAAAAAGACATTGACTTTAAAGAAAATCCGAGTGCTACCTGTGTGAAGGGCACTGCGGCACAGCTCTGTTTGCTCAAGTCTTTGGGGTTGATGCGTAGCGCCACGGTCTCTTTGCTTCTCTCGCTTTTGTGCATGACTTTCTGCCACATCTCCAGACCTTGTTTCCTCCGGGCGTCTGCGCTGGAGCTGCTCGCGCTCACCGGAGGGAGCAGGGCCCCTGGTTTGCTGTGGGACAGGACTGACGGACCGGGACGTCCGAAAGCCAAAAAAGCCGGAAACGCGCCTCGACTTCGTGAGTTTTTGGACGGCACGTGACTACCAGCAGCCCGTCGCAGAAAATGAGGGCTGAGTTTGACAACTCTGACAGATCCCCGAAGAGGTTCGTCTGGTCCGTTCCCGGAGAAGTCTACATCTGTCGCGACGCGTCGGTGAAAGTCCCGCGGAAAGACGCCGCGAGGGAACGCGCCAACCAAAGCGACCACTGACAACACAATAAAACAGCTGATCTGAAACGTCATTTTGCAGAATATTACAAGCTATACTCGAAAACTGATTTCTTTTCTCCCACTGTCACGCACGAAAAAGTCGCAGAAGTGCTTTTGAAAAATCTCGCGGTTCAGGGTTCCGTGGGGTCACCCTGCTGTCGTTGTGGACATGGAGCCAGAGCCGACGATTATATACTCTCAGCAGGTTCTTTCATGACTGGTCATCATTGTTTTATAGTAGGGGTGAATATAGCTCGTACCTGTCTGAGTAATGGCTGTGAGTGACAGGTGAGTTTTCGTGTGGAAGTGACAAGTGCTCCTTTCATCTCTCCTCTTCATATCACTCCGTGGGAACGGAAAAGCTTCGCTGTTGTATGCTTAAAAAGGTTCAATATGCCAACTGGACCACTCTCAGGAGATATGCAGTGCTGGGCATGTGTGGGGCGATTGCATATAGCAACTGTTGTTTCACATTTATTCTTTGACATAATGCCGGTACATTTTTATTTTACAACTTAAGCAGCATCGATTGTGTAGGTTATGTAGAGGTATAGGCCTATAATTTTTTTTGTTAGCCTATTCAAGAAAAACGCATGGGGTTTTAATTTATAGTAAAAAAAAAAAAAAAAAAAAAAACATTAATAGTAGCTAATATGGTTAAGAAATTGTTCTTCATTTCACAATGAAAAACCATTATGCATAATAATCACTTACTTACGTGTTTATGGCTTAATAGATGGTTCTTTCTCACGGGTAGATCTTGCTCACCTGAAGTTCAAACAGTCAGATGTTGAGCTCAAGTGTTAAGTGTTTCCTATCTTCAGGTACACTGTGCATGACAAGTAGTCTGAATCAAATTTACGAGCTTTAATAATCCCTTTGGAAAAAACTTTCCCAAGGGGAACACGCAACAAAGGGACTTCTTGATTTAAGAAAAGATTTTACCACAAGATGTAAATCTTTCTCCACATTTGAACTTGAACTGCCCTTTTATTTGCAACTTTGATTTTGGACTGAGCCACATAATAATACAATTTAATCTTTCATCAAAGATCCACGTTTAAATTTTCAAAACACTTCATGAGGACCAAACGAAATTTTCCATTATATATAATTGAACAATCCAAACAACAAATCCATTTTTGGCTTGTAATAATAGGCTATTGCTAAATAAAGACAAAAAACCCACTCTAAAAATCATTGGTTGTTTTGCACTTAAAATAAAACAATTACATTTTTACCATAGAATAAAAAAAAAGCTACAGCCTAAGACGCGAAATCTCACAGGTGTGTTTGCAGAAGACTGAAATATGATCAGATAATACCAGAGGACAATACGCTATCTGGAAAAACTTGGTTTGGTTATGTTATGAAGTTATTTTCTGACATTTTCTTTTTTGCATATTTACTCAGTGTATGTATATATAATAATTACAGTCTATCAGCATAATTGTGCATGTAAACGCATTCAGTGTCCAGCAGGTGGAGCCAATGACTTTGTGTCTCACCAATGCCCTGTGCACTATATGATTCGTAATATGCAATAAGGTTTATATTATTATTTTTTATTATTTGTCTTTGCTGAGCTGGACCCTCCTGAGAGCAGCAGACAATCTCTGTTGGCCGAGAAATGACTGAGGATGGCTGGAATCTCTCGCTTCATTCTCTGATATCTGATGGAACGCTGTGGTCTAAGAATGACAAGGTCAAATATTTGATAAAATATACAGAGACACACACTTAACACATTAATGGCGCACATACACTGACCATACTATGCCATGCATTTGTTATAAGATTCTTGTCCTTGTGATGTCTGTTGACATCCGAGTTTGGTCTCTGAGAGCTGGAAAAAACAGAGACGCACTCTGTCTAAATTTCTTGTAATAAGCATTTTATCGATTCAAGCCACTCACTCAAATTCCCTTAAACTCACAGTTTGGATGCCATACTAGTTTTTGATTGCAGGGACAGAGGACGCCTCCAGGTAGAGCCAGTGACCTACAATAGAATAAATGCAGTCAAAACAATAGCAAATAGATTCAAAAGAAGTGGCCAGTGTCTGTAAATGTCTTATCTGTGGGGGAATTAGCTTTCTTCACTATTCCATTGGAGATTAAAAACTATTTATATATTCATACAAAAAAAACACTATATATATATATATATATATATTATGCAAGCAACAAACTTTTTTCTCCTGTCTACAGTGCAGCTCAGGTTGGTTGCATACAGCAGTTTCACACACGGCAGTTATAATATATAAGTTATACATCCTGTATCAGTTACTATGGATTTCTCTTCACTTACCCTACTGTTCTCTTCTCCTGTGCTCTCTGTTCTGATCACATGGTCCCATGTCCACAGAGTAAAAACCTTTTTTTATGTGTGACCCAGTAGGGCAACTGGTGGTATTGTGCTAGAGAGAGCAAAACACAGGAGAGGATTTAGAGAACAGAAGAGATGCTGACCAGAGCATGTGCATACGCCACAACACAAATGCATGAATTCATGAAAACACACATAACACTCCTAAAAACAAAGGTTATTTATTGGCATTGATGGTTCCATGAAGAACTTTTAACATCCATGCAACCTCTTCATTGCACTTCATAGTTGAAAAAGGTTCTTCGGATAATTAAAATGTTCCTCACATGAAGAAAAAATTAAATAAGAATCTTATCGGTTCTTTGTGGAAGCAAAATGTATTCTGCTATGGCATTGGATTCTTCTATGGACCCTTTAAAAAAAAAAAAAAAGATTAGAAATTTATGACAAAAGGTATTTTCACAAAAAACATGTTCAGGTGCTCAAAAATAAGAAAAATAAAAATTATATATCGTATATGAAAATGAAGCCTATAAATAAATACATACACACACTGGGACTATGGTATACATATGCATTTTTAGAGTGAATATGCACAACAGGAAATGGGCTGAGGTCAAATGTTCTTTATTAGAGCACGTGTACAATATTTGAAAGCAGTGTGTGTTTGTGGCTGGTTTGGCAATTCTAAGAACCTCAGTGGAGAGATGAGAACAAAAACTGGGTGTTCTCAGGAATCTGTTTTTCATGTCAATAGGTGTTAGGCCTGTTTGTCTGTAGGCTGCAGTGCATTTATCAACTGACCACAAACCACAGAGTTCACACAATGTTTGAGTATTTGTGTCGGTACGTGTGTTTCAGATGAGGGGGGAAATGAGCTGAGGTTTGACTCGGAACTCTCCGAATCTAGGACTTGTGAAGAGACTTCATTCAGACTCTTCTGTGATGATGACTGCCCAAATAATTGGACGAAAACATAATCATTAGCGAAAATTATTGTTTTCTTTTTATTTGTCAAGTGAAACATAGGCTACTCAAATATCCAGCCCTGTTTATCAACAAAAAAACACAAGACCACACCATCAAGATTTCACATTATCAGTAGCCTATATCTGCATCTAGAACACGCAACTGGCAGTTACCAAAGGAGAACAACTTATTATGACCAGAACAGAATAAACACACAGCCTACTACTGAATGAGTCAAAGTGGGTGTTTTCAAATGAGTAAAAGCTTTTAGGGATGAGTATATTAAGTACTAAAGACGACTTCTCAACCAACATTTGTGGTCTGAACATACTCTTATAGTGAATTAGATCAAATTTCACTGATATCTTTATTAAGAAATATCAATCCACGAATATTTAGTAATTTCTTTTAATCTGAGGCGAATAGGAAGACGAGCATTTACTAAACATCACCACACGGGTGCGCTGCTGAGTCAAGAGGATGCGTTTCATTCAAACGCTCCAGAGAAACTTCGCTACTTAAAATTAGACTTAATGAAATTCAAGTTACCTTTTATACCATTGGACCTTTTAAAGTTTTTACTCAGAAAATAAACACGTTTTGTCATAGAGACAAGAAAAAGGCGGATATGGAAGGTCTTCTCACACAACATCCCCCGCCAATTTCCTCCAACCATAGAGCGATTTGTAAAATATTTAAGACTGTATCAATATACTGTTCTTTTTACTACTACTACTACATGTTTAACAAAACAGGGATTGTATATGAAATAAAAAAGCACAAGGAGGATTGTTTGTAGTTTCTTGTTAAAAACAAAAATAGCCTACTGTGCCTTTAAACTAAAATGAATGGGAAAATGACTAAATTACTATATTTGCTCACCACAGAGATGCATTGGTCCAGTCACACCAAACAGCTACATACCTGATGGGTTACATGGGATATCTGAGCAATATGTGAATTACCCAAGCCAGAGTGTGGTTTTGCTGTTTTACAAAACACTAGTTTCATTAGTGAGGAAGGACCCTGTGTGAAGGTCTCTGAACTCCCCTTTGCTTCTATGGAAATTTGAGTTTTTTCCACCGCTGTCTTTAATCTGTGTGTGGTGTTGCTAGCCAAGCTAGCCATTATAAAGCAGCAACACACATAATCCTACACAAACACTACATCATTGTTTCC
This sequence comes from Carassius gibelio, assembly GCF_023724105.1. Lineage (NCBI taxonomy): Eukaryota > Metazoa > Chordata > Actinopteri > Cypriniformes > Cyprinidae > Carassius > Carassius gibelio. The sequence goes on from NC_068371.1 coordinate 38,245,450, forward strand.
ACAAAGGGATTTAAGAGTGGTTTTCGTGCAAGTAAACATCTTACCCGTATCTCTTTTTTTTCACACAGAAACACTGGTACTTCTTCTTTTCTATAATTGTACTGTTTACATGTGCGAGCTAGTTTACAACTGCATGTACAGTAATGGCCAAAAGTTTTGGGAGTGACATGAATTTTGTGTTTTGTAAAGTTTCCTGCTTCAGAATTGGTCGATTATTTTTCCATGTTTCCATGGTATACAAAAAAAATGATCAGCGTATTATAAGTTTTAAACGCTTTACTGGCAATAAATAAACCTCTGTTGTTTGCTCTGGCATTGATATTAGCTTTTGGGACAAATCCTGACTGATCATGACTGTAAGTGTTTTTGGATAAATGGGTGTTGGCATGAGGATGTGCATGTGTCTGTATGTGGATGTGACCGTGAGTGTGTCTGTGTATGCGGATTTGAGCATTACACTTTCTCTCCAGTGTCGTGTTTAACTGTCGTCCAGCCCCGCCAGACTAGACAGTTTGCAAGCAAGGTGTCTAGTCAAAACTACACCTGTTTGTCTGCAAATAACCTTGAAAAGCGCCGACTCTTTGTGTACCTGTCTGTCTATCTGTCAGTCAGCCAGCAATTACAGCTTCATTTCCAGCCAAGTATTTGCTTTCACACACACTTTCCTGTCCTGTCTCATTTTCTCTCTCTCTCTCTTATCAATATGCACTTGAGTGCAGTCTCATTTTTACAGTCTGTGTGCTGGACTGCTCTTATCAGCGCTGTAGAGTAAACAGACTGTAACTGTCTATCAGATGGATTCAGACACAACAAGTCATTAGACGTCTGACTCTTTACACGCAGCAGTGGGGAAATCTGGTGGCATGTAGCCTGCTTTTATACAATGTTGTGCAGCTCACTTTGATGTTGTGATTCAACAAAGGAAATCTGTGTGTCACTTTGGGGTCTGGCATAACCACTTCAATAAGAAACCTTTGATTTACAACCGTTTGACTTGTGTGAGATTAATTGCCCATGGAGAGCAACAACAGGGTTCCAGAAGTCAAAATCATTCCATTTCTGAATTACTGTAACTTCTTTATCTCTGTAGTAACAATAATAAATTTTTCAAGAGCTCTGTGATATGCACTCTCAAACTTATGTATACATCAATATATTGCTCTAAATGTAAAATATAGGCCTGTCATTCAAAAGTTTGAGGTCTATAAGATTTTATGAAAGTTTTGAACTGTTATGCTGTATTTTATATTATTTCATTAAAAAAGGTAGGGTGATTTTTTTTTTTTTTTTTTTTCAGAAAGTCCAGAAAATTTAAAACTTTTCGCCTCAAGCCTGGTTTAGTTTGGTTCATGGTTTAGAACTCTGTATAATAATGTTTTGAAGTACAACCCTAATAAAATTAATAAAATTAATTCAAAAGAGCACGTTTGGAGACTTATTTTTTGGGACCACAGCCCGCTTGAAAATTGTTGTCTGCTTGTAACACACATGATGATGATATTGTATTATGATTTAAAGAGAGCTCGTTATAATTAATTGTCTGAGGTCTTGTACCCTGATGTAATCACAGTAGTTGTTGTAGTATTTTAATTGTGCAATTTCTAGGAGACTGATGTTTGAATAAAGGACCTAGACGTGGGTGTATGTGCGTGTTTTGGGAGCGGAGGGCATCTATATTTAAATGTTCCTGCAGATTCCGCTTTTCTTTCTCTGTTACAGTTCCACAGATGTGTTTCCTTCCTGAAAATAAAAGTGGTACTTCTCTGTCTCTCTCTCTCTCTCTCTGTCTTTTTTTTTTTTTTTACAGACAATACAAGGAGGAGGCAAAATTGTGTAAAATTATCAGCAAGGCCTTCAGCATGCATGACCCTTGACCCCTCCTGTATATTCCCAGACAAAAACTGCAGAAAACTGAATGAGAATTCTGCAATATCAAGCTGTTTGGGTTGTGGATTTTGAAGAAGACAACATCACACAGCAAAAATTCAAAGACAGACAATCAGTTTTTTATACTGATCTTATAGGTGCAACAAATCAAGGAAAGCAAACAATCTCTGGTTTGATTTAATGTTGACTTTAAATAATATCTGACTCCTGTCAATAATTCACTGCAAGCACACTATCTGTAGTGCAAGCAGGTACTGAATGAAGACAATATAGGGTTAAATTAGCTGTATTATGTGTTTTCTAAACCGTTTCTTACTCATACTCATATTGCATTTTACACAGGCTGGCTGCTATGTAATTCCTGATGACGCTCAAAAGGTTTCATCGTCGAACAAATAGCTTTCTGTTCATCACCAACTGTTTACTGACAGCTTACTGTCAACACTCAAAACAGAAAACAAAGAGAGAGTAGGCGTACACACACTTCAGCACGGACAGTCAAATAAACATATTACATACAGTGCCAATCAAACTTTGCATGTGCTTGACCGAATAATATTTTTCACCGTTATCTTAAAATATTGACCACGGATGCATTAAATTTATAAAAGTGTTACAAATTATTTACATTTTATTTTAAATCGTAATTGTATTTCACAATATTACTGTTTTTATCATAGTTTTGATCAAATAAATCCAGCCTTGCAGCCTCAGTGAGCATTAATATTTGTCTGAGTGTGTGTGTGTGTGTGTGTGTGTGTGCGTGTGTAACATTATTGGCTACACCATGAGATCGACTATTTATGCTTCAGAGTTTTCACTTTCGAAGATGTAGAAAATTATTCATATAAGTAGAATAAGTAGGTGTGTCCAATTGTTTGACTGTAGTGTGCCTAAATATGAAACAAGCAGCCTGGAAGTGTGCCAGCGTGCCCACGTATTACCGTACATGACACATGACGTAAGATTAGATCAGTGTGTGTGTGTGTGTGTGTGTGTGTGTGTGTGTGCGAGAGAGCGAAACAGGCATCAGAAAACAACCCTTTCCTAGACATGAGGTCATAAGAATGCAAAAAACAAGGTCGGCAAGAGCAATACATTGAAAACGAACCCCTCCCCCATGTTGATTCATGTGTGTGTGCGTGTGTGTGTGTGTGTGTGCGCGCAGGTTTTTCAGATTTCCACCTGTGGAACACTTTCACCCTCCGGGCGGCCATAACACGCGCACAAACATCGCAAAGCACTGTAAACCCACTCATCATCAGCATCATCCAAGTGTCGAAATCGCTGAGTGTGTGCATACAACCCGTGTGCTAAAACATCATTCACTAGTTTGTTTAATATGAGAAGGACAAACCAGATGGAGATCACAATTTGCAGAATGGACAATTGTTGAAGAGTGTCTTTCCTGTATGAATGTCTACTAGCCAGATGTTTGGGGAGGAGACATAGTGAAGGACCCAGTAGGATTTTTCCATTGGCTTTTGTATATCATGATAATATTCCCAAATACAATCGGTAGAAGCAAAAAGCTAAATGCTAGCTATAAACGAACTACACCACGGTCACATGACTTCAACATCCCCATCATTAACCTTCCAACAACTCTCTCAGTCTTTCTTTTAAAAACATAGTCTCTGAAAGGTAGAACAGTTAGAATATAAAGGGATGGCTATAAGCACAAGGAGGCTGTGAAAGCAACTAGTGAGAAGATGAGTTTACCTGTTCAGTGTGATGACATTTAATGTTACGAAAACCTCTTTAGACCAGTTAGACACTTGTTAGCAACTGCCTTTTTCAAGACAAGTAAAAGCTTAAACAAATACCTGGTATTACTGATATATTTTATGCCGTAGAATAAAATACACAAACATCTTGAGCTCATGTTGACCACAGACCTTATGTCAGCTTTTATTCAAAAATACAAAAATACAAAATGTATACAAAAATCCACTGAATTCAGGACGACGGAAGCAGATATGCTGAAATACTCACTCAATTTTGGCTTACAGAAAATGTACACCCTTCATCACTCTATAGGTTTTAGTTTACGTCACAGCCGTTAAGCATGATTTTCCAGTTGCTGTTCCCAGTTAAACAGCATTCAAAGTCAAACCCCATTGCAGGTCAAACAGTAGAGCACTAGCAGCAAGGTCTGATGGGAATGTGTGAGCTGATACAAATCTAGACCTTGAATACAAGTCAATGTCATTTTTGATAAAAGTGAAAACTTTAAACGTAAAAGTGATTAATTTGAGAAAATGAATATATTCCTCAGTGAGTGCAGGATGAGTCATCAGTCTTTTTAATTTTTTGCTGGAAGGAAAACTAAAGTATGAGACTAAAATGTCACACGCAGATCGTGCTGGATAATGTTGGATAATTTCTTCAGAAATAAGATGTGAATGAGTTTCGTAACTTCAGCTGGCTAAAACTGGATTGTGCTTACTGTGTTTGCTGACAGCAGCGCAGATGGGATGACGTTGTGACTTGTGTGAGCAAGTCTTTAAATCACAGAACCAGTTTTGAGTGTTCACTTTTATTACGTTCATTTTCATTTAGCTGCCGCTGCTGGTGCTGACAGAAACAATCCTGTGACAGTAAACGTTCAAACAGCCACACAAAAAAGTTTCATAATTTATTGTAGATTTTAATAATAATAATAATAATAAAAAAGCATAATATTAGTATACATTTTATGGTGAATTCTGTGTATTATTTATTTTAATATATTGTATTTTCTAACAAATATCTGTTCATAGTGCTACTGAAAAGTTTCAACAGCATGAGTATTTATTGCATTTTTAAATCAAATTTTTGTACATCTATAATATGATATTACTAAAGTATAAATGTTATGATACTTTTTCAGTATTTTTTATAATATATGTTTTTTTATTTTCTAACAAATGCTTATAGTGCTACAACAACAACAAAAAATCAACAAAGTAAAATGCATAATATTACTATATATTGTATTTTTATTTAATTTTAAATTAGTTGTTTCTAACAAATATCTATTCATAGTGCTCAAACAAAAGATTTTCAACCAAGTAATTATTTTTCATTTTATTTTATTTAATAGTTTTTGCTCACCTAAAAAAAAATAATAATAATAATAATTAATGAGATTTCAGTTATATTGTGTCACATCTGAAAATCCTGAAAGCAACATACATTTATTAAAGAAGCAATACCGCATTAGCTACTGAGACTTGCTTTCATGGAACATATCTGTAATAAAACACAGTAAAAAAAAGACATTTCTGGGGAAACAGGAAAAATATGTAAAAATCATAAGGTAAATTACTTCATATGAACACTAATAACTTTAATTTATGGACCTTTTCACATTTTGAAATATATATGAAAGTTTTTCAAGTGCAGTGTGCAAATGTCAGTACACAGCACTCTTTTCACTACTGAAGACCACCAAAGAAAAAACAAGATACCGAAAAACACTGCAAGATATTTCCTAGTCATCCAGCTGCTGTCTGAGGGGGACGTGGAGCACTCTGAGCCCCGGAGGCCCCTCACTGCAGCTGGGTAACCGCAGGGTCAGTGTCCCTCTGTCCCATGTGTCCAGAGAGGTGTGCTGATGTGAACTGACAGCATCCTCCACACACACACACACACACACACGCACGTTACACATGCCCACAGATGTCCCAGGAGCATCACCACCTGACCTCTCCTCAGCAGCCCGAGGACGAATGATACCCCACCCTGGCATCCAAAAGAACAATGCATAATAACACAAAAAGTGTAGTTTGCGATTAAAAATTATCAGTCAAAAATTCCACTCCCAGACAAGTTGAGCTTCACTGCCAGAGTTGAAAGCAGGGACCCAAACGCTTTAGTTATTTCATTTAGGAAAATAAATGATAATAATACAGGTGAATGAGTGTTTCTAACAACAACTTGAGGGAGTAACAAACTCTGACCAATTTTTCCACTTTTGGAAAGTCACAGAAACGCTACTGTATTTTTTTCTTTGGTACTGCAGCAAATAGGAGTTGAGAAAATACGATTTCTTATAGATTCCGTTCACCACTATAGAAGTTTATCAAACTACGATGACTTCGGCTCTGAGAAACCTAGAAACCTGACAGGTTTCACTATCAGTGATGTCGTTCGAATGTGAGCGAATCCCAGGAAAGACGGTTGATTTCCTGGAAACTCTATTTTAAGAAAGGAAATGTTTGAGATTCCATGAAAGGAATCTATTTTCATAACATACATCTGGTCTTTCTAACTAAACCAGTTAAACAATCAAACATCACACCTACACAGGTATGAACACTGAACCTGCCAAACATGCCCAAACACTCACTGTTTCCTGCTCAACACACACACACACACACACACACATACACATATTTTATATAAATTTTTTGAGTGGCACAATATCCTGTGAAGATTCACCATTTGCACAATATTTGTGTGGGTTTTGTTTTTACGCTCTAGAGGTTTGTTTTGTTATCTTAGCAACATTCAACTGAAATCAATTTTTTTTTTTTTTTACAAAAATGACTCGTGAAGTTAGTTCTAAGAAAAGCTCATTTGAGAATCATTTATTGGCAGATGCCACCTATTAGTATTATGTCATCATATTATAACTGTTGAATTTTAAACCCAACTTAAGTGTCCAAATAATATTTGGGAACTTTTTTTTGGGCATGTAAATATTTAGTATACAGTCCTCTTTACTATAAATGTTGTCTATTTAGATATGCCTATGCAGAAAGTGTGTGTGTGTGTGTGTGTGTGCTCTTGTTTTTGTGACATATCAGGACACAACTTTGTATAATGACATGGGTATGACACAGATATTACAAAAAGACGGCGACTTATGGGGACATGACCCATGTCCCCATTTTTTTAAAGTTTTTTTAAGAAAGTAAAAATGCACAAAGTTTCCTGTGAGGGTTAGGGTTAGGTGTAGGGTTGGTGTAGGGCCATAGAATATACAGTTTGTACAGTATAAAAACCATTACTCCTATGGGATGAACCCACTTTTCACAAAAACAAACAAGTGTGTGGGTTTGTGTGTGTGTGTGTGTGTGTGTGTGTGTGTGTGTGCGTGCGTGCGTGCGTGCGTGCGTTCGCGTGTGTGTGTGTGTGTGTGTGTGAATGCATGTCAACTGTCTCAGGGTCCGTGTCTAATTATCACTTCTGGACTGTAGAGAGTCGGCCTGGGCGCACACACAGTGGCCCTTTGTTCGTCTGTGTTGTTTGGGATTTACTATGTTGTCAAGATGGAAAAAATAAAAGTGTGCTTGAAAGTTTTTAATATTCATTGCCAATACATTACTTTTCTGCTTCCTTACCTTGTGACTAACATTTTAAGTAGATGACATTCAATAAATACTATTAGTGTTGTTTGCATCATCAAGGCAAGCTTTATTATTATTATTGCTCATATAGGGTTGGATATTAGAACAGCATTAAACTCCAGTGCTTAATTTGCATTGCTTGTGTTTGTGCTACAACCTTAAAAAAATAAAGGTGCTCTCTTGAGACTGGTAGTTTCATGAAGAGCCTTTAACACCCATTGCATCTTTCCACTGCAAAAAAAAAAAAAAAAAAAGGTGAATAAAATGCTCTTCACACCAAGATAAAATGTTTCTTTTTAGACTGAAAGGCTCTTTGGGGAACCAAACATTGTTCTTATTTGTGTTTTTGTTGAGGAGAGCTGTGATGTTACTGTTCATGTTTAAGTGATTGGTCTTGCAATAACAATATAATGGTTGCACTTTATTTTACAGTACGTGTACTAACATGTACTTATAGTGTACTAACAGTGTATTTTTCTAAGAAAGTTCTGGTAACACAAGGTAACTACAATGGGGTAGGGTTAGGTTTAGGGGTAGGTTCAGGGTTAGTACCTATTTATTACATAGTTATTGTAATTACTATAATAAGTACATAGTATGTACATGAGGAACAGGACTGTAAAATAAAGTGCTACCAATATAATGATTAAAAAAATATGAAAAAGGTGAAAACAATCTATAGACTTTTTTTGTGTGTGTAATGTATCTAATACATCTGGTTTGATCCAGTAATTTTAAAGTATGATTCTGACTTTAAAGCAATTAATCAATTGTGCAAACATTTTTATTTATTGCATAGAGACTAGAAGACTTTGGGGGTGAATCTTTTGACGTGCATGAGTATAAAGCATGGGCAAGCACCCGTCACATTTTCTTACGTAAACATGATTAAACAAATCTAGTTAGTAAATGTAAAAATCGTATCAATTGTCTTATAAAGACAAATCTGCAGTTATGTACCGATACATCCACAAGCACAGAGATGGTGACAGAAGTCTCACATAAAGCATCACAGTGAAACCAGAAAGTGATAATAGGAACAGAATAATCACACTTTTCTAGTCACACTGAACGGGAGGAAGCGGGTGTTTGATCATCCAGTGTGTTTTCTTGCTGAATAGGGATTAAAGGTATGGCATCTTCTTATCCCGCAGTGATGACATCATTTCTGGGGAAGTGTGCTGACTATGATGACGATTATTAATTATAGATGATAATCATCGGTGATTCCTGCAGCTTGTGGATGGTGTCTTATGTTTATTAATAATTATATTTTAAAGCTGTTCTGGATGGTTTCTAGGGTGTTCTTGGAGATTATGGTGGTGGATTACTAATTAAAATGTATTACTCATTTTAAAAAGTCCATCTCTTAGTAGTATTTGGGGAAAATGTATGCGCGACTTTTCTGATAAATGTGAAAAAAAGAACATTTGGCTAAAAATGTAGATTTATATCAATATGGTGATAATAATAATAATAATAATAATAATAATAATATGAATATGAATATGAATATTATTAATTAATAAAATAAACAAAATAAGAAATTACTATTTCAAATTAAAATGAAAACGTATTTATTATTATTATTATTATTTTATGATTTCATTTTATTTTACAGTGTCGCTGTAACATCACAGTACTAATATTTATGACTTTGTTTATGCTGTTGCACAATTTGGCTAAACTGTGATTTATCAGTATGACTAATAATAATAATCTTTTTACTCTAAAATAAAACAACGTTTTTACGGAAAAATTATAATTTTACAGTACTAATGTAAAAATACAATACTAAAATGTAGTAATGTATTTAAATTCTTTTGCCTTTGCAATTTAATAGTCGCGCTAAACCATATTGTAATTTCCAGTTTTTATTTTGTGTGATATTGTGGTCTCTAGATACGGACCCTTGACTCTTCTTTTAAAGTAAATGTTTGTACGTCTTTAAATGTCAGTGCTTTAAAAAAATTATATCTCACCTGTCTTCAACAAGACTCATTATTTCAGGTATGATTTGCACACAAGCTCTTAATGCCAAGGCATGATCATTAGCAATAGTGAAGATTTACTTTGCAAACGTCACTAATTGTATTTGCATCCAAATGGCTTCCCTGATCTCTGGACCATCTCTCGGATGTGTTTGTGACCCCTCGCTGCCTTTCTCTTAAGTTTGTGTTTCTCAGCTCCTGTCGGGCCAGACAGTGGCGTTTCCAGCATGGATATTTCCTCCCTCCTCCTAAGGAACTGTTTATGTTGTGTCTTGGATGGGGTTTTTCCAGTCTAGAAAGGCTATTCTGGACAGATAAACAGTGTGGTGTGGGTGGGATCTCTGAAGAGCAGCACCCATGCGCACGCTCTAGTGAGGTGAGGAAACAACTTCAGGACGTGAACCAACATGGGCGAGACATTACAGAGTGTGCAAAAAATAGATGTGTTTCCATTCCACCCCAAGGTGCCCTCAGGGCGGAAATTACCGGATAGATTCTCCAAGGACACGGCCAGATGCAACAATACAGCAGAGAATGGGAGGATAATAAGTCAGACAGGTTAATACCAGCTTAGCCTTTTTGGCATACAACTCTATTTCACAGGTTGTTCTATCTAACGTAGAAACACTAAAAATACCAGTGCAGTTCATTTAAGGAAATTTAAACACTGTATTATTTGTAAAAACACTACCTGAAACCTCTCAAAACTCAGCCTCCCCAATTAAAAACTAAGCTGCCAAAATGGCCAAATCTTCAGAGTCCACACTATTAAGAGCAGCAGACCCAAATTCAAGCATGAGTTGCACCCTCAGCAGCGTCAAATCACATGCTTGTTGCAAAAATTTGCTTTATGGCAGTGAAATCAAATGCTCATTGGCTCTCACAGATTGCATCATGCCGTGTTTTCATGTGATGTGCATTGAAATGAGAAATACGTGCATTCCAGTGCTATCAAAGATTATAGCCTCTGTACAGTTTGGGGTATCTGCTCTGTGTGAGAAAATTTTGAAAAATTGAAGAAGTTACAAATAAAGATATTACTACTACTACTACTTCACAGAATAGATTTAAGTATATGTATATGTATATGTTATGTTTTTATTTATATTTTTAAGAAAAGGTTACAGTTAGGTTTAGTGGTAAGAGTGGAAATAGCGACTCCTGCACATTTACGCCTGTTACATTTCGGATGTTTTCTTTGTATTCTTTCTAATATGGTTATGTTTATGCTTGGAGGACTAATTAAGAGCCACACCTTTTAGAAAGTTGTCATGTGTCATGGCTTAATGTCATTTATCAGTCCCTTTCTCTCGGTGTGCCTTGCACGCTTCTGAAGGACACCCAGACTGTGAATGCTGGCGTGGCTGTATGCGGTCACTCCGTCCCTCACACGGTTTGAGTGTGTGTGTGTGTGTGTGTGTGTGTGTGTGTGTGGTGGAGTTATAATGAGGTCACCAGTCTACTGACTCAGGAATTATAAAATGACACACCCTAATACTGACAAGACAATGGCTCTTCAGCTTTTAATTTCACACACATGTGTACACACACACACACACACACACACACACACACACTTCCTGACATCTACAAGATTCAGAAAAGCATTTGAGTGGTATTCAGTCTCTCATCAGGCCACTGCTTGTGGGGTCTTCAGACATACAGACTTGAAGCTGATCATGATGCTGATTTTGGGGTCAAGTACCCATTTGTCCATTTCAGTCTCAGTCAATCTGATAATTGGGTATATATATCGAATTTCAAGAGCAGCTCATTTCAAATGCCGTGCTGTATTGTATATATATTGTGTATAAATTTAATTTAATTTAATTTAATTTAATTTAATTTAATTTAATTTAATTTAATTTAATTTAATTTAATTTAATTTAATTTAATTTAATTTAATTTAATTTAATTTAATTTAATTTTGAAAATCTTCCAATGTCTAGAATGTGCCCATCAAAATAGTATTATTTTTCTTATTGAGCATGTATTGGTATCCTTATAATATTTGCACATTCTGATTGGTCTTTTCTTTTTGATGCATCATTTTATTTACACTGAACCAAAGCCTAAAACTCAAGCTTACCCTAATGTTAACTCTAATCTTTCGCCGTGTTGCAAACATTGGTATCTGCTTTCATTAGGATTCGGTTTTCGATGTCACTTTAATGCCATTGTATGTTGTTGTGCATTGGTCGGCACTGTGTGGTAAACCTGACTTGTGTTGGCATCCATGTGCATCTACTGTCACATCATCAGATGTGTTTTGGCCTCGTCTCCACCGAGGACAGCTCAGTTTGACACACGAGGTGCAACCGAGCCATGATTGGCCAAGTCACATGTCACAGTCTAGTCCTGCTGCTCGAGTCAAGTGACAAATGCTCGGATGTTGATGTACACAAAGTCAAGACAAATTCAAAGGCTATGGGGCTGGGCGAGACGAGTGGGGACTGTACATGCCGTTTACAACCGATACTCATTAGAAGGGTTTGCAGAAACAATCACGCTAAGCCAGTGTATGCTGCATTTAATGGTTCAGCGATTAAATGCTTAATGCTTAATCTCTGATAGGCGGGAGGAAATTAAATGACATGCATTGTTCATTTTTGCGTTAAGCCACACCTGCATATTACTAAATAATTACAAACAAAATATTATGGAACAAAAATATTATGGAGTTTTGTTATAGTCATATAAAGATTGTTGTTTACTAACCTTTAACTCTGCTTTGCCTGAATAAGTGCAAGCAGACGGTGTCAGCAATCATGTTTCTAACACATTGAGCCTTGGTGCTTATCCAAATGATGCAGGTTCAAATCTGGATTTCTGTGTACGAATCCTTTCCCCTCTTTTACCCCGTTAGGTTCCAGTTGATTTCTAATGTACATGTCTTAAAAATAAAAATAAAAATTAAGAAGGATATAAACTGAAATCCAAATCACAAGTAAATTGAATTCATCTTTAAATTCAGTCATTGATCTAAAGTATGAATCATCTGTGACTTGGTTTAAATCCGGGTGACTTGAGCAGCACTGTCTGTAAAGGACAAGTCACAACAAGTTCAGAAATACTCGCATTCCAGTAATGTGTTTCATTTATGGAAGTACAAATTTGATTCTTGATTTTATTTCTTGACATTCAAAGTAACCTCTCGCTGAAACCTCACAATAAGAGTTTACTTGTGTTAAAAAAAACCTTGAAATCTAATGAAAAACAGGTTTTAAAATATAAACTGAGCACAGAAAGATTTTGGAAACTTAAAGCACATTAATGTTAAAATGAATAATAAATCACTAGTCAAATCAGCAGATTTGTAATCTTGACACTGAAATATCTCAATGTTTTACAGTATCATTGAAATCTGTTCACCGGTGTTCAATTTTCCATTTTCTTTCATACAAATAAAATGAGTAATTCTAAATTTGAGAACTGGAAATGTAGTTTGTGTAGATGAACACAGAAGTGAGTGAGAACAAAGAGACAATAAGACATAAACTGATAATGACACACAGTTCCAGTGATGAAGCTGGGTGGCTTACAAACTCACTAACAACTGCTACTCGTGTCATTTTAATCAGGTACACACACACACACACACACATGTCTGGTCAGCTATCCTTGTGGGGACTCTCCATAGGTGTAATGGTTTTTATACTGTACAGACCGTATTTTCTATCGGTGTACACCAACCCAACCCCTAAACCTAACCCTCACAGGAAACTTTCTGCATTTTTTTGATTTTCAAGAAACTTCACTCTGTGTAATTTATTAGCTTGTTTACCCGTGGGGACCTCAATTTAGGTCCCCACCGTGACACGAGTCCCCATGAGTCTGTGTGTATTCAGGTTTAAGTCCCCACCAGAATAGAAAAACAAGTACAGAGAGAGAGACACACACACACACACACACACGCCCACACAGGCTGACCCAGCTCTGCTCTTCATATAGGCAAAAATACACCCGGTTCCCGTCAAAATTATTGTGACAGAGGTGGTGGGGATTGCGAAAGTGATTGAGTCACACCATCGGCAAACTAACATTACTGCTGTAAATTACTGCTCAAGCCAAACACACCAAGCCTTCACCGACCTCAATCAGTGAGGATGCCATATCATTTAAACGAATGAAAGCAAGGTTGTGAGAGATACTCATATAGTCTGAACACATTTAACAGACTTAACGTGTCCCTCACAGCCTTGCTTTCATTTGTGAATCATTAAATACAGTGTCAACCCTGAATATCTTTTCTCATTATCTTACAAAAAAAAAAAAAATCTGTGATCTGCATTAAGCAAACTGAGACTTGTTATAGCACTTTCATATCATTGCTCTCTTGTTGATTGTGATTGCTTCCATTGTCCTCATTTTTAAGTCGCTTTGGATAAAAGCGTCTGCTTCATGACTAAATGTAAATGTTAATGAGGAAAAGGTGCCATGCAAATAGGATGCATTCTTGCATTAATGTTTTACATGCATCAGACGGACATCTTTGACCATTGCATGTTCTTGCTTTTTTTTCTTTTTTTACACACATCTACAGTACATGCATTTTGTTTAATTCTGCATGCAATAATTGTCTACCTGGGTTTCAGTTATTAAAATAACAAAATAATAAAATCATAAATAATAATGAGGAAAAGGGTGTCTCTTATCAATTAATACCATATTTATAATAATATTAGAGGAGCTTTATGCTTTTAAATGTATTTAAAATCACATCGCAACAACATTGTCAGAAAACATTTATGATAATGAAACATGAGAATGTACATCATTCAAAACTTTGAGGTTGATTTTTATGATTTTTAAATGTTTCTGAAAGAAGTTCGTCAAAGCGGCATTTATTTGATCAAAAATACAGTAAAACAGTAATATTGTGACATATTACTATAATTTTAATAACTGTTTTCATTTTAATATATGATCAAAATGTAATTTATTCTTGTGATGTAAAGCTGTATTTCCAGCATCATTCCTCCAGTCTTCAGTGTCACATGATCCTTCAGAAATCACTCTAATATGCTGATTTGCTGCTCAGGAAACATTTTTGCTGCTTAATATTTTTGTGGAAACCATGCTACATTTATTCCTGGATTCTCTGATGAACGGAAAGTTCAAAGGAAATAGAAATCTTCAACAACATCATAAATGTCTCTAGTGTAACTTTTGATCAATTTTATGCATCCTTACTGAACATTAGTTTTTGTTTTATGTAATGCATCGCCAAGCTTAAAGTATCTCCATTTTGAAAAGTATGATCTCATCTTATTTGAACAACCCATTAATGAAATAAACATCCTGTTTCATCTGCTTCAGGCTGAGAGAGGTGATAGCTAAATTTAAAGCACGGGGAAAAGAGAGGAAAGATTGTTTTAGACTACATCCTCAGTTTAGGAGAAATAAAATCTACTGTAGTTTTCCACCACAGGCTCCTCGGAGACTAAAATTGCAAGTTCCAACAAGACAATAGTATCCAACTGGTTGGAAGTAATTACAAGTGTTAACAAAACGATGGAAGAAATTACCATTTTAAAGGTTGTAAACATCGCCCAGCATGCTGTCAGAATTGCTCTGTACCCTTCATTAGGGCGGTGGTGGTGACACACAGACTGACGTAGTGAAGAGTCGCAGGTTTTTTGTGCTGGCTGTCACTCTCTATAAGGCGTATTGCCAGCACTTGTCAGATGCTGTAGGCACATTGTTGGTTACAAACATGGCACGACTGTGCTCTAAACAATTGCTCACTGTCACTGTCGGTTTGTCTTCCAGTCTCCAAGATAAATTATGGAGGGATGAATCTTACATTGACTTTACCATGTCTGTAGAAGGAGCATGCAGAAGTCAGTCTCAAACCAGTGTTTGTTAAAGGAAGTGTTCAACCAAAAATTACAATTTAGCTGAAAATGGACTTTGTTTCTTTATTGAAACAGATTTTGGAGGAGAAATTCAGCATCACATCACTTGCTTACCAATGCAGTGAATGGGTGCCGTCAGAATGGGAGTCCAAAACGGCTGATAAAAAACATCACAATAACGTAATCCACACGTTATCTCTTATTCTGATGGGTTGAATTTCTCCAAATCTTTCCCAACGAAGAAACATACTCATCTAAATCTAGATGGTTTGAGCATGAGTGCATTTTCATTTCTGGGTGAACTATTCTGTTTACTCAAATTCTATCAACATCACCAGTTTCCTAAACAAAATATAGACATGCAAACACAGCCGTTCTGTTGGGACCCCAAAGCACGTTCGACCTCAAAAACAACATCAAATTCAAGGTTAATATTTTGTGAATTTTTTTTTAAATCTGTTACTTAACATGCATCAGGGAAGGTCCTCCTTTTTACATAATCTGCATTGAAAGACTCTCACCAGGCACTCACAGGAACATGAAATTATGTCACGGGAAGGGAGAGTAAATTTGATTAGTGTTATTTTAAGCGCACTTCACAGGGTTCTTAAGGATCTCAAATATAAAGACGGTAAAATTAGTCTCAAAACATGAGCTTTAAAGCTCCATCAGAAGCAGTTAACACAAAAAAGCTTTCAAAATACCCTCATGTTTTAAATCCTTTTGACATTTCTAGAAGTCATCAGATGTTCCACTCTCTTTCCCAAAACCTCTCGACAAAATCCTCCAGCTGAGTAAACAAACTGGGTTTCTTGGTTTGCTTTCAAAGCTGTTGTTTGGTAAGCCTCTCAAATGGTTCGATTGGAAACCATTTACAAATCAGGATTCAATCCGACTTTTTTTCCACACATTCTTCCAATGTCAACACATTCCTGAGTCACTCACACACATGGCTCTATTTTCCAAAATCGGACACCCTGATGTTCTCAGACGCTGTAGACTGATGAAGAGAGTCTGAGCCAAGATCTTCTCATGATTAAAGGGTCTACAGCTGGTGATGAGTCACTAAATTGGCCACATGATTATATTTTGGATTGAACACATATTTCAGTGTCTCTTTATTAAGAGCAGAATGTATTTGTTAAGACATGTTTTCTTAAACACCCACCCACCTGATCAGTGAGACAAAGATGAGCTAAGGACAAAAAACGGTTGCACTTTATTTTACAGTACATGTACTTACATGTACTTATAGCGTACTTACAGTGTATTTATCCAAAAAAGTTCTGGTAATACAAGGTAACTGCATGGGGTAGGGTTAGCTTTAGGGGTAGGTTCAGGGTTAGTACCTAGTTATAACATAGTTATTGTAATTACTATAATAAGTACATAGTATGTACATGAGGAACAGGACTGTAAAATAAAGTGCTACACAAAAAACAAAACAATGAAGGACATGGAAACAGAAGGAGATAATAATTTGATTGATCAATTGATTGATTGATTGACTGATTTTTATTCTAAACACCATGCCAGCTACTTCAGCTATGTATATTCATAGTAAAAAAAAAACTGTGAAAATTTGCGAAAATAAATAAATAAAAACCTACTACTAAATTTTTTTAAATGTTTGTCTTTTTCAAAACTAAATATAAAAGATAATTAGCAAATTGTAGTTGTATATTTTTATATTACAAGTAAAATTAAATTACATAATATATACAGTGTGTGTGTGTGTATATATATATATATATATATATATATATATATATATATATATATATATATATATATATATATATATATATATATATATGTATATATATATATATATATGCCATTTTTTCATAACATGTTATATTGCACATATAATGTAAAATAGTGTAATATAAAAAATGTATTACAATAATTTGTATTGGATTACATTATATTTTCTTTCAAGTAATGATATTTTTTACAACAATAATGGAGTTCAGTTTAAAAGATTACAGTAGAAATCACAATCTTTTAATTACATTTTATTTTTAATTTTAATAACTGGATTTAGTTGAGAAGACAAAGGCCACATTTTTGTGAGAAATGCAGATACAGTAAAAGTAGCTAATTCTATTTTATATAGTTATTTACCAAACATATATAACCATGAAAAAACTAAAAAGAAACCGTGAGACAAAGCTATGTATCGCTTTGTGAAATGTGCCACTTTCTCCCTTTCTTTCTTTCTTTCTCATGAAGACATGCACAAATTCGAACACAAACATACATGCAATGCATATTCGAGGACTAGATCGCATGTGCACATGAACAGACTAAACAGTCCAGCTCTGGGGAAGGCCAGTGACTCAGTGCGACTCACATACATTCGCAGACTGGAACAGGAGAGTGTTTCTTTTACACGCTCAAATATTCAGACAGTCTTTGAACTGATGAAAGGGGCACAGACAGAGTAAACAAAAACACACACTAAAAAACTAATTCTCGGACTCTGCTGGGAATCCCCCAAGGCTGCACAGGCTAAATGCTGTGACACGGCACTATGTCCGTCCTGAGAATACTAGTTAATGTTTTAAAGATGATTTCATTGATACTAAGGGAAACTTTGAGGGGGGGAATCCAACTCACCCCCAACACCTAACACACCCCACCCCCCCAACACCCCCCGCCAACGTCCTCACCTGGGGGGCATTATGGGAATACGGGGAGGTTTGTGGTCTGGGACTTCCAGGCATGAGCGTTTATGTAGACCAGAGTGCTCTCCCCCTACACATCACTGCTAGATAGGCTTGGTTAATCATGCAGCTGGCTGCTTTTTCAACACAGTTCTAAAATCAGTTTAAACAGCCCGTGTCGCTTTTATTTAGCTACAACCGAAAGAACACAAGACTCCAGTCAGTGCTGTAATGCAGCCCATGATTCGTGATCAGGGTGAGCTCATCGCATGTGTCTGATTCCACTTTTACTGTTGCTAAACATGAAGGCTCATAAAGTTCTGTTTCCAGTGGCAATAATTCAAAACAAACAATCCCAAGGGAAACATTTACAACACGCAGCCCCTTGCTCACATCTTGTGGTTGTAAACTGTGATTATTTTGTTTGCAAGGTTAGGAATAATGGAAAAATGCACATTACAAAGGGGTGGATAAAAGACAGGAAAACACAGAAAGCAGAATTCTCCATTTTTAAAACCCATAAAAGTGAGTAGTCGATGATTACATAGATTGATTTTTAATGGTGAAAAAGTGTGGTCCTTGTGGTAGCTTATTCATATAAAGTGACAAACCCAAGTTAGTTTTGTTTTAAGTGTTGTTTAGGGGGTAAACTAAACTAAAATAGAATAAAATAAAAATTGCATACCTCAATTAAATAAAGCATATGTCAAATGATAATAAAATAAAACAAAACATAAATAATAAAATAAAATAAAAGCATACATTGCAACAAGTGTCTGCCAAATGCATAAAATAAAGTAAAATAACACAATAAAATAAAAATACAATTAAGTAAAATAAAAAGTTCAATAATATAAAGCATTTGTCAAATGCATAATAAAATAAAATTAAATCAAATAAAAAAAAAATTGCAATAAAATAAAGCATTTGTCAAATGCACAATAAAATAAAATAGTACCTCAAACTAAACCTGCCAAGACCTGGCAAACTTTAACAGTTAAATAAAATAATTAGTTCTCTTTCATTAGTTCAATGCAAGCACTCAATCATTTTCTGATTCATTATGAAAGGAAGTTTACAGACTTCACAGCTTTTGCAGTATATTTGTATGTGTGTTTGGCTCAATCAGTTTATGGCACTTTGTTTCCAGACAAGCTGATGCACCTACTGAATAGGTAATCACCTACTGCCTTAGATTGAGAAAAAAAAGGATAAAAATGATTTATCCCAATAATCTAATGGAGCATGTGAAGGCAGAAGGAGCTTGAGTGCAGCATCACATTGCCAAGACTCTACAGCTGGTGTTTGGGAGCAAGTGCGTCAAAGAGCCTATTCCCAGACGCGCTTGTGCATGATTGCATGCGCACCCTCTTCCACACACTTCTGATCTGCCAGGAGATAGTGTGGAGATTGTTTGTGACGGCAGAGAATCTTGAGCCCATTCATAATATTTCTGATACTTCTTAATTGTTTTTTTTTTCTTTTATTAGATCACAATCCCTAAGATCACTCTGACAGGCGTTCTACCCATAACCACAGCAACATTAAGACACATGCCATTTACTGAACACTGCACACAATACTGTATACTAACTGCAATTTCCCTTTGAGGAAGTCAGCACGGAATTCAAATTCACCCAGTGAGTTTTCTAAACGCATGTATAGATCTTACTGTGAATATTACATTCAAAAATGTTTTGACCTCAATTTCTTTGGCCGTTCTCTGTAAGATCCCACCTTCTCACGCGCCACGATTGGTCGATAATGTACAATCCTTGCATGTTATTGGTCAAACTCATTTTTAGTCATTTATTTCAGCAATTATGAAAACAGGAAATCAACAGCAAAACCTGTATATTTTTAGGCAATATAGAAATCCTGGCCAGGACGTGTCCAGGAAAAGGGCACGTATGGTCACCCTTGGTGAGTTAGTTATTCCTTCCCTATTCTCGGACACAGATTTCAAGAGCCTCTTTTGATTCCGGAAGTGTTTCTGAGGGATGCAAAAGGCATTAGGCATTCGCTCTCTCCCTTTTGGCCTTCACCACAATGAAAAAGGAAGTGAAACACAGTAGCCCTTTACACAAAGGAAACAGTTAGAACCATTTCTGCACAGTCCAAGGAGCATTTCTCTTCCACAAATGACACAAAAACCAATATCAGGCTTGAAACGCAATTCGCTTCGACTGGAATCCATGCAGGCAGAGATGAGTGAGTGGAGTGAATGGAGACTTGTTTTGAGGTTAAAGTACCTGTGCTCCTGTTGAACCTATACTAACAAGGCACATAAAGAGCACGCTTCTTTGAATTAACAGAGTTGAGCAACTCAAAGTGGGACAACGAGTGGCAGGAAGTATATGAGAAATTCCCAGAAACCATGACCAGAAAAACAATGGAGTATCATCATGATAAAACAAGACAAGTGGAACCACTTCTTTCCGGGATGTTTTATTGTTCTAAATGATACGAGGCTAAGAAGAATTCCAGCTAAAAGCTTGTTTCTTCCCTTTTCTTCTTTTAAACTAAACTATAAAAAGCATATAGCTAGAATTTGGTAGAGCACAAAACCACCTCTGGTTCCCCTGCGAGTGCAAACAATGTCAATCTGTGAAGAAAATGTCGAAATAAGCGCTAGAGAAGGAAGCTGTCTGATTCATGGATTGCTTCACTCATCTCTCGTCCTCTATTGACGTCAATAACCACACACACACACACACACACACACACAAAACTCACCGTTTGAAACACTGAGCCTAAAGTGCAAAGTTCACACATCTGCTGGGCAAATAATAGGAACTTGGAATCTGTGGTCTTTTCAGAGAATATATTGAAGAAAACATCATTGAGATCATTGTTTCCATGAGAGATGATCTGATGGAAAGGAAACATAAGTATTCATATACCTGTACACCTTTGAAGAAGGTTAATAGTAAGACAGAAGTGTGTCAACATCCTTATAAACACTGCATGAAAACAACACAAATGACAAAGATTTCTCTCAAATGACAACGTCAGTCTGCACGTCATTATCTGATTAATGATACTTTTTCTTTTGATCTACTGTCAGTACAAGTGTCGAAACACAGCTAGAAGCCACACTGCATGAGGAAATCAAATCAAAGAGAATGTAAGACTCTTGGCACTTACAGCTTTTGTAAAAGAAAGAAAAAAAAATAACAGTAACAATAATATGATATTTAATAGGATAAAATATTTTATGACATTATATATCATCTTAAATGCTAAATGATTATCAAAAAAAAAATATGTAGGCTGATCTAAATGTAAAAATTAATAATCAAATTAGATTAAAAAAATACAAAAAAATTCAATGTAAAGTACATTAAGCAAAACCCAGATAATATTTAAAGATTTGATGCACCTAACCTTGCAAACTTTGAATGTTCAAATAACTTGTTCCTCATAAATCTTTTTTTTTATTATTATTCACAATCTTTAGCACTTGAATTTAAAATGATGTATTTTGCTGTGTTTTGCAGCAAACAATCTGAGATTCTAGCATTGCTTCTAACACAACATCTAAAAGTATTTATGTTTAATGCACTTAATCTGGTAGTTCAGGATGTGAATCTTTGGACAATTGCTTTGCTTGCGAGGGCCACCGACCTTGCTCATCTCTCATTGCCATGGCAATGATGACCGCTGCAGACTGATTATAATTGGCCAATTACTTAAGTGCTCGTTACAGCATGTTAAAGCTAGCCCCTCTGATGCAGATTATCGAGACAGATGTTCGGCCGATTTAATTAGCAGAGGAATAGAGGGTGAATTCCATTGAAAGTGAGCATTGCTGTATCCCACTCTCTCTGAACAACACAGCACTTCACATCAGTGACTTTGAAGCAGAATTTTTAAAGCTGTTGTGACAAATATGAACTCAAGGCAATGTGAAATCAAAATTGAATCCATTTATTATTGGCCTTACTGTGAGCATTCTAATTATATCTTGTCTTCATAATATATAGTAAATCAGAAATGCAATAAAATATAACTATTACGTGAAAAACTTGTTTTTGTCTCTGCAACAAACTGAAAAAAAAGTTACTATAACATATATAAATGACTTAAATGTGAATAAATAGCTACATAAAAAATAATTGTAAAAACTAATACAAAATGACAAAAATATCAGTATTACTAAAACCAATTAAAATACAATATATATATATATATATATATCTTTCTTTGGACAATATATATATATATATATATATATATATATATATATATATATATATATATATATATATATATATATATATATATATATATATATATATATATATATATATATATATATATATATATATATATATATATATACACACACACACTCAAAACTGTGTTCAGTAAACCTGTTTGAAAACAAATAACTACTTTTGTGATTCCTGTGATGCAGAAATTACACATTTCCCCCCTAAACCAGTCATTTTGGGGGCTTCTTGGCTAGAAGACGAACTCTGATAAAGATGCTGATGGATTTGATAAACTAAAGAGATCACACTCTCAAAAACACGTGCAAAACCAATGTGACTTTTTCTCACCTTCAGCCTAAACCTGGCAACAGCACCATAACAACAACAATTCCAGTATATAGAAGCACACGCCTTGCTCTGCTTTCTTATTCTTACTGTAGAAGCAGACTGTTCCCTTATAAGGTGAATGAACTGACTGTACAATGTGAACAGGGAGAGTGATACAAAAAGAGCTGTTTAACCGTTTGAGTGCCGGAGCGTTTTGAGTGTCCTGTGGTCTGATTGACTAAAAGCTCGCAGCACTTTCCTCTCTCTTTTTCACTCTGAGAACTTCCACCTCTCTCACGAGACCACCACACGCCCTGATGAGCCACACCTGCTTCTGCAGCTCCTCATCCATATATGCATGACAGATTGACATATTGAGTCATCATCTGTGGGGTGACAAGGGAGATTCAAGCATAACCAAACAGTTTGGCTGGTTTATACATAATACCCTCAGTTACATGAGTTAGAAAACACAATCTATAATATAAAAATCTTTGAAATCTCCCAGAAGTTTCTGTGAGACAGCTATGAGATTAAATGAAAACCTTTCGGAGGAACCCGGAAGAGAGTTCCAGAAAAATTACATATGGCCGTGCCAAGACTAAGGTGGATAGAAAATAATATTTTAAGAGATATGGTGATTCTTGACAAACTGGCTTCTTACATTTAACCAAAAGAATACGGGACCATACTTTTAGGACCAGAGATTTTCCCCTGCAAAAACTGACATTTTATCAATATTTGCCCTCATGTTGTTTTGTTGACATCCCTAATATTTTGAAAACTGCCTCAGTGTTTCTTTTTGTCCATAAACTACACTGTAGTCGAATTTTGTAAAGAAATTTAGAAAATGAAAATATATGTTCACTACTGTAATTCTTCCATATTGTAAATTAATTTACAGTAGTGAACTTGCATGCGAAAAACTGACCAATGGCAAGGAAGATTTATTTAAAGTCTTTGTGTGTGTGTGTGTGTGTGTGTGTGGTAGAAGTGGCCGCTAAAGGACAAAAGAGAAACTGTAACAACTAAAAGGTTAGTATATTATTTTTTTTTGTTTTATATGCAAAAATGAGATATTTTAGATGTTGTCACTTGTTAATAGCAAACTAACATTATTCCTTGTGTCATTTTTTAAGGGGGAGTGTATTGGAGACTTTTTTATGACTGACTTGCCAAAGCAAACGAGTTAAAGTTGTTATTTTAGCAATATAGCACTTTGCTGTACTGTTTGATTTACAGGAATCCATTATAAAGAATGGAGCTTTAATGGTTTGTGATGGATTATCTACTAATTATGTACCTTCTTTGTATAGGGGCATTCAGAGATAGTGTTTTTAATTAATCTCAAAGTGCTTGCAGGAACATTCCGAGAATCAACCCTGTTGGCAGAAATAGCATAAGCCTGAATCCCCTGTTTCTCATCAAAGAGCCTGTCAACTGTGAATGGCAAAATTCTTGAAATTTAACACAACAACACAAACAAATTGTTACTGTATTTTATTTTGCCATGCTACAGATACAAAGCCCCCAGCGGACCGTGTTGATGCCCTTATTCAGCTAGTGCATGCTAGATGTCAAGATTTGTAGATTTTTGTGGAGTTGGGGTGGTAAAAAAAATATGGTTTACAGTGCTGAATAGCAATTGGATTGTTTTATGCAAGTAAAAAATGACAACAAACTGAACAGTACTAATGCTGTAAATGAAAATACAGTAATAAATGTATTACAGTAACTTTACAGTAACTGTTGGTAAGTTACTGTAAAATTTACAGCAATATCTTTACAGTGTAAAAGTGTCAATAGGTCACTATGTGTTTTGGAACGTGATTACTTTTCAGATGTCAGATGTACTATCCTTTTGAATTAAAATACACACTTTAACGACAGCTATCTCTTTAAAAAGCAACAATTGTTCCTCTGGGATATTTAATAAAATACTGCGATACGGCACCACATATTTGATCAACTTGCAATGCGCCTTCGTAACCTGTCGTAAACTCTGTCGAGGTAAAGTATTTGATGCTCCCTTGAACAGCAGGTGTTCTTGCACACATTAGCATGCATGTCATGACTAAAATCTAATACTGAGAGGGATGCTGAGAAATCAAATTAATTCAATTGTAGAAAAGCGCAACTGTCTTGATGTTCACACCCTGGTGTTTATCGAGACTTCTGACAGCTTCAGACATCAGCCGTGGAAGAGCAGCAGCCGGGCCCAGTTCACACAACGGCGCTTTCAGTTTCTCGACAAAACCCACACACGCATGCATTAACATAACCACAGGTGACACTGCGTTTTTCTTGTTGCTCAGACTCACAAACAGACAGAGAGAGTACAAGTACGTGTGTGCGTGAATATCAGGAAATTCACAGGGTGAGTAAAATAGACCGATCTGATTACATGGTAGTCTGTGAGTATGTGCAAGAGTGAAACTCACAAAACCAGTCAAGAAAGTGTTAACCAAATCATATTTAACCAGAAAATAAAAAATGGCAAATAAAAGTAATAAAACATTACAGAAATATATATGCGATAAAAGTAAGTGCATTGTCAATTAAGCACATCCCAAATTTGCGGTAATGCAAAAAAGTCTTATTCTCATGAAATTAACATTAAATAAAATATTAGAGCTATATTTTTTAAATTGTAACGTTTTTATGCATCACTTTAGTATTTGTTCTAATGCCTTAATTTATTCTGACTAAAATAATCAAGCAAAAAAAATAAATGAACATAAAACAAAAAAAGGTTTAATTTTATATACAGTTTATCTTAAACAAAACCCATGTACGGTTAGACCAGATTTTCGCAAGAATCACCCACATGTAGGACAGGTTATGGGAAAGATGCATTGCTGGAACACAAACTGGGCGATCAGACCACACTGAGATGACTAGAACATCTGCAAGCACACTGCTGGGTCACACCAGCGTTACCACAGAACTCTCGCAGAGAAACACGCACGAACAGCCGACGGCTGCTTTATTAGCAGATGCACAGTGCAGTAATTCTGACACTCAATGATGAGTAACACATGAGAGCAGTACTGACTACTGATCACCTAAATGCTACTGATATCACATGGGCTTCTCAGTGAGATCATTCCCCGGAAAAGGGGAATATTTACTGTCGATTTATATGCATGTTATTTTTGCATGTTTTGATAAGTCATTGTGGGGAAATAAGATGTGTTCAGATTCAAGGAACTAAAGCGTTTATGAGTAACATATTAGAGCATGTTTTCATTCGAGTAGACATAGACACAGTAACATGGATTTTGTTGGAGATTTATTGGAGAACGGAGCTGAGGATCCAAAATCCTTTTGGTCAGTTTTGGGAGAATTGGTCTGAGGATCATCTGCGCCAATTTTTTTGAAGATGGAATGAAACATTTCTTCTAGAAGTAGAGAAAACAAACTTGGCAGTATGGGGTTGAATGGTGAATCTTGCAAATTTGGCATGGTTGTCATCTGTGCCAATTTTGATGAAGATTGGACAAAGTTTCAAGAACAATTAGCAGAATTTGTTTTTTGTTAAGACTCAAAATGACAGAAATGAACCCACCTCTGCATGACCAAAGAATCGGATGATGAAACAATTATACAAAAACAATACAAATAACACTATTTCACTAATTGTCTGAACTGTGCATGTGCATGTGAAATGTGCATAGTACACCATTTCCCTATTTTGCATTATTTTTTGCATGTCACTGTGTCATTAGGTCATGTGGATCACATTTACTCTCCAACATCTAATTTCTGAATGCTCTGTCTATTATTTCCATTGCGCAGTATATATATAGCCTATGCATGTGTGTGTGTGTGTATCCTTTTTCACATGCATCACCTAAATGCAATGCGTGCAGGCTGGTCAACCACACTTCCTCCAAACATCTCTCTCTCTCTCTATACATCAAACTCTCGCACATACACAATCACACTTCTTTGAAACCCATCTGCAGGGAAGTGAGTTAACACTAGTTTCTGGAAATGGCTTTCGCATTTTTATAATAATGGACTGATGAGTCTGCAGGCCCAGAAATCCATAACACAATCAAACGGGTCATCTGAGCACTTCACTTGCAGAACACAAAGAAGATAATTGATAAAACATGACGTGTCAGAGGGCACAGTTATCTTTTTCCCCAATCATTGTCTATAGTGGATGTATATCAGGAAAGAAGAAAAACTTCTGACTTTATTTATTTATTCAATACCAGTTCCTGCTTAAAATGTGCATATTTTGACATTACCCATTTGGTTAATTGGTCTTAGCTGGTTTCAGAAAAGGAAAAGACCACTAAAACCAGCTGACAGTTAGGCTGGGAGACCAATTAAGACCAGCAAACCAGCTCAGGCAAGCAATTCCCATTCTACAGTTTCTTTGCATGTAATTTTGTTGTTGAAATGAAGTAATGCAATAATAAACCTTTGCATCCTAATACATTAAACAGTTTATTAAAGGTTTGTTCTTGGGTTTGTAGTCAGGGTTGTGCTGGAACATGCAAGTGCTTCTGCTAATTTTTCAAAAGGGGAAGCACTCCAGAGCCATGAAAAAAAAAAAGCTAGACTAATGGCTAATTGGGGTGTTCAAAGAGCATGTTTCTGCTTTTCTTTTCCTTTTTTCCCTCTTTTGTTTCCTTTCTCTTTGTGTGGGTGTAGGATTAGTGCAAAACTCTAGTTGTAATGCTGTATGATGCAACACCGGTGCCCTAAATAAAGACCAATTTGCTAACTAAGTGCATGGGGATGGAAAGAATATAAAACATTCCAACAAAAGTGTGCATGCAGTCATATGCATGTCCATACTACAATTTACAGTTATCAACAGCATTCAAGTGAAACTTCACTAACAGCGCACCGCCACAGAGGGAAATCACCAACACCTCAGAGAGCTGAATATATTTCAAGACACTTTACTTTGCATTGTCCGTTGCAATGGCTGCCACTCAGAAAGTCCTTTTTACACCAACACTAAGGTGTTCACAATAACAGCTAGCAGCTATGCTGTCCGCAAATATCCAAAGGCTTTTACAAGTGTCTGATATCATTTTATTGCACCTATTTAACTAAAACAAAAGGCATGCCATTACAAAGAGGAAGAACTATGTTAAGATTGTAACATTTGGTGTCAGCTAAACCTGGGGGCGTCTGGGGCGTCACAAAAAGAGAACATTAAGGGAACCAAACAGTGACTGTGCTTTCAATAGTATGAATAGTCTCTCACATGTGTGTGATGTGATTTGCTTGGGTGTGTGTGGGTTGTTACTCACACAAACAGAAAAAAAAACACATTGATACACTGATCTCACATCATCCAAACATTACATCACTTTTCATGACCTGTTGATGACCTGCCATCATCGTTCCTGAGCAGTTGGACAAACAATGCTTGACCTTTGACCTTTCAATAAGAGAAAATGTGATGATTAAATTACAAAAATGGCGGAAATCAATCAAAGTAGTAAATTCAGGCAGATATTGTTTAAAGGAGCAGATATATAAACAGAACCTTTATCAAACTGGGTGGAACAAACACAGCATTTCCTGATCATTGTTTTTTTTTTTTTTTTGGAAACATGCAGTTGATACCATGCCTGCAGACATCTTTTTATGCTAAAAACATAAGCTTAAAATGTCTCTGTGCCAGAATGCTCGCTCTTAGAGCTCAAAAGTTGTTGCTTTTATTTACATATTTCTTTTGACTTGTTTATTTTTGGTAATACCCTTTTTTGGAAATTAGAAAAGCTTTTAGGACTTGACGATCTCTCCATCATTTCCCTCCGAAACCACATGATGTTTTCATCGGATAAAATCAGTGATGATGAGACAGTGGTGATTGTAACTTTTCAATCCCTAAAAAACACACAAATGTAGTCCATCGGATCCCTGTGCAATATTCCAAGTCTTCGAAATGTATTCGACTGCTTTGAGTGAAAACAAGAAGGAAATTTAAGTCGCAGACACTCAAAATCTGTCGAAGCTTATGCGCACACCAGATCACAGGAGCACGCTCAATGGCATTTAAATAAAAAAAAATGCAGACAAATATCAACGGGGTATATCTTAATGCTTGAAACTAAACTATAAAACGTTACACCTATATATTCAAGTGGACTATTTCACATTGTGTCAGAACTGGGTAACATTTCACCCTATTTAATTAGCGTCTGGCGTTTCATCAAGTGGCTTCCCTTGTTCTCTCTAAATATTTCCCCTCCTCATTGTC
Source organism: Carassius gibelio (assembly GCF_023724105.1). NCBI lineage: Eukaryota > Metazoa > Chordata > Actinopteri > Cypriniformes > Cyprinidae > Carassius > Carassius gibelio. Next base: position 38,273,970 of record NC_068371.1, read on the forward strand.
GTCCATATGCACCCTGTCTGTCTGCACGTGCCCTCGAGTGCCAATCTCCTGCCAATCTCATTCATCCCGTCGACGTCTGCGTGCCTTCTGCTAAAGGTCTTCGACTGATACGAGGCTCCTCTGTGAATCACCTGCAGCTATGTGGCTGTTCCCGTGCAGTCACAGAGTGACGATTATTAGAGCATTCATTAGCACAATTAGCCTCGGACACAACAGACCCCTGAAGCACTGTAGGATAATGAGGGCCTGGGTGGTGCAAAGCGGGAGGCTTTCGTTTTAAATGCTAATATCCATCTGTTAGCACTAATAGTCAAGCTAACACAAACGTTTCTTTATATAATGCTGTTCTTCAATTCGTACAAGCATAATATGTTTGTGAAGGACTTTTACATTGTTCTCCTTGCCCATGGGGACAGAAAGAGTCACTCTTACCTGACTCATGACTCCTACAGGCCTCTCACGGATCAGTGCTGATCCTAACACTAACCTTGCCCAAGAAGCTTGTTAAGTGCTCGACTGTACAGAGGACAGTGCTGGTTTTTGGTGTCCTTTCGAGTTAGGCACATACTAACTATCCATGTTAAATTGAAGTTATGCTGTTTGAATGCACTATATGGCAGGGCCTGTACGGGCGGCAGGATTGTTTTCAACACAATTTTAAACATTCCAGAAAGTTACAGCGCAGCAATTACCACACAAACATCTTAGCTATATCATGTGGGTGAAAGTACACCCCAATATGAGTAAAAAGTGAATCAACTAAACAATTGCGTTTTCAATAATTACACTTGCACATACACAAAGCACATACTACGTGTTCACAATGAGTCTGAAATGCAAAAATAATAAGCTTAATTAGAGTAAGCAAAGATCCAATTAAAAAATTACAAACAGAAAATAACACTGAAAACTGTTTTATATGTACAGAATATTGTAAAAAAATAATAAATACAGATTTATTTATAATACATTCTTACGTTTATGTTTGTAAAGTCAAATTTTTCAAAAGTGTTCTGATCTATTTGCAGTGGTTACTATTATTTTTACACTGATTTTTTATTGATTTGTATTGAAGTTAATTAGATACGATTCACAAATATTTATTCATAATTATTCATTAATAACAGTACATGGAACTAACAACAATTTAAAATCCAAAGCATACAAACATTTATTATCCTGTTTTTTTAATTCATAGAAAATAACAAGATTTCAATTATGTTTCTGACTTTTTTGAACTTGGAAATGTCCCTAGTTTCCGAACTCAACTATGATTAGATACTTTAGAAGTATGTGTCAAGTGTGTAACCGCATAAGCAATTTTGTGATTGCTTTCATTTTCATTACGCCATACAACAACATTTTACATCCATGTCTACCAAACTCCTAAAGGATAAAAAAGAAGGCCCCATTAAAGTAGTCCGTGCAACAGACACATATTTCAAGTCTTCTGTAGTTATACATTTACGCACTTGGCAGATGCTTTTATCCAAAGAAACTTAAAGGCACTGAATGTCTACATTTCCTGGGAATCGAACACAAGACCTTGGCACTGTTAGTTGAAGTTACAGGACAATAATATGGCTTAGAATATAGTGCATGAGTCTCTACTTTTAATTATGTTTTTTGGAGCTCGACAGAAGACAGAAGAGCTCAGAAGTGACCTTTCACGACCACAAGCACTGGAAAATTAGGGGAATGGCCACAAGCATAACTTGCATTTTCTATTTGACTTCAAAGTACCTGTGAAAAGCAGATGTTTTAGAAACAGAGAGTTGAAAAATCTGTGTGAAACATCTCTCACCTAACTCAGCATGTTCACCATCTTGACAGATATGACCACATGTGCACTATTGCCACCCTCTCTCTCATTTCATCAGCTTTTTCTCCTTCAGCCCATGCCATACCTTCTCCACTGCCCCTAACTACAGTCTGTCATGGCAGATTATCCTTTCAAACGGGAAAAGATGACACTTACGGGGAAATTGTTTACATGAAGCGTGAATGAATATGTGAGCATGAACGTCCAGTAAGCGTGATGAAAATTAATGAGAAATATATGTTTTTTAAAGGGGAAGTACTGTTCTACAGCCTGTTTCCAACTTCTCATGTGGGTCTGCCTTCAAAGAAAACGGAACTCTTCTGTGTAATCCACTTTGATCTGGACTTGGGTGTGATGAAACTGACAGCCGTTTGATGTCAGGCGAGTGGGATCAAGTGTTCTCGAAAGCTGTTTGATGGGAAAACAAACTGAGGAATGCAAATTAATATCAAGGAATAAGGCCCACAGCCACTGTCCTGTGGCTAAAAGGTCAAAAGATTTAGCCTTTTTGTGACCTTCAGTAATGAAGTGATTCAATGGCCCGTCTAAACACATATGAAAAAATCTAATTGGTTGGAAAAAAGAAAAACAATAGTAAAGCAAATATCCTAAAATCTATAAAAGACTGATATGTGATACGGTAAATTCTTAAAAAGAATGATATCTAGAGTAGGAATTGAATTTTGTGGTGGTGGAATGAAGAGAGAGGAAGCCAACTTCCTGTGTAACCAGTTTGATTTAAAGATATCAAAGAAGTGAGACGGAAGCCACTGTTCTCTTTGCTACCACATGGTTACGGTTGGATGTGTATCTTTTTCTTGTCTTGTTGTTTTTTTTTCTCTAGCCTCACACTTTCACTATGACTGGCTCATTCATGAACAAACATAGTGGGCCTAATTTTGAAATAAAAAAGACTTGCTCATTATTATGCTAAACGATAGAATCAAAATATGAGTTGCTTGACTGTATCATTTATTTTGATGCAAAAAAGAATATGTCTAGCTATTGAAACTGGACATTTACATTACAGTGCATGTAAGCACATCCATAAATGTAAAATACGAATATTTATCAGTATGTGCATTTCTTGAAAATTTAGCCTGTGACCACAGCATCATGCTCTGAGTCTTCTGAAGGATGCGTGCGGCCCTAAATTTGAAGAATGACCTCCACCCTGATCTCAGCTGATGACACAACTAAAAGTCCACACAGATCATTGTCAGTGAATCATAGTCACTCAGAAATAAAATATTCAGAGGACGCGAGAAGCAGTGCTAGTGGACAGAATAATCTTATATTCTGAATAACCTTACAATTTTACATTGTCCATGTTGACATTATATGATTTTTTTTTATTGTTTGTATTTTTTGTTGTTGTAAAGGTATAGTTAACCCATCAAAGTTTGATAACAGGTAAATGTTGCATACCCAAGAGATAAAAATGATATATATTACTATACTATACGATACTATCATGGGGTGAAACATCTGTGATGGGTGGCTCCCAGCCGATGACCCATTGGCTTACTGGTGTGGTTCTTAAGGTCCCGTGCTTCTAGTTACTTAAAATGTTATCCCATATTTAGTCTGACCTCCTGATGCAGATGATAGAAGAAGGTTATGTGCCCTTTTCGTGGACCATTCATTGGAAAAAAGCCTGTTTTCTAACATAGTTTAAGATATTTATTCAATGCAGCAGCAGAGGAAGTTGAGTGTCATTCTTGAGAGGACTGTGATATAGGTGAAAGATATAGGTGAAAGATATAGGTGAAAGATTCCACGCTGCTGCCGAATGACGAAACATGGGTTTGCACCTGGCTTTAAACCCAGTCAATGATGATTCAGTCTTATTAGCATATTGAGGAGACAGTAGTGGCTTTCTTTTAGTGCTAAAGGAGTTTGTATGTGGTTGTGTGTGTCTTGTGCACACCACAGGTGTGAAGCACCCTTGTGTCCTGACCTAGTGTATGCTTTAGCTTCCCTGAATGTCTGTATGAATATTTAGAGAGTATGAGAGAAGAGGAGTGTACTGAATTTTAGTTCACATTAAGTTGTCACATTAAAACTGGACTTTCAACCTCACACTCTTTCGACAGCATGTTTTGTATGTGTCTACTCCCCCTCCTCCCCCTCTCCATGTGCGGAGGCGTTGCCTCTGGAATCAGGCCGACATGGGAGAGGTTTCCCGGTCGTTCACCAAGGAGGAACTACTGTGTGGTTTTGCCCTTATATGGGATGGATATCAGTTGCCAAATCATGAGTCAGTTTAATCCTGATCAATAAAGAGCTACAGTTGAAGCTTATATTTTAAAGTAAGACTCTCTAAAGACATTTAATGAGTCTATCTGTGGGATCATACTCTTAAAGCTCTATGAGAGAGGTCTACTTTTACTCATGTTTTGCGTATTATATGACTCAGAAGGACAAAGTACTCAAATGCAAATGGCCAATATGTCCTAAAAAAAAAAGAAAAGCATTATATATTATCTGAATTAATTTGGCATCTTTATTTTATGTTACTCATGAAGCTCTACAGTATGGGACCTTAGTGGGCACCTACTGAAGGCCTGGGGTGATGTGGTAGCCCTGACACATTCATCTGGGTTAAAATGATCCAATCCCATCTTTTGCGATCCTGTATTTACTCAAATGGCCAGTTTAGATGTGCCACCTAAATTAAAGGAGTATATTCAGAGCTTGACATTAAAATCACGTCCACTTTCGTTGTGAGTAAAACAGCTGCTTAAATATTCCGTATGAAATTTCCCAAGAAAATAATGAAATATATTTTCATTTTTGTATATACTACTTCAAAGCTTATACCAATGATCCCTTTACGCCGTCTTCAGGTTGTTTTTCTCAAGACCACAACAGAGTTTCTGTTTACTTGGCGATGGGAAACTTTTCTTGAAAGTGCCTATGTAACTCTTGCGGCCAGTTTTTTTGCGTCTTGTCTGTGGAAACAAAAATAGGAGCGCAGTCTCCCTTCAGCTTTGCACTCTCGCCTCCAGCGTTGTTTTCAATCTCAGCGGTTCCTGGCAACAACGTCATCGCTCCTCTGACATCGGAACAAACTCTTGTCCAATCAGAGTGTTCCGATTCTCTAGGACACGCCCTCGGAACGTTGAGTATAAAAGACTCCGAGGTGCGCTTTCTTCTGAGATTTAGTGCGCACCGAGATGTGAGACAACGTGTAGGCTGCGACTGATTGAAAATAACTGTCCGGGAACACAACAGCGAAAAAGCACTTTTTGGACATCAGCTGTCAAGGGAAACTGCCTGTCGACTTGGTACAGTAAAGTTGTTCAAACTATTTTGGAAGTTTTGTTTACTCTTTGACATCTTTTTTGCCTCATGTAATATTACGGAGAGAACAAGATTTGCGGACAGTAAAGTGTACAGTCAAATCAAAAGCCTCCAACGTAATTTCTATTCACATGTCAACAAAAATGGAGCAACCGTTTTATCATGACGACTCGTTTCTTTCTGCTTATGGTCATCCAGACGCTGCCCTGCACGACTACAAGCTCCTAAAGCAGAACATGAGCGTGGGCTTCGCCGAACCTTACCGGAACCTCAAGTCCCTGCGCTCCGAGAGCGACTTCTACACTGCGGCAACCGGAGACGTTGGCTCGCTTAAACTCGCCTCTACGGAGCTTGAGAGACTCATCATCCAGAACGGTAACGGCGTCTTCACATCACCCACCCCGGGGCAGTATCTGTACGGTCGGGGCATCACAGAAGAACAGGAGGGCTTCGCGGACGGCTTCGTAAAAGCGCTGGACGAACTCCACAAAATGAATCAGATGCCCCCGCCAAACGTCTCCATCGGAGGCGGCATTATGTCGTCCTGCTCGGCCGCGTCGTCTGTCTTCGCCGCCTCCCTGCAACCGGAGACCCCTGTGTACACCACCCTGAACAGCTGCAATCCCAACACTAACCTCACACCTGCATCCAACTACCCCACAGCCACCATCAGCTACCTGCCCCACCACCACCAACAGTACCATCACCACCACCAAGCCACGACGCACCCTCATCACCATTTCCAGCACTCTCTCCATCATCCGCAGCGCCTTGTCGCGCTTAAAGAGGAGCCACAGACCGTGCCCGACCTGCAGAGCAGCGACGGCTCTCCTCCCATGTCACCCATCGACATGGAGGACCAGGAGCGCGTCAAAGCGGAGCGCAAGAAGCTCAGGAACCGGGTGGCGGCCACCAAGTGCCGGAAACGGAAGCTGGAGCGCATCTCCAGGCTGGAGGACAAAGTGAAAGTTCTCAAGTCGGATAACGCTGGACTGTCCAGCACCGCGTCCCTACTGAGGGAGCAAGTGGCCCAGCTCAAGCAGAAGGTCATGACCCATGTGAGCAGCGGGTGCCAGCTGATGCTGACGCCCAAGATCAAGTCGTTTTAGACCTTGAGGACACTGACACTGACAAATGGGGAACACTGGAAGAGCAGATCATGTTTGTGATGTTTTGATGCAAGTGATATTGCAGCACTGAGTACGAGCGTTGTATATTTCTAAAACGTTTTCTTGTAGAAAACTAAAGTGTTATAATTGTTTTCAAGGTACTAAATGCTGAAGAATGGACAATGAAAGCACAGGGAGAAACCTTTATGTTGGTTTTGCTTTTAAGTGCTGCCCTTGAAAACATTCCAGTAAGTTATTGATATTGTGAGTTGGGTTGATCCAGACCTGTATTTCTGTTTGTTTTGTTTATTTTTTTTTATATTTAAGTAAAAGCGTTGAAAATTATTCCACTGTTTGCCTTGTTCATTTCTAGCAAACGAATAGCTCGTTCTGTACGGCTTTAAATTGACGTTGGAGACGTGCCCACGTTGGCCTCTTGTTCCTGCTGACGCAAAGCCCATATATGGGCTGTTTTGGCGCACGTACGTCACTGAGGGTAGACTTGCGGGAACCCCCGCCCACGCTACCGGTCAGGAAGTCCGCGCGCTTTCAAGTCTGAAGTTCGAATGAATGAAGCGCGTGTGAACTCGTGAAAATTTAGCAACTCGGGATTTTCCCCGCGCGCAGAAACCTTCCCAAAACAGTTTCAGCGAAAGAGAGATAAAAATACGAACACGGGCATTTTCCAGGCACTTTGCAAAAAATGGAGCCGTCGCAAGCATAAAAATAGAAAAACAGATCGCAGTAAATAAGAGCTAGGCTTATAAACGAGAAGTGCCCACAGTGACTATTTTTCCAGTGATTTCTGGAAAATATTGATTAACTGTCCAGTACCAAAACCACAGACTCACGCCATAAGACACAAAGCTAGTATGATCTGTCTTGAAACATGCTTTTATTCTTTCACAAGTTGCCAATTTTCTTAATTTTAGTCAGCCACAAAATACAACAATTTTGTGAGGAAATCTTTCGACATTAGAACTAATTCTATCTTCATCCTACAGAATGTAAACCCATCTATAGCAAATTCTACTTTAGGCATAAACAGTCAGATGGTGACTTTATTTGATATCACACATCAAAGGAATTAATTCTATGCATCTTGTCCTGTTGTCGGGACAAAATTCTACCCAAATAAGAAGCACATTTTGATTCAAATAAATAAAAGCTAGTTATTTGTAGGCAATTGTATATATGTATATATATACACACACACACTTTAAGTGATGTCCCAGGATAAGCAACAACCGTCATCACATAGTTTGAAAACATTATATTAGATTAAAAACAAGATATTTACAGAACATTAACATTATCTCGGCATATATACAAAAGTGTAAACTTAGCTTGATAACACAATTCTATTTTTTTAACACTTAAGGACATTAAAAATCTCTGGTGGTGAGGGGGTGGTTTTTAAAAGCAGTTTATGGTAAATATATTAACGTATATTTGGGAAAAACGTTTATAAGAAACTAAACAAAAAAAAAAAGGTAATTCCAACACTGGGAACATTCTATTTAGTCATTACAGACATTATGGGAATGTTACTTTTGAAAGTTCTCTGAACAAAACGTTCTAATGAGGACGTTCCCTCTTTCTTTCTTTTATTGAGGACGTTCCCTTTTAACTCGGTTGGTATCAGTCATCTGACGTAGAAAATAACACCATGGTAACAATTAAGCAAGATCAGCAAAATCACTTGTGGTTTAACTAGCTCCAGATTATCAAACATCAGTGAGTGCTTAAAATTCAGTGTTAAGTGCTTGACGTTTTGATTTCCTGTAGCCTTTGCTGGAATATCGCTATTTTGGGTGTTTTATCATCAGATTATCTCTAGCAGATGACTTTTACATCACCCCCACAGTAGCAACACAACCTACAAAATCACGTTTGTTTGCGCAAGTACATCATCGAGATCTCTGTTCTGAATATAATATATGTTTAATTAACATTAAATCTGCGTTGGAATCAATTATAGACCCTTGCTCTACTGGGCCTACTGCAGCCAAGGGCTCATCAGAACAAGATGCTCCTGAGCTATTTCTCCCAAATGTAGTGAAATACTGACATCTACCGGTCTGATTTGTAAAATCTTAAGACATGTCCTGGTTCAATTGGAGCTCTACCAAAAGCATTTGTGGTAATTTCCTTTACAGTGTTATTATAGTTATTTAAAACCAAACTAAAACTAAAATCATTGAGAAAAAAAAGAAACTTTGTTATTTACTTCAGACTACATTTCACATTTTCCTTTAGTTTAACAACTTACTGAACCTAACCTATAATAATTGAATGTACTAAATTCAAATAGGTTTGTTAAAAAATATATATAAATGCTAAAAAACAATATTACTAAATAATTTAAATTAAATGAAAAAAAAAAAGAAAATATAAATATGGAAATAGAGTTTAATTTAAAATATGAACAAAAGCTGTATATATTATAGTGTATGAATGATACGCTGGTCTAGAATCAATTAAGTTTGCCTGGACAATTACACTGGTGGAATTACAACCAGGGTTGCACAGTTCATATTATTGCAAATGAGAGTGGTAATATATATATATGTATACACATACACGAGTGGTAAAGCTGTTTTTATGCTTCTTATGGAGTTGTGAAAACTTCTGGATGGATGAACCTATAGTCAGAGTCAAAAAGTCATAAACTGCATATTATGTGATGAATCTGAAACACAACAACAGCAGAGATAGGTTGGAAAAATAAGAGAACTGCACATCACACAATAACAGCCCATTTATTTGACAGACATTGAGGATCACCAGAATGTCAAACAACTTGAGAATTCAAACTGAATCAAATGTTCACAGAGTACTAAATATGTAATACAGATTAACTAAAGTTGAAAACAAACTACAGATATTTCAGTGCATGGGAGATGCTAACTGCAACAGCTTCTTCAGACAATTGAAAAGAAAAGAAATCTGTCTAATGAGTGCATTTGAACTGCAAAGAGTTTGTTACGTTGGCTTTGACAGCTTCTCAAGAACCCTCAGGCTGAGGTTAAGTGCTCGAGCGTCCCACTGAATGGGAGCATGATCCGGGAAACACGGCAGGACTGTTACTGCTTGGAGAAGAACTCCTTGCTCTTCTGCACATCTGGAACAATAGTGTCACTTCCTGGTTTCCATCCAGCAGGACAAACTATGGAGAATAGACAGACTTGTTATTTTAAACCTCTGAAAAGTGGAGACTAAAGGAGAATACTTTTGCAATGATGTGAAAGTTTCTAATTGTAATATTTTATTCAGAATAAAACACAGATTACATATCAAAAGTTTATACTGAGAAAATGTATCATTTTAAGGGAAAAAAAAGTTGATAGTTGATTATAAATCTCATGGCATCTACACATCTCCAAAAAGTTGGGACAAGGCCATGTTTATCACTGTGTGCATCCCCTCTTCTTTTTTAACAGTCTGCAAACGTCTGGGGACTGAGGAGACAATTTCCTCAAGTTTAGGAATAGGAATGTTGTCCCATTCTTGTCTAATACAGGCTTCTAGTTGCTCAAGTGTCTTATGTCTTTGTCACATCTTCCTCTTTATGATGCGCCAAATGTTTTTTTATGGCTGAAAGATCTGGGCTGCAGGCTGGCCATATCAGTACCCGGATCATTCATCTACGCAGCCGTGATGTTATAATTGATGCAGTATATGGTCTGGCATTGTCATGTTGGAAAATCCCTGAAAAAGACAACGTCTGGATGGGAACATATGTTGTTCTTGAACTCGCCTTTCCAGTTGTGTAAGCTGCCCATGCCACATGCACTCATGCAACCCCATACCATCAGAGATGCAGGTTTCTGAACAGAGCGCTGATGACAACTTGGGTTGTCCTTGTCCTCTTTAGTCCGGATGACATGGCATCCCAGCCTTTCAAAAAGAGCTTAAAATTTTGATTCGTCTGACCACAGAACAGTTTTCCACTTTGCCACAGTCCATGTTAAATTAATCTTGGCCCAGAGAAAACTTCTGGATCATTTTTAGATATGGCTTCTTTTTTGACCTATAGAGTTTTAGCCAGCAATGGCGAATGGCACGGTGGATTGTGTTCACCGACAATGTTTTCTGGAAGTGTTCCTGAGCCCATGTTGTGATTTCCATTACAGTATCATTCCTGTATGTGATGCAGTGCCGTCTAAGGGCCTGAAGATCACAGGCATCCAGTATGGTTTTCCAGCCTTGACTCTTACGCACAGAGATTGTTCAAGATTCTCTGAATCTTTGGATGTGAAGGAGTGGATGCCAAGTTGCCATAGCCTTCATACTGATATTAATTACATTATTACATGATTTCTTGTTTGACTATTAATCAAGTTATGGCAAAAGTGAAATGTGTAACCTTATGTGCGCTTATGAGATATTAAAGAATCCTCTTCTACCTTGTATTTCTTTTCCTCAAGATTAATGTCCACATATTATGTGTGTGTATCCAACCGTAATGATAAGACACTTGCCAGTGCTAGAAAGCCTTGAATTTTAGATAAGTTCTCGGTGTATGTGTGTTATTATTATCTGTCTGTACAGGGAGAAGCTCAGACAGTCCCAGGACAAACGATCAACTGCCAGTGTCCAGTGTATCAGATATACGTCTTTGGAGAGTTTATCTAGGTTTGGGAACCAATCAGAATTTTGTTGACTTATGTGTTGACGCAATTAGTATCCTCTGTCAGGGTATAACTGTGGTTGATTTTGAGTTGTACGGGGGCGGCCTACGAACTCCATCGAGAGTATTGAAGCTGACTTCTGCTGATGAAATTGCTAACTATTTTCTTCAAGTAAAATTATTATTATTATTTGAACTAATCTCTGACTCCTGGTCTTCATTGCCAAATATCTGGTCCTTGGATTTTAACTGTAAATTCCCCTACAGATGATATTATGCACTGTAGATTATAATTACTTCAAACTCTTTGCATTTTTTCTCTGAGAAACTCCTTTCTGATATTGCTCCACTGTTTTTCGCCACAGCATTGGGGGAATTGGTGATCCTCTGCCAATCTTGACTTCTGATAGACACTACCACTCTGAGAGGATATTTTTATACCCAATCATGTTGCCAGTTCACCTAATAAGCTGTTCCTTATATGTACATTTAACTTTTCCGGTCTCTTACTGCTACCTGTCCCAACTTTTTTTTAATGTGTAGCTCTCATGAAATCGAAAATGAGTCAATATTTGGCATGACATTTCAAAATGTCTCACTTTCAACATTTGATATGTTATCTATATTCTATTGTGAATAAAATATAAGTTTATAAGATTTGTAAATTATTCCATTCCCTTTTTACTCACAATTTGTACAGTGTCCCAACTTTTTTGGAATCGGGTTTGTACTTAGTAATGTATACTGTCCCAGAGTAATTATTTAAATTCAGCAAACCCAGTAATATTGTGAAATTACAATAAATAAAAAAAAATACGGTTTTCGATTCGAAAATATTAAAAAAAAAAAATTTATTGCTGTGAATTTTCAGCATCATTTCTCCAGTCCTTCAGTGTCACATGATGCTTCAGAAATTACTCTAATATGCAGATTAGCTGCTCAAGAAACTATTATTTATTATTTATATATTATCTATTATTATTATTATCATTATTATTATTATCCACGTTGAAATCAGTTCCTTCCTGCAGGATTCTTTGATAAAATGTTAAAGGAAACAGAAATAGAAATCCCAATATAATTATACTACATAAAAAAAAAAGAAAAAATAAATAAATAAATAAATAAATAAATAGTATAAGTATGGGCTTAAAACCCTAATTTTGTCAGTATAATTTTGTTTTATGCAGGTAAACATTTCTTTGTCTGCATCAGGATGCATCTGTGTTTACAATACTTCTACAACGCAGTCAGATGTCTTTGACTACCTCCAAATGTGGTTAAGTGATCAGATCACAAAGCATGTTTAAACATGCGGTCGACTCAAGATAAACAGGACATTCAGAAAGAGCCCCGTCTCGCTCACCTTCTCCATATTTGTCGGTGTGCTGGAAGGCCTGCACCAGTCTCAGCGTCTCGTCTACAGAGCGGCCCACCGGCAGATCATTGATGGTGATCTGCCTCAAGATGCCTTTATCGTCAATCACAAACAGACCTCTGTGGGAGCAGGACAAGACACAGAAAACGTTCAGTTTGTTCTGTTCACTATCAAAACTGTATGACTGCTTTAATGTTGAAAAAACTAATTTAAACAACGTTTTAGCTGCAGTTCAAGCTGAGCACTAAGAATTCATTGAAAGTTGACTATTAAAAAAATAAATCCTCAGTTAAATACAAGTAAGATTTCTTTTTTTAAAGAAATGTTATTTTATTCACCAAGGATGTATGAAATTGACCGAAAGTAAAAAAAAAAAAAAAGAAAAGACATTTTATCCGGTTTCAAATGATTTCTATTTTGAATAAACGCCGTTCTTTTGAACTTTCTATATATCTCAGAAAAAGCAAAAAAAAAATACATTTATAGTTTTCACGAAAATATGAAGCGGTTTTCAACCGTGATAATGTTTCATAAGCAAATTAACATATTAGAATGATTTCTGGAGGATCGTTTGACACTTAAGACAGAAGTAATGTTCCTGAAAATTCAGCTTTGATCACAAGAAAAAACAAAACACACTGAAATCTATATTAAAACTTTTGAAGAGTATAATTCATTTAAGTCATATAATTACCGAATAAAGCTTTTTTAACTACTGTGTTAACACTGTGTAAAATGCTTAACTCTGAACCTGGAACACACATTTAAAATCAGCGACTGAACATTTGATAGAAAATTCCAATGTGCAATAAAACCCCATACAGTATTGCTCTCATAGTTCCTGTACCATGACTGCACTGCAGTACACGTGGGTGTTATCGAGCACACTTGATCATTATCTCCTGCTGCAATCACACATAGCAAGCAAGAGTGGTTAAGTGGTTGGAGTTTAACTGAACCAGTGCAAACATCAGCACATGGTCACAGACCTGTAGGCGATGCCTTCATCCTCTTTCAGGACGCCGTAATCGCGGGAGATGGACTGAGTCAGGTCAGCCAACAGTGGGATGTTCATGGAGCCCAGGCCACCCTGCTTCCTGGGTGTGTTGATCCTATCGGGAGCAAGCCATAAATAAAGAGTTTAATTTACTGGATTATAGTTTAACATGGTTATACCTCATGGTTATTACATATTTACATTTTTTCACCGAATTTCCATCAAGAGGCTAAATACAGATATTGAATGTTAAAGTGATACACATATATATTATGATAAAAGCAATACTATTTAATATAAATTATATATGTATTTATTTAGATTTTTATATTATCATTTATTATGTAGAAAACTCTAGGTTTTTAAAACAAAGAAATTAATCAAAATAATTTGTTTACATTTATTTTCAATCTTCGTAGAAAAGTCCGGATTTTTGAAACCTTAAAAGTTCTCTTTTTAAATGTATTATTATTACTATTAGAAACATGTGGGTTCTCAAAATAACCTAAAATTATTATTATTATTATTTTTAGAAATGTCTGTTTTGTTTTGTTTTTTCAAACTAAAAAAAAATATTTTTAAGTGTAAATATTAATGCTATCCAAATAAAAGTCAATACGACTTAAGGTGACAATTTCTAGAGCTGATAAAGCACTTACACTCTTCCTTTATCTGTGCCTCTCTAACACATTATAGTCGCTCTTATCAAAGCCAGGCTGTTCAGGACAACATAGAAGATAACCACTAACTGGGTGAAACCATAGAAAGCCTGCTAAGAATCACGTTCACAAACAAGAGAAGAACCAACAGTGAAATCTAAATGTACATCTATGACCTCTGGCACTATTGATCTATAATAAAGGCACTTGATGCACTACAACATTTGAATGATATCAAATAATGATTTTGCTCTGAAGTGGCCAGTAAGAGCCCTTTAGATGTGGAGAAGCAGGATCCTCACCATGCCAGATGGCTGAAATGAGAGTCGGTGGAAGCAGCGATGACCTCGCAGCCGATTTTACGAAACTCAGCGGCCCGTTCACTGAACGCGACGATCTCGGTAGGACACACAAAGGTGAAATCAAGTGGATAGAAGAACAACACGACATACTTCCCTAAAGAAGAAATGGAGGGAAAACAAAGATGAAGTGAAAAACAGGTTACAACTGTAATCCAGTCAGTGGTTCGCGGAGTTCAATTAGAAACAGACATGTGGTGTTTGATGGCTAGTATCATGATGCAATGGAAAGTAAAAGTAGGTTAGAATGGCATTTAGAAATACGTTTGTCCTAATCTACAAAACACCACGCGTGGAGAGTCTGGTGCTCACCTCTGTAGTCAGAGAGCTGAACGTCTTTAAACTGTCCGTCCACCACAGCTGTGGCCTTGAACTGAGGAGCAGGCTGACCGATCTTAGCGTTTCCAGAAGACATGCTGTTCACGGGGGACTACAAATATACAAGAACATCAAAAATATTAGTATCATTGTTGTTTTTGGTCCTGCAACTACTACTTTAACCACATTTTTTTTTTTTTTTTTTTTTACACAAATGATAAACTTTGAATTGCTTTAAATGTATTATTAATAATAATAATAATAATAAACATTATTTATTTGTTTGTGGTACAAGGACAGCTGACAAAAACATAGAAAAATTAATAAAATGTTTGAATTTGTGTGTAAAGTTGTTCAAAACCTATATGTTTCTTTCTTCTGAAACAGAAACATATGTTATGTGAAAAAATGTTTTGAGGAACAGTCTCCAATGACTTGCAAGTCAATGGGAACCAGAAACGTTTGGGTTACCAACATACTTTAAAATATCTATCACCAGAAGAAACAAACTCATACAGATGTGGAACAAATTTAGCATGCATAAATGTCAGTTTTTTTATTATTTTTGCATCAAATATGCCTGCTTCAAATCATTTACCAAATGATATTTGCTTTAAAATATCAGCTCTGAAACGTGAAGAGGAAACTGAGATTCTAATCTAACAAAAATAAACAAGGTAAATAACTTTTCATGTTTGAACCAGAGTATCTGTTCATAATATATTTTAAGGCTTTGCAGTAGATCACACACAAAGCAGGTCACATGATAGTCAGTTGTTAATCTGAACAAAGGGCTAAGAAACTGACTAAAACAGATCGGCCTAAGCACAGCGTTTTATCCAGGTCATAATCTCAGTTCAGCTTCAGACCAAATACATGAGCATTTTAGTTCTTTCCACCCTTAAAAGAGAGACTTTGAGGCGTTTTAGAAGTGAACTTGGCTCAAAGGTCGATTACACGCCTTGTGTGACCCTGCACGCACTGATAGCGACTGCCAGCTCAGTATCTCTGCAAAAAGCTGACAGTATCCACCCCTAGAAAATACATGAATGGTCAACGACCCTCCAAGACTTTGCCCTGCAAACGACTGGAAAAAGACAAAAACGGGTGAACTTCGAGAAGGCCGAGACGAGAAAGATATTTGCTATAAATCCTAAAAGGCATGTTCACTTATGATATGCAGTATCTGGAAACGTGACAAACATGAAATACATATGATGCATACTTGACAGAGTCGATATTAAAACCAGTAATATATTCAGAGACTTATTTAGCCGCTTAGCCACGCGAGCTAACATCAAGCCAGATCAGTGGAGTCTGATACTGCATGATATAAGTACTGCGAGAGAATAACAACAGTAGAAATAACGAAGATTTATAGGAAGTACGTTAAAATAGGCCAAACAGTTATTAAAATATGAACATGCAACCTGCAGGAGAAAACAACAACTGCGTTTTCCACGCGCTCTTTTGTTTAATAATAATCTGCAAAAAAATACAAGTATTTTGCATGTATATGACCCTTATGATTCAAGGCAAAAAAAGCAATTTGACCGTGTTAAAACCGTAAGTTACCTGTTCTGAACGCGGATGGGAAACTTCACTTTCCGTTGATGCACGAGCACAGAAAGATCGAGTCGCGCGACCTGCTGCTAAACTCTCGAGAGGAGAGGGAGGATCCACGCGCTTCAGCGCACCGCCTCTCTTTATGTGTTTCGGTTAAGTCATATTTTGCATTTAGTTTTATGATATATTATAGATCAGGCAACATTACAAAAAAAAAAAAAAAAAAAAAAAAAAGATGAAAAAAAATGGCTGAAATATATATATATATATTTCAGCCACATTTTCCACACACAACAAGCCGCGTAAAACGCACATGCCTGCAGTTTTGTTGTATGTGACCTCAAGACTTGACGTTTCTACTTCATCAATGACATTTTATAATAATTTAGTAACCTCCCTATTCGCGTTTTTGTGTGTCCATGAAAAAAAAAACGTTCCCCGAACTCCATTTCCCATAAAGCACTGCGATAGAGAGTTGGGGGGGGGGGGCACACATTTAAACGCGTTCGCCTCATGGTTTTAGGAATTAACTGTATTTTTAACTTTGTGTCTTAATTTCCATTAGGTAATAAAAACGTTTTGTCTTTCAAGTATTGTCGGTCAAAGGTCATGGTCGCTTCTCCAATTCTGTATTTCCGGTTGAGGTCGCACACAGTTTCGTGTGAGTTTATGAAGCAAATTTCAGGCACTTTAAGGGTTAAGCACATTGTTTTCTGATGCTCTGAATTCCCTGTTAGTTAGTTATATATATATACATATATACATATATATATATATATATATATATATATATATATATATATATATATATATATATATATATATATATATATGGCCAAACAGCATTTCCTCCAGCATGCTGCAGAGGTACACGAACATGATTTCACTGCCTGCACACTAAGGCTGGTAATTAGAGTCAAAATATTTTTTTTTTACCTATTGTCCTATTATTTTCAGAACAAAATACAATCTGAATGCCCTGTCACATGATGCTGCTATTGGTCTGTTGCAGTACACCCTGGACTGTGGGGTGCAGCTCAAAGAGGTACAAACCAATCCTAGTATGATGGACAGCAAGGACTGGCTATGAAGCCGTTATGGCATGTCTTTAATACCTCTCTGGTGTTTGTGGATACCGTGGGTCCTGCAGAGAAGTATCAGGAGAAGCTCTCCCAGCGGTTACCACCGGGGGGGAAGGTCACCTTTCGGCCCAAAGCTTATTCTCTCTTCCCCATCGTCAGCACTGCCAGCATTTCCAAATAAATGCTGAATGTTCTATTCACCAAAGTATTCTAAAAAAAAAAAAAAAAAAAAAGTTTCTCCCAAAATACTAAGCAGCAAAACATTTTTCTTGAGCAGCAAATCAGCATATTAGAGTAATTTCTAAAGGATCATTTGACACTGAAGACTGGAGTAATGATTATGAAAATTCAGCTTTGCATCACAGAAATAAATTAAAGTTTAAAATAAATTCACATAGAAAATGGTTATTTTAAATTGTAATAATATTTCAAAATAAGACAGCATTTTATCAAATAAATGCAGCCTTGTTGAACATAAGAGACTTCTTTCAAAAACAGATCTTACTGACCCTGAACTTTTCAACAGAATTGTACTTGGCTCAAAATAAACATTAATAACAAAGAGCTGTCTGCTGAAGTTTCTGGCCCCAGTGTTGGGTTGTCTACAGTTTGTGAGGTTCAGCTGGAGCCCAGCACAGACGCTCATGGACAGTAAAGCTGTTGCTGTTCACTGGTGAGTCCGACAGCAGAGGGAGCTGCCTTCTCATGTTCAGAATAGACTCAGGCTGCATTTATTTTATTTTTTTATTGCATACACGTTATAATATACAAAAATGTGCAACACACACGATCTGCTGCTCGTCATAATAACACCTCAATGTTGTCTTATTTCAGTCGCAGCAACACGTCTCCATTCACACACACACACACACACACACACACGACACACACACCGCTTTTTCACTCAAAAAGCGTAATATGTAGCACAAGCTACAGAGCATCAACACACTCTGAACACAAACACTGAAATTTGTTTTAGAAGTCCATAGTTCACAATACAGCAGTATATGTTCCATTACGGGGAAGTCGTGGCCTAATGGTTAGAGCGTTGGACTCCCAATCGAAGGGTTGTGAGTTCTAGTCTCGGGCCGGATGGAATTGTGGGTGGGGGTAGTGCATGAACAGCTCTCTCTCCACCTTCAATACCACGACTTAGGTGCCCTTGAGCAAGGCATCGAACCCCCAACTGCTCCCCGGGCGCCGCAGCATAAATGGCTGCCCACTGCTTCGGGTGTGTGCTCACAGTGTGTGTGTGTGTTCACTGCTCTGTGTGTGTGCATTTCGGATGGGTTAAAATGCAGAGCACAAATTCTGAGTATGGGTCTGAATGTCACTTCACTTCACTTCATATCAATTCTTCGGTGAGACATATATATTATATTAGTGATTCTTTCTTATAATTCTCAACCATAATCTATACATGTCTGTCTGACTGAAAACTGCCTAGCAGACACTCTTATATCTATCTTAAAGTATTTGTAGGGTTGCTTGCTTTTAAGCATTTTAAACTTGCATACTATCGAACCTGGGTGACGAGGCCAAGTTTATATAAATCCTCCTCACTCTTGTGTTTTAGAGGGCAGTGTTTATATCACTCCGCGACAGCAGGTGGCGTAACGAGCGGAAACTGTTTCACAACGATACACGAAAAGAAGAAGAAGCTTCGCCAGTTTCCGCTTGAGCTCAGCAGTGTGGTGAGTGTGAGGCGGTTCATTCCGTTTTATTGTTGTAGTAATGTTTTATAAATTATTTTTACCCTTATTTTATAAATGTGTGTATACTATAACTAGTTTCTACTAGTGGAAATACTACACAGAAGACACTTCGTGTGTTTTGTCACAGTGTACGTTAGTTGCTGACGTTTACTGCTAAATGCATTCATTCTCTTTTTCTGTGCCTTTTCTCTTTATTTCAGTTCAGTGTGGTTTTACCTGAAATTATTAATCATGGACATACGACCGAATCACACTATCTATATCAACAATGTCAATGATAAGATCAAGAAAGAAGGTAAAGTCTATCGTGAATATGAGCAGAACAGAATTGACTGTATGTTTGATCACAGAATCTGCATCTTTGTAAAGCTTGTTTTTTTTTCTCCTCTGGATCTTTTCTACAGAGCTGAAGAGATCACTGTACGCCTTGTTCTCCCAGTTCGGCCAGGTTATGGACATTGTTGCGATGAAGACTATGAAGATGAGGGGTCAGGCGTTTGTTATCTTCAGAGAACTTGCTGCAGCCACCAATGCCCTCAGACAGCTTCAGGGCTTCCCTTTCTACAACAAACCCATGGTCAGTGACACAGACGTCGCTCGCAGCTCACAGGGAATACACATTAGTCGCTTGACCTTCACGTAACCGATACGATTAGCATTTCAGAAAATAATGAGCAGAATATGGTCCTTTGATTCACTTTAACCTTCAACTAGAATTCGATCACTCAAGGAGAAGTTAATCTATAATGTGAAAAATGTGGTTAACTCTGCTATATTATGTTTCTTTCATCTGCGAATCACTGATAGCGTTTATCAGATGTTATCATTCATATTATTCATCAGTCCACACATTATAAAGTATTAGGAATGATTAACACATTTCTCAGTCGCTGACCTAAGCATGTACTTACAGCGGATCCAGTATGCAAAAACAGACTCGGACCTGATCTCTAAGATGAGAGGCACGTATGGAGATAAAGAAAAGAAGAAAGAGAAGAAAAAGAAGGCTCTGGAACAGGCCGCCAATGTAAATAAGAAGCCAGCGGTGAGTTGAAATGCATCATGTTTGCTGATATTGATGTGACGGCCAAGTTGTGCTGAAATGTTGTTTGTTTGTTTTCCCTGCAGGACACTGTGAACACACAACCTCCTCCACCCGCCACAGTCCAGGTCCGTCACACATCTTACACACGGATTTTGTGATTTTATATATTTTAGGATTAGCAATAATACATTGTTTTATATATCTGAAATTCTAAGTCACTCATCATTATTTTATATTGATTTAGGTCCCTGACAACCCACCGAATTATATTCTGTTCCTGAATAATCTCCCGGAGGAAACCAATGAGATGATGCTCTCCATGTTATTCAACCAGTAAGTTTTAAACACTATAAACCTTTTTATTTTATCTATTTATTTTTGGCATATAAAAATATTCTAATTTATATGAACTTTTTTGTGTGTGGATATTAATGTAGAAAACCTTAATTAAACTGGATTTATGGAAACCTTTTGATTAAAAATGCATAAATATTGACAACCAGCTCTTTCAGCTAGATTTTTCTGCTCCGATTTTTTTTTTTTTTTTTTTTAACTCCCTGTCTTGTTCCATCTGTTTAGGTTTCCAGGGTTTAAAGAAGTGCGTCTGGTTCCTGGAAAGCACGACATTGCGTTTGTGGAGTTTGAGGGTGAGGCTCAAGCCGGAGTCGCGAAGGATGCTTTACAGGGATTCAGAATCACAGCCACGTGTGCCATGAAAATCACATATGCTAAAAAATGAGCTGGCTCACACTCACTGGACTCTGAGGCTTTGATCAGGGGATCCTCTTCTTTACATTCAGAATCATCTTTTAACAAACATGTTTGTTCAATGACTGTTTAGTATTGTTTTGCTTTTGTATAGGAATGAGTTGGTCACCAAGGACAGATCTTTATTTTGTAATGGGGACTAATAAAATTAGCCTTTAAAATAAATGGTGTGTATTTTTGACATTTTTATTTGTCTGCTTGAGCTTAACGGAAAGGTTCCCAAAATTAAGGCATTATTTACTCACCCTTGTGTTGTTCCAAACCATTTTTATATAGTCTCTTTAAATCATAACTGTACGACTTGAGATTAGTTGTAAGATTTCAGGCATGAACGCTCTGTACCTGACGAAAGAACTGAAATACTTGGTTTGGCACAAAATCGTGTAACATTCATATGCGTCAGCACTCAAGGCTCTGTAAATTTTTTGGTGAGAGCGAGGTGAAATTCGCTTATGAATGTGGGCACAAGCTGACAGGTGCATCAATAACATCACAACATTGACGGAAACACTATGGTTCTACTGTAAACACTGTTCTACATTTTCATTAACTCTATCAAATGTGTGTTTTGTTGATACTTTGCAAAGATGTGCATTTTATTGTAGGCAAACCTTGGGGAAACTATCATAAAGCAGCAGAATATTCACCCCAGATGAAATCAGTCGTGTTTATATTTTAGCAAAGACTGGTCTCATTATTTACACAGCTGGGGATCTGACCACCAGGCAACTGACATTAGACACGCTTTTAAAATGTTATGATGAGAGGTTTGCATAATAATTGACAGACACTATCAAATTAGTCCCAGGCTCAGCACATAATGACCCTCCACTAAGTGTCATTTCAATACATAAAATAGAGGAAGAAAAAAAAAACATTAAAAGCTTTCTGTTAAATGCGTTAAATGGACATGAAACAATGTAAAATAATCTACAGGTTTTTACCAGCCAGAATTAGCCAATTAGAACACTCTCACAAACTCCAGGTGTGTGTTCACAATGTGTGTGTGTGTGTGCACTATGGATGGGTTAAATGCAGAGCACAAATTCTGAGTATGGGTCACCATACTTGGCTGTATGTCACTAAATCATTTTGCAAGTTACTGAACTCTGGTGATGTACAGCTGGCTTCATTAAATCCAGTGACCTTTAATAATGGTTGGTTCTGGAAGTCTGAACAAAAATATTTCAAACCTGGAAGACTTTGGGAGTGTAATTTTCATGTTTGTGTATTAATGTTTGTTCATATAATGCAGTAATGTTTAATGCGCTTCATGATGATAATATCAAATAATGTAATATAGTTATTTCGCCCCTTTTTGTTTTATTAAAATATGGTACATTTAATGGTAAATTTAAAAGAAGTTAGGTAAAAAATAATCTAAAAAGTACTCAGAATAAATGACCTAACATGAGTAACCGAGACTAAGTTACTACAACTTTCATCATGAAATCTCTAATCAGTAAAGAACTACAATGTGAAAGTAATCTACACAGATCAGCTTTCAAACAACCAAAGATGCCCTAGCAACCAAAAAAAAAAACACCCTAGCGGTTACCCAAAAGGTTAACAATGTTTTAACCTCGAACAATGCAGCTGTCGTCAATTAACTGCAAGAAATTGTTCTCACAGCAAGTTTTCTTATAAAGAAAGGGCAACGAGAAGCTATCAAGTGACTGTCATCCCTGGTTTACTCTCTAAATGAGCAGACTACTGATTTCTCACCATCGTGACAGCACAGTCATCAGTCTCTGACATCAGGTAGCCTCACACACTCTGTGAAGTAACTCAAGCGTGCTGGACATTCAGACAGTGTGTTAGTGACAGACGTGGAGGTGTCTGCTCAGAGTCTCTCATGCAGTTTAATGGATGTACACAGCTGTCCACCATTAAAGCCTCACTGCTTCTTCGCTTCCTGTTATAATGAGCTGCACTCATTATGACGGGTATGTTCTTATTTTGTCCTGCTGCCTTGCTACAATATCATTGTTTGATATTCAGCTGCTTGTGGATTCAGTGCTGCTTTTATGGCTTGTTTTGTGTGTGTGTGTGTGTGTGTGTGTGTGAGTGAGTGATTTAGAGAAAGGGAGGGATATTTTTGTCCATGCAGAAATCTACCGTAGTCTCCTATCCGAGCTGTAAATCCAGAGGATGTTCAGGAATGATTCTGTCAGGGAGTGAAGGATTGTGTGTGTGGAGGACAGCATAATGGTCTTTGATAGATTCGGTGTCTACATATGAATAAATCTTCAACACGACACCTGTTTCACTTTCTTTTTTATCTAGATAGAGATTCTTAAACAGAAACTCATCTTGTGAATCCCACAAAAATGTGTCCAAGTCATATTTCAACCCTAAATTAAAAGAAAAACAAATTATATTTTGCATTAAGGCAATAAAGCCTGTTTTAGGTTCAGTTTTTTTTGACAAATTACAAGTTCTGGAAGCTTTCTCACCTCCATCACAATATTTTTGTGGAATGTCTACACGACATGCTTTCATTGTAACATTATTTTAATAATTAAACACATTTTACTATTGTGTTCTGACTTTTTTCCACTACTACAGTAATGAGTTTTAGGGGGGAAATTTGTTTAATTGTTATTAAAATATTCTGACACATTTGGGGAAAAAAGTTAATGTTCTAAAGTCTGCAGTATTTTTAAGTTAAATATAATTTCTTCTGTCTTCCTTTAGATTATTGGGTGAAATGTAGACATTTTTTCATGGGTTTCAAGATGTTGATTTATTTACCCAATAAAATTGCCTGATAAAATCCCTTCTCATCTGTCAGTGTAGTCTGCATATCGGGGGCAATTGCTGACCGTTTATCACCTTGTCTTAGGCTAAACAAGATTTTTTTTTTATCAAGGTTTTTATTGGTACCTGAAATAGAACAAAAGGCAAAGTCAGGAGGCTATTAAAAAAGTCAGAAGTTTATATATATATTTTCTATATATAAACTGTGGTATTGTGCTGTGACTAAAGTTAGACAATTAAAAATAAACTATTACTTTAAATTTAGCTTACCTTTTTTTCCATTCCTGGGCTTCTCAGCAGCAGTTGTCATGGTTTGCTTTGAATGGGAGACCACAAATATATTTGTTGCATTCCATTATTTTTATTTTTATTTTTTTATAAATAGAGAAAAGGGGAGTAATAATGAACTTCAGTAAAGAAAACGATGTCAAGTTTTCCTTTTTTCATTTGTTTTTGTAATTTAATGAAAATGTTATAAATGTAGCCTACAGTTTTCTAAAATAAATAAATAAATAAAAAGAAAGAAAAAAGAGAATAAAAAAAAAATAAGAATTTGGAGGGTTTACGATGGTGATGAGTGACCGTTGAGAAACGTCATCACTTTCGTTATGTGGAAAGCTAATACAAACAGCCACTTGAGCCCTTACATTTGTGATTTTTAAGGAACGTTTTGTTACTTTGCCTCACCTCAGAACAACCAATTTCCTGTTATAGAATCGTTGTTATATAAAACAGTGGTATTATACAGCGTTTAAACTGAGGTTTTTTAACAAAATAAAAAGAATTAACAAATTCTTCGGTTTCTCAACGGCTCTGGCACCATTTACAGTTAGTAGAGATTTGGCGCGTTTGTCGACATTTTGCTATTTCGTGGTTTGTCCAGTCGAAGCTATACATTTGATAGCCATAGGAGCTCTGAATACTGGGGGATTTATTAGGATGTGTTTATAAAAATACATTTAATTTGCGAAGGGCTACGCGAGCATAACTAGTGACTCGGCGTGCAGACACACAGTAGAGCCGCTAGAGGGCAGGAGGCGCTGAGCGCTGCTTCTTGCTTTCATTCATTCATCAGCTGAGAGCACAGCCGCCGCTCTCCGGTCACATCCAGCAGAAACTACAGAGACACTTCTGAAGATGCGCACATGTCCTCCCGCCGAGAACAACACCAGGGGTGCTCTGAAGGTAGGATCTAAATTACTTCTTATTTCTGAAGGGAAAGTGCAATTGTTCAGTGTTTTTTTCTCTCACCAGATTTGGGCTTTTTTTCTCAATAGAAAGTTTGTAAGCATTTAAAATTGTTGGGTTCTTTTAAATGCAAATGAATTCCAGGAAACAGCCCACAATAAATCAGTTTTAGAAGTGAGGAATACATGTTACTCACCACAGACTTAAGTGTGTGCATTACTTGTTCACTTTGCATACTTTATTGTAAATAATTTATTAGAAATATAGGTTACTCTGTTGCTGATGCTAATCTAATCTAACTAATCTAATAAACGTGCTATCTATATATATATCATTATTATTATTATTATGTATTTATTTATTTTTTAACTACAATTTATATTTATGTAGCTCAATGCAAGGCCATTTATTTGCCCTTGGTTGGTAAAAACGTATTTGATTAGCTACTTATCATTAAATAGTACACCGGTGGCATTAAAATATTATTCCTTTAGGAACTATTTATTGAATATTCTTTGGGAATAAAATGTTTATTTTCTATTGCATCGCTACAAAAGCACCATTCTGTAAACTGTTCCTAAGAGTACACAAGTACAGAAAAAGAGCAGTCAATTCCGTTCAGTTTGAAAGAAAAACAAGTTAAGTTTTAAGTAAACATGCAGGAAAAAAATGGGCATTATCATAAATCCATCCCTAATATGGCCATCTGTGAGCTTCCTGGCCTCCAGCTCTCATCCACACATCTGTCAGTAAGCATTTGAGTTTTCACATGAGTTATGAATATGTTTTCTTTCATTAAAAGCACAGTTTTCAAATAATGTTGAACCTAATCTAATCTACAGTAATCTAATCTAATGCCATCAAAGAACCACTTTGGGGTTCCCCCCAAAATATCTTTCAGTGAAAGAACCATTTTTGCTTTTAACATTTTAATAATCTAAATGACCTTATTTGGAATTAAAAGTTTCTTAATGGAACCATTGATACCGATAAAGAACCTTTATTTTGAAGAGTGCAGGATAGCACTAGTCCAGCAATTATTTTTTTTTTAAAGTAAAAAATGTATTTTCTTAATTTAGAAGCCGGTAACAAATGATGTGTTCAAACAAGAATATGAAAGATCCTGGTTCTCTGACAGACCATTAAAAAAGAGACGATGGGAGAAGACAACAGGAGCACCTCCACCGGGACATGGACTCTCATCCCCCCATCGGGGAGCCCCCTTGACCTCATGCCCAATTACGACATCCCCCTGGATTACGAGGTTCCGATGGACGAGATCCCAGACACGACTCAGGGACGAGCGTTCTTCGTGGCTAAAATCATTATCGCGGTGGTCCTGGTCTGCATCATGCTGGTCTGCGGTGTTGGGAACTGCCTCTTTATAGCCTCATTGGCACGCTACAAAAAACTAAGGAATCTCACCAATTTACTCATCGCCAACTTGGCAATATCAGACTTCCTGGTGGCCACTGTGTGCTGTCCCTTTCTGGTGGATTATTACGTGGTCAAACAGCTGTCATGGGATCATGGGATTGTGCTTTGCGTCTCCATTAACTACCTTCGGACCGTGTCTCTCTACGTGTCCACCAATGCCTTGCTAGCCATCGCAGTGGACAGGTGAGCATTCGTCTCTCTGAGCTCATGCAGCATGTTGCTAGATATTGACTGTGGGTCAATATGTTTATTAAATAATTAATGGTAAATTGGTTTTGATCACAAGGAAACAAGCTTGTAGGACAAAATCTCCCATTATTTGCTGTAGCTGCATAACAAGGCCAAAATACAAAAAAACATAATTACACATTTAAAGCAACAAAATGAAGGACTAATGATGTGCATTAAGTTTGAAAAGTTTCCTGTCTTTATGAGAAAGTTCCACTTACTATGAATAGGATTTTTTTTTAGTTTAATACAATTTATTTATTAAATTCAGTTCAATGAAAATGCATTAAATTGATCAAAAATTTATTTCCTTTTAATCAAAGAATAATGGAAAAAAAATGACTCAGTTTCCACAAAAAAATATTAATATTAATATCAAATGTTTTCAACATAATAAGAAATGTTTCTTGAGCAGCAAATCACTATATAAGAATGATTTCTGAAGACCATGTGACACTGAAGACTGGAGTAATGATGCTGGAAATTCAGCTTTGAGCACAGGAACAAATTACTGTTTAAAATATATATACAAATATTGTGATTAAATTATAATAATAGTTAGCAATATTACAGTTTTTACTCTATTTTTAAATGCAGCCTTAGTTAGCAGAAGTGAATTATTTCAAAAGCATTGAAAAATCTTACCAACCCCAAACTGGAACATAATATTAATATTACATGTTACATTTTTTGCAAGCTGTTATGCAGTTTTTAACATACGTTTCCCATAGATGATTAAAAATGTTTTCTTAACTTTGGTAACAGGGTTGTCTAATTTAGTTAATTTAATGTTGGATAATAGTTTAGCTCTTAAAGTTTGTACAGTAAAAAGTGCCACGTGAAAAGAAAAACTGCTCAGCTTTTGCATTAAAAAAAAAAAAAATCTAAAGTCACTTAACGTGCACAAAATTCCTCAGAAGGACATGAAGGCAGGATTAGAGACTTCAGTTCAGATTTTAGTCGACTCAAATTTGGATTAGCTGCAGACTTCATTCATACATTCAGATCACGTGAAATGCTTTCTGAGGTGCTGCTGCACCTGTATGTGGGACGCTTGCACAGCACTTGCATCACGTTTGGCCAATCCCTGAGGCTAAACTAGCTAAATAGCATGTCAATATTTGAATGGCTGGGCAGAACATCCTATATTTAGCTTTCAGCAACAGCCTTAGACGTCAGCTGACAGGTGTGCTAGTCAGAAATTCAGACACAACGTACAGTACATTCAACAGTCTCATAGCCTATAAAGATCTTAATGTGAACACATTAGTCAGTCCTTGCAGCAGTTTGGTTCTTAATCTATTTGCAAACACATTTCAGGAAATAATTTGACAACTTAGAAAATAAAATAAAACCTAATGAGCTGGCTACAAAGGCAGCACCCAACCTGAGATTAAGCCTCGTAAGCTAATCTTATTGCTATAGATTTTAATATTAGCATGTCACTAAGACTTTTACGCTCTTAAAAATAAAGGTTGGCATTGATGGTCCCATGAAGAACCTAACATCCATGGAACCTTTCGAATCCACAAAAGGTTCTTTATTGTGGAGAAAGATTGTAAAAATGTTCTGTGCACTAAGAAAAACTATTATTTTCAGAACTGTTTATTGAAAGGTTCTTTGGGGAACAAAAGATTTTCTTCTATGGCATCATTGAATAAAAAAATAAAATAAATAAAAAACCTTTAGGAACCTTTACTTTTAAGATTATAAAATGCTCTCTACTTAATGAGCTCAGTAGATTTTGGAACAGAACCGCTTTTATCTTACAATGCCATGAAATTGTCCAACCTGTTAGCCCAGCATGCTTTTCCCATGAACTTTGACTTCTTATTTGTGAACTTGGCAAGTAACACAGATGATGCATATCAATAGTACATTTAATAAAGTCTTTGGGCTTCCCATGCAGTACAGTAACATGTATCTGGGGCAAAAGTACATTGTGTTCACATTGCCGATCTAGAGGGGACTCCGTTATCCCTGCTGAGCCAGTGAAGATTGCAAAGGTTTCCTCTGGGAAGAAAAGAACTCATTGGAACTTTGGAATATCAGAATTTCAAGTAGCATACAGCTCAGTTAACCAATTAAATTCATATTTACTAGTAATAAATGTAGAATTATTACAGACAGTGGGACATATTTTAGTGCATGAGAGAAAACAAGTAGAGCCACGGGCAAAGATGTGCTGTTAATCAAAATGGACAGAGTTTAAATGAGTAGAAATAGTGCTGTATCATTCATTTAGAGAACGAGTGATGGAGGAGCCTGCTATTCATCATGAATGTCGAAAGGTTATGAAATGTCTCATTAAGAACGGGGAACAGTGATCAGATCAGACAGAGAGATCAGAGAGTCGGTATGTGTTAATACTGTGTGCCAGACCATGATTCATTTTCTACTTCTGGACTGCTCTGAGGATTTGAGCTTTCATAAATACCAATACAAATCTACACCAAACACTTGATCCATTCCAAATGTTCACAGTTTCCTAAAGCAGATTCAAATCCAGACCCAGTTCAAATTCTACAATTCAGAATTTAAGAACTGGCTACAGGAAGTTGAATTGGAAATGAAGGAAGTGGAATTTCCTTAATTGCAATTCAGAGAAATTTCACAGGTAATCCATTCTGTAAAAATGTAAAATTAATATATATGGATATATAGTTGTATTAAATATAAAATATATAATGTATATAATTAGTACAATAGGCATCATTAGACAGTCTTGTTTATTAATCTAATTTCAATCTAAATCTTTGGTCAGTAGTGGAGCGTTGTGTTTGCAACACAAAAGGTCATGGGTTCAATTCCCAGGCAACACACATACTGGTAAAAACAAAAAATATATTGCCTGAATAAGTCGCTTTGGTTAGAAGTGTCTGATAAATGTAAATATCAGATCTTTTAATAAAATAACCCTTTTAAACTTTCAGAAAAAGCTTCAAAATCAAAATTGTGTTTTAAAGAACTCTCATTTTCTAGCAAAAAATTGCACTTTATTGAATTATTGATAATTTTTGAATTTCAATTCATTTTCATTTAAGTTTTGGCACAGCATGTAACACTGCTTTTCATGTAGATTTACATTGTTGTCATTGTTGTTGTTTAAATTTTAGTTTAATATATATATATATATATATATATATATATATATATATATATATATATATATATATATATATCTGTGTGTGTGTGTGTGTGTGTGTGTGTGTGTGTGTGTGTGTGTGTGTGTGTGGGCGTGTTTTTGTGACATATCAGGACACAACTTTGTATAATGACATGGGTATGACACAGGCATTACAATGAGAGGGTGACTTATGAGGACATAACCCATGTCCCCATTTTTCAAAAAGTAAAAATGCACAAAGTTTCCTGTGAGGGTTATGGTTAGGTGTAGGGGCATAGAATATACAGTTTGTACAGTATAAAAACCATTACGCCTATGGGATGTTCACACTTTTCACAAAAAAAGTGTGTGTGTGTGTGTGTGTGTGTTTGGGTTGCCACCTTCAATACAGAAAAATAAAGGACACCTGGGGGGGGGGGACACCCCTCGGGGCCACGATAACCACAGGTCTGATGACGTGCCAGTGGTGGTAAATCACAACTTGAAACATGTTTTCATTAAAATATTAATTGCTAATGAACTTAAGTAATTGTATAAGGTGGTGTGAACACAGATTTATAAAGGATAAAATATTTGTCATTGTTTGCAGACAGTAACACCATCCAAACAGTTAAACCACATAATACATAACCGATCTATAAACATTTCTAAATTCATGTAAAACACACAATTTTTATTATTATGATTAGTAAGTTAATGTTTTTATATAGTGTTTTGTTAACTTTACATAGGCACCGTATATTGCAGCCTCCGCCATTCTTTCTGCCAAGAGACCCTTCCTCCTTTGACTCTGATTGGCCGTGAACCTGAAACAAACCAATCAATCCAACGATGCCAGCGAGTATTTCCCAATCAGGGGCAGGATAGGACGACTCTTCACAGAATGTCAGTGGGATGATTTGCATGAGATGCTGCATTGAAAACAACTCCAAGAATACGGGACAAACCCTGTATTGATTCAAAACGGGACGCGCTATTTTATTCTCAAATACGGGACGATTCCATATTTTAAGGGATGGGTGGCAACCCTAGTGTGAGTGTTTATTATGTGCAAATGCATTCAGGCAGTTTTCTCAGCATTTTCTGTATTCAACAGGTACATGGCTATCGTTCATCCCCTGAAACCCCGTATGAAGTATCAGACAGCGTACTGGATTATTTTTGGAGTTTGGATGATCCCTGTGCTCATCGCAGTGCCGTCGGCATACTTCGCCACAGAGCACGAGTACCCGCACAGCACGCTCGGCCACCACAAAAAGATCTTCTGCGCTCAGATCTGGTCTGCAGATCAACAGCTCATGTATCGGTCGTACTTCCTCTTCATCTTCATCGTGGAGTTCCTGGGGCCCGTGGTGACCATGTCAGTCTGTTACGCACAGATCTCCAGGGAGCTGTGGTTCAAGAACCTCCCGGGATTTCCGACCGACCAACTGCGTAAACGGCTACGGAGTCGGCGCAGGACGGTGGTGGCACTGATTGCAGTTCTGGTGGTGTACGTTCTGTGCTGGGCACCGTATTATAGTTTCACACTGCTGCGTGACTTCTACCCGATGCTGATCACACGCGGCCGTAACTCGCTGGTCGTTTTCTACATCATCGAATGCATCGCTATGAGCAACGGGGTCATTAACACTCTGTGTTTTGTCAGCGTTAGGAACAATGCCACAAAGTGCCTCAGAGCCGTCAAACTCACTAACTGGCGTTCGCTAACGAGGGCGATCGTTGGCAAGATGGCCGAAGACGACATCAGGACTTCATCCTTGCGAGTGACAGAGGACATGGAATGTACACGAATAAAGAGAAATGATGGAGAAATAAACTAGGAGGTGATACAAGGCCTCAACAATGACATCATGTGTGTCTTTCAAATTTTGGAAGTAGCCACACGCATGAACACTTATGGGAACAAATAAATGAAGAATTAGCCTCCTTGTTTTGGAAGCCAGAGCAACAGAATTACCACTGCAAGAGGTTCAGATCACATGATAGACCAATGAATTAAACTGATGAGAGACTGGCTTGTGTAAATGCTCCCAAATTAATATACTTATGTTAAATTCACTACTGAAATAATTTGATTAGCAAAAACATGGCTTCAAAGACCCCCTGATGTCAACATGCATTTTCAGTGATCAATGTAGATTTTCTGAAGGTGATAGACCAGAAATGATGTTGCAGATCGAAACACTGAATTAACAGATTAAGTGCCAGAATTTAATGTTCAGTTTGTAAATACTATTCAGACTTATGTTCAAAAAAGTGGCTGTACCTAAATTTTTGCTAAACATTTCCAGTTTCCATCTAAAATGGACTATATCAGTGGAATGCCAACTTTTATTGCTTTTCACACAAATCATAGGAGCAGATTATCAGTTAATAAAGGCCTTTTCATGCAGTTCTTTGCACAATATGCAACCTCAAAACACTTTTATGACTTGTCAACTAATATATTCTGATGTAGTAAACTTGCTTGGTAGTGCACCTGGTACCGTGTTGCATTTACCATGTGTTGGGCTTGTGTAAAAGACTTGTGAAACAATTGACAATAAAAGAACTCAAACACTAATAGAAGCAACCTGAAATTATATTATTTCCTGAGAAAATGCATTTTTATCTCCCGTGTGTCTCTTTTGTTAACACTATCATTTAGGTTTAGAATATGGGGTTTAGTGTAGGTGTACATTATTTATAAACCTTTTAGTGCCACTAAGTTAATTTCATTTCACAGTTTGAGTAACGATATAATAAATTCACATTCATTTGTTGCAGATCAAATTTAACCCACTTTTAGAGCCTGGATTTCACAAAACGTGCAAGAACCATTGTAATAATTTGCAGAAATCAATGTCACAGGTATGTTTTTCTAATGAACCTGGGTTACTAGTCTTTGTGCCCATTCATATAGTGTCACTTGGCTGTTACCTGAATAAGAGCAAACTTTAAATAAAGCATTTATTATACAACAATTCATTCAAGCTAAATTCATTCATTTTTTTATTGCATTATTTCTGTTTAGGGTCTCAAGGTATAAAAACACGATCAAATGCAGTTTAATCAACTTTCACATTTTGTTTTCTGATTATTGCACATACAATTGTCCATGTTTGTTTTATCACATTTCCTTTAATTATATTAAATTTATTTTCATGGAAACCAAAATGCTGTAACTATAATGGATAACAGTCACATCTGGAGTCAATCTGGAAAAACAGTCTGGATGCACAAACTCCAAGTTAAAGCTACAATAATATCTGTTTTCACTAGACAAGAGCAAGAGGAACGTAAAAAAACAACAATAAAAAAAACAAAAAACAGTTCATTTAAACACTGCAATTGTTATCACTCTGGGATCTTAAAAATACACAAATTGTAAAGTACATTTTCCTTGTGTTTAATCCATATGCACACATGGGTAAAATATGCAGTTTTGTGCCAAATCTATAAAAAGATTGTTTCCGTACAATGCCATCAATGGTTTGATCATATTTAAGACTTTCCGAGTCATTTAACGCACTGAGCAAATAGAGAAACATGAGCAAGCAGAGCTTGGGAGATATAAAAGTGAATGAAATCACAGTGTAACAAGTCAAGAGCAGCAAAAAAGCCATCACTAGCAGAACCGCTAGTCGCCTTGCACATTAGGAATTAGGAACAAATTGGCATCAATGTGTGCCTGAATCTAAAAAACACATTCGTTCTGTTCTCAGTTAACTGCCTACGTAGGCTGCATTTTAAGATGCTATGTTTCCTCCGAACTCTTTGAATAAAATCATTTTAAGGTAGTGGATGAGGAGAGAAAAAAGGCTGATTCGAAATACTGAAAAATATCAATCACTGATTAATTCTTGAAATCAAATTAACTATATAACCAGCCAGGTATGCACATAGGTTTTTCAGTCTGGTTCTCACGAGAGCGGTGACAGAGCACCTGGAGTTTTGGTTTGGTGCTCAAACAGGACATAGTGTGACCCATTAAATATAACTGTAAGAAATCGAATAATTAATAACAGAACTTTACAGGTACTGGTCATATAATTAGAATATCATCAAAAAGTTTAGTATTTATTTCACTAATTCCATTCAAAAAGTTAAATGTTATATTATATTCAATCATTACACACAGACTGATATATTTCAGATGTTTAGTTCTTTTAATTTTGATGATTATAACTGTCAATTTGATGAATTATAAATTCAGTATCTCTGAAAATTTGAATGCTACTTAAGATCAATACAAAGAAAGGATTTTTAGAGATCTTGGCCAACTAAAAAATGTACAAGAAAAGTATGAGCATGTACAGCACTCAATACTTTGTTAGGGCTCCTTTAGCCTGAATTACTGCAGCAATGCAGCGTGGCATGGAGTCGATCAGTCTGTGGCACTGCTCAGGTGGAAACTTTACACTGGACCTCAAGCAACATGAACTGTGTGCCTCTCCTCTCTTCCTCCAGACTCTGAGACCCTGATTTACAAAGGAATTGCAAAATTGTCTTTCATCAGAGCACATAACTTTGGACCACTCAGCAGTAGTCCAGTCCTTTTTGAAGTGAGACCCTTCTGTCGCTGTCTGTTGTTCAAGAGTGGCTTGACACAAGGAATGTGAAGCTGAAACCCATGTCTTGCATACGTCTGTGTGTAGTGGTTCTTGAAGCACTGACTCCAGCTGCAGTCCACTTTTTGTGAACCTCCCCCACATTTTTGAATGGATTTTGTTTCACAATCTTCTCCAGGGTGCAGTTATCCCTATTGCTTGTACACTTTATTTCTACCACATCTTTTCCTTCCCTTCGCCTCTCTATTAATGTGCTTGGACACAGAGCTCTGTGAACAGCCAGCCTCTTTTGCAGTGACCTTTTGGGTCTCGCCCTTCTTGTGCAAGGTGTCAGTGGTCATCTTTTGAACAACTGTTAAGTCAGCAGTCTTCTCTATTATTGTGTAGCCTACAGAACTAGACTGAGAGACCATTTAAAGGCTTTGCAGGTGTGTTGAGTTAATTAGCTGATTAGAGTGTGGCACCAGGTGTCTTCAATATTGAACCTTTTCACAATATTCTAATTTTCTGAGATACTGAATTTGGGATTTTCCTTAGTTGTCAGTTCTAATCATCAAAATAAAATACAAAATAAACATTTGAAATACATCAGTATGTGTGTAATGAATTAATATAATATATTATTTGTATTTGTTAGGATTTAGATGTTTTTGATATGCGTGTTTATATGTCACAAGCTTCTGATCGTATTATTGTTATACTGTGACAAACACATTTAATATGCTTTGATAAAGAAAAAGCCACATGATGAATTCTGGGAGTGTCAATGTGTATGCATGCTTTAACCACTAATATGTAACTAAGGTATAAAGGTATACATTTTGAAAGGGTATCATTCCAGTGATAGCTGATTTAGTTTTTTACCATTAAAATTAATATACTTTTTGCAGTCCATGCAGTTCAGTTTAATTTAGGATGCTGCCTAAGGATACAACTGTCTATGTAGGCATCTCACTGTTTCGAAAAATGTTATGCCTCATTCATGAAATATGAAGAGAACAGATTTAAATAGTAGTTTTAAAAAGCATTCATACATAATCCAATTTAACATGACAACTTACGCAAGAGTGGAATTAAGGATGCAGATCTGTCCTGGTTGTTTGTCGCTGAGTGAACAGGGGCAGTGTTGCAGAAGTGTGAAGTGTGAAATCTAACAGCATATGTGGAAAACGTCATGGAACAAAAACAACGCATTAAAAGGCACACAACATTGACAGACCATAGTGCTTTATCACTTTACTGAGCTAATGAGAAAAACAGACAAACCCTAATGGTTTTGGCAGTTCCCGCTCTTAAAGTTGGAATAGAGGCATGCTAGAAACAGAGAGAAACTCAATGTCTCTATTTACCTCCCTTCTCTAGGAGACTGATGCTGATTTATAAACACGCAGCATTTCAGTGCAGCTGACACTCTTCATAAGCAGGAAAAGCTGCCAATTTATGCAGAAATAAACTCTATATACCACCACTCAAAAGTTTGGGGTCCATAAGATCAATATTGATCAATTTCCACAAAAATATGAAGCAGCTAAACTGTTTTCAACATGTTGTTGAGCAGCACATCGGCATAAGAAAAAAATTTCTGAAGGATCATGTGACGACACTGAAGACTGGATAAATTATGCTGAAAATTCTGCTTCGCATCAGGAATAAATTACATTCTAAAACATATTCAACTTGAAAATGTGTGTGTGTGTATATATTATTTATTATTATTATTTGACAAAATATAGTCCATTCTGGATTTTTTTAAATAATAATTACCTCAAGTATCCCAGCAGTGATGGTGGTGGCAGCATCATACTGTGGGGCTGGTTTTCAGCAGCAGGTCCTGAGAGACTGCTCAGGGTTGACGGGTTGGGAAGTTGAATAAAGCAAAGTACAGAGATATTTCAGTTTTACGGAGCTCAGGACCTCAGATTGGGCCGAAGGTTCTCCTTCCAACATGACAATGACTCATGCACTCAACCAAGACAACACAGGG